>NC_140467.1:42947615-43550115 GCF_051167445.1 Perissodus microlepis
GCTCTCCAGTCCCTTTACAGAGAGCACTGTGAGGTTAGACAAAGTGCTTTTTATATTCAATGCAGCGTCTCACACACACATGGCACACTGGGCACTTAAGTTGATGTCACAAAGGAAACGGGTCAGGATCCTCTTTCATGCTAAAAGATGGCTGAGTAATCCCTTTCAATGTTATCGCCTTCATTGATGCGTCATCGTGTGTGTGTGTGTGTGTGTGTGTGTGTGTGTGTGTGTGTGTGTGTGTGTGTGTGTGTGTGTGTGTGTGTGTGTGTGTGTGTGTGTGTGTGTGTGTGTGTGTGTGTGTGTGTGACAATTAACCCGGGCTTAACTTAATTTCTGCAGGGCCCATATGTTTTCCACTTATTTTCTAATAAGACTGTTTTTCTCTGTCAAAGTAAGGTCAGTTTTGTTCTCTTTATCAATCATAACACCATCTTTTTTCTTAATCAAGAACTACAGTAAATGGGCTCTTACTTACATGGTGCTTTTCTACTCACTTTGAGCAGCCAAAGCACTTTCTCACTACAAGTCTCATTCACCCAATCTCAGACACATTCATACAGTGCTTTTTTTTTCTTCTTTCTTTCTTTTGATCTGTGTGTAAGCGCTTTTTAAAATGTTTTTTTTTAATCTGACATTCGCACTTACACTCTGATGGATGTATCGTGCCCAAGGATACTTCGACACACGGACTAGAGTAGCCAGGGATCGATCCACCAACCTTCAAATGTGTATACCTGCTCTACCATCTGAGCCACGGCCGCCCCACAAAAAGCTGCTAATACTAAAAATACAGTAAAGTACAGTTTTGCTTAATTTAAAGAAGTCTGTGAATTTAAAGTTTTGTTGGGTTTTTTTGGATTGAGAGTGGGGGAACTTTCGAAAAGATCAGGTGTGACAGAGATCTGTAAATGGCAGCAGCTGACATTTTGAAACAGAACGTTCTCCTCAACTCTGATAATGACCCAGAAACTAGGGATCAAATCATCCACAAGTGTTGACCACAGCTCTAAATTTTCATTTTATCCAAATTAAAAAAAGTTAAACAAAAAAAAAAATGTCCTTACAAACCCATAGTAGTGTGTAACCTTGCAGATAGTTTGGTATTTTAATGTCCGTGTTAAAGGTTTCCGCTTGTTAATACAAAAGGAATGGAATTTCAATTTTGCACTAAGTGCAATGAAAAAAAACTGACAATATAACAGAATTGACTGGCAATAGTTTTTAGAAGTCATTATTTTCAAAAGAACAAAGAAAGCAGTATCAGTCATGACTGTTCTCTTTTCATTTCAGGCTATCCTGGATGTGGTTGTCAACCTCCAGTTCAGTCTGATTGAGAAGCTGTGGCAGACATTCTGGCGTTATTCTCCCCCTGACACTGTAGAGGGTGCTACTGTCACAGAAAACAGGTGAGGTCAAGTAAATGATATACATGCAGTATGTTGTGTCTGAAGGAGAAATATTAAAATATTTAATGTCAGAAATTTTTTTTAAAAAACGGGTTAATCCAGGGTTTTTTTTTGTTTTGTTGTGTTTTGTTTTTCATTTTGCAGCAGCATAAGTGAGATTGAAGTGCGGCTCCCCAAATCACAGCTATTGGTGCTGTGCAGAAATGAAACTGTACTCAAGTGGATGAGCACCTGTGACCATTTAATGTACCAGGCCCTTGTGGAGATCCTTATTCCTGATGTCCTGAGACCCATTCCCAGTGAGCCACAGTCACACATGACTCATGCTTTATTTGTTTGTTTGTGTTAATGTTTATGACAGCTCAATCATTAATGCAGTGTTGTCAGATTTCCCTTTCTGTATCATTTGTCAGGTGCCTTGACTCAAGCCATTCGCAATTTTGCCAAAAGCCTGGAAAGTTGGCTCACTAATGCCATGAATGCCATTCCACAGAGAATGATCCAGACCAAGGTATGTTATTGCAGATGTTTGTATTTGGCTGTATGGCTCTCAGATCACATACTTAGAAAGCATGAGTGTGTTCCTCACCCTTAAGTATGCATACATCGAAATCTAGAGACTGAGATCAACAGCAAGGAGGTGGTTTGTAAAGTGGCTTGCAGATGTATAGCAATTGTGTGCAGGCTAAATAAGGTGAAGTAGTTCTACCAAAGTAAGATTTGCAGTAGGATGCATTAAAGCTTATCAGGTACATAAATAAAACGTAATTGAATTATGGTGGCTGGCACTGAGCTCAAATGATTTTGTTGGATTGCGTCTGAGCATAACTTCAAGGCCTGGCTGTAATAACACTACGGTTTAATAATAGATAACATGAATACCTAGAGCAGACTAATGTGTTTACGATACGTATGCATGTGTACTTAAAAAAAGATAACATCTGGGCTCTTGTTTCTTTTAACAGATTGCCGCTGTTAGTGCCTTTGCGCAAACATTGCGCAGATATACATCTCTGAACCACCTGGCTCAGGCGGCACGTGCTGTGTTGCAAAACACATCACAGATCAACCAGATGCTCAGCGATCTCAATCGTGTTGACTTTGCCAATGTACAGGTAAGAACTAAAGATCTTAACTACTGTGTCAAAGAATAGACACTTATTCGTTTTTTTGTCGATTGTTTTCTGAAAATGTCCAAATAAAACCCCTGTGTGACTGTTGCATAGGAGCAGGCATCGTGGGTGTGCCAATGTGAGGAAGGAATGGTTCAGCACTTGGAGCAGGACTTCAAGGCCACATTACAGCAGCAAAGCTCTCTGGAGCAATGGGCAGCGTGGCTAGACAATGTGGTCACTCAGGTCCTCAAGCCCTACGAGCACCGGCCCAGCTTCCCCAGGGCAGCTCGACAGTTCCTGCTAAAATGGTCCTTCTACAGGTCTGTGGTAGAGGGTGGGAAATAAGTGTATTCTGAGACACACATGAGAGTGTGCAGCATTGTTTTGAAAAGACAAAAACACTTTGGCGTTTTATATTTCTGCAGCTCGATGGTGATCAGGGACCTGACCCTACGCAGTGCTGCCAGCTTTGGTTCCTTCCACCTGATTCGACTGCTGTATGACGAATACATGTTTTACCTGGTGGAACATCGTGTGGCTCAAGCTACTGGAGAGACACCTATTGGTGTCATGGGGGAGGTAAAGATGTTGCATATCTTGTTTTCTCTTTACTCTCTCTGACTTTTTAAAATTATGTTTCATAGTTAGTGCCATTGTCATACATTATATTAAATAACAACCTGTGAAATAATAGAAAACAACTAAACAGAAAATTCTTTATGATAATTGTTTGTCTTTTCAGTTTGACAGTCTCAACACCTTATCCCTTACTAACATTGACAAAGGTATGTAAAATGATAATATTTGCTACAAATATTGTGAGATTTTTTTTTATGTCATTGAATTGTGATGATTTCTGCATCTTCAGTCGTCTCTAAAGCTTCCTTTTAATGCATGTGTTTGCTGTTTTCTCCTGTCTAGATGAAACAAGTGGGATGGACAGTGACTTAGAAGAGGACACGGAGGAGTCCGGGGAGCCTCTTGCCAAGCGGGAGAAGTCGGAGCACGAGGTAATCCAGGTGATCCAGGTCGGGGCACTAGAAGATGGGTCCCACCCTGTGGTGGGTGTTGTCCAGCCTGGTGTACTTCACTCTTTGCCGCAGCCCCCACAGGACCACACTGAGCACATCCTTACCCCCTCTGTTGGTACTCCGACCATCCGCCACTGCAGCACCACGGGCAACACCTATGCCTCTGTTTGAGGGTCTGGGGGCACAGCCGACCTTGTCTGGCCTCTTTTTGCCCTGTTACTCTTCACATATCTTTCTCTTTGTAAGTCTTGGTGTTTGTGTCCTTTTTCACACATTGTCTCTGTTTGCACCGGTGTGGATGTGCTCTCCTCTTCCAGCCGGGTCAGTGGAGGAGCAATGAAGTGCTGATACACTGGCCACGCTGTTCTGTCCTTGTCTTACTGCTTAGATTCTGGATGTGCTCGTTAAGTCTGTGCTCGGCAGCTGATGGAAGGGACCTGAAGGAAAAGGACTAATTCGACCCGTTAAATGTTTCCCGTTCCTGCCTCTGTCTGTGTATGCAGATGGGTTTTATCCCGAAGACAAATTACTACTGATAACTACTGATGTCTCAGAGCTCAAATCCATGTCACTAGTCCCAGTGGAGCAAAGGCATTGATTGACTCAAGACCTTACCTATTGTACATAATAGTTTTGCTATAATTTCAATTAATATTACATAAAAAAGAAATCATGGTGCTATCATTGTGTTTTGGGTTTTTGTTTCGTTTTTCCTTAATTTTCTAGTTAATCCTCCTAATTTTAGTATGATTTCATGTTGTCACACATTCCAACTGCTGATACACTTTTGGTTGAACAAAAATGTTTCTGTATGTAGCTAACAAAACTGACAAAGATACAACTTTATATATGATTTTAAATTAAGGATCATGGGGCAGTTTTTTCCGTTCCCTTTGAGAATGATTTAGTAGCCACCCACCGATAGACACTTATAGCTTTTAGCCACATAAAAACTAAGGAAAAAAACCCTAAAGAGATGTCACTGCTGCTACTCTTGTATATAGGAAATTGAGAAGAAAGGCTGTTAAAAAGGAAAAAAAAAAGTCTCTAATGCTAGCTTTTCTATGCACTCTGTGCATAACGCTTGCCTTCGTTAATTTTAGATGCTCTGTAATTCTGTTTATGTGACAAGCTGTAATCTTGAAAACAACTCACCCGACACGTTCCCCTGTTTTTGCAATTTCTGTCTTAATGAAATTCCTTAAGTTTGCAGTGGACCAAAAACGAACGCGAGGAAACTGAAGAGTGAGCCAACTGGGGCCGCACAGAAGTTGTTTCCTGTCCAACAGTGCCATGTTGCAGAGCAGAAGGAATGTCAGGGATTTAATGTACCTCGGCTTTATCATAGTGCCTTATCTTTAAATGCAGCTGCCCGTGTAGTCCTGACTGTGTGCTGTAGAGAGCCTACAGCCCTTCTGCATTGTCCAAGCCACAGATTTGGCTTTTCTGGTGACTCGTGGCTGGATTTGGGCTGGCTCATCAGTGTTGAGACCAAGGGATGCAGGCACAGACACGCCCGTTGTTTCCTCCAGCTCAGCTCTACTTAGCCCGCTACTTATCTGAATCGTGGTCTGTAGCCTCTCCCCTGCCCTCACTCTGCCCTCTCAAGGCCTATTCTTGCATTATTAGCCTTCGTTTTTGTGTGAAGTGTGTGAACGTGCGTGTTTGTGAACATGGATGCTTATGTGTGCGCTGCGTTTTTATGTACGCATGTGTGTGTTTATGCCTGTGCGTCTGTGTGCTTGTGTGTATTTGTTGGAACACATCCATCAGTCACCCTACCTCAAACCAGTGGTGCCAGCCCTTTGACGCGTGCAGCACAGTCACCTAACCTTATTGCACACACACCACTGTACTGCACAAATCTCAACGCGATAGAGAAAGTCTGCATTGCTTTTCTCTCACCTCTGACACACGTTCCTTTCAATTTTTAGCCCGTGACATGCTTCATTCTTTGTTCCCTGTTTAAAGATCATCTTTGTACAGTGGACCAAAAGTAGATATTTTCTGATATTCAAAGAGATATAGAGAGATATATATGTATAGTATATATAATGATGATACACTACATATATTTGTTGTTGGGGTTTTTTTTGTTTTGTTTTTTTTAACGTGGTTGATCTGATTGTTTCTATGTGAATGTTTCTTATGGTAGCTCATCTGTAATTAGTTCATAGACTGTGAAATGGGAAAGGCATGGTGACTAACTTCTGATTCCTTAGACTACATCTATACTTGAACTGTTATAGCCTTCTATGTTGTGGAGAATATTGAGATTAATCCTCTAAATAGGAACATTTTGTTACTAAAATAAATCTGTTCTTATTTTTTCATGCTTGTTGAAATGCTCTGTACAATTTCTCTGCAAAAATGTTTATTTATTGATATTTATTGTGATTTTTGTTTTGTTTTGTTTTTGTTAAATTGCTTATGCATATGTTATAATGGGTACTAATGATAACTCTTGATTATTCCGCTGAAAAAAGAGCAGACCTGTACAGAAAGGCTGGATTTTCTTTTCTTTTCTATTTTTTTTTTTTTTTTTTTTTTTTTTTTTTGTCATTTATGTTGATTTAAGGGTAAAAAAAAATGCTGTTATCACAGCCCTTCAGCGGCTATCTTTAGATGCTAGCAGTACACTGGTACTTTTTGTTTTTAGCCTTGCTTGTGTGCCTGTGTAGAAAACATGCTTAACAGTAGGGAAGTGTGGGAAAGTGCAAATGTCTTTTCAGCTATTGGGTCAGTGGACTCTACTTGATGTTCAGCCTTTTGGGGATGAGGATATCTGAAAAGTAAATTCTGACATTTCCAAACCCAGCTTCCTCACCAATTAAACCTATGCTACATCTGTAACACTAGCCCTGCTTGCCCTGCCAACGTGTAACAGTAGCTGCACTTGTCCTGCTGGCTTAAGAAAAAAAAAGTCACTGATCGTATTGTAGAACTAGGCTCACATAAATCCAAGATTTTAACTGTATTGAATAGGAACAGCTTGAAAAGTCTCCAAAAAGAGCCAAGCAAACGGAGCGTCGGACGAGGCACTGCCTCCCTGACTCTCGATATTAAACTGAGTGCAACTTAAGAGAACAGAGAAAGTAATGAAAAATGTCCAATAAATGGAGAATTTATTAATCTCTTTTATATTGTGGAAATCCTTATATAAATATGTGTTCACGTAATTGAAAAAATGAAATGCACCATTCCCACAGGCTCCTTTAATGGGGTTGTGTCTATAAAATGTTCAAATTTGTTGTAAATCTGGGTGTACTGTTAGGAATAAAGGTTTTGCAGAATACTTTTCTTCTTTGCTTGGCAATGGCATTTTTACCTTTCTCCAGCTGGATTATGTTATCATCACTCAGAGATGAAAAATTTTGTGCATTCGAAGTGAAAATGGCTTAAAATGGATTTACTGGTTTTCCTTTAGGATCAAAAGTGCTTTCTGGTCTTGCACACCCTGCCATGTGCTGCTAGAAGCTTCTTATTTTTGTATCTCTCTCACTAAGTTTAGCTCTTTACCCAGTTTACTTTTACCAGATTGAGAAAGCCAAATCAGCATCTGGCACAATCTCAAAGCCTGCCTCTTTCCCAAAAGCTGGACCAATGTTAATGCAGCCAACACTATTATACTTTATTTCTGAGTGTCTTTGAGATTGATGAAGATTGTTTTTGTAACCACTGTTTGCAAATTTCCAACTAAGACCCTGGTGAAAGCTGAGAATTGCCTCTTCAGCTGAACAATATGGCAGCTTCACTGACCCATAGCGGACTCCAGTGCCTTTAATTTCACCCCGGCCAGAGCAGTGGGCCTTGGTGACTATTGGGTCTCTGGTGGGCTACAGATAGAGGCTACAGAGCAGACATTTCCTTGCACAGGTGCTGCCACTAAGAATGCTGAGGAAGCATAAAGATGTCCTCAGACTGGACTCCTGATTATTTACTGGATTTGACACACGCACACACACGCTCATGTTGCTCATGGTAGATTGCCTGCATTTTATTGTACAGAACTGGTTAATGAACCATGATTAAAAACTGTAAGTAAAATGCTCTCTCATTAATTTTTTTTTCTCATAATCGTGATTTGTTTTGAATATTTTCTGAATGCTGTGACCCGTTTTGAGATTTGTAATTTTCCTTTTTTTTTTTTTTTTTTTTTTTTTTCTAAGTGCCATTTGACAGTCTAGTGAGTCGTGGCCATCTGTAGCACCCTCTAATGCAAGCACAAGCATTTGGGAGTGGCGTTTAGGGAAGGTTTCTATTTGGCTTCACCCTAGACAAAAGTGTGTGTATATATCAAAAACAGAAAAGGTATATTTATTTGTGTCTTAACTATTTCATTTGTTCTTTTGGTGAACATTTTATCTGATATGTTGGCTCAAAGTGCTTTTGTGATTACGTTTTCCCCCTTCTTTTTTTGGATAATGTATAGTATCTGATATAATATATACACACAAACTTCATGTGACTTTCCTTTTGTGTGCTGTTAAGTTTTCTTCATATAATGTATATTTTTCAAAATTGGCAAAGCAAACCAACGTGTGTAGGATGATTTGTATTGTGTATTTTGCATAAAAAAAAAAGCAAAAAAAAAAAAGATGATTCGGGGGCTTTTATATTTACGACATTATCATTTAGTGTGTCGTATTGATGATCATAGAAACTATTAAAGACACATGTAGTTTGTTTTTCTGAATATTTCAGATCTCAGCTCAGGCTAGCTTTAGTGTTGTTTTTCTTAAAATTTGTGACTTGTCTTTGCAGTAATAAACGTTTTCTTGTTCAAAGTCAGCGTCCTTTTTAACAAGCTTGATCCACTCACCGAGCGATGCCCATTAAATTTTATTCAACCATATGCATACATATAAACATCAATAGCATTCGAACTCTGTATGTATTCAGATTGTATGGCAGAATTGTAAAGAAAAGCATGAAGTTGCATTTCTTGAAAATTGTACAGCATTTTTCTTTTTATCGTTTTTTTTAGAACGGGTGGTTCATCACTGTAAAAGTAGCAAAAAGAGTATAAAATACTGCAACAGCTGTAGGTAAACAGAGCTCCAGATAACAAAAATATTGTTTGATCAATAATGCTGAACAAAACTAGAATGGTTCTGATAATTAAAACCGAGCTTGTACAAGCGACATAATACTGAAATGACTACAGTCCAATAACCTTTTCGCTTTTTTTGGCATCAATATGGCTTACACTTCCTCTCACAGTTCACCCCTCAGTTACTCAGCTAGAATACGTTAAAATAAAAATGGGTAATTGTGAGCCATCTTAAAGAAATACTCCACCTAAAGTGTCTCTAAAGTATTGAAGTCAGCCAAATACACCAGTCAAACCTGCTGCGGGTGAGTGTTTGAAAGTAAAAACAGATTTTGGGCAGATAGCGCAAGTAGTTTGAAATGAAAACCCTTCAGCTATGCTAACAGATTATATGATTACGACAAGTAACCACAAATGAGACTATGAAGAAGACAAATTAATTACAAATTAATAAAGTGCTAAAAGACACTAAGCTAGTAAAAGAAATACAGTAACATAACACAGGCGTGAGATTTTTATTTTTACTATTTCCTAATTTCAATGAAAATTTGGCTTGGAAAATTTTCAGTCCAAGCCATTACTTTCTCAGGGTTAGAACAGCCTTGACTGGTTGTTAAAAAAAGGAACGTTTTATGGCGTTGAAAGAGAAACTGAGTTCATCTAAAATGGGCTTTTCAAAATGCTCTGTTATTACAAAAAAAAAATTCAAAAGGAGAATATAAATCATAGCACATCAAACAAAGACTGCCAGCACTGGAAAAATAAGCAAGATTACAGTTTACGAGAGCATGGGTAATGTAGAACATAATTTTACATTAATGTCCTGATCTGTGAGGGGGAAATAACTCCATGTACATGAAGCCATATAAGAGAGCCATAAGAGGAGGACTGGACCGGCCGTATACTCCAGCTGAAATCACATTTAGGATGAGTTGGGATCAAACACCTAAATTGTTCGAGAGCCAAATATTTCACTAAATAATTTACGCAGGAAAATGGATGAATTGGCTTCACACAGCATCAACACTAATGCTGCACTAATATTCTCAGTGAAAATATTTTCTTTAATTCTTATTATTGTACCTTGAGTGTTTTTGTAACCTCAGCCTTGAGGTTAGAGGGGCACAGGCCGTGTTCGTTTGATGTTAAGCAGCCTCGCTTAGTAAACAATCAGCCTCCTTTTTCATGGCCGTCCTCTTCCACTGCGCTGCGAGTCCTCCCAGTGTGACTCACATGTTCCTCCAGCTGTTTGGAAGTCACTGAAACTGCAAACCTGGAGTCTCTCAGAATTCTGGAAACTGCTTGCAGTGCTGGATTTTAAAGAAGTGTGTTTTGGAGTATACTGCTGGCCTTCATGTCCTCCTTCCTACTCCTAGAAACTATTAACCATCCCCGTGTTTGCAGTCCTCCTTTGGCACTCCAGGCTTATAGTTGGAGTTTTTCTCTTAAGAGTAGAGTCTGATTTTTTTTGTTCTGTTTTTAACTGTTATTTTTCATTTATTTATTTTTTTAGTTTTTTCCTAATATGTTTTAACTCAGTCAAGAGGTTGAGGGTCAGCTATGGGCATGGTGTGCAGAACTTCGTCCAGTAGTTGCAGGGCTCGGTGTAAATGGATCTCAATCCAACAGGGTGTCTCTTTAATGCTTTGCCGTGGGTAGTCCGGCCCCCAGCCCTTCACGAAGCTCATCCGGAGGATGCACAGCCTGCGCAGGTCATCGACCCCAATGCCTGCAGCAGCTGACAGACCTGCAGGGGAAATTACAAGCGGCAATTTTTAGATCGACGTGGCACTACAGGCCAAACCAAAGCAGAGAAACGTGAGGCAACTGAATCCGTGTGTCTGTGTGGAACATACTAAGTAGGTACAGTTACCACACAGAGACTACTACTAATATACTTGTTCGTCCCACTCACATCAGGTTGCATATTGTACTGCATTTCCACTAAATTTAATTTAGCCTTCTAGCCTTACTGACTACTCAAAGCACTGCAGACTAAAGGTCATCCATTCATACAGTGCTTTACTCTACACCCTTCAAGCACTTTTTCTACCTTTCATCCATGCACAATTGAGCTAAATATGCATGTAGCCAGATGAAGCCCACACAGGCACAGGAAGAACATGCAAGACACACACAGAAAAGACTCAGTCTACCCACTGCACCACCGGTCAGCTATAAAGAAGTTTCTTTCATTATCATCATCATTATCATTGACAGTTAAAGAAAATTAAGTTGTTTTTAAAAAGTCTCACAAAACAGTCTGACAAAACCAACAAGTAAAGGAAGGAAAACATTGTTTGCTTTAATGCATAAAAAGACAAACTGTGCATAACAGGTTATGAATAAATACATTTTACCACTCAAGGACCTTTCACTTTCCTCATCTCAAAAGTGCTTTGGTCAGTTTCTTGTCTGATATTTAACATTTACCAAACATAAATAGAGCTTGTCATAAAAACACAAGTAATCATAACAATATACTTGTTCAAGGCTAAGAGTGGCAGTAAGAAGACTCACTGATCGCAGGGGCGATGCCTCCCACGGAGCCTGGACCTGGAATATTCCCAGCGACTGCAGCTGCTTGCGCTGCAGCTGCTGCCTGAGCCGTCGCTGCCTGCTGCTGCATCTGCCTGTGGCACTGACGCAAGTCAAACACCTGGCAGGGGACAGGGCAAATGCTAAAAATCTGTCTACAAATATTGAGAGACTCCGTGTATATATGGTCAAAATTCTCTACTAGTACAACGAAAAGGGGACACTTCACATAATCTACTGAGATTATCATTAGTCCAAATCTCATAATTATGCTATTCGCACCTTAATGTAAGCACTGGGGTAGATCTTGTGAACTGCGTCGCCAGGTGCGCGTCCAGCCTCGCGGTCCAGATAATAGCTCTGCACAAACACTGCGTGATCACTCAGACAGCGCACCCAGACATCTCCTTCACCTTTGCACTCAAGCTGCACGCCTTTGCCGATGTGGAGCCTAACGACATGAAGGACAGGAAGTAAATAGTAACCATATTTGACATGAATTTCTTCACTAAACAATATCATGATATATTTTAAAGTGTGTGACATAGTACCTGGCTCTCTCTATGTTCTCCGTCCTGTGGACATTGCTCAGTTGACCCAAGCAGAAGCGATCCCCTCCTGATGGATCGACATAGCCATCCACAGTCACTATTGGACATGTGGATGGAACTTTAAACGTCTCCCCAACTTGGACATCCATCTCAAAGTATGCAATCGAACACCAGTATTCTGGAGCTGAAACAACCAGCAAGCAACCAGAGCTCAATCAAGTTCACTCATAGCACAATTAGGGATAAAAAAAAAATTTAAAAAGCAAACTGTCTTTGATCTTCTTCTTAGTACTTACCAGGGTGGTTGGATATGGGTGGCTGGAATGCAATTTCATTGGTAACAGGCCCTGTAAATCATGTTGAAAATAATTACATGTGTATTTAAACAGAGACATTTTATTTAGAAGTGAGTATTGAACACATAGCAGCTAGAGCTAAAAATGACCAAAAGAGGCTGACTCAGAAACATAATGCACTGACCAGACGTCGATGGTGAAGACTATTTTACTAATTTTCAAATCAACTTGTAAATTTGATAAGCTTAACTCCACTCACACATTAGAAGTATTATCTCTAATATCTTCAATAACTCATAAATAAACCATCACCTATTTGGCTTCACGTCTCTGTAGAATACTAATGTGTTCTGCTACAGCAGCCAGTCTTTAACTAAACTACTTAACAGGGTTAATTAGCCTAATAGCACATTTGTCTCCACTGGCTTGAACGCAGAAAATTACAAATGAATTTATCAGATTTGACTTGTCCAAGCTGTGCAGAACTTGTGCATGTTTTATATTCACTCACAGTAATGCCCTGTGTGAGGCATGGGCGGATGATGCTGTAGGTGCCCATTCTGGTGCTGAGGCCCCGCTGGGGTGAAGCTGGGGTTTCTGCTCCAGTTCGGGGTAGGATCTGTAAGCATACATTTAAAACAGCTCCATTAATAAATAGCTTAAAACAAAAGGCTAAATAAAAGTAACTTTGGCTAAATAAGTAATCAAATTAATTAATTTCCTTAAAAAATGCTTATTTAAATCTAACAAACCCCAAGTGTAAAACAGCAACATTTAGATTCACAGTGTTTTTAAAGTAGCTGCATTATTTTAATTTTGCAGAAGGTGCTGACACTGTTTCGTGACTTACTTGAGGGTCCGGCACTAATGGTCGAGAAAGCAGAAGTAGAAGCTGAACTGCTGCCCTCTGATGGGGGAAGTAGAGCAGGGCTGTTGAATGTTTCCTGTGGGCCCGGCCTCGACGGTGGATGCTGGATCGTCGGCAGGTGATTTTCAGAGCTGGAGTGAGATGGCTGGTTATCGTAGTCATACTCATCCTTTACTAAGAGTGGACCTAGCAGAACAGGACGTGGTTAGAACTGAAGAACATTCACAGAAATCTATGTTGAGCAAACAGAAAATGCTCACCCTACCTGAACTTGAGAGGGTCAGTCCTGATAAGTCTGCAAACACATTTAACAGCGAGACATTTTAATCAGCATCACTCTAAGTGTGGCTTAATAATCAGAGTAAAAATTAGGCAAGAAACTTGGATATTTTAACTAAATATTATGTATAAATATGAGATATGATATCAAAGAAAATGATCACATTGAATAAACCATAACATTCTTATATAAACCCTTTATTAGTACTCTATATATATTAATAACTCAAAATTTAAAATCTACTCACCAATTCCAGGAGAGACAACCCTCTCGTAGTGGTATGGGTTGACACAAACATTGTCACACTTCAGGTCAAACGCATACTGGCAATATTTCACGTGTTTTAACTCATTCTTGTGTAGATCAGGCCATCGCCATAATCTGGCATAGACAACGTGGGGAAACCCTTTCCGCCCCGCCACCTAGAGCAAAGAGGTGCATCAAATTAGACAGGTACTTAAGTTTTCCAATTTACAATCACAGGGTGTAACACCAACAAACACAGAAGTATGAATTTGCTACTTTACCTGTAGGCGTCCATCCAGAGTCCGCTGTATGGTGACACACTTGCTAGGATGAGCTCCATTTGTAGTGATGGCTGTAA
Source organism: Perissodus microlepis (assembly GCF_051167445.1). Taxonomy (NCBI): domain Eukaryota; kingdom Metazoa; phylum Chordata; class Actinopteri; order Cichliformes; family Cichlidae; genus Perissodus; species Perissodus microlepis. The sequence goes on from NC_140467.1 coordinate 42,961,361, forward strand.
TAAGGGAATCCAGCTCATCTTTCTTCTCCTTGAGCTTCTTGACGAGGCTCTCGATAGCTCGCTTAGCGAAGCTTTCGCTCTCTCCTCCCTGACGGTGGCACATGAGGCTGTGCACAATGCTCAAGCAGGCATCATTACTCGTGGGGGTGCTTGTGATTGACATCTTGCTCCTTAGGTTTCAACCTTGGGGAGGCTTTCCAGCTGTATCCTCTTTACCTTTACCAGAAGAAATGAGAAGGTAAAATTACTGTCGAGCCACTGTTGCCCAAATTTAGCAACCTAAAGCAGGAGGAGAGCTGTCTTCAGTGAGAGTTGAGATAATAATCAGGATTTCACACCACAATTCATAAAGTAAAAATCAATCTGTGAATCACCTCAGGTGGGGAAGAAAACTAACTAACACTCAACGTACTGGCCACAGAAAGAAGAGTTTTTCTGGCAACTTTTCCAAAGAAGACTGCTCAAGGTTGTCTCTGTATCTTTGATTCTATACTTTATGCACATATGAACAGGTGCTGATAACAATGTTGTCATTCTGACATCTGAGTTGTAAAGCACATAATTAATTTGTAGCCATTGCTTTAAAGTTCCCATTCATCCATTAGCAACACTGCATTGACAAATACAGTATGTTGTACTGGGAGCAAAATAACTTCAGTTTCTGAAAAAACTCAGTTAAAGTTTTACTTATTACTACAGTCTCACAAAAAAAAAATGTAACTAGCCTTTATCCTAATAAAGTCATTCCATCTTAAACAGTGTAAACATTCTGATTGACCAATTTGTAAAATTTGAACTTAAATGTTATATATCTTTTTCTTTGAACTCTGGAGCCATGCTCCAGATACGAGCATGAAATTTGCTTACCATAAAAGCCAATCAGAGTCTGCAATTTGGGGCGAAGATAAAAGAAAAGTTCACATTTCTAATTGTCTGTTTTCGGTATCTGTCACAAATTACAACCCCTAGTTCCCTATAACGCTAAAAGAGGCTAGTGATAATTTCAGGCTTTTATCTTTAATAGTTTTTGAGATATTCGTGTTCAAACAAGGCCTCAAATTTCAAAGTGGGGAAAAACGTGCTGAAAGTTGACAGATTTTTGAAAAATATGTGTCTTTAAAAGTATTACATATATGAAGCTAAAACTTCACACCCACAATTATACCTGTACAAACTATGGATCATTACATTTTTAGGCAAATCGGAGATGAATGAGCAAAAAAAATGTTTTGTTTTGTTGTTGTTTTTAAAACTGGTGATTTAAGATGAAATCACCATATAGCTAATGGAAGCGGGCAACTTTATATTTCCTCTATTCCTTATACCCCAGTATGATGCAGCCCAGCCTGGTCGGTACTACACTGCTCGTGATCATGAATAACTGTGTATTCATATTAATGCACGTTTAGCAAATGAACAATTAATGAACAGAATAAGGAGAGCCAGCAATTTCCAGTTCATCCTCTGTTAGCATTAGCTAACAGTGGGTCAACTAATTCTATATATAAATCACAACACAAATCAAAGAGGAAATGTTGCGCACTTACAGTGATACCACCGAGCTGCAGCCTTGTTCCTGGGTGCAGGAGATAATATATGGTTTACTTTATCTACGAAGTGCCAGCGTTAACTAGCTCGCCTTAGCGTTTTTTCGGCTAGCTTGCTAGCACACGCTAACATTCATCAACTTCACGCCTAGCTCGCGAGGGTCTTCTGTGATGGACCAAAACCTAAAAACCTCGTCAAACGTTTCAGTGTAATACTCGCTAAACTCGCACTCGTTTATATGTTCGACTTCTTGTACTTTACTGATAATGTGAGGGGGAAATATAAATGCTAATAACAACGCGTTTTACTAGCTAGTTAGCCACGAAAATAAACAAAAAAAAAAAATCTCCACCCACCACGCTCCATCTGCGCATGCCCACGCAGGAGATGACAGGCGTGCCGCTGCGGTGCTGTTTGTTTATTTTACAGTAAAGACAGTGAAAATCGCCGCGCTGCTGTGAGCTTAAAGCTCATATCTGAGAGCGAAAAGTGACTAAATTGTTACAGCGAACCTATTCATTTTACAAGTATCAAAGTCTCAGTGAGTTCTGGGATATTCTACGTGTACACTGCACCAAATATTAAATTATTAAAAAAAAAAAGATGTGTTCCTTTGTACTTGATCAGATATTATTTATGTTATTCATACCATGACTTCCTGTCATAAGGCTTTCTTTTGTTACCCCTAGCAAACCAATGTTTTGAACAGCATGGCTTTGTGATCAAAGCCACAATTAACTGTTCCTGAGAGATGCATAGAATACATACAAGCATAGAAAAAAACATTAGTCTTGGGGTTTATTTGTATGCTACATATGCTGGCTTTATTGTGTAAAATTGCTTTATGTTTAACATTAATATCTGTCATTGCTACATATATAAGTTTAAGTATTTAACATTATTTCAGATGCAGAGTTAAACTGGTGACAATGAGTCGAGTCTCAGTCTGGGACTGTGAAAAATGACCTTTGGCTGGGCTAAATTAAATGGGTGGATCAAACTATAATCATTAAACAAAAGCTATGATTTCAAATAATTGATTAAAAACAACCGGGACACTTAAACACTAGTTTTTCCAGGAAGATCTTTTCTGGTTCTGCATACAAATAAACATTTATTTCCTGTTGCATGCCACTAGTTTCTACCTGTAAATGCATGGCCAATCATGTCCCAGTCAGCTTTAACATGAAGCTACTTCCCACTGTTAACAGAGCAGTGTTTTAGTGACGTTTTTCTCAGTTGCTTTGATTCATATGAATAGTTTTACTCTCCCAAATTAGACATCATCAATTGTGTAAGTTGGCTGATCTAAATGACAAAAATCAATCAATATCCTAACAACTCAAATGTGTATTGTAAAACATTTTACAGTAGTAACAATTAGGGATGGGTATCGTTTAGGTTTTTCCGATACCGGTGCCAAACCGGTACTTTTGAAACGGTGCCGGTGCTTAAACGGTACTCAAACCGGTGCTTAAAGAATGGAGAACACCAACTTTGTCCAAAAACCTCTCATGTTCAGCTGTTTTTTTGTAAAAAGATAACAATGTTAGCCTTTTCTGCAGCTATGGGGCATATATGGTATCACTCTTGGCTGGAAGCAGTGCTTAAACAATGGAAAAAACACAAACTTTATCCAAAAACCTCTCATGTTTAACTGTTTTCCACTTTTTCTTTGGTCATTTTAGCCTTTTTGGCCAGGGTGAAGGGAGTATCTGCCATCAAACAAGAAGACAGCCGCATGTAGCTACGACTGTGTTTGCTAGTTCACCTTACATGCATTAATGTAATAACGTGGTGAGCCTACTCAACGTAAATTACACACGAACAACATTAAGCTACTCACGCAGAGAAGAACGGCTGCTGCTGCCATCATCATCCGTCATCATTTCTGCTACACTGGCAGGGCTAGGGGCCAGGACTCTATTCTTCGGGTTTTTGGGGGATGTTGCTCCGGGTCCGATAGCTGGCAACCCACCCGCAGTAGATGTGCACGGAGTGAGGTCTCGCAGCAAGCTATCAAATACGGCGCATTTCTCGGCTTTTAAAAAAAACGCTATGCGTCGCCAGGTGTTTCATCGGATTTGAGGTGTTACCTCCTTTGACAGTATCACAGTATCAGCTTAAAGCACTTGTTGCAGGCTGCTGAGTTTGCATAGTTTGCTGTGAAGTACAGCCATACATTTGACCGGTCCTCCTTGGGCATTTTTAATCTGTAGCTCTGCTCTAAAAGAACGTACGTACCTGGACCCGCCTACTATCCTCGGAAACGTAAAATGATTGGTTAGAATCTAAAGTGTATCACAGCTCAGGAAAAAAAAGCACCGAAATAAAGCACCGAAATGTGCGCTGCTTTTCGGTCTGGTTACTACCGTTTATGTCAGAACCGGTGCCATCATGGCACCGGATACCGGTACCCATCCCTAGTAACAATATACTTTTCCTAAAACAGCTCATACATGCAGCATAACACTATGTATATATAAACTGCAAAATACCACAACTCATCTCAAATCTGTGATTCATGTGTCAAAATCAAGATTTTTGCATGAGCGTATAAGTCTGTGCAGCCAAAATAAAAAATTCCTTTGGCACAGTGCAAACCAGGGGGGTGGGAACGGTTAGCTATTTTGTCACAATGACTCTTGAAGTGTGTTACTCATTGTCTAATTTCCTAAGAGTTTTGTTCTGCAACGCTTCACTGACATTGAACTCCTGCTGTGCCACACTGTTAATTTTCTGACTATAACAGACTGACATTTTGTAGTAGTTATGAAATGTTGCATTCAAAAGCAAGGTTGGAAAGGAAAAAAAAAATATTTTCTTTCATGTCAAAAAGAACGTTTTCACAGGACTCAATGCAATCCTGTGAATAACTAAGGAGATTTTTATTGCTTCTTTTAGTGCTGCTAATCAAATACACTCTATGATCATCAGAAAGTGTGAGCATCTTTATAAAAGAAGAAGTTTGAGAACATTCAGCTGTGTGCTAACCCAAAGCCAAGGAGGAAAGAGATCAACAATGACCTTGGAGAAGCAGGAAGGGTTATTTATTATTATTATTATTATTATTATTATTATTATTATTATTATTATTATTAACCTTTATTTAACCGGGGAAAAAAACTCTTGAGACTAAAAATGTCCTGGCCAAGCAGGACAGCAGTGCCATCATAGTTTCCATAAATTAATAGCACATACACAAACAAATCCATACACCAGCTAAGTGTGTATGGATACATGATCCTAAACACACCAACAAATCTAACAAAGAAATCTGAAAAAGAAACAAATCAAGATGTCCCAGACAAGTCCTCGGCTGAAGTCCTGTGGTACAACCTTAAGAGAGCTGAGCATAAACAGTTGCCAAGAAAATCTTAATGAACTGAAGCAATATTAAAAATGATGTGGGCCAGAATTCCTCCATGACAGTGTGGAAATTGATGCAGTCATACAGAAAACAATCATCTCGAGTTATTAATACTAAAGGTGGTTTTACAATAACAGGCCATACTTAGCTTTTCATAGAAATCCTGGTAAAACCTTTTTACATGGATGTAAACGACAGACACAGTAAGAAAAAGACAGAAATTGTACACAGCACAGAACAAAATCCTAATGATCTGCAACATGTAAGGCATGGCTGTCGACACAGAGCACAGGCCTACTGTGTACAATAGTACGTTATAGTAACAAATCAGTGCTGGAAATTGAGGGTGATCCTGACGCTTGCCTGGGCAGCAGATTTTCATCCACGATCTTTTCTCCTACATCTTCCTTTATACTGTTGTGCTCTGTTTTTACTTTCCTTTACATTGCTATATCATCACATATCCTTATTCTTATTGGCAGGCTGTTGCCCACATTAAATGTTTATCTTAGCAGCTCCTCCAACACCACAAATTACTGTAACTCTGCTGCGCTCAAGCTCTATAAAAATGCTTTACAGTCTTCATACTCATGACTTCTAATGTGTGTGTTTGGCAGATTTTGACAAATAAACAGGCTATTCTGAATATGATGACTCACACAATGCGATAGTGCTGCATTAATTTGGACAATTAAAGTATTGAACTGATATAAATGTCTGTTTCGCTCACACAGACAAAAGCAGGATGTAACTCTTCACACTGTAAACAATTGCACTTAGTCATTTGCCTTATTATTTATTATGAGCACATGTTTAGGGGGATTTTACATATTTTGAAAACTTCAGCAGAAATATTCGAAAGCTACTCGAGCAAAAAAATATATAGAAACTTGCAGATGATGTTTGAAGCACACAATGCTTTTCGGCCAGCATTACACTGAACGAGAGAACGATGTGTCCTTTACATTATATGCAAATATAATGGCAGAATAAAGCAGAATGCAGAACCACGTGTTCTTGAAGAGTATTTCTTTGAGTACAATACAATAAAAAACACAACAGCAGTCAGCTATCATCACAACATTAATAGTCTGTAATAGCAGCTACTCAGTGTCAGTCAACATATGCAGTACACAATTATTATGGAATTAGAAGGTGAAGAATACACCTACACAGTCCACTATTGTTCTGAAAGAATATGCATTTTTACCACCCTGGTTTTATACAGCATCAAAGTAATGCTGTGACTCAGCGGGTAAAATTTCACTTTGACAGTTAAAACATTTTGGAGGTTAATAGTGTTTTGTTTCATGAATGAACTGTTGTGGAAAGTGCATGTTCAGTACTGAGAAATCTAAAAAAGGGGCCAAGAAACGTGCCAAAGCGGCTGAGAGCAAACATAAAAGAAATGGTCTAACATGAACAGAAAGCTTTTCAAATGTCACGTTCTGTACCTTTAATCTGCAACTGCTGTAACAGCGAGCTTGACCTTTTATGGGTTTCGCTGCTTTGGAAGAAAGGAAAGCCTATTTAATGAATGTTTCATAGATATTTTAGGCTGAGTAGAAAGTGTTTACATGTAAAATGTTTAACCTTAATGAGATTATGTTTATAATTTAAAAAAAAAAAAACCCTTTGCAGAAATGAAAGTTCTTAATGATAAGAAAAACAAACAGTAAGACTTTTTCTTGTCATGAATTTTCATTGAAGCTCTCCTGTTGGCTTCATTCTTGGTATATATTTGTGGCTCATGCTTTATGCTTACAGTTTTATGCTCTCAGTCACTTTGGTGCTTTTCTCAGATCAAAATGAAAATTCTCAAAACTATTAATGCAACCTCCGCAACATTTAGTCATTTGTGCAATTTCTCCTTCCTCTGAACAAATTGCAAATGCTCTTGGACATGTATCAGGTGCTTTCATACAATTCTCTGCCATCGACAACATTATCATTTGCTTATGTCATGTCAGTCAAAATGAACTATACTTTTGGATGCTAAATAGTAGTTCATAATAAAAGTAATAGTCTTTATTTCATTGCTTGAGTCATTACATACAAAATTGGTGAATTCGTTTTCAAATGCTGTCAAGCAAATGTTATACTTTTTTTTCATTATTTTTTCCTGTCCCTGAAATTGAACAATTTCTCTCATGCCATACTCCCTGAGAATGAGAGGGGTGGATGTCAACTCAACAAGTATGTTGTTGTGTGGGATAATGTCCCTTTTCACTACTCACATCTGGTCAGACAGTGGTTTGCAGCACATGACAGAATACCTGTTGAATATCTCCCTCCCTACTCCCTATTCCTTAATCCGATGGAGGAGTTTTTGTCTGCCTGGAGGTGGAAGGTTTATGACCGGCATTCACATGCACAAATGGCCCTGCTAGCCATGGATGCAGCATGTGACGACATCACAGCAGAGTCATGCAGAGGGTGGATTCGCCACTCCAGGAGATACTTTCCTCGCTGCATTGCAAGGGATGATATCCGTTGTGATGTAGATGAGAATATGTGGCCAGACAGACAGGAACGTCTGAATGTGCCAGAATGATTTACGTATGTTCAGTTACAATATGTACTGTTATATTGTTCACATTTGTGCACAGCTCTACCAAAAGGGTGTTTCTCACGTTTATTCTAAATACGTGACTGTAGAGTATTTTTCTTTTGCACAATGTTGTAGAATTACAAAAATCCTACACAGTAAAAATGTGAAACATACGTATTCAGTGTCTTGTACTCACTTACTTCCATAACTACAGGAATGTCTAACTTTACTGTATATTTTACTGTACATGGCTGTGCAAAAAGTGTATAGTGCTCTCTTGAGCATTTTCAAGTAGTGTCACCGAGTTCTGACCTTTTTTTGCATTGGAAGACACTGAGAGAATACTGTACACTGTCCTAATGAAAACATGACAAAGCCATTTGATTATCTTGTTCATCAAGATGGTGTCAAGACTTCTCATTTTGATGACACTGACAGTTTCATTGACATGAATACTTGCTTTTGAGGAATGGATTATCGATTTTGAGCAAGTGACCTGCTTTTGCAGGTTATCCACTAGGTTTTGCAGTTTGCACTAATTGTTTTGAGAAATACATTAACTGCTGTGTAAATGTTAATAGTGATGTGAGAAAAGCACCAAAGCGACTGAGAAAAACTGTAAAATAAAATATTTCCCACATCCATTTTAAATAAGTTCCACAATGATAAATTAATCCATTCACTGCCTGTCCGTATCTCTGCCCTGCACACTTGGCCCATGTAAATCTGTTCGTTGCGTGAGGATCCTATTAAGTTCCACAGTGTTATTCCATTATTGTTATCTACTTCCGACTGTTAACAGCAAAAGCTAGGTGATGATGTGACATGTATTTTTTCCATTTGTACCGTTGCCTTGGTCTTGATAAGAGTGTAAGCATGTCAGTGTCAAAAAAGGGAAGTGGGAGGGTTCAGAGGGCAGCAGGGAACCTGATGGCAGAATTGTCATTAGGACAAGCTGGCGCTCGAGACCAGGAATCTGACACCACCTTCTCACAAATGCTACCACTTGGAGTGGCGTCTCATCCTGAGTGATGGCCTACAAGACTCCAGGCTCTGACACCTCTTTATCACTCTGGTATGGAAGCAGGCAGAGTGAGGCCCGCCAGGCATGTGGCGCTAGAGGGACGGGGATTACAGCTGACTGATGGGGAGTGCGGTGATTACCTGACAATGAAATATGTTGCACAAGCTCAAAAACTGCTCAGTGAACATATTTGTTTTTAGATATTTTATTTTTTTTCCCAACCGTATTAGCATTTATGTCAAAAGCCAAAAAGCAAGATATGAATGGTTGGTATAAAGCATGATTTCACAGCAGTCGACTGCAAGATTAAGCAAGAGAAATAACATTTTTCAGACAAGAAGCCCCCGAAGAGCTCCAACACACCGTAAAATCCTCTCCTGGTCAAAAGCCATCGAAAATACATTTTCTGCAAGTATGGCAAGCAAATAGGAGAAAAAATGTCAGTCTTTAAATCATCTGGCTCCGACATGCCACAGGGCAAAGAAGCAAATTATGTCATTTAGAAATTTGTGGCTGAATATCTCAATATAAAGCATTTCAGCAGGATTGTTATTCAAATAACACATAAGGCTTTTCATAATTTAAAAAAAAACACGCATTACAGTTTATGTAGTGCATAAAATATGTATAAATTATTGAAATAAATATAGATATTGAAGAAAATGTGGAGACTTACAAAGTTAGTTTTTTGTTTAATTTCTCTCAGAATCCCAAAACATTCAGAAGGTTATTGCTGTTGTCTGCATTATTTAGCTTTTTGGCTCACTCCTCATGATGTGGCATGAGACGGGAACAACATTTATACTTTGATTTTCAGATATTTGCTGTCAGACAATCGTTTCCTCTCTCTTGTTTCGGCTACAGTAATAGATGATTGTGGTTAATGATTTGCAGCATTATCGATCGGCTTATAGTCTACATTAATATAAGGATTATTGATTTATCTTTATACAATTGCAAATTTACATCATGTGTTCATTTCTAATTTACAACTAAGTCCTGACCTGTGCTTTTTACACACCAATGTATACGATCTTAGATAGATAGATAGATAGATAGATAGATAGATAGATAGATAGATAGATAGATAGATAGATAGATAGATAGATAGATAGATAGATAGATAGATAGATAGATAGATAGATAGATAGATAGATAGATAGAGATGTTTCTAAGATGATGACTTTTAGATCCATGACAACACAGTCTTAGTAATAAGTAATACTCTGAGGACTATCTGCAGCCACACTCTGCCACCACCATTCCCTCATACTTGTGGTTGAAAGTAATCGCCCCATTATCGTGATAAAGTAGTGAGATTGGCTCCAACTTTGTGGGTACACAGCAGGCACGCGGTGCTCTATCTGGATTCTTTATACTCAGCAGCGTCTGGACTATGGCATGTTTGGTGGGGGAGACCTCAGAAGTCATAGGCGGGTTGCATACGCCATTGCACTTGTACGCTTCGTAGCCCAGAGGTTGGATGATCCATGAATCCCAGCCAATGTCTTTAAAATCCACAAAGAGAGGTGTTCTTTTGCATGACTCGCTCTTAACATTGCGACGGATTCGAGGAGGTGCGTCATAGATAAGGTTGGACTGCGGTTGCATGAGAGACTGTTGGTTTTGCTCGTCCTGTTTAGCATGGCCGTGATTAACATGCTCCCAGAAGGGATCTTGGCCCCTGCCCATGTTCTCAGGAAGGTCATTCTCGTGGTTAATCATTTGGATGAGCTCTTGTTTGTCCTGTTTGCGGTCTCTGCTCTGATCATCTGAGAACACAATCATTATTGTATTGTGTTTCCCGTCCAAGCTCCTGTCAATGTCCACCAAAGTTTCTGCCTCCTCTGTGGCCTCTTGTGTGGCCCCTTCATCCTCTGACCCCATACATGCAAGATGAATCTCAAGTCTGTGAGTTGCACACCCTGACTTCCGCCAGAGTGTAACCACATGCGTCAGTTCAAATGACACCCAGCTATTATCTTTTGCATGGATATGCTTTGTCACCAGTTCCTCCAGATCCTTCATCTCCAACACCTCCTCTTTACCCCTCCTTCTTCCTTCTTTCCCCACCTCTTTAGTCCAAACAACTCCCTCATGTATTTTGTAGATTGTCACCTTGCAATCAAAGCCAGCAGATGGTCTTTGGGCCTTCCAGACCAAAGTGAAAAGTCGAAGTTCAGCTAATGTTATTCGTTCGTGGTGAGGCAAAGAGATATTAAACAGCAAGGGATATATCCTTATACCCCTGGGTGTTATACCGTAGGGGGATGAATCTGAAATTAAAGGATGAAAAAGCGTGCTTCAAACTTTTTGTATGAATGCGCGTGATCAGACTTAAGGCACTCTCACTCATAAATTGTCAGGATGAAATAAAACAATGATAATTAGCATTTACAGTACATCACTTTCCCCTCCATAAGTCAAAACTGTTGAATAATTTAAATTCCTGAACACAACATTAAACGTGACAAGAGTGTGAAGAAAGAAAAAATGTAAGTGGTAATATTTAAATATTTCCAAAACAAAAAGAAGCTTGTACCTTCATTATTGAAGCTGCGCACAATGTTGGCTGATGGCACAGCAGTCCGGTCATTAGCAAATCGGTTGTACAGCTCAAGCATGTACTCTGGCGGCTCTTTGTGAGCAGCAATTTGCCGGGTCTGGGGCCTCAGCTTTGTGAGGTTCAGCGTAGACAGAAACTGGCTTAGAAAGTCCTGTGCATCAACCAGTGGATTATCAACCACAACACTACCAAATGATGCCCTGTGATGGTTCTCAGCGGGGTTGATAGGACTGCTCAAGCTCAGATGAATGATCACCAGAAGCAAGTAGATAAACCCAAGGTTGGAGAAAAGTGAAGTGATCATGGCTGAATGGAGGAAATGCTTAATTCCAAAGAGTAGACATCAGAAAGGAAGATGAGAGCCTTTGGAGAAAACACCTTGTTCTAGAGGTTTCTCTGTTAAAGGCCAACAGGTTGCAGTTGGGGACAAAGGGAAAACAGCTTTGCCCTTGTTGATCTGGTGGTTAGGTTCTGAGGGCAGGGCTGTGCTGACCAATGTGCTGTGCATGTTTGGAGATCGCTAAAGCATGGGCTGCCCTCTCTCTCTGCACAAGGATCTTATGACATTTAGTCCACTGATATTCTCATTTACATGCAGTGAATTTAGGCAAAATAAAGTTGTAAAATCAGAGTAGAATGTTCCATTTTAAAATCAAATAATCTTCCGTGTGATTTGGGTGGTTTTCCATATTTTTTAACCACAAATTGAATTTTACATATAGCACATAGGCTTTCATATAACTCACGCAACCCATATTTATACTTGATACTTATTATAATCTCATAGATGTCTTGTATTTATTTATTCAAGCTTTACCCCCTCGGTTGCGTGAAACATTTCAATTTGTCGTACATTCTGTACGTATTGCAGAATTAAGAGAAAAGTTGAATTTGACTTTGACTGCACTTGCAAAACGAATTAAAAATAAAATATACTGGAAATGACTTCAGTTTTTGCCTTTGAGAGTTTTTCTCAGCACTTCCTGCCTGATGTTGAGACTGATCTCAACATGACTGTGACCCACTAAATGCAGGTAATAGATTACAAATTGACTGATGTATTGACAGTTATTTTTTATTGTGTCTTCCTACTGTTATTTTATCTGTGTTGTGATTTTGTTCTTTAAGTCCTTGTAAGGTGTCCTTGAGTGTGGTGAAAGGCACCTGTAAATAAAATCGATTATTGTTATTAATATTAAATAAAAAGTATCAGCATTTTATGGTTTGCAATCTTCACAAAATGTCTCAATTTTTGATTCGCCCTCTTAAATAAGATTAAACATTTTTACAGGGGTGATGAAATCATAATCCTGTTTGTGCACGGTTTTATTTGATTTTTGTATCCACAGCGGAGTAGTTCTGTGAATTAGCCCTGCTCCGGAACACATGTGAAAAAATTCAAAATACTGTTTGTATGTAGGCTGGTTTATGAGATATTTTAAAGACTAATGTCCATATTATATATTACTTTCATCTGTTACCTGTCTAATACAGCTATTAATGGGCTTGTTTAAATAATCTTTGATGTTTTTGGCACTATCTTTGAAACTATAGGCACTCTTTTTTTGCTTAAATTATTCTCCTAGCTTTCCTCAAGGAAAACCAAAGCCAAATGTCATTCCCATCATATGTAATGATATCTTAAGGCAGATTATAAGCGTCGCCTGGAGTGCTGCTGTGTTCAAAGTTCTGCAGAAAAGAGTGTCGCAAAATTGCAAACTGAGTGCAAAGCAGACAATGAGCATTCAGTTTCGGCATGCTTGGTAAACAAATTAGTGTCATAGTGTGAATGCTTTCAGAAAGACGGCTTCAATAATCGCTGTTTAAGCATTCGGAAAGAAAAAATCTGTCTGACTAGTGGGAGGTGTTTAATCTAACAGGTGCACACTGATAAAACAGAACACGGCATAAACTTCAGTCTGGAAAATAAAAAGAAAAGCAGAAATGAGAAATTATGCACATAATTTATTTTCATTTTCATTCAACATCGCAATGCAAAAAGGAACACTGCAAAGCAGAGTTGTATTGAATGTAGGATCGCTTACTGCTCTTTGCTAATACACATAAATAACTTTTAATTAATAACATGAGTATTACAATAAACATTACAATATAAATGCCTAAATTTAGAATATTAACAGTCCTTTGTTACACATGTACAATCCCATTTTTCCTCTCATGAAACAAATGGAATAGAGACACAGAGATTGGCAAATAGCCATACAGTCTACTCAGATTAATCGAGAAAAACAAAATTCCAAGTATATTTTTGATGGTTAGGTCAGTGATAGCCTTAATCCTACATGTCTCAAACACTTAACAAAAATAGTTCGGAAATGAACTTAGATCAGAATCTATTGTAACCCCAAAACCTACTGATGTGAACAACATCAAATCCACATTATTTTAGAATTGAATAGCTTGAGAAACAAGAAGTATACTGTAGCTAAGGAGTAAAATACAAATTGCACATGTCATATTCTTTGGAGTTATGATTCACCGCAGTTTGCATATTTGGGCTATTTCATATGTCATACTTAATCCCTTGTAAATTTCAGGAATCCAGTACACCTATAGCATCCCGAAAAGCCATAAAATCTATCAGCAAATAAACATGGATACATGTAGGCATTTGGCACATCTTATTATTATGTAAACAAAGGAAATCATTTTTAAGTGGATCTGTTTGTTTCTCTGTACAAGAATGTTCAGGTGGCACGAGTCCAGGTATCCTCAGTGGAAAATGTCTCTGCAGGATTTGACTGGTTTGATTGGCCGTGCTGTTACGTTTACACCCAGGAGTCCAGTGGTGGAGGTTTGTTATCCATGAGGCCCACAGCAGGCCTGCCAGCTCTGATGAAGTGCTTTCTTTCACTTATCGCCTAGGCCGATTTGCATGAGAAAAACAAGCCACAAGAAAGAAATCCTTCAAAACAAAATTCTGTAACCAAGTTTCAATCTGCTAATCCTACATGCTGTAGCAGTTACTCTGTTAAATTACAGTAAAATGGCAGATATATTTGTCAGTTTTCAGCTTCAACCATTTGTTTTGTTTTTTTCAGTGCACTGACTGCATAAAGCACCGTTCACACAAGTAGCCCAGCCCACAGCCCAGAAGGCTTCCAGGCATCACATGACAGAAAGTGCACACGAGAATGCAAATGTCTAGCGCTGAGATCTCAAACATTAGCACGTCTTTAACCTGTCAGCTACCTAATAATAAAAAATAATGTGATATTGGAGTGTGCCAATGTGCAATTACTGCAGACATATTTTATATTGTCACGTGGTCAACCTCCTGAATGGTCTATGCAAACGGCCGATTGAGCACAAACAGCATTTCAAGGAGTATGAATGTCCACGAAGCTGTGTGTTACATGTGAGAAAGAACAACTATATAAACTATCCTGATGAGATTCTTCCTAAAATGTCCAAAGTGCATTTGTGAAAGTTTCTTACTGTAAAAGAAAAATGACTGCACTGTGCTCTGTTGAATACAAGCTTTACTGTAAGGTGCTGTAAACTGGTTGGTTGTCATATATTGTTCCTACTGTAATCTCCATAAACAGTTTATCACAATAAAATATAGACTGTGTGCACCTGACTCAAGTAACCTGAATTTATTTTCGTGTCTTTTTTCAAACTATGATGATATATCCTTCTCTTTTTCGCTTTATTAAACATTTCATCAGCTACCCTGAAAATAAGAGCAGGGCTGTTTAATAACTGATTAGTAACTACAGGACTCCCATAGTTCTCAAAAAATGGAAAAACCGAAGCTGCATCCAGAGCAAGGTTTTAATAATGCTTTTTTTTTTTAAAGCATCAGAAAAGCATTAAATGAAAGCATTAAAATGAGAAGAACTTAAATATTTAGGCTTTGTGCACTGTTATCCTGTAAAGATGCACAGCCCAGTATCATTTAAAGCTCTTCTTCAGATGTTAGCTGCCTTTTGTTCTGTTCTCTGTCAGATAGATCAAACTTCAATAACGTTGATGTCGGGGCTCTGGGGTGGCCAATCCACGACTGATAGGGTGTCATTGTTGTTGTTTTTCTATGCACGTATGTGTTTTTACTGCATTGCCAGTGTGTTTGCTAGATGAAACCGAAATTTCCAATTCAGAGTTGAGACTCCATAACTTCTGTTTCCACTGACTTTCAGGCAACTGTTTCTGTTTCCCCAACTACTTTTCTGTAGTTGGGGAATACTTCATTGTTTCCCTTCCTTAAGAAAAACATCCTGACAGTTATCCTTCCATAGAGACCATTTCTGATGAAGGGCCAAATAAAAACCTTGTGAAAATGGTCAGGTACAAGGACTGGACTAGAAACGAGTGAGAAAGCAGCCAATGTCCAAAGAAAAACTATGAAGGCCCTTCGGAAAGCCCAGAGAACTATTGCTCAAGACCCCTGTGGCTCTTTGGAAGCAAAATATAATGAAATTAACAGGTCACTCAAGACTTCTGCACAATATTACATCTATTTAGCACCAGAAGGGTACAAGGGCTTGTTAAATGTTAAAAAGCCGGATTACCTGAAGAGTGTCTCTTTCCACAACAATGGGCGCCTTTCCATCTCCAATTCTATCATTTGGCTCCAAGCTTGAATAAACATCTGCAAGAGAAAAATCCCATTATATCAATAGTATCATTTCTTGAAACTGATACTGATCAGCTTCGTTTTGCATCTCCAGTGGCAGCTGTAGTGTTTAATCATTATGGTGCTGTGAGCATTACAATAACACCATCTATCCATTTTGTTCCACTCCAGGGTCACTGAGGGGCTCGAGCCTCTCCCAGTACAGGGAGTGCAGAATTATTAGGCAAGTTGTATTTTTGAGGAATAATTTTATTATTGAACATCAACCATGTCCTCAATGAAACCAAAAAACTCATTAATATCACAGCTGAATGTTTTTGGAAGTAGTTTTTAGTTTGTTTTTAGTTTTAGCTATTTTAGGGGGATATCTGTGTGTGCAGGTGACTATTACTGTGCATAATTATTAGGCAACTTAACAAAAAACAAATATATACCCATTTCAATTATTTATTTTTACCAGTGAAACCAATATAACATCTCCACATTCACAAATATACATTTCTGACATTCAAAAACAAAACAAAAACAAATCAGCGACCAATATAGCCACCTTTCTTTGCAAGGACACTCAAAAGCCTGCCATCCATGGATTCTGTCAGTGTTTTGATCTGTTCACCATCAACATTGCGTGCAGCAGCAACCACAGCCTCCCAGACACTGTTCAGAGAGGTGTACTGTTTTCCCTCCTTGTAAATCTCACATTTGATGATGGACCACAGGTTCTCAATGGGGTTCAGATCAGGTGAACAAGGAGGCCATGTCATTAGTTTTTCTTCTTTTATACCCTTTCTTGCCAGCCACGCTGTGGAGTACTTGGACGCGTGTGATGGAGCATTGTCCTGCATGAAAATCGTGTTTTTCTTGAAGGATGCAGACTTCTTCCTGTACCACTGCTTGAAGAAGGTGTCTTCCAGAAACTGGCAGTAGGACTGGGAGTTGAGCTTGACTCCATCCTCAACCCGAAAAGGCCCCACAAGCTCATCTTTGATGATACCAGCCCAAACCAGTACTCCACCTCCACCTTGCTGGCGTCTGAGTCGGACTGGAGCTCTCTGCCCTTTACCAATCCAGCCACGGGCCCATCCATCTGGCCCATCAAGACTCACTCTCATTTCATCAGTCCATAAAACCTTAGAAAAATCAGTCTTGAGATATTTCTTGGCCCAGTCTTGACGTTTCAGCTTGTGTGTCTTGTTCAGTGGTGGTCGTCTTTCAGCCTTTCTTACCTTGGCCATGTCTCTGAGTATTGCACACCTTGTGCTTTTGGGCACTCCAGTGATGTTGCAGCTCTGAAATATGGCCAAACTGGTGGCAAGTGGCATCTTGGCAGCTGCACGCTTGACTTTTCTCAGTTCATGGGCAGTTATTTTGCGCCTTGGTTTTTCCACACGCTTCTTGCGACCCTGTTGACTATTTTGAATAAAACGTTTGATTGTTCGATGATCACGCTTCAGAAGCTTTGCAGTTTTGAGGCTGCTGCATCCCTCTGCAAGATATCTCACTATTTTTGACTTTTCTGAGCCTGTCAAGTCCTTCTTTTGACCCATTTTGCCAAAGGAAAGGAAGTTGCCTAATAATTATGCACACCTGATATAGGGTGTTGATGTCATTAGACCACACCCCTTCTCATTACAGAGATGCACATCACCTAATATGCTTAATTGGTAGTAGGCTTTCGAGCCTATACAGCTTGGAGTAAGACAACATGCATGAAGAGGATGATGTGGACAAAATACTCATTTGCCTAATAATTCTGCACTCCCTGTAGTAACAAGGACAAGACTATTACACAAACACTAGAATTTAACCTCACCTTAGACATTTTGGGGGCCACTAAAGTGAAGATAATTGCACACTCAGACATGATGATGTGATAATAAGAGTTTATAAGTAGCCTAAAAATCTATAACCATTAATCAGACACGTTTTCAGTCAGTGTGTGGCAGTCTTAATCTAAAAAATCCCATCTTAAATGCATCAATCTTCACTCAACAGGATTTTTTTTTACTAATAAGCAATTAAGATAAACTATATTCATGTCAATTTCTATGCATGTTATTCATTTATTTAGTATCTGTTTAGGGGGGGGAGGGGGGGGCACATACAAGCTAAGAAAAGGTAAAAGGTGTGTAACTTTTACCTTACAAATTTGCTTTGTGCCATTTAAAACCAAAAAGCTCAGAGAAAAACAAGCAAATGCAATCATTCACTGAGAAGATTGCCCAAAAACCTCCACCCTTCACCAACCCCTAAAGGATGTTTAAGTGGTGTTTATGTTTTGCAAAACAGCCCTGAGAGAGAAGAGAGTAAACCTGTTTAAGGGGAAGCTAGAGGTCGCTCTTGACGTGGGAAAGTGGGTGTCCTTCTGCAATCAAATGTGACTGGTGATGCATGAGCCTGTCCTGCCTCCAGGAGAGACTGTTCAGGCTAATAAGCCGAGTCTGTGCACTGATAACCTTGGCGGCACATCACTGGTTTGGGGGCAGTGTTTAAGAAGAATGTAGTCCGGGACTGCGAATGTTTATGTCTTTGTCCGTGACATGAGAAGAACCTCAGTGTGTTTGACAGCTTTTTTATTCCCAGAGCTAGAGGACACTTTTCTCATTTAGATGATGATTTAATAAAAATTCACTGAAGGAATGCACGCTGCAATTTTCTGACCTTGAGTTTTGTCCATGAGAGGCAAGGTGATGTCATCACTTCCTTGCTTTCCGCTCTTGGGTTTTTTTGGCACTCCGGTAGTTGTGGGCTTTGAAAGACGACAAACGTAACATTACTGGATGACAGATGGTTTGCTTTTTGTGATGTTCTAATTTTATAAAGTGGCACGACACTGAAATCCTCTGCTAAGTGGCTTAAAGCTTACTATAAACAGTGCTTTTCTGCATAAAAATCAAGGCCAAAAATACACTCTCAACCCTTCTTTCTTTCCTTTTTTTCCACACAGATCTTCTTGTTTCTTCCTTATAACTATTTGGCAGCATGCATTGCCATGTGTAAAAAGGTTTGAATGATCATGCTTGTGTTAAAATCAGTCTTTTCTTGAAGTTTTAAATTGGCACAAAATCAACACAGATACCTTAAAGTGGCTCTTGTTCCAGCCGGCTTTGTTCAGAGTGTTTCTCAAGTCCTTGTAGGCCCATATTGTCTGAAGCACATGGGAGGCTGCCTTTGTCTCCCGCGCTGATTGGCTGACAACGGATCATATTGGATATTGTATAAAAAAAGCAGAGGAAATCTCTAAGACAGTAACGTCTCAATGATTAAACTCTAAATGCACTGGAACATGGCGAGACGATGCACTGAGGCAGAAGTCTAAGAAGATATTACGGCCAATAAAACTACGATGATACTATCTTTTTTCTGTTTTATCTATAAAAATGTTATTTGATCAGCCTTTTTTTATTATTTAAGCTTATATATTTAAAAATGTGTAGATGTATAAGATTCAGTTTTTAACCTTGACTTATTGATGGCCACCAGCTTCTGCACAGCATGACCCTGAATGAGCAGCCGCGCGTTCTCTGGGTTATCTGTGATGATCTCGTGAATAGTGTTCAGTATGGACACCACCGTATCCCCCTCGAGATTCTTCGCTGGATGCTGCTGCCCACACGGCAGATTACTGACGAGGTCCCTCAGAGCATAGTTCCCTGCAACCAGAGACAGACAAAGATGAAAATGTTAGCTCGGCCATGCGAATAGAGCCAAACGTATACAGGCGTTAGAAACCTGTACCTATTAAATCTTTGTTTCTTCTGTCCATAGCCAGGTTGCGAAGAGCAATGGCCACAGCTCGCACAGCTTTGTCCACGTCTGAGCGCAGGAGCTCGACCAGAATAGGCAGACCTTTCTCTTTTCTCACTGTCGCCCGGATATAGCTGGACCACTTCAGATGGAAACACAGAAATGAAAAATAGCAGAGGGAAGACGTCGTGGTTTTTGGTTGTTTGGTCAGTCTTAATTCTTAGCCCTCATAAACATGAAGCAATATTTTCCAGTGAAATTCCACTGAAATATAAAAAAAATAAATGTCTGTTTATTCAAATAATGACTGAATAAGGAAAATATGCTTGAATGGGTTTAACCAGATTTTTAAGTGTATAAATTTTGAAACTGTAAGGTAAAATACAGGAAGCTAGCTTTGGCTGCTCCCTTCACAAGGGGGTCACCACAGCAGGTAGCTCCACATACATGATTTGGCAAATGTTTTACACTGGATGCCCTTCCTGAAGGGATTTGCATCTCCTGCTGGGATCAACATGGTTAGGCGAATGTGCCAACCACTACACTGGTAAAATCTAAAAATAAATACATAAATGAATAAGAAATCCAATTATGCACTTTTATCTGCTCTCTTTTGACATGATTAGCTGTAAAAAAAAAAGTCATTTTATTTTTGGTGCGGCCTTCTTCTTTAATGGTAGCGACATTCATGGTGCACTATATGTTACAAAGCACATTAGTTAGAAGACCTATGGACCCACTTTGGGGGGGGGACGACACAGCGGCAAAAGCTATTTTGGATGCCGATGACACGGTCAGACTAGAGAGTAAGCTGCGTAATGATGTCGCCTGAAAAAACAAAACCAACCAGTCAAGAAAAGAAAGCTTCGCATATCCCCAAGGAAGGACTTGAAGAGGTTGTCTCTTTTGATTGTGATTGCTGCAGTGATTGGAATAGAGGGTAAATCGATCGCTCCAGTTTAATTCACTTACGGTATTTCTTTAGGATAGAACTTTATTTTAAGCATCTTCTTCTCTTCTCCTAATTTACGTGCATTTATTTAGTGATTTTGTAATCTTACTGACCACTCAAAGCATTTCAGACAGCAAGTCACGTTTGAAGCATTACAGTCACGCAGTACTTCATCTAACCCAGATCCACAGCACACAAATGAACCTAACATGCATGTCTTTGGAGCATGCACAATGGAGAGCAAACTCCACACAGAAAGGTTCCAGCTGGGATATGAACCAAGAGCTGTCTTGCTGTGAGGCGACAGTGCCAACCTCTTCAACACCCCTTTTTAAGGCTCTTCTTTAGCTATATTCTTTATAGCTTCTCTATAACAATAGAGAGTATAATCAAAGCAAGTGTCACCTTAAAACTTCATTCATTTAAAGTTTAAACACTTCACAACAGCAACCCAGGTAGTTGTGCGTATAAGAGATAACTCTTCTATCTACTCACAGCCCAGTGTCCCGCAGCGAGGTTCTGCAGCGCTCCTGCAGCTGCCTCCAGGGTGTTGTGGTTGTGACTGCAGGTGAGAAGAGAGAGGTAAAGCCTCACCACCTCCGGCTGGTACAGCAGCTCCAACCCTTGAACACAAAGTCAGAGAAATATTACTCTAAAAAACAAAAAGAAGAAGAAGAAGAAGAAATTCCCAAACCAGTTTGCAAATATATGTTTGTGTTCAAGACGTTTGTCTATGTAGGTCAGTTCAGGTCAGCAGGTTGGTAGGTCAGGGGCTAAATATATATTGTTTAATGGAAGAGTGTGGTAGAAAATTACTACTCCAGCTGACTCCCTACTGCAGAGACTTTTTTTCTGTACTAAGCCAGGGGAGCGGAGGCTGCTGGATGCCTGACAAGTATAATAAAGCTGACCCTGAACCATAACATGCTTGTCATTCTGATTTGCATTCACAGACTGCAGCGTGGGAGGCATAAGCTGTTCTCTGATCTCTTTTCTAATGACAGCCAGATCCACATATACAGTATTCAAGCATACGGTACAATAGTGATTTCTGTTCTTTTCTCTTTTTTTTATCTTATACAATACCACATAAAGACATGTGGGTCATCCAGTGTTTTGAGCAAACGCCAGATAAAACGTTCAGTCTTTGAGTTGATGGGCTATTTTGTTTTAGTAATGAAATTTTCCACAAGTGGCGCAGGTGCTGATGTGTGGCTTTGCATTTCAATGAATTCTCTTTGAGGCCATGCCAAAATCATGCTCGCACAGCAAATAATGTAACGCAGAAAGCAGGTACTGATGACTGATAATAATGATAGACAGTGGAAGTCCTTCTTAATACAGTTACCTTACAGCTATTTACAGTAAGCCTGATGCAAAGGTACTCTACTTTTGTTGTATTTAAAGTGCAGTGTGAGGCTTATTACTGTATTATTGGATACCTTTCATTAGCTCTGTACATTTTGGCAAATCCAATGTACTGTATTTTCTGTCCATAAATCCATTTTTCCAACCTGCACATCACAGATACACACATGCACACAAACACCAGTTTTTAGACAGAGATAATGTCAACAAATTGATCGTGGTATCACAACATCACCGCTACGGAAAGATTCTGGAGGAATAAGCAGACTGACCTTGATTGAACCACTCTTCTGATTAATGTGATTTGAAGGGAAAGAAGAAAGAACAATGTCAGAACAATGTAATTATGCCGCAAAAACGGACACATCAGCAGAAAACACATGGCTCCTCCGTGTAGCGAGACACTGAGCAACTCATCAGACTAATGTTTTGCTCACAGGGGTATTTGTCAGCTTTAGCATTGCTGAGAACCATAAAACTTTAAATCACTGTTAACTCAAACCCTAATGGTTCCCCATTAAGTTGTTTCCTTCTCCACAGAGTGCTGCAGCCTATTAATTCTCAGCATGTCTAATTTTTATTTAGGTATATAATGTTAAAAATAATGGTCCAGCCTTCGCTGTCCTTATTGTTGCATCAGTGGCATGGTGCAAAAATTGCATAACTGATGTAACAAAGCATATCTAGGCGTTTTCCAATTTCTGAACCTTGCATTCCAGCCCAAAAGTAAAATCTATCATCAGCTCCTCCGTCTGCAGGAATATGAAATATTCAGACTCTGAGAGGCTTAAAGGGATAATAAAGAAATGTGAGACCTAACAGCAAAAAAGGCAAAACGAACGATCTGGTCAGAGATTACAGCTGTAAAGTGTAAACAAACAAAATGTATCCCGCTGAATATTAATACAGAAAATGTGTGTCAAGCACTGAAAAGGGAGGAAGAAGAGAATAAACATTTTGATAGTAAACTGTCCATCCCTCATAAAATTACTGCGGATATGTTTTAGACATTTTCACCTTGTATACAGCATATAGAGTCCTAATTTGAGTCACACATGCTATGATGTATCTTACCAACCTTTGGGTCTTTTTCCTGAAAAACAGTCTGGTTCATTTTTCTTTGGATGCCCGATGGATCTCATGAGATGATTTCCGTGGGGCTCCTGAAATCGCTCCGCTCCTGGTATTTCTTTGTGAACGTGATAGGACAGGTTCCGAAGGATGCAGACGCAGTTCTCCACCGACTACGTGAAGAGCAGTGATGAAAGATTGCAGTTTAAAAAAGGATGTATAGAAAAATAATTCTTTAAATACCACATCAGAGACATTAGATTAGAGTCTCCTTATAAAAAGGAGAATTTTGAGAAAATCTCAAGAGCTTTGAAGAACCTCATCCATACTTAGATTGCTTTGATGACGTTTAATAACCGTCTGAATCTGGTGCTGTTTCCAATATTAACTTAAATTTGAGACTAAAGCAACTTGACTTTCAGTGGATTTTCTATTTCAAGTACTTTATAGTTAAAGTACTTCAATAAATATACTCACAAACCATCCCTAAACTCTAAAAGACAGAACATTTTAAAAAATTAATAAAAACAGAACTTCCACTTAAGCAGTAAGAGAGACTAAACACGGGTTTAATTAGAAAGACAGACACTAATAAACAATGAGCTCAAGTAATAAGCCAATATGACCGGGGTTTAAAGATTTTATGCTCCGGTCTCCCAATAGCAGGATCAGAGAAAAAAAAAATCTGTGGCCCGGAGAAATACATCCCGATATACCCCATCCATCCTCTGTCCACTGACACTGAAACGAACAAACTGAGAGCAACGCAAACAGTTTTCCCTAAGTGGAATTTCTACAAACTGTTGTTTAGAGCAGCACTTGAAATCCCCTTTGTTAAGTTTTATGGGCATTACATAAAGAGGGGTATTTATACCCATGGTGCACTTGTTGTGCTGTGCAGGTTCAAAATAACTCAAAATACTTTACTAACTGTAATAGTCAAGTAGTAGATAAATATTTTATAAATGAACACTATAGATAGCTATGTTTATTCTACTGCTAAAAGTCATGAAAAGTCATTTTTAAAAGGAAAAGGGCATAGAATTTAAAAGTCAAAATTATGCGGCTAAAACTGTACAAAGATTGGGAGAGCTGTGGAAAAAATAGTTCAATATTTAGTTACATTTCTTGGGTACATGGCTGAGACGTTTAGGTTCTGTGTCCAAATGGTGGAGTAAATGTGAAGTTTACCAAACTGGCCCAAGCACTGACAGGTCAGCTGGGTAAAATGAATTGTAACAATACTAAAGGCCATTTTTAAATAAGTTTGGAGCATGACTCGTAGTGTTGAAGAGTTACTGAAGTTCATCTGTCGGGCACGTTTGTTGGGCATGTCCAGTACATCTTTTCATCCCAAGAGCGATACAAGCAATTAATCATTCCATCAAGTGACTCCCACAGACCTGTTTGGATTCACAATTATAAGTACCTCACTACTTTGTTAAAGGGTTGGTAAACAGTGGTTGATAAAAATGTATATGACTGTATAGTAGAGGTGTAAGTAGCTATAGGGGTTATTAAGGTTAAAAACTATATGGTGTATAAACATGCAGTCAGTGATAATGTCACAAATATGCAGCTACACTGTTGTATATTAGGAGTCACCAGCATCACCAGTTATGATGTCACAATTTTAAGCATGGTTACATTTCTCTGCAGCTTTGAGAAATAACTGTCATCATTAGAAGCTACATTTAGATTTTTATTTACTCTTAAACTTGAAATAAGAGTAGTGACTGCAGCGACCTTATTGTCTGTGTCCTTGTTGACAACAGCTGACTGAAGGGCATGAAGGAGCGCAGCCACCAACCCCTCACACTCTCTCAGTCTCTGTCGAGCCTCGGCCCCATCTGAGCTGACGTTCCTGCAGAAACAACTTTGTTTGCAAAGCTGCACAAACTCCATCACAAGTGAGCGTTTACCAGCTGTTTGTCATATGTTCCACAACGGCCGGCGGGGTTACCTCAGACATCCAGAGGTGTTCTTGAAGACTGTGGTCCACTCGGCGCTCTGCAGTTTCGAGGGGTCTGCTAAGTCTCTCTTCCAGCCTGAGTGTGGGATGATGATTTCATCAGTCAGTGTTTGAAGTCCGTGGTTGATTACCATCATCTTTAGTGGCTCGTGTGATGAGAGGTTCCACAGGGTGCCTGCAGTGATAGAATACAATTATGAATAAAGAATAAAGTTGAAGAAGTTGCTTTAAAAAAAATCAGCGATACCTGTCACTAACTCTTTGACCTCCATGCTGCTGGTCTTCCTCAGCAGCCTAACTAAAGCTTGGATTCCATCACAGTTCTTGATGGCCATCTTATTATTGTGGTCTTTCCCGAAAGATATGTTGCGCAGTGCACCACAGGCCTTGCGGTGGACTTCTGCCTTAGGATGGTCTAATAGTCCCACCAGAATTGGCACTCCATTCAGGTGGCGGACCTCTTGCTTGATTCGGTCATTCTCATAACACAGGTGCTGCAGATAGGCTGCTGCGTTGGACTTGACCGGGTCCATTGGGTGGCTGAGCATGGAGATCACCTCATGCAGGTTGGGATCTCTCCAACGCGGGTCTCTTCGGATACTGTCCAGGCTGACCATGCTGCTTCGTTTGTGAGGTAACTGCAGGGTCTGCGCTCGACACATGGCCTGGAAGAAAGGATTCAGGTTCCCCTCCAGCTGTGCCATGAAGGCGTCGTCGTAGCCACTTCTATAGAGACAGATATACACACACACACATTCATGTGTGTATCAGGATTGATAACAATACATCTCATTTATCAAGTCATCTGGAACATGTGTTTACTTCCTTGCTAAAAGTGGAGATTATTAATAAGCGTTTTTTTAGCTAGTACCAGTACCAAAATTAGCCAGTAGCCGCTTACCTCTTCCTCTGTAGCTTAATAAACAATGTGCCTAAATTTGCTTGTGCATTTTGATTGTGTAGTGGCCACAAATTTAAAACTTTAGCCTTTTTTTTCACCTTTAAACAAAAGCCAGGTTATCTCTTTGCTCCTGCATACAGAATTTATGCTTAGCTATGCTAACAATCACATAGCTTCAAACTCATAGTACTGTATGTGAGGTGGTATCTTTCGTCTGCATATTCTCAACAAGAAAGTGAACCATTTCCCAAAAACTATCGTATTGTTTCTTTAAAATTCAACAGCCTTAATTAAGCAGATTCACATTACAATCACTGTGTCTAATAGATTGAGCTTCAGTAAATTTACAAGTGTTGTATCTTTGGTAAACAGTTCTGCCTGTCTGCGCGAGCGAAGGAAAAGCTTCTGGCAGCCAATAACAGGTGAAACCTCCTTATTTATCAACTTTGCAGCAGGCTGCCATCCCCGATTGATACCAGCTGCTACTTAACTGCTGTCCATCTGTCTTTCTATTATCCAGGCTGACTCGAGACTGGAGCAAAGACAGAATCTGGATGTTTGTGCAGGTAAATAATTTAGTATATAGTATTATCATGGTGGGTCCTGTGAGATTGGAATTTGGCAACCTGTTGGAATTGATAAAAGATTAGATGTACATATTTAAAATGTTAGGTTGTGAGATTTATAATATTTTTTTCGGAAATTGTCAGGAATTTTTCTAGAAAACGTGTCAATAACCTTTTGCTTTAATCATGCTAGAAAAACTAATCAGTTGTAGTGTGGATATATGCTTGCTATGAATGTCAAAGGTCAACTGGCTTTTCAGATTAGCTTCAGTTTGTAGAGGCCATTTGTAAAAGGTGAACTCATTCTTGATATTTCAATAAACCTAACTGCTCCTTCACCTCCAACTAGCCCCTCCTCAAAACACACACATAAATTACCCTAAATAAACTCACTCCACACTAAACCCGCTCAACTGCTTCACTTAAGAATGTCCTGTTAAATCTTCACCTCTATACAGGGAGTGCAGAATTATTAGGCAAGTTGTATTTTTGAGGAATAATTTTATTATTGAACAACAACCATGTTCTCAATGAACCCAAAAAACTCATTAATATCAAAGCTGAATGTTTTTGGAAGTAGTTTTTAGTTTGTTTTTAGTTTTAGCTATTTTAGGGGGATATCTGTGTGTGCAGGTGACTATTACTGTGCATAATTATTAGGCAACTTAACGAAAAACATATATATACCCATTTCAATTATTTATTTTTACCAGTGAAACCAATATAACATCTCCACATTCACAAATATACATTTCTGACATTCAAAAACAAAACAAAAACAAATCAGCGACCAATATAGCCACCTTTCTTTGCAAGGACACTCAAAAGCCTGCCATCCATGGATTCTGTCAGTGTTTTGATCTGTTCACTATCAACATTGCGTGCAGCAGCAACCACAGCCTCCCAGACACTGTTCAGAGAGGTGTACTGTTTTCCCTCCTTGTAAATCTCACATTTGATGATGGACCACAGGTTCTCAATGGGGTTCAGATCAGGTGAACAAGGAGGCCATGTCATTAGTTTTTCTTCTTTTATACCCTTTCTTGCCAGCCACGCTGTGGAGTACTTGGACGCGTGTGATGGAGCATTGTCCTGCATGAAAATCATGTTTTTCTTGAAGGATGCAGACTTCTTCCTGTACCACTGCTTGAAGAAGGTGTCTTCCAGAAACTGGCAGTAGGACTGGGAGTTGAGCTTGACTCCATCCTCAACCCGAAAAGGCCCCACAAGCTCATCTTTGATGATACCAGCCCAAACCAGTACTCCACCTCCACCTTGCTGGCGTCTGAGTCGGACTGGAGCTCTCTGCCCTTTACCAATCCAGCCACGGGCCCATCCATCTGGCCCATCAAGACTCACTCTCATTTCATCAGTCCATAAAACCTTAGAAAAATCAGTCTTGAGATATTTCTTGGCCCAGTCTTGACGTTTCAGCTTGTGTGTCTTGTTCAGTGGTGGTCGTCTTTCAGCCTTTCTTACCTTGGCCATGTCTCTGAGTATTGCACACCTTGTGCTTTTGGGCACTCCAGTGATGTTGCAGCTCTGAAATATGGCCAAACTGGTGGCAAGTGGCATCTTGGCAGCTGCACGCTTGACTTTTCTCAGTTCATGGGCAGTTATTTTGCGCCTTGGTTTTTCCACACGCTTCTTGCGACCCTGTTGACTATTTTGAATGAAACGCTTGATTGTTCGATGATCACGCTTCAGAAGCTTTGCAATTTTGAGACTGCTGCATCCCTCTGCAAGATATCTCACTATTTTTGACTTTTCTGAGCCTGTCAAGTCCTTCTTTTGACCCATTTTGCCAAAGGAAAGGACGTTGCCTAATAATTATGCACACCTGATATAGGGTGTTGATGTCATTAGACCACACCCCTTCTCATTACAGAGATGCACATCACCTAATATGCTTAATTGGTAGTAGGCTTTCGAGCCTATACAGCTTGGAGTAAGACAACATGCATGAAGAGGATGATGTGGACAAAATACTCATTTGCCTAATAATTCTGCACTCCCTGTAGTGTAGAGACTAACTGACAAACCAACACGAACATATTACAAATTACAAATTCTCCCCTCAAATTATCTACATAAGGACTGATCTGTATTTGTCCCCATCTGTAGGCCACAATGAAAAAATAGAAACACACTGTGGGATCCATGACATGTCATCTAATGTATCATTACCTACCTGGTTCTCGAGGGCTCCCTGAGAAGCTCCATGGTGGTGATTGGCCTAAACTGGTGGATTCCCCCCAGTGTTGGGTAATTTAGAGGTGGGTGGTTGGTCTTCATATCCACAGGGTTTTCTCCCCGTTCACTGTGGCCGTCCTGTTCTGGCTGGCTGCTCAGGCCTGCAGAGGCGTAGCTGTCTCTGAGGAAGGGTAAGGTGTAGTGAGCCCCTGACTGGAAGTTTTTGGCGGACCAGTAGCCATGGAGGTTAATTCGGGACAGGCTTCCATATCCTGCACATAAGTCACCCCCGATACCTCTGTAGGCATCAGGTAGGGCGTAAACTGCGCTCTGACTGTCTGGGTTAGCTGACTGAGGCTCAGAAGGCTGCACTATCAGCTGGGGTTGTGGGGGTGCCATGGTAGTGCTGATGGTTGTTGTGGTTGGTGTAACAGCCTCAGAGGGCTGAGTGCTTGTTTCAGGAGTAGGTTGTTCAGTGGTAGCGTCATCTCGAACCACTGATGGTGATGTGAGGTCAGGTGAGGCTGATGTCTGCAGGTTCTCCTGCTGTATCTCTGTAGATTCTTGGGTCTCACTCGTGGCCTTTTCACCCTCTTGTTCCACAGCCTTGGACTCCTACAAAGATAGACGCGGCTGTTATCCCAGTCTTATCAGAATCTGTGTTAATCTTCCCACTTTTCTCTCTTTCCTTTTAATCCCAGAAAATTGATGTTTACAGTGACATCGGGAGGTATTTGGTCTGGATGTACTACAGTTGCACAAAATTGTTTCTGTTACCTGCAGTGTGTTAATCATTTTGTTTTTAACTCTACGGCATATCCCATTTCTTATAGCGATGATCAATCATCATCTTTTTAGCACATCCCTGGCTTAGTGAGCCTATAGTAAATAATGACTTCTTTGTTTCTGCCAAAGGATAATGAATTCCCCTTATTTGAAAATGAGTTCAGATTGGAATCCAGCAAAAGAAGTTGAGGCCCAGCCACTGTTTGGAAGCAGAGTCAATTGCTGGAAATTTAATTGTCTGGTGTAGTAAATTGATTTTTACTTTAACTCTTGGATTGTACAGTGTACGATAACTTATTGTCAAATTAAACTAACCATATTCAATTCTATGACCAATGATTAATAAACCTTTTAAGTCTGTGGACTTGCCAATCAATCAAAATCTACATTAACAAGGTGCATTAAGTTACCAGGTGGTGGCAAAGTGTGACCTTAAAGTCATTAACCTCAGTGTCTGTCTGCTGTGGGGTGTCGGTTTCTGTGGAGCTTTCATTGGTCGAGGTCATCACAGAGGCAATGGAAGTGGGCGTGTCCAGTTCGTCACTGGCTGATGGGTTATCCAGAGCTCCTTCTTTGGCTTCCTGGGACAAAGACAGTGGAGGAGGCCCCTCTGCACTCTGCTCCTAAATAATTTAAAAAAAGAACCACGTAAAGCTTTGTCAGTGATCACATTAATGGTGTGTATTGTGTACAACCCGACCCGATCAATTAGTCAGCGTTACTAGGAAATGCATTGATTAATATGAAAAATGGGGAAAAAATACATAACATTAATCAGAAAAAGTCATTTAGAATAGGTTTTGTGAAACAGTTTGTCCAGTAGCACATGCAGCAGTGTATCAACACAGCTGAGCAGATGATGGTGGGGAGCCAGGCAGTGGCTGTTTTATGAAATGTTAAACAATTGCCCCATCATTTTGCTTTGTCACTATACTAACTATAGCGCATTCTACCTTTATATATAGTTGTGGTCAGAAGCTTAAATACACTCATCATGGACAAATGTCATGCTAAAAAAACAAGAATTAAGTGCAGAAGTTTCTGTGGAATCCATAAAGGTTAAAATCATACATACTGGCTCAAATTGTCCTTAATAAGTTGCACTTCAACCAGATGCTTTTGGTAGCTAACGACAAGCTTCTGGGATCGTTCTAGGTGGATATTTGACCGCTCTCTTCTTGGCAGAATTGTGTTAGAATTCATTTAAATTGTTTGGTCCAGCTTTCAAGCGTAGTCCATACATTTTTGTAGTTTCAAGTTAGGGTTTGAGTTTGTAATTCTTGGTCCTTTTTTAAGAATTTCCATATTTATGATTTGCTATGTTCTTGTAATGTTGTTTTGGATTATGTGCTGGAGTTTATAGTTTGTTTGTTTTTTTGGAAGGTTATATTTTGGTTCTTGAGTTCTAATTATCATGTCTTTCCTATGTCTTTTTCTCAGCTCTCCATCTTTAATCGCTTGGTGTTTAGTACTTACTATGGTTGGGTCCCTGGGCCTAGGACCCAGTGTTTTCAATGTTGTCTTGTTTGTGCATTCCCTGGCTTATCTTTATATTGCTGTACCACCTGATTCTGTTCACCTGTGTCTTCTTTTTCCCATCTGTGTCTTCTCTCCCTAATTACCTTGTGTGTGTATGTAAGCCCTCAGTTTTCCTTAGTTCCTTGTCGTGTCATACTGTTGTGTTTCCTCCACATCATTATTCCAATATCTAGACTCTAGCCATGTGAATTTCCTGCCTCGGCCCCAATAAAAGCCCCACTTTATTTTAGTTAAGTCCTCGAAGTCTGCTTTCTCCACCTTCACACTCCTTATGACAGGTTGAGGTCAAGACTTTGACAAGGCTATTCCAGAGCTTTATGCTAACCTGCTCTATCTATTCCAAAACCTGTTTTTTGGGAGGATCGTTTCCTGCTGGAACACCAAACTAAAGTGCTTTTAGCTATCTAGCTGTTGGTTTAAGGTGAAGTTGAAGAATTTGGAGATAGTCCTAGTCTTCACCACTGGGAGCAAAACTGTCCAACAGTATAAGGCTTCCACCACCATGCTTGTCAGCTAGTATCGTGTTTTTAGGTTTGAAAGCTTCATCTGTACTCCTCCAAATATACGTCTTGTCAAATAGCTCATCCGTTGTCTCTTGACCATAAAACTTCACTTGAGCCTTGGCTATTCCTGAACATCTAACCAATTTCCTTAGATGGGTCTTCTTACAGACCTTGGGAAAGTAGTGACACATCCAAATGTTTTAAGTACAATTGTCTGAACTAACGATCTTGGAATCTGCAGGTTTTTAGAAATGGCTCCTTCCTAACTTGCATAAATCTCCAATTTTCCATCTTAGATCTTCACTGAGTTCCTTGGGATTTCTCATTGTTCTGATTATTGGTCAGTCCAGTGAGAGCTATCAAACAAATCATTTTTATGCTGGCAAAGAGAAACTCACTCATGAAAATCATGATCACTAATGAGAATTTAATAAGCCCTGGCCTTGTCCATTTAAAAGACTTAGAACCTTGTGCACTTGTGCAGCCTATTCTTGTATTGTAAAGTGATTAGAGATATGTGCTGTCATTCCACCCTGGAAAAGGAACAGCTTGAAGATATCATTTAACACCCCAAATTATCATGACACTCATGCCCATGATGACAGTGTGTAGACGTCTGACCAAAATACAACCGTATGCATAAGAATATATAGGATATATTTACATATACATATTTGATAGTACATAATGAAATCCAACTGCCTAAAAATGAGAAATATATTGCTGGCCATGCTCTAATGTACATAATTCTTACAATACATTAAAAAGGACATTGCAATTTAGTAAACAACATTATGATAGCATACTGTGTCATTAAAGCAATTGCACATAATAAGGAAGCTGCACTTAATGTTGGATTGTGAGCAGAGTCAGTGCTGAGAGCTCATCTCCTTTCAATTATCATGTAATTTATGTAATTCAAAACACAAACTGTGAATTCCTGATGAAAAATATACTCACTTTTTAAATTAGACTAATATAAGTCTGGAGGAAAAAAAACACAACAATCTCTCTGTGTATGAGCTTTTTTGTGAACTGTAATCTAATTGGGCAAAATGTCCACTGGGAAAACAATGACTCAAGCTGGTTCAGGGCAGTTCTGTCCATGATCCTGCCTATCATGCACAAAAAAAGAGAGAGAGAGAGAAAGTAAAAGAAACATAGCGACATAATAAGGAACCCTAAAAGGAAGCCTTATATGCATACTAGAGTGCACAATAGAGAATCAGTTGGCTTGTTTCTGCCATCTTGTAATCTAATCAAAAATATCTAGAATCCCTGGATATATGCATAATTGCTTTCTTTCTTATGTGCACTGGAGTGTGCTTCCATTTGTTTTAGCTGTAATAGGCAATTCCTGAACTTTCACACTCAATTTCCGTAAAAATTGAGAAACTACTCCCCTTATTTAAACTGATAAAGTTATCAGCCAACTTTCTCAGCACTTGTGAAAACTTAAAACGTTATGACTTCAGGGAGCTAAATTATCTTTCAATATTAAAAAATATATATATTTGACAGTCATTTTACAAGGAAGCTTTCAAAGACTAAGCAAAGATAGAGTGCTGTGAAAAAGTATTTGCCCTCAGTATTTGCCCTTGATTTCTTAGTTTTTCGCATACTAGTCACACTCAAATGTTTCAGATCATCAGACTATTTTTATTATTAGACAAAGATAACCTGGGGAAACACAATCTAAAGAAACCCAAGAGCCGCTAGGAAACAACGTCGTGACATCTATCAGTCTAGAAAGCGTTGCAAAGCCATTTCTAAGGCTTTGGGACTTCCCGAACCACGTAATCAAAGCCGTAATCAAAAAAATGGAGAAAACTTGAAGCAGTTATGAACTTTTCTAGGAGTGGCCAGCCTACCAAAATGACTCCAGGACAGCTCATCCAGGAGGTCACAGAAGAACCCAGAATAACATCTAGGCCTCACTCACATCGGCTAAGTTCAGAGTTAATGATTCAGCAATAAGAAAGAGACTGGGGAAAAGTGGGATCCATGGAAGAGTTTCAAGGAGAAACCACTGCTGACCAAAAAGATCATAAAGGTTTGTCCCAAATTTTCCAAAAAACATCTTGATGATCCCCAAGACTGATTTGAAAATATTAAAAATAATATACATGTGTGATGGTCTAGGGCTGTGTTGGATAATATGCTATAATTGATGGACTCGTGAATTTTTCTCTCTACCAGGAAATCCTGAAGGAGAATCACCAGCCATCAGTTCAAGCGCTTACTAAAGTTATTTTAGTCTAATGTTAATTAGACTAAATGTATTCTTAACTATTTTTTCTATGATATTCTGAATCTTGTAAGTGTGACAAATATGCAGCAAATAAATAAATCAGAAAATGAGGAAGGGGGCAAAATGCTTTTTTACAGCACTGTATATTTATTACTGCCCCATCTTCGGTGCTTGCAAACTGAAGTGGATGGGATAACGTTGAGTTCCCTAGAATTAAGTATGCATCAGATCAGCTCCACTGGCTGAAACATCATGCAGGTAATACTGGTTCCTCTGTGTTGTTAAAAACTGTATCTACCTTATTCACAATGTGTTAAGTAAGAATTTCTTGAAATGGCCCATTAGCAAAACTTTGAGCAGAGCGACACTGTAATGGCACTGTACGAGTCTCAGACAGTTAATTACTTAAAACAAATCGGTGAAACGTGGTTTAGCATCTCTGAGCCCTGAGCTGTGCTACTGCTCTGGTACAAAATGTGGATATTTCCATAATTTAATCTTGTTTATTTCAGGCAGAAGTTAAATTTCCCCTCCAATTTAACAAAACTGGTTTCATTAAGCAGAGTGGATTAATTATTGAACATCTTGGTCTGAGAAATAACTGGAGGAATTTTTTGACTGTAAACACATTTTCAGCTGACTTTAAACTTCACATTTATTTCAGTATGTGTCTGCAGAAATTTGATTAACGGCTCTGCTCATTGTAATAAATGGCTAATGTACATCCTTGAGTCTTCAAGACCCTCTGAGTGAAGAGTTAAAATTATACAGGCAATAATGAAAGCGCCCAATCAAAACAGTAGAGTACAATTAAAATCTTTTATAATGAAGAAAATCATTCAACTGCATCATCAGTGAACCATCCTCAACAAGTCCTCCAACTAATCGAAATCAATTTTCCCCGTGATCACTCAACGGCACATGCACAATATACTGAGATAAAACAAAATAAACTGTTAAATCTCCCCAAGCTTTCCTCTTTCTGAGGCTGCGACATTAAACTGAACAAGAGGCGAGAACTAAAACCCACTGCATTAAATCAGGCTGCAGTGAGCAGCTAACTGAATGTGTGGAGAGGGCGAAAGAGAGCCTGATTCGCTTTCAAACACCTCACCTCACAAGAGCCCCTCATATCCATGTGCAAAATGTGTCAGTGGGGAGTGGAGATGAAAGGGTCACCCAAGAGAAACTGGCAGCAAGGGGATGATCCTAGCCTGAACACCTCTGGGGGAGGCTGATTGGATATTGTTAGGCAGCATTAAATGAAGGCCTGGCCAAAAGACAGAAGGGGTACTACTGTCCTCTACAGAAGGCTTGATTAAGGATTTGCAGGATGTTAATAGGCTGGACAGTGGCCTGTGTGCTGTCTCTGTCTGATTCAAGCTCCAGGGAAGGCCAGGCCCCTGTGAGTCAAAGCTCATTTAAATAACTCACTGCACCATCACTAAGTATACTCGCAGAGCCAAATAGGTCAAGATGATGATTCTGAATCCGACTGAGATTTAAAGGGGGAAAAAACGAGTTATAGTATATAGATGTTAGGTGCAGTGGTGCAGGGACAGAATGACATGATTAGAATCTTGTTCCCATCAACTCTCAGAATCGAGGCCAGCAGCAGCAGCACTCAGGGTTTTATTTTGGGAGGAAGAGGCTGATCTAATGCTGACTAAGTTCAGATTTTGGTGACCAGCTCAAGGGCATGACAGACACAAGCCATGATTCAATCTGGTCTCAGGTCTATTTCAAAAAAAGAACAACGGGCATTCTTGATCGCATTTACATGTGAGGGTCAAAGTCATTTAGGAGTGATCAAACTGAGGTATAAATTTGCTTAAACAGACAGCTTGTCTTTATCCGAACGGAGGATTGAAACAGTAATGCTGCCACGGGATAATAAAACATGACATCAGCCTGCTGATGTCAGAAGACATTAGTCACAACTTTGTCACAACTCATCTGCCCTCTACTATCTGTTGAATCAGTGATGCTTAAGCGCAAATGTGCAGAATAATTGCACTGAAATGGCAGACGCTTTAATAAACTCCTCTTATTTGTGGCTAGTTTCCTGCAGAAGGGCCATTATGCAATGCATCATGTTTAAGCTTGATGTAGCCACGCTTCTCTGTTTGAAAGAAATACTGATTCAAAATGACAATCCAGAGTGAAAAAAATGGGGAGAGGAAATTCTTCCTCAACATTTCCATCAGAAGCCAGATTTCACTCCTGATCACAGGCTGATCCTCAAATAGTTAAATGCTGCATGGTCAGATTTAATGTCTCACTGATACAGTACATCATGGCAATGCACTTAGCAGAGTGTGTGCAGCATCACCCCCCCCCCCCCCCCCCCGCCACCCCCCCCACACCCCTCAAGAGGAACAACCTTTCCTCTTAATACAATCAGATATGATCCTCCTCATGATATTGCCTACAACAACAAAAAAAAGCATGCATGTTCACACGAGCACACTCACAAACATGCGCACACTTGATGAAGACCTTAGCGTCATGTCCCCATGCACGCAAGGAGACCGCACCGACCAGCAGCGAGAGGTAAGGAGGTGAAGCTACTGATGCCTCTTTCATTCATCATGACAGAGGCAGAATGCAAAGCTGTGGATTGCTACAGTTTTCTCTCTGCAGGAAGAAAAAAAACTGATGGGCAAAAAAAAAAAAAAGAGGGAGGGTACAGAGCAAATAGAGCCATTCCACCACACACACTTACCTCTTTCACTTCAGCAGGCATTGCCAAACCTTTTCTGCTTCCCCACAAATGATGAACAAGATGCGTCCCCCAGTGAGACTTGTGTTTCTCTGCCTCTGCTGAATATTGCCTTGACTCTCTTTCAGCATCTGAGGCAGTTCAGACATGAGCAGCCATCCTTCCTCCCTGCTTGCACTAACACACGTCCGCGCTCTCTCTCTCTCTCTCTCTCTCTCCCTCTCTCCCTCCCGCTCTCCCTCTCTCTGCCTCTATTACTCTTTCTCTCACAAACACACACTAGACGCACCATGCACACATTTGCTCAACACAGACGTTCCCTCGCATGCGCTCTCTCTCTCACACACACACACAAACACACGCACGCATACATGCTCTGAGCGAGAATGAACGCAGGGCTCTCTCTCATTACTGCACTCCTCCTCTGATCTGTACTGCAGTTAATGTGTGTGCTATTAGCGAGGTGCTGAATCAACTGTGTGATGCTGAGCTTAGGTAAGTGCAGAGCCCCGCAATCCCTGTGCTCTCCCCAATATTTTCTGCCAGCTCTGGTCCAAGGAAACACGTGTACACACATGCACTCACACTTACAAGTGTGTATTATGCACACACATGCAGCTACACACCATCCCCTGTGGGCTCACAAGCTGATGCAGCTGGAGCAGAGCAGCCCGCACTAGTTCAGTACTATGTCACCCATGTGCAGCATAACAAGGAACAAGGGGGATTTGAGCAGTGGAGGGATGGTAGCATGGCTAAACACTGCATGCAGCACTGGACAGAGGAACAGGCTCCATGATTAGTGAACTAAAAGATTAGCTCAGAAAAGTGAAACAAACAAATCAAGCCCCTTTTCACAGCCTATCACTGTCTGCCAGCAAAGCCACCCCATTCTTTACCTGCTCAATTCATTATCATTTAGTTTATATGCGCCCCCCCCACAAAAAAAAAAGAAAAAGCACACTAAAACAGCAGGTGAGGTAAATGCTGCACCTTTTTTTTAGGTGTCATCGCCATAAAATTTTGAGTTACTCATTGCAGATGTCCTTTGTGAATATCACAGCTGATCTGAGGCATAATCCACCACTCGACTAGATCATGATAAAGTCCTCTGTCTTACTTACTTTCTCAGATAAAAAAAAAAAGCAGTCCAGGACATCTTCCAATTTTCCACCAGACCACTTGTACTGAGACAGCAGTAATTCACATAAAAAATGATTTGCTATCATCCACAGACCAGTGCTCTCCAGCTGTCTGTCTTATTGATTTAAGATAACCCCTCGCTATCATTGATCTTTCATATTGCATAGTCTTTCACAGTCTACAGCTTGTCCTTCTCTAATCTAACACATCTGCATCTTTGAAGTGTGTTTCTTTTAACAGTAAGGCAATCATCCTTTCCTCTTTGTCATTTCACGTAATCCTTTGTTAGTGAAAAACCTGTCGTGTGCAATTTCATTTAAAATATACACATCAGTGGAGTATCTACTAAAATCACTCATGTGGCTCTTCCAAAGGAGCCTTCGTTTTCATGTCTCAGAGATCAACAGATTATGCTTAATACAACATTTTCATGAAATTTAAAAAAAAAAAAATGCAAAAGAAAAATCAAAGCAACATCCATATATATATATATATATATATATATATATACATACATATATATATATCCCTCTCATTTTTGTAAATATTTTGTTATATCTTTTAATGGGACAATATTGAAGATATGACACTTTGATACAATGTAAAGCAGTCAGTGTGCAGCTTGTATAACAGTGTAAATTTGGTGTCCCCTCTAAATAACTCAACACACAGCCATTCCTGCCTAAACCGCTGTCAACAAAAGTGAGTACACCCCTTAGTGAAAATGCCCAAATTGTGCCCAATTAGCCATTTTCCCTCCTTGGTGTCATGTGACAAGTTAGTTTTACAAGGTCTCAGGTGTAAATGGGGAACAGGTGTGTTGAATTTGGTGTTATTGCTCTCACACACTCTCATACTGGTCTCTGGAAGTCTAACATGGCACATCATGGCAAAGAATTCTCCGAGGATCTGAAAAAAAAGATGGCCTAGGCTATAAGAAGTTTGCCAACACCCTGAAACTGAGCTGCAGCACGGTGGTCGAGACCATACAGCAGTTTAACAGGACAGGTTCCACTCAGAACAAACCTCGCCATGATGGACCAAAGAAGTTGAGTGCACGTGCTCAGTGTCATATCCAGAAGTTGTCTTTTAAAAAAAGATGTATGAGTGCTGCCAGCATTGCTGCAGAGGTTGGAGATGTGGAGGGTCAGCCTGTCAGTGCTCAGACCGTACGCCACTCACTGCATCACATGGCTGTCCTCCAAGAAGGAAGCCTCTTCTAAAGATAATGCAGAAGAAAGCCTGCAAACAGTTTGCTGAAGACAAGCAGACTAAGGACATGGATTACCTGTGGTCTGATGAGACCAAGACAAACCTATTTGGTTCAGATGGGTCAGGGGTGTGTGGCAGCAACCAGGTGAGGAGTACAAAGACAAGTGTGTCTTGCCTACAGTCAAGCACGGTGGTAGGATGTCATTGTTTGGACTGCATGAGTGCTGCTGGCACCGGGGAGCTACAGTAAATTGAGGGAATGGATTTGTGGATGGCAACATGTACTGTGACATATTGAAGCAGAGCATGATCCCCTCCCTTCAGAAACCTGGCCACGGGACAGTATTCCAACATGATAACGACCCCAAACACGCCTCCATAAAGACCAGTGTCTTGCTAAATAAACTGAGGGTAAAGGTACTTGACTGCCCAAGCATGTCTCCAGACTTAAACCCTATTGAGCATCTGTGGGGCATCCTCAAATGGAAAGTGGGGGAGCGCAAGGTCTCTAACATCCACCAGCTCCATGATGTCATCAGGGAGGAGTGGAAGAGGATTCCAGTGGCACCCTGTGAAGCTCTAGTGAACTCCATGGCCTTGTTGCCAATTTTTTTCCCCCTAAAATAATCTTCACTATCACTATCCACTGTAGATATGAAAACTATTACAGCTGTTGAGTCTGGATAGGAGTGCAAAGAGGCAGACTGATATAAACGTACAAGTCAATCAATGTGGATTTTGCAAAATCCATGAACAAAACTAATGAAGTCCTACACACAGTTTAATAAAGTAAAGAACATAAAACCAAGTGAGCAAACAGAATGGTAACCATATGACAAGACAAATTCTCAGGGGAAGGACTATTTATACACATGAGATAATCAAGGAATTGAAATACTAAGGAATGAATGAGAATCAGAATCAAAATATTAAACAAAACTAAGAACCAAATAGTAAACAAAAATTCAAGCCATAAAAACACAAGATCCTGGTACCACGTCAGGGATCATGACAAAGAAAAGTGTGGTGCAGGATTTCAGAGAGGATTTGGTCACAAATCCAAACATGATTATTAGTCAGTTAGCAGATGGCGCAAAACTTTGTGAATGGGACGGAGATGGATTTTTTTAAAAGCTCACAAACCTAGAGAGTGCTCTTTAAACCAAACACCTATTAAATCTTAATCTTACATCTTGACCAAACCTTGTCTCAATTTGTTCCAGTTTGTTTAAAAAAAAACATGAATATATTCAGGCCTATTTCAAGTTATAAGTGACCAGATTTAATATTTGATACTGACAGATGAATTTGAGTTAGTGTGAGAGAATGACGCTGCTGAGCTCTTTAAATGTGAATTATGATGGATGAGGCCTTTTAATTTTTAAAATGAATTTGATGACATTTATTGACATTTACAAGGTTGTGAATTTGGGGAAATTACTTTGACTTTACTACACTTAAGGGTACAGAATGCCAGCTGTATTAATCTGTGAGCCAAGACTAATCTGTCTTTTTCTGTGGGCTTCTTTCCATATTTCAGATCTTAAACTTGCAACAGATTGCGCATAAGCATTAAATAAGTCTAAACCGCAAATTTCACGCAAGGAGTTTTTTCTTTATTTTGTCTACAGGCTGAATAGAGAAATTGCTTCACTGCTGAATGACAGTAAGAGCTGCTGTGGCACAAAGAGTCTGTACCCACCTGATATACACACATCTTTTCAGTGTGACAGCATGTGTTGCCTGCAGGCTCCTTCATTTTTACTGAACTGCTTTTAACTTCCAGCCGTTAACTTCAGCCTGAATTAACCCTCCTACAGTGAACTCATTACTCAGTCCATCCACTTAAGTGGCCTTTCTGGATTCAAACCCCAAGTGACCATTTACCCTCTCTCACCCATGTGAGCCTCAGCACACCAACTACCATAGACATTTTCAGTGTTTGGAGACCTTCCTCCGCTGGGTTTGCCACATGTTTAATCATCAGGTGTCATTCATCTACCATGGCATTCATTTAAAAATAAGCACCAAATAAATATCCAGTACTACAGCAAAACATAATGACAGTAGCAGCAAAAAAAAAAAAAAAAAAAAAAAGAGGATGAGGATGAGGATGTAATAAATAAGCAATATGAGCTAAATAAATTAGTTTTCTCTGCTTTGACCCAGACAGCAAAGTCCAGCACACCTAAGACTGCTTGCTGATTTTTGAAGAAAATACTTTCAATTTGTCAGTTTTTAAAGAAATTTTATGTTAATATTATGTTTTTTCTTGGGTACTTTTATTCAAGACTTTTATTTGTGACAAGAAAAAAAGAAATCAAGGTCTGATCAACAGGGGCACAGGTGTATAAAGATGGGGTGTGACACCATCAAAGGAGACTGTACTGTCAAAAATGACATCAAGACTTACAATTTGCTTGAAAACAGCTGGTAGAGAGAGGAGAGCAGCATTTGGCTTTAAATAGATATAAACCTGGGTGTCATCAGCATAGCAGAGCTGCCCCTAATTAGTGCCTCACTCTGGCCAGCTTGGACTGATCATTTTTTGCTTAAATAAACATTTTTCATTTAATCAGAGAGGACGTGAACCAGTTAAGCACAACCTGAATCAACAGCTTACTAGTGTTGTTTCCATTCCTGTTGCTTATTTGGTATTATTTTTGAAAAGCATTAATAATATACAATCCTGCATCTCATGATTTGAGTGATGATTCATTGTTTTACTTATTATTCAATAGATATACAGTATCGTCAAGGGTTTTAGACACACCCATCAATGGGTGGGTTTGTTTTGTGTTGTGTGGTAAAACCACCGCCTGGAATTAACTAAGCAAGTGAAAGTATACCACTGAATAATGACTGGAGTTATTAATATACGTTGCTGACAACAGATTATTTAATTATGTTTGAATGCATACCTGGTGGGTTGAAAAAGATTTTACTCGATTTCAGGAGGGCCACATTATTAGCCTGCATCAAGTAAATGGAAAATTGAAGGAGGGTGCAGAACTAAATATTGGATTAAGAGCTTATCAGTGCATTATTAAAACTTGGAAGAATCATTTTGAACTGGCAGATTCAAAGAAGAGATGTGGTCTGGAAAAAAATCTTGAAATTGTAAAAAGTCAACTGTAAAAATCACAGCGAAGTCACAGCCAAGCGAAGAGACTCAGAGGATTGGAAATTTGAGAATATCTGGGATGTGCTGGAGAAGACTTTACACAGCGGCCCAATTCTCCAATCGTCGATGGCAGATCTTGGTAAAACAAGCTTGTGACATTGCATCAGCTAATTGAAACGATGCCACAGCGAATGTGTGCCACCATGAAAGCTAAAGCCTGTCCAATGAAATATTCAAGTGTACAACTTTTATTGACAGGTCAGTGTATTTATATTAGATATTATGCAAACAAAAAGTCAAAAAAGGAGGGAAAAGTAGGTTATTGTGCTAAAATAAAATTATAACTATAATCCCCCATTTTCCATAGACTTCCATAAACATTGCATATGCCTTACACAGGTATATATTTATATACAAAAAAATTGAATACTGTGTTAGTGCATGGACTAGATTGAAATTTTCACTGTCCTCCCTCGCCATATTTATTCATGTGTCTTTGGTACTTTGCAAATGCTTTTTGCATTTTTTCCCATGTTTTATGTTTATACTTCTTTATTCAGTGACCCTGATTAATGCAAAAACAGCCGCATTATTTTAACGTTCATCAACCTGTCTCGCAGTATCCCCTCAGGGTCTGTGGATCATGGTGGAAAACTGCACCATGCATCTAGACAAGAATTCAGCTATCAGTGTGGTTTTGTATTCAGTGACTCTACTTTAGTTTCCAAGGGATACACTGCTCTTAAACCTGAAGCACATCTCAGATCATAATAGAAAGACTGCAGTACATTTATGAGAGTTTAAATAATCCATCATTTTGCTGTGTTGTTTAGAAATGTGAGAACTGACTTTCTGATAAATAGGAGATTTCTCTCTTCTTTGTTTCCATGGTCTCCAATATTTCTTTATTCAATGAGTGCAATTGGGAACAGAATGTAAAACTGGACTCTATTGTTGCTAAAAATACAACAGCCAGCACTATATGCAGAAATTTGTATCCAGTTTGCACATCTATCAGACAAAGACAAATCACTGAAAACTGGGGCAATCTGTGTTTATAGGTAAATGCGTTATTTTACATACTCGGGTCAGATAAATAGATGTTTGTACTGAGCTGCATTGTTTTATAACACTACCACTGCACTATGACAAATCAGAAACCTTTTTAATTCTACCCTTTGCAGCTTTGTGCACAAACAGGCCATTCAAACAAGTCCCTCTTTGAGAATCGCAACATGAAAGGGTTAAAACTTTCCACAGATTCAAGGTTTAAAGATTTTTTTTCACGCCTTTTATGATAGTTTAATAGTCTAACAAGTGCAATTTATTCTTTTGTCACAAACTGATGAATTACAAGACTTTCCTTGAAACTCAGAAAGCCGGGACCCTTTGTGGCGAATACAAAGTATCAGTTAAGGTCATTGTTGAGTGCTTAGAATCTATTAATATATGAGCATTTGCCAAGACTCCGACCAACTGTTATACCAGAAAATATCTTCATCTCATAGATTTTCTCACATCTTTTATTAATTTCCCACACATTTACGCAAATATGCACATGAAACTATGTTTTCTAAAGTAAAGAGTGAATAGTAACCCTGTTCTGCACTGTTCACTCCGCACACTTCTGCGGTCACACACACCACCTTTAAGTTTCAATAATGCCGTTTGTGGCTGCTGTGCATGTGATGAAGGCTACTAAATTGCTTCTACAGTATGGCAGAGATGAATGTAATTATTGCTGCCCATAATCTATACACACAAACACACTGAGGCTGAGCAGTACAGTGCAGCAAGAAGGGTCTGCTGACAAACACCCACAGAGAAGAAAACATATTACATTACACTGTGTATTGTGATACATTAATTGCAATGAAATGCCCACACAGTCTTTGGTGCTCAGCGGGGCATTTCACAACCTTTTCCTGCAGCCACACAGAGGCACACGTTCAATGCAGACTTCTGTCCTAATTAAACCCCCACACTACCCACCTCTGCTCTGTTCAGCTGGCATGTGCAGCTGAGGCTAATTCATTTCAATACCGAGACAAAACATCTATAAGAGTTTACAAAAAAGAAAAAAAAGCACGGGAAATTGGTGCCAGCAGTGTTGAATGCTGCTCATATTTCAGATGGTGGTGCCACCCAGAGCGCATAATAACGCTGGAAATACCAGAAAAGGTCACCGATTCGGCTCCAGGAGAGAAAGGTCAGCTTTCATTTTCATATTCAAATATTTAAAGATGATCTACACATTTATTTTCAGCTAGTGAAACATAAGAAGAAGAAAAAATCTGTGCAAATCCTGCTGCTTCTAGAGGGGCTCCTGTCAGACTGAGACTCTGTCTTCAGACTATAGATGGCAAAGCTTTACCTTGTGTCCTGACTTTTCACTTTGACTAAATGCTGCGCCCCGTTGGCAGCCTGTAGAAACAGCAATAGCTGCCTCCCAGCATCACCTGCACGGAGAGCAACTTTGCTTCAAGCGGTGCTACGTGGCATCCCCTTCCCAGTGACTTTATAAAAAATTTAAATATTATAAAATGTGCCCCCGTCTGACGAAGAAAAAGAGCAAGTGCTGCTATTAATCCAAATCCTCCTTGTCGAGTGTCACTGCAGCGACTTCTTAATCACACCAACAGAGAGCCCGGGGAGGGAAATGAAATGCATCAGTGCCACTGCAGCTGAAAATGACAATCAGCTAGTTCAGCGATGCCTCTGATCATCAGGCATATCAATGAGGTGGAAAGAAATAGAGAGAGAGGGAGGAAGATACAGCTCCACAGTCATTGGCACGAATGTAGGTCAGTCAGCTGCAATTGAAGAAGTTTCATCAAAGATTTAGGCGACTTCCGGATTGATTGGGCTCAAATCAGATCATGTAAAGAGGTTAGCACGAGTCCAGCAAGCGATTTCCTTTTTTTCCCCATAACATGTATGTAAGAAGACCAGCAGCACTGCAGAAAAGAAGCATTTATCCAGAGGCACAAAGCATATATTACAGAGTACAGCTCAATAGTTTAAGTACTGAATATTAATTGTTATATAATTAGGGTTTTTCTTTTGATTAACGCAGAAGCAGTGCTCGGGACACTAAAAAGTGAAGCTACTGCTGCTTTGACTGACACAAAAATAAGACCGAAACATTTCTGATAAGAAAGCCGAGGAAGCACAAAGGAGAAAAAGCCTGCGCTCAAAAACCCCGCATGGTGGGTTGT
Source organism: Perissodus microlepis (assembly GCF_051167445.1). Lineage (NCBI taxonomy): Eukaryota > Metazoa > Chordata > Actinopteri > Cichliformes > Cichlidae > Perissodus > Perissodus microlepis. Next base: position 43,006,288 of record NC_140467.1, read on the forward strand.
GCGTCTCTTCACTCTACTGGGGAAACAATTACAGAAACAAATAACTCGTTCAACGTGCACACAAACCCTTTAATGACTGTTTAAAGTTGGATGTGTCATTTAAATCCGCCAGCATGCATACTTGGGGTTTATGTTTTTATTTTTTTGCACAGCAACCAAGCTGCAATAGTTTCGCACTTTGAGATTAAAGCTGAGACAATGTAGATTAGACAGACATGTTTGTAATGGACGGTAAAAATAGCATGATGTAAGATGGAGGGCTTTCCAGACAACACAGCCTGCACAGAATACTTTTGATCCCTTTCCTCTAACTCAACGACCTGCAATCCCGTCTTTGCACAGCATCCCTGTCATTACCGTCATTATCACTTTACCCCCGGCTAGAAAAAAAAAGGAGGCTGGAGATGGGGAGACGGGGGAGGAGGGCGAGACAGCAAGAAAACAACAGAGCGAAGGAGGAAAAAACATCACATCATGGCATCCAAATGCATTTCATTAAAGTGAGTGATTTCTACAGCACACGCATGAGTAAGATTTGAAGTCGAAAGGGTGAAAAGTGGAAAATATGAAAACCACAACAATGATGTATGCTTCTGGATATGTAGCCTCAAATGAAATGCATAGCACATGCATGTGATGTGTTGTGTGCTCATCTGTCACAATGGGATTGTGATGCTTCATTGTGTCCCTGATGTACATTTGAACAAGTACAAGGCATTAGCGCTTTAAATTAAACCATCCTTATGAAGAAAACCTGACCAAGTGTGAAAATCGTGGTCGAGATTTGTTCGTGTGTTGATTGATGCCATTGTTTTAAGTTTCAATGGAGCAGAAACAGAAACGTTTTCTCCCTTTTAAGCCCGTGGCATCCGTCTCAGCGCTGAGCTGTCTTATTTTTTAAAAACGTGATGTTTGCCCACGCTGTTTCCCAGACATTTTCATAACGACATCTGTCCAGAGTGGAACGAAAAATCTCAATTCAGCCACAAAAATTTTATTTGTTTTCATCTTCTTTTCATTTGGCAAACAAAACTATGCATCACAGCCTACATCTGGAACAGACAAGGCAGCAACTCAATTACTGTCATTTTAAAAATCTTGACATTATCCAATTAAAGTCTACACTCACTGGCCACTTTATTAGGTACAACTTGTACCTTACTTTTTGGCTAATTTTTCATGGGACCGATTCAACAAGGTGCTAAAAACATTCCTCAACCAACTGTTGTCATAAAAGGATGGACGTGGTCAGCAACAACACTCAGGTAGGCTGTGGCATTAAAACGAGGCTCAGTTGGGCCCAAAGTGTTGCAAGAAACTATCCTCCGTACCATTACGCCACCAGCAACCTGAAATTTGTGTTGTTGATACAAGGCAGGATGGATCCATGCTTTGATGTTGTTTACACCAGATTCTGGCCCTATGATCCAAATATCACAGCAGAAACCAAGTCTTAGCTGAACAATTGTCCAATTTTGGTGAACCGGCGCAAATTGTAGCCTCTGTTTCCTGTTCTTAGCTGACATCAGTGGGATCTGTGTGGTCTTTACTTGCTGTAGCCTTCAAGATGCTTCAAGAGATGCTCTTCTGCATACTGCGATTGTAACACGTGGTTACCTGATTTACTGTTCCCTTCCTTACGGCTCAAAGCAGTCTGATCGTTTTCCTCTGCTATCAGCGAGACATTTTCACCCAGAGAACTGCTGCTCGCTGGATATTTTCCTCTTTTTCAGATCATTCTCTGTAAACCCTAGAGGTGGTTGTGTGGGAAAATCTGAAACACTCACACCAGCCCGTCTGACATCAACGACTATGCTATGTTCAAAGTCACTTAAACCACATTTCTTCCCCATTCTGATGCTCTGTTTGAACTTCAGCAGGTCGTCTTGATCATGTCTACATCTTTAACTGCTTTGAGGTTCTGCCAAGGAAGCTCTTTTTTTCCAACTGCTACACATCCAACCAGTCCTCACTGGGTTGTTTTACTTTACATACTCTGAAGCTTCACCTTTTTAAACTTTAGCCAGCTCAGTGTTTACATATTAAAGGAGCGCTGCCTACTAGCTCTTACATTAGTAGCCAAGGAAACAGCAAGTATAAACCCGAATCAGAGCTTTAGAGAAGAAATGTGCCTGTTATCTTAAAAAAGTGATATTTAATAACCCGATCCTTTTACATTTAAGCTGAAAAGGCTTTTAAAGAGGAATCGGAAATGCCTCGTCACGATTGACCTGATTGAGTCTTTTATGGCTTTTTACGACTGTTGTGTTGAGTTTTGCAACGTTTCACTGCTGCACATTTGTTGCTACTGCAAATAAATAAAAGCGCACTTCTAAAAAGTGGCATGGAGCACTGGTTCGCAGATCCTTGACAAGAATATGTCAGTGACTCGTATAATTTGCAGCTTATTCATATTCCTCCTGGATTCTCGCATTGCTTTTAAGGTCCCGACATTGTCTGTCATCCTCCCCCCTCTGAGTTTCTCACTGTCATCTTCACAGTCTTCACAGAAAAGGCTGTGTAATGCAATCTGTAAACGTGTTAGACATTTTTGCCAATAACAAGCACTCTGATGACTGCCTAACAATGTTGTTTACATTTTAATTGTTGCACTCTGGCACCGTAATGGAGAGGCTTCCTTTTTGTGTGTGTATGTGTTATGTTTCACGTCTTTTGTTGTCAGGTCTTTAACTAAGCTGCGAAGCGTGAGCTTTTTTGAATTTACCACACTGGTGAGAGATCTGTCAGCAGTGCTGGAAGTTCCTGCCAGCACTTTAAATCATTCAGGCCTTTCAAGACTTTCTGTCATCTTTGCACTTCTGTCCGCCCTGAGGTCAAACGCAACAATAACTCACCTGAAAACTTGGCCTCAGAGCGTTGAATCTTGTCATTTATTGCCTAAACAAAGACAGTCTATCAGGGCTCGACGTAGTAAAAGTTCCTGTTATCAGAAATATTTCTGCCAGAAACACTGAATTAGTCATAAGTTCGCTCAGACGCTGAAGGTCGACCAGAAGAACGGACCCGTTAAAGCTGTCGGAAGCAGAAAAAAATAGAAAAATCTGTCACTTGATTCTTCATCTGATGCTTGTGAAGCATTAACACCACCTCTTGTAGATGAATGAAGTCTTGGTGACATTTCTTTTTTCTTTCTAATTAACTTAATGTGACCCACTCATACTATGTAACAAAACTGCATTTGAGCTAGAGCCTCCTATGGTCTTTTCCATTACTCGTAGCCCCTGACATAGACATCATCATGCTGTTTTCTGGCATTTTACCCAAAACTGCATCATGTGCTGGATCATGCTGCTCTAGCTGAACATTATGCCTCCTTCTGAAATTGTTCACTAGAGGGTGCCGTGCACAAATTTGGTGCAGAGAGTGGCAGTATGGAGCCACTACCCTCATATACCTATCGCACTCCTTACGGACTCATAATATGTTTTTATCCACTTGTATTATCATCATTGCTAAACAAATATGTGTTCTAGCAATTTCTATTAAAGCGTGAGGTTTTTTATTATTATTATCTTTATTTATTACACACTCTGCAGGCTTTCATTTATAGCAGGTGTGGTTAAACTTTACATAGAAGGGAAGTAAAGCACTTTATTCTCACGTCCTGCTGGAAATACTGTTATTTTGCTTGTGACGTGATGTGTCGCAGTCATATCAGAGTTTCGATTGGCCCAAACATGGCTGGCAGTAGAGACACAACTGCTCATTTTATAGGTTCCTATGAGTATATCCACGTTTTTTTTAGTATTATAGAAGAATTTTATAATTTATAGCGAAATATTATTGTGAGACCCTTTATACTGAATGAACTGCTGGAACCCTGGATGGTGTTTTAGTGGCAATTCACATCACAAATAAATAACATAAGTGGAAATTACAAAATATGTTTATTCATATAAACAGCTACAAAATTCTACTAAACAGGGAGTTTTCTTTTTTTGTTGTTCAGGAGGAGGCAAAGTGTATTGTTACACTGTTTCACAAAAGCATTATCAAATGACATACAAACAAATAAGTTAATCTGTATTCTTCACAAAGCTCTTCTGAGTTTATAGAGCTCCCTCTGTCTGTAAGAGGAGGCACAGCTATCCTGAGATTCACAGGGTTGTTTTTTTTTTATTTGTTCAAACTTACATGACCTTGCAAGAATATAGTTTCTATGTGTATCCATCATTGTGTATTTATTTGTCCCACACCCTCCTACAAAGGGAAGTCCCAAATGGCTTCGTATTTACACGCTGCGGAGCTGTGAAGACTGAGACTAACGCTGCATAGATGAGTCATTCACACCACCAGAAACATGACTCTTTTCTTCTTTTCTTTTTTCATTTCAGGGCTCCCAAAGTGACAGAGTCTTTCCCCTCGCCGGAGTATGGGAGAGAGGAACGTTTTGTGTTGGCATAGGAGGCGTACAGGGGGGCAGAGGAGGTTGAGGAAGAGGAAAAGCGGGGCAGGGTGGACGTAGAGGAAGGGAAGCCTGGGGCCGGCCTCTCGGGAGGGTAATAGGCCGGAGAGGAAGACCTGCCCCTGCTTTGTAGGCTGCTGCTGCTATTCTGCAGAGGAGAGCTGGAGGTTTTTGGACCATGTGTGAGAGAAGATGTGGACGAGCTGGAGAGAGGTGAGGTCCTGATGTTGTAACCTAGGACGCCCGTACTCATGAGAAACTCCCTGGAGCCGTAGGCTGGCGGAGTTGGTCCCCGGGAGCCCGGAGGTCGAATGTTGTCCGGTGGTAAACTTCTCCTGCTTGGGATGTCATAGATCCCCATATCAGGGCTGAAGAGCGCCTGGGTCCTGACCTGGCGACGGAGCATCCTCTCCCGCTCCTCCAGCTCCCGTCTCTCATGAATAGAAGCCATGATGGCTTTTGAAAAGTTATCATAGCGTGCAGCAGCAGACAGCGGAGGTGTCATGTCTGGAGGAATGAGATCCCGAAGACTACCTCGAGGACTCTGAGAAGCAGCATCTCGCATCGCCAAACCCAAAGGTGGGACATCTCGTGACATTACGCTTTGGGATGCAAGGTCTCTTGGCAACAGCCCTTGGAAAGCAGGAGAAGGGACTCTTTGAATAAAACCTTGGAAAGAAGGCGAGGCATCCCTGGAGGTTAGACCCTGCAAAGAAGGTGAGGGATCTCGAGGCTGAGGAGACTGTCTGCTGATGCCCATAAACACGGGACTGTATGTGCGATGATGCGACCGCTGCAGGTTCCCGTCTGTGCCCAGGGTCATAAAGTGATGGGGGTAGCTGACTGGAGGGGCCCCTCTCTGAGCCATGGCCTGAGGGTCTACAGGAATGACATTATCATAGGAGATGCTGCTGCTGCTGGTGTTGTGGTTGGCCAGCAGGCTGGAAGAGGACAGGATGCCAGGCAGGGGACTGGATTCCAAATTGTCAGCATGCATGGCTGGCAGCTGGGATTTGCTGCCACTGCGACTGGTGTGTTTCAGGGTGAGAGAACGGGAGTTCAGCGGCAGAGAGTTGAGCTGCAGCGAGCTGGAGACAGCGCTGGTCTGGAGGGAAGGCTGGACAGGCAGGCTGGCCTGTTGGCTGCATCTCACAGGGCTTCCTTTAGACTCAGAGTGGAGGTCAGGACCTTTGTTGCTCCCTTGCTGATCTGACGTCTTCAGCAACTTAAGCACAACAATACAAAACAGACAGCAGAGTCTATCAGACACAAATCAAAACCAAGACTTATATACTGAGGAATAAACTCTGAAAGTCACCTGTTCTGGAGGAACGGGCGATGATCCTCTGGATATAGCCTCAAGGACAGGTCGTAGCTGTGGCACGGTGGGAATAGATGCAGGAAGGACGGTTTTATTATGATGCCCCGGATCTAAAAAAGAAGTCAGCTTCAGATTAATGGCATGCAACAGCAAACGTATGGAATAAAACCGCCAATGCATCTGAGCAAAGATGGCTTAAAGGAGTTCTTGGTTTTTCATCATCAACAAATCCCATGGAAAAAAACAAAAAAACAAACCAACAGTGCATTAGTTTGTCTCTAAATACTTTCCATAATCTCTCTAAAGCACACACGCCAAAAGCCCTCTGATAGATAATATAGATGTAAACCTATGAAAAGTGGGTCACAAGTTTCCATTTTACCGATTTCGAAAACCAAAAGTACTTCCAATAACAGAAGATGTATCTTTTTAAAAAAGACTTGATAAAAAAAACCTTTTAAGATGTAATTATTGCACATTTGGTGCAGTAATCATCGCAGTTTGCACAGGAAGAAGAGTATGAGCCCACAATCCAACAGTACATGTTTATTTATCAAATTATAATTAAGTCCTCAAAGTGTCCCCCTTTTCTCTTACTTAATTAAAAAAATGTTACAGAAAATGTGGCCGCTTCACTTTACAGATGCATGCTTATCACAGGATATAAGCATATGTGTCATTTTAAATTACCATCCATGGCAGCTACTTGGCTCTTCAACAGACCGTGGTCTGGTTTCGGAGGCAGCGGCGGTGGAGTTTTCGGTTGTTTGATGTCTGACAGCTTGACAGCTCCGGTTGAGGTTTGCTGGCAGAAGAAAAAAAAAGCCAGACACATGAGAGATATAGCTCATACATCATATATCACTTGACAAGTGTGTGAAAATATTAAGCTCTTCGTGCTTACCTTATTCTGGAGACTCTGTATCCCGTTGCCTCTGACTTTCACTGGCATCTGCCTTTCAATTTCTGGCCTCAAAAACGGAGGCTGAATGTGGATGACTGCTTTCCTACAGGGCCTTGCTGTGTACCTGGTGTCCCAGGACAAAGACAGACAGCAAAATAAAGTTAGTTTAAACGTTTAAATTAAGCAGAAGATGTAGGAGGAGAACGTTTCTTACTTTGGAGAAATGGGACTGCAAACTAGATGCTCCAAGTTGTTACAGCAGCCACGTGTAAAAGGGTTTACTCCTCCCTGAAACTTTCCAGTTACCTGTGAAAATATGAGGAAGTATATTAGAGTTTTTACGTGTATACATACAGTACTGTGCAAAAGTCATACATTTTGCTATGAAAATGGGAAATAGGTGCAGTGATTTATTGAAACGTGCAAACCTACATGGAAGCACAGTTTATGGAGAGTCTGTGAAGCTTGAAAGTTAAGTTTGTTATGACCACCTTTATTCTTCATTATAATCTGAACTCTATTTGGCAGCTTTTTTCTCATTTCTTTAACTCGTCTTCAGTAATAGTTCCCCAGGACTCTGAAGGACATCAAAGCTGATTCTGTCTTTTGTTCTGCTCTCTGTCAACATGATCCCACACTGCTTCAGTAATGTTGAGGTCCACTGAAGAGGCCGATCCATAACTGATAGCGTTCAGTTGTGTGCTTTTATATCAAGCTATGCTTTTATAGTAATAGCAGTGTGTTTTTGTCATGCTGAACAGTAAAGATTATTCCCAACACCAGCAACTGAAATACAGCCCCAAACCATGACAGAGCCTCCACCGTGTTTTGCAGACAGCTGTAGACACTTAGTCTTGTTCCTCTCTCCTGACCTCCACACATATTGACAATTTAAACAACTTCTCATGTGGATTCATCACTCCATCAGCCACTGATTTCTAGTCTAGTTCTTGTGTAATTTGGCATACCTCAGCCTTTTCACCTTGTTTCTCTTCCTTAAGAATGGCTTCTTGACAGCCAGCCTTGCACTGAGACCATTTCTGATGAAGCTTCAGTGAACAGCAAATGGATCAGCTGAAGGGTCAGATGCATCTCTCAGGTCCTGTGTCAGAGCTTTGCTATATTTTCACCTATTTCATACGGACCTGACTTTATGATACTTAATACTCCATCTGCTGTAAGTTGTTTTTAGACTTGCCTCTTCTGTACTTCTATACTATTTTATGCTTGTCAAACTGTGTTATCTTTGGCATTTTTCATAGATTCGGCTAAAGAAATGGGAACAAATGATGTGCATTTGCCACAAGCTGCTAGTAACAAAGCACAGATACAGTTTAAAACTGATTCTTTGCCAAGTTGTCTGTCTTATGTAGATAGTTAGGTGCTTTTTTACACTTGGACAATTTATAGTGGCTTAACAATATTTTTTAAAAGAAACATTCCTCTGGAAATAGTCAGTTAAAAGCCCTGGACTGAAAATAATTGAAGACAATCAGCCCTTGTCCAAAGGAAAAGTTTGAAAGACCCTCAGAAAACATGGAGAACTATTGCTCAAGACAACTTTAAAAAATTACAAGTCTGGCTCCTTGGAAGTAAATGACTTTTGCACAGAATTGTACAATACAACATCATTAAGTCCTTCAGTTTCATTCATATGCTTCTATGTTCTCAACAGTAATGTACATGTATGGAAAAAACTGACTTGTTCATTGGTGGTTCGTCCTCTGGATACCAGATACAAGTGAAATCCAGTGAGACCGAGGACAGGGATCAGAAACAGCCCTGATATACTGATCACTACCAAACTGGGAAAAGCAATGATAAGGAAAACTACTTCTAGTTAGAATCAGTTAGACAAAATAGTCAAAATATGCAAGCAAAGATAGCTGCACACATATATTGAGTGTGCATAAGGATACGTGACAGTGCAGTGCAGCTTCCATAATTCATCCATGTGGTGCAGCACGTATATGAGGCCAAAAGTGAAGACACCAATCATGTGAAAAGTCAGTGACAAGAGAAACAGAAAGAAGTAGCGGTAGTTTCGCCTCCCGATGCAGTTGTTCACCCAGGGACAGTGATGATCAAAGTCCTGAAAGATTGAGAAAGGGGGAAAAATACTAAAAATCAGTTTTTCGCTGGTATGGTGTAGAACAGTTTGTATGTATGTAGCATGAAACAGTATCCCGTACTGCAGCATTTATGGCTTAAGCTAATTTGCGATGCTGATTCAAAACGGGGCCTTTAAAATGCAAAAAGCACACAAGTACACCGAAAATTCTATAAAACACGAGCTACACAACAGAAATATAAAGACACAAAGCTCACAGCACAATAAAAACACAGAAAATGAGAGAAAAAATAAAAAAGGCAGCTATAGAACTGCTGTGCTTTGTAAACACATACTTTTCAGTAGATGCTGTCTGAGCCCGTTTTTCAAATTGTATTTCTACTGAGTCCACAAAGGATCTGAGGAAAGGATTAACCTGATTAATGAGATCTCTCCCTCTCTCTCTCCAACACCCTCTGGCCATCATTCACCCTGCAGAAATCCCCCTTATTGACTTTCCTCCCGACACACTGCTACACTCACTCAGAAGCAACAACTCATTTTCCCTCTTGATCTGTCCCTCCGTGCCTTCCACACCCTTATCACACAATTCCTCCATTTCAATTTCCCACCGCATTTGTTTTTGTGTTTTTTGGTTTTTTACTCTCTCAATCATCTAGTTTTTCTTCCGCTCACCTCCACACAGTGATCACAGATGCTGCAGTGGGAGCAGCGTGGAGGTCTGTAGAAATGGCAGGACGCGCACCACTTCATCCGCACCTGGACGCCCTTCACGTTCACGTTCTTGTACAGCGGAGCGCGGAACTCATCATCCTTGTCTTCATCCTCGCTGGCTGGGAAACAAGATGTGAAGTTGCTAAAATAAAACTCCCAAATAAACTAGTGATCTAGTCTGCTGTAAACATAATAAACATGACCCCTTCGCTTTGATTACTAACCCACTGGGAGCACGCCGGCATCCATAAAGGTTGCCATGGTAAAGTTGGCCAGCACGAAAAGGAAAAGGACGGCACAGCATGGCGGCACCGCAGGGCAGATGGTCACAGCCAGCCACGGGCACCTGAACACAAACACACACATGAGAATATTCATAAACACTATTTCCTGCAGTTGCACTTATGCAAATCCAAATTCCAGCTGTAATAACTGGATGGATGTTTTTGAGCCCTGCAAGCATCCAACACTTAGAGGTTCATTTTAACGCAGCTATCAAAATTTTAAAAAAAGAAAACGATTGTAAGGGATCATCTTCATCCCATTTATTGTGATGAGAGCTGTGGATTCCAAAAGTAATTGTTTACAGTGACAGATAAGCATGTATTAGCGTGTGCTCAACAGTGCCCACAACAGGAGATTAAACGATGGAGGTCTCTCCTTGCACAGAATGCTTCTGCACCTTGTGCCCCGTTACACAGCAGGGTTTGAACGATAGATAACTTTCATTACCGAATAATCTGTTGATGACTTTTGAATCGTTTACTCTTTAAAAAAGTCAGAAAATAGAACGACGGCCACCGCGACATCCCTGATCCCAGCACAATGATGTGAAAGTTAGTGTCTATGTGATGAGGCAAAAAAAAAAAAAGCTGCAGATAATTACCTTACTAACTCATCAAATGTTCAGCCCTCTAACAACAGCCTGCACACTGCTACTAGACAGAGAACTACAATAAAGGGTGGCTCATATGGATATAACTATTAATATTATAACTATAATAAGCAATTAAATGGCCAGAAAAAATGTCAAAAGAAGATTTGGCGGATTTAACGTTAAGTTGGATTTTGATCTGTTTAATTGCATAAAATGTTGCAAACTATGAGCGCTACTAACTAATTAAAACCGTTGTGAATGATTCTACTCTACTGCATGAGATTAGAGCGAGAGAGAGACTAATATCCACTGGATTATGTTAGCAGTGTTTGATTGAACATCAGTTGATTGGACTATCTACTCTACGAGTCTTTTGCTTATGGATTTATCAGTATGGGTTCAGATCAATAATAAAATACTATAATATGATGTATCTTTTAGGACTGAAAGGGAAAACGTGTCAAAACAGGTTACGTGATTTATTTATTTATTTCGAACATGACTTCATGGAACATAGTTGATTAAAAACGAAGTCTGATTTAAAGTGAAAACGCCACAAAATTAAGAGTCCTCCAATCCCCAAACCCCCCTCTCAACCTACCCACCAAACCCACACCCAGGCTGGTTTTAGGGCAGGGGTGGGGGAGGGGTCTCGCCCCGCAGGAGGAATGCCTGCTGATGCCATGCCAGCTGCAAACACAGTAATCCCTGGATTATGAACTCTGGATTACAGACAATTTCTGTCAGTCCAGTTCATTGTGGATTCCTCACATCAGACGCTTAACACACAGAATACGCAGTCAAGGCGACCATATATCACACAGCATGATACTATATATTCTATAACATGACATAAAGCCACTACATTTATTGTTGTGAGGGAACTTCTCACAAAACTTGCAATCTTTGCTCAGCGCTTTCAGAGCAAAACACGTCTTTTGAGATATGAAAAAATGCCGCACAATAAAAAGATTTGAATCTTAAAATATAAAAATATGTGAGAAAAACATTAAGGAGCAGAATACGAGCCTCCAGCCCACATAGTTTTTTAGGGATTCGTGTCCAAGTTCTTCTCACATAGTGTGGTCATGTTTCACATGTCCTTAAACTGTCATAGTTTATTGGTTACGTTAAGCAGAGTAACACTGCTCATTGTCATTTGCAGTTATCTCTTAAATTACAAGCACAAACCACGTTTTAACCGAAGAGAAGCTAGATATGGACCAGACTGTAATGTGGATGCATCCACCAATTGATCTGAGACCATCTGGACTGCAGGGAGGGACAGTTCATTACGCCGCAGGCCCTACCTAATGAAACAGTCTGGGCAGGGGCGCTATTAAATCACGCAGAACAGTAAGCTGCTCTGCAATCTGCACACTGCGCTCATCCCTGCAGTGGGTCAGTGGCACGGCAGACACCACTCAGTCGGTCAAGCTGCAATTTCACTACTGCCAGTAGCCAGGGCTCCTTTTGTGAGTGCTGCAGTTACATAAATGACATCATAATCTGTCAGATTTCTAGAGACAATAGCCGTGCAGAAAATGCCGCTCGTGAATACATTCTCCACACGCATTTTTGCACCTTTAGCTTGGTGTTTTGAATTTCAGTGAAAAACTACTAAAAAAAAGCAATTTATCAATAAAATGTCAGATTAATGGGATCAGTACACTCAAAGGTTTTGGTAGTGCAGCATAAACTTGGTCTAGTATGACCGTGAGAGGCTGAAGGTGATCAGCCAACTTTGAAAAGTCTTTACTGAGTAAGTTATTTAAGCGTTAAGCATATTATAACTGTCTTCGTTTGACTATTGTGAAATAGTCAACTGCTATACAATAAGCAGATCACATGCAAGATCTTGAGAAATTTAAAACCAGTATTTTTGGAGTTAGGGGCCCACTTAAGCAACTGTAGCTTTTTTAAATGTCAGTATTTGTCAATGCAAAAATGCTTGCATCCTAGCAGACTGGAACACAGCACAAGGGGGATTTCTGCTGCTCTTTCTCATTTCTGCTCTTTGTTGGTGGTCTGGCAGTGTTCAACAATGCACCACACCTTAAACACTGACCCAAACAAAAGTTCACGGTCAGAGGAACAAAAGCAGGAAACCGGTTAACTGGTGAATTTTATCAGGCAAAGGAAGACAAAGGAGCCGCCACGGATATAAAGGTCGTCCTCTGACACTCCCAAAGCCCGACTGGAAACAGAAATGAATGTATGCATGCTGGTACTGCTAATGCTCATAGAGAGCTGCTGACGCTGATAATTGCATGAATATTAGCAGATGAAAGGAGATGTGGCTGCAGGGTAACTGCGATTTCTGGAGAGGAATTTTCATGTCACCTTGCTCTGGTTTAAAAGCTAAAAACACTTTAAAAACATGAACAATGATACTGTGAATGTGCACGTGAGCACACACAAAGGACATAACTTCAAGGGTGCAAGGCCGTCCTGGCTGGTATTCTCTAACTACTGTGTGTTTCCATGATTCACAGGAACCAAAACAATGATGTTATGGCAGATGACAACGATGTCCCTTTGATTCAGTGTTACAGGGGATGGGCTGAACAGAGTGCAGCACCTGTCCATCTCTGCTTTTCGAGGAAAAAATACAAGATGATAAACAAGCTATTTAACCGGCAGTCCACAAAACTCAGTGTCTGCTGTTTATTCCTCAAACAAGATGTTTCTGCTTAAGGCAGTTGTGAGTGACCTTTAAGTCTGCTTTAGCTGCATGCAGTATGTACGACCGCACAGCTAGAAGAGCATTTTAGACATTTACATTAAATTGCACAAATAATAACAAAATGTTATACTGTTGGTCGGTAAGACAGACATATTGTTTTGTTGTTTATCTAAAGATTGGGATACAGTCTGTGGGATTCAGAGGTCCTGTGGTCAGAATATGTCGATCTCTGTTCTGCAGAAATGTGATAATTAATTAAAAGTGTATGTTATAAGGTCGCTTCAGCTGACTTGCACTCACTTTCAATCACTTGCAGTGTCCTAGTTTTGCTGGTTTGGCATTGCAGTCCCAATTAAGCAGTCTCTTTTCAATCTATCATGTCAGGAGTTCATCGACTTCTTTTTTCTCTCATAGGATATAGATGGTCTGCAGGGATGCTCAAGAGTTTCTGGCCTATGAGCTCTATGTCTCTATACGTCTCAGGCCTGAAGAGCTTTCCCCGTTTGTAACATCTCTGTAGTCTAACATTTAAAAACTTCTGAATAAAGGAAATCATTCCACATTAAAACACTCCATAATAAGAATGCAATACAGAGACAATGATCAGCCCCAGCATCAAAAAACACTGAGCATTACAGTTGATTTTACTTTGATATGCAGCACCCACTTAAACACTGTTGCACCCCACCCACCAATGGGAATGATGCTCCAACAGCACCAACCTCACACAGCTGTACAATGTGACCATAGACTGTATATAAAAGAAGGACATGGCTTCCGTGTGTGAGAGGTGAAGCCAATGCATTTCCCACTTCCCATGATGCACTGAATGTTTCTTCTTCACTCAGCTCTTTTCACTGTGTGTGTGTTAATAAAAAACTTTGCATTTAATCATTAGTTATTATTAATCTCTGACTCTCTTCCACAGTGTGTCTTTTGTCCTGTTTTCCTCCCCTCACCCCCAGATGGGAGAGTTGAGGCTGAAATTTATGGTTTTCGGGGGGTTTTATGGTTAACTCGGTCTTTTCCCGTGTTGTAGTTGTGTGTCTTATTTTGAAAGAAATATTTACGCGTTACCATAGCGACCAGAGAGCATTAAGGGGCAGAGAGGAGGATGTTACTCTCAATGTTGTTGGCGCATTTCAGGAGGACGCTGCTAATAAAGTTACATAATTACAGTGAATTCGCATTTACTGTTATATTTACAAAATACGACAGTGTTTGTCTTGGTTGTATCATTTTATTTAGTTCTATTTATCCGCAACACCTTAATCACCAGTCCGTGAAAATTTTGTCGGACATTAAACCGCTCCGTGGCGCAAAAAAGGTTGGGGACCGCTGCTTTAAAGAGGGCCTAACTTGTGGGTGACATGGTGCCACTGTATGCCCCTTGTTTTTTAAGTTAGATCTGAGCTAACACACCAAGGCCAAAATGCTCGGCTTGAGGCTTAAAAGCTGGACTTCACAAACCAGTGGGTGGCCTAATGGCAGCTGTGTCTATGTATGTGTATAGACAAATCTCAAAAATTACTCAAGAGCAGAGCCCAGTCTCCTCAACCTCCAACAATCCCAGATCCCATCCAACTGACCATCCACAAGGTGTACCAAAACAAACCAGAGACCCCACTCCTCAACACACATGACCCAAAGGTTCAGCTGTCAATGTTCTGGTGCCAGCACTACAGGACACCCCTAAAGGTCACTTATTCATGCCCTAAATAATTAGATCTCCTTCAGAAGTACAGGAAGAACCGAAAATATTAGGCAGATGGTTTTAATGTTGTGGCTGATCCACCCACACGGATTTCTACAGCTACATCTCTGCAGATTAACCAGATTAAAGGTGCATAGTTATAAACAGGAGAGCAAGAATTAAATTTTCACATTCTTCTAAAGCAGGGATATTTAAAACATTTCAAACACATACACAGGAAAAATATTGCAGGAAACTATCAAAGAAAAAGGAATTGCAAAACTATCCCTTCGCATTTACAGTAAACATTTCCACTTATTCGGACGCTTATCTCCAAATAACCTATTGTGAACTCAAAGATTGCAGACTTGGTTTTCCCAGATGGGGGATGACATGACATCAACCAGAGGAATCTAATCCCATACCCCCAATCTGGTGTCAGATTCCAGCGGAAACGGTGCACAGCCTGAGAATAGAGAGAAAAACTAGGGCAGATATGGCTACAGAGATTGAGGGGTCAGAAGGCTGACATATAGCCTATGATGTGGGAGCCTGCAGAAAGTCAATGATGAATATGGAAAAGCTTTATCATTTAGTGCATTAGTATTACTTTGTAGTTCTCTGTGTAGCTTTGAAATGTTTGGACAAATTACACAAATTTATAGTCATCGTTTAAATTGGATTCTCAGGGTATTATAGGATATTATATTCAAATTTGGCTTGGGTGGAGTCTTTTCAGTCTTGGACATAACCTCAATTTCCTCACAAATAGGTCAAAGCCAGTATGACTGAAACATCATCTCTAACATCTCTATTGCATATTTAAAACTATATTTTCTTTAGTTTGTCACATATTGCGAGAAACCTTGCAGTGAATTTTCAGGGCTTTTGCAAGACGAGTAGCCTCTTTTGATTTCCTTTAGCTAAATTTATGACACATATGGGTCACGGTGACACACTGAGACATGCTGATTGTGGGTGGCTTATCCCGTAAAGTAACTGTGCTCACACTTGGGTCCTTAGGGTGCACCGGGCAGGCACCCAGACCCAAGTCCAAACTGCCAGCTAACCAGGTCAGATGTTAGCAGCCCCGGTGGGTCTGCCAGCAGAGTGAAGACAGTGAAAAGGAGAGGAAATTTTGCTCTTTTTTTAACAGCTTCTTAGATTTTCAAAATAAAATGTTAATTTAAAAACGGGAGAATAAAAGTGGAGTAAATTGCATTCAGTTTAATAATCTTTAGCTGTGCCAGAGAGGACACTGGGGATATGTGTGATATTTTTCTAACGCTTAAACAGATCTATTTGATATTTAGTAGCTGTGGATGACAGGTGTCTGAATGCATGGCTCAGCTGAATGATCCGTGCAGTAAAACACCAGTTTCCCGTGACTCTTTCGTACTTACGTGAAGACGAAGAACAGAGAGGAAGAGCCGACCAGGAGGCAGGCGGCCGTGCACACCGGGATGAAGGCGCTGGGTTTCAGCGAGTCGGCGCCGCTGGCGGGCATCCTGTCCTCTCCACGCTCATCAGTGTCTCATAGCGACGAAACGCACGGCGAATACACCGCAAAAGTCCCTGCTCGTTTGTTTGCAAAGCCCTTCATAAATCGCAAAACGCCGAGAAACGACAATCATAGTCAAGGGGTGAGGAAGAAGAAAAAAAGCCCGAAAGCTAAAAAAAAAAAAATACAAATAAAAGCCCGCAGAGCCGCTCCTCACTCCTGCGTCCCGGTTGGTCTGTCCCGGCCGCCAGCAGCGCACAGATGCCGCCTCTCGTCTGTCCCAAAGGTGGTGCTTTTACTCATCAATGACGTGAAGCACTACTACACTTGGCCGACTGAGACCCCCTGCTGTGATCTCATGAACTACTTCTTTTCCTCCAGTTCTTCCCACCATTGTTGCACATGACCACTGCTGCTCATACCAGTGCTTAATAACACCACTGAAATAAGATCGGTGAAGGGTTTGCAGTGATGAAGTTAGTAAGTTATCTACTGGTGCGTGGTTCCTAAGAAATTCATTCATTCACTTAAGATGCTGTGGAAAATTCTTTGCCTTGTCTTGAAGGCTTTTCAGGGGTGTTTCCACTAGGCAGGAGAGGGCGTGAGGGAGGGGGGTCCCGGAAATCGCAATAATCGGAAATAAATTGTGCCCTGTGTCCTTTTACAGATTTATTACGTTAAAGTGGCAATCATTTTGTGTTGTTTTGCAAAGTGAAAAAAAACAGCATTTCGTCGTTATATCTACGATAAAAATTTGTTTAAAGAACCACATGCGCAAAAGTGTCATTCCACATAATGAGTATGTGTAGGGGCAATTTTCAAATCGTGTACACTGTATTATTTTAGCTTTGTAACCAATTATCTTAGTTTCTTGCTGAGTAATTTGAGCTATAATAATGCAATTTATCAGCAGATTAATAAAAAAAATACATCTTTAAAAACTGGGGGGAGGGGCTGGTGCCACCTCCACCCCACCAGACACGGCCCTGCTGTGGTTTAACCAGGAAGACCAAGGGATTAGGAGATTTAAGGATGCACAACAGTTATATTTTCAAGATTTAGCAGACTGAGGCAGAAACTTTGTAAAATTAAAAGGACAATGTTCCTTCTCTAATCGTTAAAAAAAATCATGGAGAAAATCACAAAGTCTAGCTACAATACAAAAGATGATAATTAGGACACTTTTGTTATGATTTCCTACGCACCAAAGATTAGTGCCGATAAACTCTCAACTGCTGGCAGGAATTCATTCGGTCAGAGCTCCATTCACATGTCTTTGAACAAGCTTTACTTGGATTGTTGGGAAATTATGCATTTGGTGCCCGGGGATGACTGAGTGTTTCTGTTCTTTGTCTCCATACATGTCAATTATCAGAGGACTCACAGCTTTGGCTGCTGGCCCTTTAATCTCACTGTTTGTTCACTGAACATTCAGATTTGGCTTTGGATTTACCTCTTTCTGTGTTTTACTCAGATGGCAGTTTCTATAATCTACCAGGGGAAGTTTCCTGGGAAGGCATGACATGAGAAACACACGTCCATCTCAGTGGGACTGCACAATGAAAGCTCCATGGGGTTGGGCCATTTCTCCCCTCCTCTATAAATGTCTAAAGCTAACAGCATCCTCCTCAGATTATATAAAGGTTGTGAAGCTCCCACACTGATCTAAAGGCTGACAAGTTGTTGCCTGATCTTGTGAAACAATGGAAGAGTTGATTGAAGCCATCATCAGAGCACTCATGTTTATTGCAGGGATCCTGGGAAACAACTGGCTGGCTATATGCTCCCTGCCCAGGCACAAATCCAGCATCCGCACAAACGAGGTCCTTTTCATCAATCTGGCCATCTCCAACCTCATCACCAACTACCTGGTGGACCTGCCTGACACCATGGCAGATTTTGCTGGGCGATGGTTCCTGGGGAAGACCTACTGTGGAGTGTTTTGCTTCTGTGCTGGCCTCTCTGAAACCAGCAGCATCTTCACAACCTTCTTCATCAGCGTTTTCTGGCACCAGAAGCTGGTCGGCTCCCTGAAACGAGGCGGCGCACCGGTGCAGATGGACAGCCTGTGTCTCGTGGGCTGTCTGCTTGCTGGGAGCTGGACGGTGGCTGTGGTCTTCAGCGTCCCACACTACTTCTTCTTCACTCTGGAGGTGGCAAATGACAGCCACGAAGATTGCATAGAGATCTTCCCTGATCCAAATGCTAGGCAAATATATGAAGCAATTTATTTAACCCTGGCTAACGCTTTACCTATGGCTGGGATTGTATTCGCCAGTGCCCAGATTGTCATCACTCTGCTTCAAAACCACCAACGTATAAGGAGTCATAACTCTGATCAAACCAAGGAGATGGTTAAAGAGGAACAAAAGAGATTTGAGAGCAAACGCAACAAGGCATCGGTCAGCATCATCTCTGGTCCAACCACCTCAAAAGATCTCAGAGATTCTACATCTACAAACCACATTTATACAGGTGTGCCTGCTCCTTCCTCTCCAAACCGACAGCCATCGGGCCATAGTCTCCGCAATGCTCCCCAGAACTGCAGCGTTGGAGCTCAGCCAAATCTCTCGAGGCCCTCTCAGATACCATCTAAACCCCATCCGAACTCAAGCACTCAGGTGAGAGCGGCCAAGAGCGTGGTGGCTGTAGCCAGCGTGGTGCTGGTATGCTGGCTGACTCATTTGCTTCTGCACATTACTAACAACATCCACACTTCATCAATAGTAGTGGAGGTGTCCAGCTACATCGCAGCCTCCTACACGTGCATCATTCCCTACATCTTCCTGCACGGAGTGAAAAAACTCACTTGCTCATCCAAAAGATAAAAAGACACCCAGCTCTTTCTCTTGAGCCTCAGTGTACTCTCTTTTTACTCAGCTGTCCAACACATTATATCAAACTGCTTCACTGTTTATTCATCTGCATTTATTTATACATTTTATTTCTCCTGCACTATAAAAGGCTAGATCCAAATCGGTCAGCACACTGTTTTACAAAGAGGACAGAGAAGTCTCTAAACCTCTGAGAGAAGCACGATATCTTCAAGACCTCCTGACTATCATTTAAAGAGCAGT
The DNA here is from genome assembly GCF_051167445.1 of Perissodus microlepis. Lineage (NCBI taxonomy): Eukaryota > Metazoa > Chordata > Actinopteri > Cichliformes > Cichlidae > Perissodus > Perissodus microlepis. The sequence continues at coordinate 43,025,558 of NC_140467.1, forward strand.
AAATTCAATATGACAAGTGGCCCTCACCTACTTAGAACAAGCTCTCTGGTAATTTCAGTGTGACAGAGTGTGAATAGTTTCACTGTGACTGGTTGTACGCTTAACAGAAGGTACTGTCATCTTTATTGTATCTGAGATTAGATCATCACAAATAAAAGATGGCTTTTTGCTTGTACCAACAGTTTGCCATATGTTCAGTTTGCTACTTTTCAGCTATAAAAACACATATCTGACAATCATGTGTCTAAAACAATCAAATGGAAAATGTTTACACATACTCCAGGAAAACCCTGTATTTGTTCTGGCTTAGGTTTCTACAAAAACATTCAAGCATTAGGAAAACAGATGCAAACAGATGCAAACCTTCAGACATTTTCCCTCACAGACATTATGCATGGCTTACTATACTGGAGCGTGTGCAAGTATACCAACAAAAATAAACCCAACATCAGGTCAAAATCTGTTTATTTCTCATGAGGCTAAGAATCAAAACACAATTGTGTACGCCAACACACAGCTAATTGTAATTTAGCAATTACTGCCTTGTATGGTTGATGTTTCTAAGAAAGCATAAGTGAGGGATTCAATTAAAGATAATTATGTAAACAGTGTCACATCCACCCAAAGCAATTAAATGCCCCTTTCTGCTGATCATTTGTAGAGTTTCACACAGATATATCTCAACCAAGAACACGTGTGTGTCTAGTTCACAGACAACACCTAGTTTCTGTGTAGTGTTTTGAAAACATCCTCAAAAGTGCTGTTTTATTTCATTAAAAATGAGTTTTATTTATTTTTCTTCCAAGTGGGCCAAAATTTGCAGAGTTAAAAAATCGTTCTGCTTTTAAAACAATCACAAAAAAAAGCACTCACACACAATGGCACCGTTAAATCTAACGCCCAAGCAGACAAAACATTCATTGTAAATAATAAAATGAAATGTGTAAATGACTTGTGGCAGAAAAGACGGCATTATGGCCAAGTTATGTACATAATTACAACATATAAAACTAAACTGTTTGCAGACAGGCAATAGAACAATCAAAATCATTCCCCTGTGAAGAAATGGCTTCAGTTGGGGACATTTTACCAGAAAAATCAACCATCACATAACTGCATTTCCACTATAACCAATAAGCTGTAAAATTTAAAGGGATTTCATATTTGTGATGAAAAAAGTGTCTTCTCATCTTTAGATATATGACAGCTATTTGCACACAATGCAAATAACAGTCATTCTTTCCAAGGTTGTATTTCTGCATAATGTTTAAACTAACAAAATGTATCAAATAAGTTATAAAAACCTGTCTCTCCAAGCTGCAAAACGAACTGGAGGGGGGAAAAAAAGAGCCAAACTCTACTTTGTAATACAAACGTCATCATCATATTGTCCTTTGCTGACAATGTAAACACACTTTAATTCAGCAGTTTTCACTTAAGGCCAACAGGGCAACACCCACAAGTCACCCGACTCTTGACCACAGTTACATCAGTGGAGTTTCTCCAGCTTTGCCTGCAGGGACTTGAAGTTGCCGATGGTTTGTTGAAGGACAGAGTTTGGGCTCAGGGACTGCAGCTCCACGAGGTAACCGCAGATGTTGTCAAGACACACGTTAGTGAAGCGACGTCTGCAAAAAAACAAAACAAAAACAACTTTACAATGTTTGTAAATGGGATGCTTCATATAGTCTTAGTGAGCTCTGACCTGAATAAATCACAGAGAAATGATCAAAGTGCAAACTAAACATCACACGTGGCCAAACGAGGTGAGGTTTTACATGTTTGTCCACGGTATCTGACTGCCTGCTGGGAGCTGGCATGATGGGCATGATCTGTTGCTTAGAAACAGCAAAAATGCATCACACTGAAGAGGGGGGAAAAAAAACGAAAAAACAAAAAAACAAAAAACAACACACTAGTGTGATCAAGATAAGACCTGTATTTAAAGCGTGATCATTTTGCTCCTTTTATGGAACATTTAATACATTTTCTATTTTTGGTGTAAAATTAGAAAATGTAGTCGCTTACTAAAAAAAAATGTTCAGCATCATTACTCTCTGTTTACGCTTTTAAGCACTTTCTTCCTGTGCTGACAGCATTTAAAATTTAGCTTAAGATTATATCTAAAGCCTTGAAAATAAACCAAGATCATACTTTCCGGTGTAAATGTCTCGCCAGACTCGTCCCTGGAGAATTTATATTTTAACGTACCAACTACACATGTGCATAGCCAGCAGACTACCAGAAGGAAGACTACAGGAATGCCTGCTCGTGCATCGGATCTGCAGCTGTCCTTGTCCAAAATGGAGAATAATCTGGGCCTGAGAGGTTCTCAGTTCTGATCTTCACCCCCAATGAGTAAACAAAAGCATGCCTCTTATGACTTCTTTGCATGTAATCTCGGTTAAAGTTTCACAGGTTCATCTGTAGTACAAGAGAGATTAAGTGATTGTGTTTTAACGGCCTCTGCAAACTTAAACTCCCTATTCCAGTACTATTTAATATCAGTGGTTTTTATTGTATATGGTTCATTTTCATGGACTTTTTTGCTCTGTTCTTTTAAATGGCTTTAAACAGTGTTCTTTTTTTCCTTTCAACATCTGTCCAGGGGACAAAAGTTCAGAGATTTAACCAACACTGGCACATGTACAGTAATGTTGATGAATGTGTATCGTCTCTAAAAGAAATAAAATAATCAGCTTACACACTGACTGATGGCAACAGTTGTGACAGTAATGCTCACTGGGGACCTTAGGTTAATGCTGTGAACACTACAGCAGCCACTACAGGCCAGGAGCTGAACAGACCGTAATTACCTGTCATAAGTTGGTACCCTGCTGGGGTCTTCTACATATCCTGAGAGAAGTACATGGATACACTCCACTAAATGAAGCGGTTTCCTCAGACGTTGCCAGCAAGGATCCTATGAAAAATTTAGAAACAAACAAACAAAGGGTTGGTTTTTGGATTCATTGAGATAGATGGATCATTACTGAACAGACTAAAAGAAAGTTCAGCTTAAAAAGTCACAGGGTGATGCATGTACCCGAGTTTTGAAGAGCTGGTCATAGACTTCCAACAGACGTGGCAACTGCACTCCAATCTCCTGCATAGTGGATGTAACGAATCCCACATCCCAGTTGAGCCGGCAAACCTCCTGCTCCAGGAACTTTACTAGAAACTCTGCAATCACAGGACACATCAGCTCCTTAGCATCGCATACTCAGCAATATGTTCACTCCCGGGTACGTAATTGATTATGTGCATGCATGCAAGTACCGATGATTTATATAAAATTAATAAATGCCTCCATAGGCATGACAAGCTTGAACATGCTGGTTATAAAAAGGAGGATAATTAAGCAATTGCCTTAATCACCAACATGACCCTACAGACCTGCACACCAGAGACATGCTGACATAAATGATGCTAAAGGGAACTCCAATTATATTACTGTTGACAAAATTTTAAAGTGCAAGCTGGCAAATTTTAATCAGACTAAAACTCAATGTAATTACAGCTTACCCAAAGGGAAATATCTCGGTGTTCCAGCATAAATCTTTCCAAGCGATACCAGCTTCAGATTGAGAGACCTCATTCTATCTACTGGACTCATGGCCACAGTATCTTCCAGTTCTGAAAGAGAGAAGAGGCATAAGTGAGATATAAAGCATGCAAAAAAATACATAAGTAAAAATATAAAGCAGAAAGGGTGTGTGTGGGTGTGTGTGTGTGTGTGTGTGTGTGTGTGTGTGTGTGTGTGTGGGGGGGGGGGGGGGTCCCAGGTTGCATTTTTGCAGGATGTTGACATTTCGCTCACCTTTCTCCAAAATCTCCTGCCACAGCGAGTGCACCAGGATCGGGTCAGAGTGTCCAGCGCAGTGAATGATGGCCAGTTTGCATTCAGACAATTTGAAATGATCGGCAAACTCTCCATAGAGCTATGCAACAAAAACAGTTCCACAAACAAATTTCTATTCACTGTAAACTCTTTATCCATCACCTTTAAATTAGGGCTAGCGTGTTAAAATACTCCTTAAAAACACTCTTCTCTGTTCCACAGTTGCACGTTACCTTTGTGATGTCCATTAGCTCCGAGTCCAACTGAGAGATGACATTTTTCACAGAGGGATGATGGGAGTACTGTCTGATCAAGGTTTCCTGTATCTGTACTTGGATACGCACAAGCTATGGCAGACAGGAAGTAGACAGAGCGTGAGCAGAATGTGCTGAATTTCAGGCTAGGATTTCTTTCACTGTAAGCGTTACAACGTCAGGGTTACCTCCATCTTCTCCTCCAGCTCATGGAGGAACTCTCCGTCAGATGCCTGAGCTGAGATAGAGGATGAACTCTTCGCAGACAGGATGGCTCGAGCGATGTACTCCAAACGCTGCTTCAGTGAGATCTCCGTGCTACATGATCAGAGTGCAAACATCAAGGTACTTTTTCTAAATTGTTTTTTAATAAGTTGAATATAACGTATACACTTGCTGAAGGAGTCAGTGTTGGAGGTGGCCAATTTTCCATGTAGATGTGTTGCATGTTGTAGCGTTGGCATTGTGCTGCTGCGTCCGAACCTGTGCATGTCGGCGAGGCGGGCCAGTACGTGGGCAGCTTTGCCAAAGTTACGATTCTTCTCGTAGTAACGCCACAGGAGGTCCATATTATGAACTTTACTCTGGTCCTGCTTGATCATATGCATCAGATGTTCTTCCAAGTATGGAGAATTCACCTGGACCCCAGAGCACAGGGACAAACACAGGTATCATATACTGGTGTGCAATCACCATGACAATGCCAAAAGGCATCTTCAATTTGTTCATACACAAATGTGTGGAGGTGTAAAAAATGAAACTGCAAGAATCAGAGTAAAACAACACTGAAAATGCAGTAAAATGTTAGATTTAAACATTTTTCTATTCATTTTTTTAAATTATTTTAGGGGAGTTTTTATGTACATTAGTAGTCTTACGTCAAGTGAAAGACATTTTAGGAATCAAACATTTTTTATTTTTAAAAAAATGCAGTTTCAACTTGCCTTGATAAGTATTTAAATCGGTTTTAATTCTCCTAGTTTTTTACATACCAGTTGATTTTTATACATCTTCATTTATATATTTTTTTCATAAAACAATTTCTTTGAATGAAATTGAGGTGCAAAACCTTTGGATGAATCAATAAAAAGGAGATGTGAAAAATTCATGAATAAATAAAAAGGTCATTTGGGAAAGCAAATAAATAAGGAGCTTTTTTTAAAAATCTAAATAATAATCTACAAACAAATTAAAACATAACTAGAAATTAGTTCATTACTTGATTAATTTGAATTTAAAGAAACTATTTTTTCCTTTCATTTGTTCCCTTATAAATTTCAGATTTTCGCAGCATCTGTCTTCCATGTATATTAGCTGTTATGTTTGGGGCAATAAAAATCTGGTTGAAAATAGAATCTAAACCATGGGTGGGCAACTCCAGGCCTCGAGGGCCGGTGTCCCAGCAGGTTTTAGATGTGTCCTTGAACCAACACAGCTGATTTAAATGGCTGAATTAGCTCCTGAAGTTCTCCAGAGGCCTGGTAATAAACTAATCATGTGATTCAGGTGTGTTGACCCAAGGTGAGATCTAAAACCTGCAGGACACCAGCCCTCGAGGCCTGGAATTGCCCACCCCTGATCTAAACTGATGTAAGAACCGATGTCTGCCAACTAAAAAGAGAAAGAAAAATGAAAAGGTAAAACAAGCTTTACTGAAACAAAACATTTACGAGCAAGCAGACAGTACCTCGAGCAGCTTGTCAGTCAGGTCGGCCTGAATCAGCCAGTTGTAGAGCGCGATGTGAAACAGCTCGTCCTGAGACCTCTGGGCCAAACCCAGCATCTGCTCAAACTACACAGGAACAGATTTTTATTAGAAATGAGGATGATACACAGTGCAGCGGAAGGAAATGAGAGAAACTCCTACTCACATGAGCTGTCGCTTCCTCATTGCTGAGCATGTTGGGGTCAGAGGTCATGACAGGAGGTCCGGGCTGTTTAGGGACACTGGGGGACTGTGGGGCAGCTTTGCTCTGGTTCACCAGCTCCTGCATGGTGTCTGTGATGCACTTATAACATGAAAGTCTGGAGGTTTAAAAAGCAAAGATAAAGAACGGTGATGACTACATCTCTGATGGGGGTGATTTGTTTAAGGCTTCTTCTACCTTTCCTGGAAGGCCTGCTGTCCCACTCTGTCCTGCTCAGGTTCTCCATTCTTGTAGAAATGAGGCCCTAGCCTCTGTGGATCCTTCTTCTCTGCCGCAGTGAGACACAACTCCAGGATTCCCTCGTAGAAACGCACTGAGAAGATAAGCAGCGTTAGAAAATAAATCTCACGAACAGTATATATATATATATAAACAGAGATAGTGGAGATATCTTGCATCTCCTTACCCTGTCTGTACTGGGAGCAAACAAGTGGGAGGTCTGTGTGCTGGCTGATCTGTTGGTAGAGCCGTAAAGACTCTCTCAGTGTTCTCTCTTTATCTGCTTTATTCTGGATCTGCTTGGAGCTCTGCAGCAACTCATTAGCCTGAGTGGGGGACAAGAGCAAATTCAGTGCTGAGACACATGGATCGATGTGGATAAATCAATAACCTCTTAGTACAAGACCTCATTGCCTTAAAAAAATACCATGATTATAAGAAATGTGAAAACAAGACGCACACATCAATAAAGTAAGAATGTGATACCCCTGAAGCAGCAATAATTGTAACTATACTTAACACAGAGGTGAAAAAAAGGTGTGTGTACGAACCTTGGAGCAAACGCTGTCATCGCTGCTGTACAGCAGCGGACAGATGTCGCGCAGGTGATTGCTGATAGCATCCACGGAGGCGTTATCTTTGATGTAGACATTAATGAGTCCTGTGATGAGCGCTCCAGATAACTCCTTGCCCCTTATCACAACATCTTTAAAACTTGCTCCCTTCATCTGCTCTTGAAACTCCTGCAAATAACAAAAAATGGCAGAATGACAAAGGAGCACTCCAAAAACAACGGGGAGCTTCAATTGAATACCAGGTTTTACTGCAGGGGTATGAGCATCTGTTTGCAGTGCACATATGCACCTTTGGCAGCTCAGACATAATGAGGCTGAACTGATGATCACAGAGAAGCTTCCAGAGGGCCAGAGTCTGATATGAGCGATGCACTAACTGCTGGATGGCCTGCAGGGACACTTTCTCATAGACTTGAGCCTTGGCTGGAAACGGAAATGACAAAGGAAAAAAAAACTTACACTGTGTTTCCTTTCCCACATTTATATATAGTGTAATAAAAAAAAATATTCAGGGGAAAAAATGAAGCCTGTATTCATGACTCACTGTGATATTTCCTCTGGAGTTCCTGCTGAACCTGCTGAGAGCTGGCTCCATCAGGACGCATGAATCCCAGCAGCCTTTGCTGCAGGTTGGCAGGGGAGCTGAAGATAAGAGGAAACAACACAGATGTTATACAAGAGAGATAGGAAACAAGAGTCTGTTGAAGTATATTTTTATCTTTTTAGCATCTACAGATCCTGTTTTGTGCATTAACATCAAAAAGGAAAGTGTTTTGGTTTTTTGAGGGTTTTGAACAGAAGCTAGTTTGAGGGGACGTCTCATCTAAACAGAACTTCATTTGATACCTTTTTCAGTCCTTAATCACCTGAGCTGAACTGTTCTCCGCAGACTAAAACATTCAGCAAAGTTAAACCATCTGTTCATATCCCAGCTGGTGTTACATCATGTATTCTGCTCACTGAACTGAAGGAAATCTTTAATTCTTTTTACATTTATATTATTCTACTCCTTTAATTTGAAGGCAATGTTGCAAAAGATCTAACAACTTTCTGAGGTATCAATACAGCTATTAACTCAAAATAAGAATAAACAAATCTGTAAGGAGCTTTACCTTGCAGCACCGAGAGAGGAGGGACTGAACTGAGAGTTTTTATCCAGAAACTCCTGCAAGCCGCAGAGCTCGTGAAGGACTGACTCCACATCAAATGAATTAACACTGCTTTCCAACTGTGGGGGGCAAAGGATGAAAGCTAGTGTTAATTATTAACAACATGTAAGAGATAGGAATAGTTTTATTTACTTAGCGCCATTCAAAATAAAAATCACAAGGAGCTTCACATCAAATAAAAACCACAAAAGAAGGACAATAAGGACAAATAAAATGCTAAATGAATCCACTGAGCTCACAGATTGAATTCTAAACTTGATTGGGAGCAATGAGATCAGTAGAGGTATGACATGGGAACGTTTGGGAGGATCTTCTGTAGATCATCCAAACTGCAGACGATCTACCTGCCTCAGTAAAAGCTTGTTAAAGAGTGAATTACAGGACAGATTTAGAAATAAAACTAATATTTCTCAGCTGACGAAAGCAAGAACAAACCAGGTCCTTAACATGCAAATCGAGTGGCAAGCACCCATCAAGTGTCAAAGACTAGATCTCTAATAAATGGAAAGCTAATCCAGATTTCGAATGAACCAGGGGGACAGGCTGGCAGGGGCACAAATTTTATTTCCATTCAACTGGAGAAAATTATCTTGACATCCAGGATTTTTTTTTACAATCCAAACAATTCTGCTGTGAGTAAATGTAACTGTAATGTTACTTACAATACTGACAGTCTGATTCCCTTTGCTGATAGTTTTCTCGACAGCAAGGCTGCCATCCCAAATATTTCTGTTCAGAGTCAGCAGGAAAACAGGAGAGGAAGACATGTGACTCAGCAGTTTAAGGACAACATCAACACACATCAGCAACCAAAGCTTTGAATCAGAGGCCGAGTATTTAAGCTGTGACCCAGAAAAATGTGACAAATGATGACAGGCTTTACTAACCCGAGAATGCGTGCAAAGTAGATGCAAATGCCGTTGTGCTTCCCGGAGAAAATCACCTCAGGGCCAGCTGACATAGGTGTGATGGGGGCAGAGCCAGACTGCATTGGTGCAAAGGGTGTGGCCAGTGCTGGGGGTATAACACCTGAAGGGGGCATTAATAATGCACGATGGTAAATATTATAGTTAGCCATTAAAATGATTGTTTCCTTCACGTACAGATCTTGTTTTGCATGATTTGGTCACATCCCACCAGCCAGGTGGACACAGCAAAATGTTTGTTCATTTACCCGGTGCTGGAGAGCTCATCACAGGCCCAACAGTACTGGGTGACGCCAAGGCTGCAGGAAATCTCATCTGTGCTTCTCCTCCATATCTGATCAAAATAGTAAAAAACAGCACTGCCTTTAGTTTGTGCACACTGTGAACGACTGGAAATATTTACATATATCAAACCATTAACTGACCTGAAGAAGGCTCTGGTAGCCCATTGTGAAACCTCTCTGTCGCAAGCAGCACTGGAGCAAGCAAGGATTAAGGCTGTGGAACAAGCCTGCTCCTCCTGTACAGAAAACAGTAATGATTCAAAAATATGTTGCATGTCATGAAGGTGTCTGTGTGTCACAAAGGCTGCTAGCTAGTCACATGCACAGGCTTACTGCTACATGGTATGATAAGGGGATTATAAAACATTACACAGTGATTGTCATTGTGATTTTACCCGGTGGAGCTTGAAGAAGCGTTCAATTTCTTCACTTTCCCCTCCAGCACAGCTAACCAGGAGGTGACGGAGCTGATCTACTGGTCTCAGCTTTTGAAAAATATGACTCCCCTGAAGGAGATTTGACACTTTTAGTTGTACAGTTATGATAATGTCTTGTCACACTGTAACAAGATTAAGTTTACGTATGCAACATGAAGCATCATGACAACAATTTTAACCTTTGCAGAGAGGAGGACAAACTTCTGTGGAGGGATGTTGTGCTGCTGGACCACCACAGGAGAACTGGTGATGGGGATATGGTCCTTGTTCAGCGGAGTAAAAAAATTGGCCGGTCGCTCCTCATTAATGGCACAAAGAGCCCAAGAGTGTCCATCTACATTAGACATCATCTGCAATGCAACATGTGCAGCGAACATGACAGATAAACTGATCAGTATCTAACAAAGTGCCAAAGAAAGGGAAAACATACATTTAATTTATTCATTGCATGACTTTTTTTGTGCTAACCTGCGTCTCCATTAAGGGCTTCTTGAATGGAAAGGAGTCGTGATTGATACACCACAGAATGTCACTGTCCTCTGTCTCAGAAGCGGCCATAAGAAGAACACCTGAAAGATTTCAAATGTATTAAAGACAGATGTGGTTCCTTGCCAACGAAGTCCCGGTACGTTACTGAACGAACAAATAAATGATTCAGGATCTGAGTGCCATTTGCTTATTACCTTTGCTGTGTAGTGCCTTATGTACTTTGGAGGGTTTCTGGAGGGTAGAGGAGGCAGAAAAACCTGGAGGAAGGCGAACGTGTACCATAGCTAGTAGGCTAGGTCGCACTGCAACGTTCTTCTGGTGCGGAGGTGCAAAAGGTGTAGTGCTGAAGTAGAGACGCACACCTGCAGAAACACAGTATCAGTACAGACCGATACATAATGCACGTATTCTAGTATTTCATCTCATACTGATTAATATTTCATAACATACCTGCGTGGCTGACGGCAAGAAGATGGCAATCTGAGGACTCTGATCTGTCAATCACAGAGATCTGTACGATGGGTTTGAAGACCGAACGATCTATTGTCCTGAAAATGGAAAAACTGAATTTTTCAAATAGGCAGAGAAAAAAAAGAAATACTTTCCTCTGAGCGGATAACGACACAAAAAGAAGCTTGATTGATGTTTATTAAACTAAAACATGCCTCGCAATGTTTCCAGCAGCCGCAACAATTGAACTCTGTGACATTGTTGCCACGCGACTCATTCCTTGCCCGTCAGCACCCAGGTCATACACCTGAAAAATATGAAAGTATTTCATTATTTAAAACGACAGGTGATTACTGCACATTTATTGCTTTCCGGGCCGATCAGAAAGATATGTACGCACAAAATGTGCCTCATACCTGAAGGACACCTTTTTCTGAGCGTGTGAAAAGTGTGTTACGAGAGTTATCTATTGCAATCTGCACAATGGGATCTGTGGAGAGAAGCAACAAAATGTTCCAGTCAGCTTTAATCAGGCAGATATATTTCACTCCACCTGGAAACGTGAACCTGCTCCTTACCATCTTCAGAGAAGGAGAACTGAAGCACAGAAGGGATTAGGAAGGACAGAGAGCTCTTAGAGTGGTTGATTTTTCTGCAGCGTTGGCTCAGCCAGCCTGCCTCAGCCTGGTAAGCGATCTCATAGAGACAGCCGTCCTTCCCCGCCATAAAGATGCGTCCCAGATCTGTGGAGGTGATGGACAGGATGTAGGTGTTGTCTGTGGGGATTGAGAACAGAGGGTCTGGTAGCAGCTGCATCCCACCAGACATGCTGTCATTCAACCCTGAAACAAGAGAGAGACACAAATATGACCCAGATAAACCAGCATAAGCACATCATGATATCATAGGCACTACTCCTATTACCCCACTCTGACATCCATACAAATATCCTCACACTGATTCTTAAAAGTGTGCTTGTCTGGCATTTGTTGGTATATAGCTGACAATGTAAATGGTAACAAACTGAATACATGCCTTTAAAACAGCTGGATATAATTTAATGTACTGCTGCTTAATACCAGGATTGCTGGAGGATTTGAGATGGAATGTTTAACTGTTAATGTTAAAAGGAAAACCTTTTCTTTTCTTTTACCTACAAAATATTACAAAAATTCTGATGAGGAATTACTTACCAGCTTGACTTTTGGGGAAACTGAGCCCAAGGATGACCACGTCCACAGAAGTGGCCAATACTAAGAGGTAGTGAATGTGTGGCTGTAAAATCCCTGAGAAAAGAAAAACAGAACCCATAAGAATTACTCAAACAAAAGATGACAAATGCTTTGCGAGTGCCTAGGCGTACCTTGTTTTGGTTTTACTAGGCCGACTGCCAAAATAGTTTCAATCAGGCCATCAAAATAGGCCACGTCTCCTCTGCAAGGAATAAAAAAGAGAAAAAAAAATGCCTCAACTCCTGGTTTTATCATCAATAAAAACTCTCAATAAAAATATTATTACTAATAATATGAGCAGAGTTTGTGCACTTGACTTGGTTTGTAAAAGTCAGTCAGTCCTGTTTTATCCAAGAGGTACGCACCCATCTTCGTAATTCCACATAAAGATGTCATTGTCGATTGTAAGCCACGCTCGAGAAATTTCAGGGAAAACTCCCATCATGCAGTTGAACTGCATGTCTACAAGTTGGTTAAGCTGAAACTCGTATTACTTGTGGAACAAATACAAGTGCAATGAACATATTTTCTACTCGATATGTCAGATGAAAATCATTGCATTTGTTTTTCCTGAATGAACGAAAGGATACGGCTGAATTGCTCCACGAGCTCAGGTGGCAGAGGGACTCGGCGGACTGCACTGAGCTCTGGCAGGTTAGGCACACTGAGTAAACCAGGCCCCTGGAGTGGGTAGTCCATATCTGACACCCCGGAGAGCGACGGCATATCTGTGAAGAACAACAGGAAGTCTGTTTATAGTATTAAGTTTTTCTCCATCACTGTAAAATAAGGTAAGCAATATAGTTGTTGAAATATATAAAGATGTTACACTGAAAGGTGTTAAGACAATGGTTCATTCTATATCAACTGACCAAATGCATCAAGCTTGGTTCTGGCTCTGGTTTTCCTGAAGAAAATTCCAGGACTACACTTCCAAATAAGGAAGCTGACAGGCTTTAGCTTTTAGCCTAGTGCATGACACTCACATTGTGAAATTTAAGCTCTCTTAAATACCATCTGTAAAAATATATATTTTTTAAAAGTCATGCTGAGAAAGTGAGGCTGAAGTTATAAACAAAGACACCAAATCTTTGCAAAAAAAAAAGAAGAAGTAACAATTAAGTTGTTATGGTGATGTTTTGGCGGGTTTTCTGGGGGGGCGGGTCTGAAATATCAACGAACCATTCATCTGATATGAGTAATTTGGTAGTACAGAAAACACCTCATATACGGAAATCTGTGTTCCAAAAACTATTAAAATTTTCATCAAAATTCACGCTGTCAGAAATATATGTTGAACTTCAGCTACACTTTTGAAATTCCATATTCCGTCAGTCACATCAGCAGATATTTGGCCTAAAAAATTTGAACGACTACTTAGCTACTAGGAGAACTACCTACAATATATGAAAATGGCTCCACAGAAAATGGTGTTTAGAAAAGTCTTAAAAATGCCCCCTAAACACAAAAACAAATTGATAATAAGTAGCACAGTTAGCACTGTTGTCTCACAGCAAGAAGGCACCGGGTTCAAATCCAGTGTGGCGTTTGCATGTTCTCCCAGTGTCCCCTGGTACTCCAGCTTCCTCCCACAGTCCAAAGACATGCATGGGGTTAGGTTAATTGGTGATTGCCTAAACTTCTAAAGGTGTAAATGTGAGAGTTAATGGTTGCCTGTCACTATCTGCTAGCCCTTCGACAGACTGGAAACATGTCCAAGGTGTACCCTGGCTTTCGAATTTTTGTCAGGAAAATCAGAGATGGTTAGGCTGGGAATTTTATCCAAAACTTGGTCAGGCTGGGAATCTTATCCAAAACTTGGTCAAGTGATATGAAATAATTCCAATGTGAACTTTGCATTTCCTTTATCTATCTTTTTAACTACTGAGCAACAGAATAATTTAGCCCCTTAAAAAAAAAAAAATACCACGATGCAAGCGTAACATAGAGATGCTTCATTTGCTTATAAATCTGTGGAGAAGATTTAGCTTTCCTCCTTTTACAGTTAAATAAAAAAAAGAAAAAAAGAATCACATATGGAAAATACATTCTTACAATGAGATGATCTATGGGAGTTTAACCAAATATTTTGATAAAGCTTTTTGCCTTAAATTATTATATATAAGTGCTAAACCTTCACATTTTCATGCTTTTCAACACATCACCCTGAACTTTTTAAACTGTCTCTCTTCACCTAAACACATCCATATTTCCCAGTCACTCCTGAAATCTGTATTTTACACACACATGAGCAACAACTGCTGCTCAGATCCTCTGTAGGAAAGTTTTGTCCAAAACCTCCTGCAACATTTGCTTTCACCGACATTATCCATCCCAGTTTTTCCTCTACTCCTAGTGTTGCATGAGCTGTAAACAAACAGCTATCATTAGGTCTTTCCTTCGCCTTAGCTTACTGTGTGAGGGGACTCCGAGCAGTTCTGACAGGTCGGGAAAGCATCGGTCATCCTGCAGGTGTCTGTCGATGAGCCGGGAGGAGTTCTCCAGGGCTTCAGCGAGCGCAGCGGCGGGGCTGCTGGGTCCAGCGGGGGACGGCATGGCTGGGCAACCACCGCTCACCTATCCTATCTGCACAAAAAGCAGTTCACAATTAATCGACTGCACAATTTGGCCAGATGCCCTCCGTAAATACCCGAGAGAAATAATCAAGCGATACACCAAAAACATAACTTTAACTTTTTTTTTTCAGTTGCTGCTAGCTAATGTTAGCTAGTTGACAGAACACCGGTTAGCTTTCTGCTGCCACTAAGAACCTATTATTTAGCATACAGCTAACTGCCAGCTAAGAGTGAAATAAAGCATTTAAAAGTGCGGTCATTGCTTTACCCAAATGAAACGATTCCGCGTGTTTCTGGTGTGTTAGGTCAACGAGTTGAGTTGATCAGTTGAGCAGCAAAATTCAAAGAATTACCCCCAATACACATATACAGCTAGCAGCCCGCCAACCTCATGCACAGGAGTAGAGAAAGGGTTATTTCCGGTGTAACGTCTTCTTCGTCTCCTTCAGAGTGTGTTGTACTGCCATCCACCAAAGATACACAAGAAGAGCTGTAAAATATTCCGCAAAATAACCACTTAAACCATTGAAAGACGTGCTGTATTCTGTTTCATCTGCAGTGCTGTTTCAAATAACGATGTTTTCAAATCTACGTATTCAATTGTTCTTGTAAATTTGATTTTTTTTAAACGTGAGACGTTCATTCTATAAAGGTCAGCAGTTTTAGTTTCTCAAGCAGAAACGCAACTTTTATGTTTTATTATGCATTCAAAAAAGGTTTGCAATCAAAAATTAAACCTTAAAGTGTAACATAATGTTTTATTGCAAAAAATAGTGATTAATTATGAATATGTGTAATGTGTGCTGAATCTCATGATACAACGATAAACTAATGACAGATACTAAGTATGGTTTTATTTCAAACAGATCAACATCACTGGCATTATTAAACTAAACACGTCACAAACTCCCTAGACAAAACAAACAAACAAAAAAAAACCCCAGTGTGTTTGGGCTATCAAGAAAGGCGTTTTATACAATAGATCATGATATTTTAATAACAAATAATTGATTCAGTGGCATTACGGTGTAGTTTTAAATTTGGTTGGGAGTTAGTTAAGAAACAAACAATAGTTTGTGAAGTTAAATGATTGTTACTCCGTATGTATGGACATTGCTTGTGGCCTCCTCCAGGGGTCAGTGTTGGGCCCCAATTGTTGTTCAAAAGTTACACAGTACATCAGTGTGAGGTGTCCACCGTGTTAAAAATGCTAGTTTTTGTTGATGACACTAATATGTTCTTCTCTTGTATTGATTTGTAATATGTACTGGATGAGATGATGATAAATATTTGATCTGAAGATCTGGCTTGATAAAAACAAATTATCATTCAATTTGATCAAAACTAAAATAATGTGATTTGGAAATAGTAGATTCAATACGAATGTAAAGATTCAGAAAGATTGGGCTGATTGAAAGAGTCAAAAACAGATTGCTTGGGATAACAATGTTATTGTACAGTACGATCTACTGTACAATATAAAGCGCCTTGAGGCGACTGCTGTTGTGATTTGGCGCTATATAAATAAAATTGAATTGAATTGACACATGGCATGTATCTCATGCATGGATTTTGTGGGAATTTCCCACACAACCATCTCTAGGGTTTACAGAGAATGGTCCGAAAAAGAGAAAATATCCAGCAAGCGGCAGTTCTCGGGGCGAAAATGCCTTGTTGATCCCAGAAGTCAGATGACAGGCTAGACTGCTTTGAGTCGAAAACAAGGCAACAGTCACTGTAATAGCAACTCCTTACAACCAAGCTGTGCAGAAGAAGATCTCTGAATTCACTGAAATCTGAAGCAGATGAACAGTGGCAGAAGATCACACCAGGTGCCACTCCTGCCAGCTAAACACAGAAAACTGATACTACACTTCACCACAACTCGACAAAAGAAGACTGGAAACATGTTACCTGGTCTGATTAGTTTCAATTTTTTATGGTAAGAATTTAGGGTAAACAACATAAATAAACACCCATCCTGCACTGTATCAACAGTTCAGCCTGCTGGTGCTGTAATGGTGTGAGGGATATTTTCTTGGTACACTTTACGTCCCTTAGTATCAACTGAGCATAATTTAAGCACCACAGCCTACCTGATTATTGTTGCTGACCATTTATCTCTTTATTATCACAGTGTACCCATCTTTTGATGGCTGCTTTCACCAGAATAACACAACAGGTCACAAAGCTCAAATAATCTCAAACTGGTTTCTTGAACATGACAGTGAGTTTACTGTACTAAAACGGCCTTCACAGTCACCAGATCTCAATCCAATAGGGCACCTTTGGGATGCAGTGCCAAGAAATCTTCAGCAACTGTGTGACACTGTCAATACGGATCAAAATATCTGAGGAATGTTTCCAGCTCCTTGTTGAATCCGTGCCCCCCCAAATTAAAGCACTTCTGAAGGCAAAAAGGGGGTAAACTCAGTGGTAGAAAGGTGTACGTAAAAAAACTGCATATACCCATTAGTATGATTATATTTACACTAATACTTATAAAACACACAAGCTCGTTAGACAGGAACAAAGTGCCCACAGCAGATTAAAAATTCGTACCTTTTATGACAAATTTTGCTCAATAAATTGAACGTGGTAACATTTATGAATCATTGACAGATGAGTTTAATCTTTCTGTCACATGGGCTTATGTGCCTTTTTGAAATTAACTTCATAGAATCACTTCTATTTATCTGTGTCAAACACATGGTGGGAAAATAAAAACCAAGCACATTACACAGTCTGATGCCTGCAGGAGAAAAAAACGCAAACAAGTAACAAAGATGTAAGAAAAATTTATTGCAGTATTTATTCCATCAGAAGAGCAGGTGCTCGCTCTTTTTTGTTCCTCTGTGCTCTATAACATCAAAAATCTATATTAAAAACAATAATGGCACAGATACTGCACTTGTCTGAACATAAATAAATTATATCAAAGATAGTCCATTATAGAATGAAGGTAATAAACAAAAATGTCTAAAACAGGAGAAAAACGAAAGTTAGAAGTTGTGGAAGTTCAGGTCAAGTGAATAAATCCATCTGGTGCTAGTTTAAATTCAAAAACCACTTTATTAAGAACATCATCAATACACTAATTTCCAACATTCACTTTGTTTTTTTTTTTTACAGAATTATGTTCAGATATAAACACGTTTTTTTAGTTCATCTATAATACAGTGGGAGTAAAAATCAAACAACCAAGTTGCTGCACAACAGCGAAGGAACTCCCACACAATGTTTTCCTAAACATTTCCTTCTTGTCTTTTTCTTGCCTTTGAACACGTGTGTATTTAGACAGACGTGTTTACAACACTCTTCCACCACCAGGACGTTAATCTAACTTCTGTGTATGTAACATATTGGATCCATAGTGTTGAGCTGTGCAAGATGTTTCACTAATCTCTTTGATTAACTCTTAGTCCCCTCCTTGGCAGCGTACAGCGCCCGTAACGTCTGTGCCACTTTGTTCGTGAGCTTCTGTCCGCTTGTCAAAGAGATTTTCTTGCAAATAATGTCCGACTCCTTGATATTGTCAACCCAAGGCACCTTTTTGCGGCCGTCCCGTTTCTTTGCGACAGCCCAGGGTCCAGAGTAAGATCCAGTCATCCAGTGTATACTGTAGCCATTTCTGGTCTTCTGGACGACCCTGGCAATCTGCGGTCTGTCTTTGTATTTGCGACAGTAGATGGCTACGATGTCCATTACCTCTACTGTCTCGTTCATGTTACCTGAATCCTCTGCACAGTCTCCACCTTTCCTTGGCTTTCGCTGTGAATGACAGGCAGTGTCAGAAACTCTTATTTATGTGGGGATAATATGTTAATGGATATGCTGTAGATACAATGCACTGTTAAACACTGAAAATCATTCTTCACGTCTGTTGTTTGTAAACATTAATATAAATGTACAGTACAACTTTGTAATATCGGCGGTGTTGAAGTAATCTACTGTAATTTATTTGGTTATGCTTTGCAGGGTTTAAGTACAGTGATCTGCCCTGTGGCTAAGTTGCTGTTGTATAAGTATGCTGCTAATCGAATGCACTTTAAAGCTGATCGTCAGCAAATTTGAGCACCTTTGTAAAAGCAGAGGTTTTAGCTGTTTTCTGCTCTAGAGCATTCAGATGTGTGTTAACATAGCGTCACATAGTGCCATGGACATTCCAGCAAAATCACCCCAAGGTCAGATTGTGCAATCCTTAAGAGAAACTGCAAAAAAATCCAGAAGCTACATCTCAGACTCTACAGGCCAGTAGAAAGTTAAATGTTAAAGTTCATTAGCCAAAAGACTAAACAAGTACTGCTTGTTTAGAAGGGTTCCCAGAAGAAAGCCTCATCTCTCTAAAAAGAACACGGCCGCAGGGCTTAGATTTGCAAAACTGCATCTGAACAAACCACAAGACTCCTGGAACAATGTCCTTTGGACAGATGATGCCAAAGTGGAGATATTTGTTCATAATGCACAGCACCATGTTTGATGAAAACTAAGTGAGGATTTAGGTTTTGCAGCCACAGGATCTGGACACCTTGCAGTCGACAATGAACTCTTCTTTATAACAAAGTATTCTAGAGTCAAATGTGAGGTCGTCTGTCTGGCAGCTGACAGCAGCTTGGCTCAAACTGGGTCATACAACAGGGCGATGATCCTGAGAACATTAGTAGAAAAAGAATGAAAAAGAAAAGAATCGCGGTGCTGTAATGGTCCAGTCAAAGTGCAGACCTCAGCCTGACTGAAATGCTATGCCGGGACCTTAAAAGAGCTGCGTCTAAATGAATGCCTGCAAACCTCAATGAACTGAAGTAATGTTTGGGCCAAAACTCTTCCATAAAAATGTAAGAGGCTGATAAAATCACACAGAGTTATTGCTGTGTTATTGCTAAGTTATTGCTGCTAAAGGTGGTTCTACAAGGTGTTGAACCATGGGGTGTTTTTCACAGGACTCCAGTCTGCTGAAAGCCCTCTTTTACACATGATTTTTATATCTATAATATTTGTCTGACCTCTGTAGAAGTGCTCAAATCATAACACTGTACATACTAACATTACCATAAGCCCCTCTCTACAGAGGAAAATCCAATAAATGTTCAATGGTGTGGGCGTCTTTATGTGTATGCATGCAATAAAAGTCAGTTTGCTTCAATCTGTCATTTTCTGGCACTTTTAACCCAGCATAACAAACACCACATATTTCCAGCATTGTAGCAGATACCATGAGGAAAACAAATAAAGTTCTTACAGCAGGGGGATCTTCATCCTCGCTCTCTTCATCATCTGTCTCCACTGGAGCTGCATGATTACTGTGGTTGTGGTTTCGGGGTTTTGGACCCCTCAGCAGTGAAGTAATGGCTTTGTTTCTGGCATTGGCATTTGCTTCACCGTCCTCGTCCTCTTCATCCCGATCCAAATGATCCATTAGAACCTTGAACTAAGAAATTGAAGGCAGGAAAAATGTAATAATGATCATTTCTACCCTGCACGTGTTTTACAAACAAGGACAAACAGTTTCTCGGACAGAAAACCAATAAGACTTCCCGTCATTATTACATGCAGACTAACGGACACAGCTACTGCTTATGTTTCCAAACGGAGACACGAGTATATTGAAAGCTTACATCCAAATACTGTTTTGCAATGTTCTTCTTGGCCTCGTAGCTGAGATCTGTGTTGGCCAGATCACTCCTTAGGTAATCCAGTGTCTGACTAGGGTTGAAGTGCACCTTAGATTTCCTGTTCACTGTCTTGTCATATACTTTGGCAGACTCTGTCGGTGAATACTTCTGGATTTTGCTGTAACACAAACAAAATTGCTCAGTAAAGTGATTTGCATTGCTCACAAAGAGATTATAAAAGATTTACATTTTCTCCGAGGCCCACCTGTCCGAGAAGCCGTACAGATTCTTCAAATGCTGTTTGAGCACCAGCAGCAGCAAAATGCCCTGTGACGCACTGGCAAACTCCAGCAGAGGTTTGGTGTTTTCAGGCAGACGGTCCATCACTGCGTCCTCATCGTCCAGGTCAGAGTCAGAATCGGAACCCTTTTTCCTCTGCACTACATCTTCCTCCTCGTCACTGCTGCTGGATGTGCTGCTGCTTTCATCATCCTTTTCATCATCGTCGTCGTCATCAGAGCTGTAGCTCCTCCTCCGAGAATGCTTCTTCTTTTTCTTTTTCTTATTCATCTTCATCTTCTTTTCATGCCTTATAGGCTCTTTCCGTAAACACTGCACAAATGACAAAAGAAAGGTCAGATATGCATCTTCTCTTGAGCACAGCGACCAAGCATAACAACTGATAAACAAAACTAGACAAAGCTTTGCACCTCTTTAAATGACTGGAGCAAGTTGCTACCAGAGACAGACAGTGTAATGTCTATATGATGCATGATGAAAAGAGGTTCCTCCTGGGTCTGATAAGGGAAGCAGGCCAAGTTATCTGCTATGAACAGCAGCATGTTCACCTCTGTTTTCTGCAGGAGACAAAGTCAAAAACGCACATTTTTAAATAACAAACAGGTGTAATTGCTCTTCTGAGGGCAAATACAGCAACCTAAATATCTCCTGACAAAGGCCAATCATGCCAAAGTAAAGAGGTGAACTTACAGAGCTGTCGTCAAACAGGTTGAGCAGGGAAATTAGAAAAGCCCGTCTATGTTGGCGGTTCCCACGGACCATGGTGTAGAGATGAGAGCAAAGAGCCGAGTCGGAGTCGTCATGACGGAAACCACGAATGACAGCGTGTTTGGATCCATTTATGGCCTGTTGCACCTGATAAGACATCTTCAGCCCTGCGACAGCCTTCATCTGCAAAATCCCCCCAAAATAACAGTGAGATAACTCATTAGGTGGGCACGTTAAATGATGACACTTGAAATACAATTTCTTTTTAAAGCCTGAGTTTTTTAAGCCAGGTGTGAGTTAAAAAAAAACAAACAAACCACAGAACGTAATAATAATATAAAAGTATTAGATGTAAATACATTTATTACACAGAAATTTCTATTTTCCCACCTTTTTTTACACTTTCACATTTTTCCAGTTGTCAAAAACCACAAGCCAACTCACATGAATAAAGCCTGAGTATTTTTTGTCGATCTCCACCAGCTGCTGATCGGCCTTGTTTTTCATTGTTGGCTCCGGGTCTGTTCCCATAGCGATCAAGTAGGGCACACACTGAAACAACAATTTACAATTTACAAGCATGCAGACTGCAAAACATAAAAAATAAATTTCAAAAACCCACCTAAAAAAATATTCAGAAAATGTAAATAAACCTTATCAGGCTATACTGATGTAAGACTGTGAACACACCTGTACAGGGTGAATGAGGCCCTGACTGAGAGTCAGGGTGATGACACTCAAGGCAAAGTGCCGAACTGTGGACTGCGAGTGGAAGAAGGACTCCAGAACCTGCTTCAAATAAATCTGCATTATGGAGCTGCTCATGCCCGATGAGATGTCCCCCATTTCCTTGAGATCCTCTTGCTTGGCTTTATTCTTCCCTGAAGAAGCAAAAACATCAGCCTGGTGAGTGCGCAGGTGTCACATTAAGTGGCTGCCATGTTTCACTGCATGTGCATGGATAACAATGGACCTGAGCTGGAACTGTTAAACTCACATTCACGGTCAGCCTCCTGCATTCGAGAGTCCTCCTCCTGCAGGTATGTCTGCAGGTTTTTGAGGACCTGGATCTTCAAATTGACTGAACTGTTCTCGTCCGACAGGATGCTGTTATAAAGAACCTTCACCTCCTGCACAAACATGAGCTCTGGGTGCATGATGAACTGAAACCCTTGGAAGAGAGGAATTGATTTAAAATACAGATTTACAAAGAAAACAAAAGTCAAAGTTAAAAGAAAGCTGTAAACATTAAGTGACACTATAAACACATCTATACGAGCCTTTTCTGAGGTGTAGGATATATACCTAAACCTATGATTGCCTTGATCTGGACTTCCTCCTCTTCATGAGTAGTGAAATACAGCAGAAGCTCCAACACTTTGTCCTTGATGACAATCTAAGAGACAAGGAGACCCAGCAATCAAAACAGCTCTTGCAGTCTTCATTCACATTCATTCATGCTGGGTACCCTTCATGCTGAAACCCTGCCTCCCAGTCTTTCATGAGTTAGGAGAATTACTTAACAACAACTCCATGGAGCCACTACAACATTTAAGCGAAGGGCCGGGGTTTACCTTGTTAGCACCTTTGAACTCTTCTTGATCGAAATCAAAGTGTCGACACAGAGCCCCCACAGTGAAGAGCGAGCGCAGAAGAGTGGGTTTGTTAGCAGCCAGAGTGGAGCTGGTGGGATCCTCTTGGTGCTGTGTCTTGAGTTTTGCTAACGCTCCTATAAGATAACACAAACAGTCAAGTGAGCTTTAATGTGAAGTTGAATAATAAGTCGAACGACTGCATTCCCTGACCTGCGCTTATATAGTTTAGGTTTTCACAGAGCTTTTCATTTCTAGGATATTCAGGAGAATTTGTATCCACCAATTTGTACCTTTTCTGCTTTATTTCACAGTAGAAATGCCTTTGAAACAAAAACTCAAGCATTAAGTGACAGTTCAGCATAAAGTGGAACACATCACGGTGAGGTTCTCAGAGACAAAAACGAAGACATGAAACAAGTAGGCAACAATTCCTTAGTAACAGTTCACAGACTAGCAACAACCCTTTTAAACCTGTAAAAAGGAGCTCACAACTAACTAGCTTTTGAGAGGAGAAAAAAAAAAATCATAATATCAGCCATCATCCTTTTTCTTTCTGGCTGCTTATGGATCCACAGCAACAGAGGAAAGGCTGTGATCTACTGACTGAAATCATAACATTGTGTTTTGTGCATCAGCTTGGCACAAACTCATAACCGGCTTAATGTACTGGCTCTATTAATACCTGATATTGATAATTTGTCGATATTTTGTTACTAACGTTTATAACAGCCGATGACTGACAATTTAAAAGCAAGCAGGAGAGAGAACAAACACATTTCAACCATGTTGATAGTTGTTGGATAGTTTGCCCACCAGAGGGCACTCTGCAACTTCCCTATTGGCAAAGTTTTTCTGAGTCACAAAGAAAACAACCAGCTCGTCTGAGAGTGTGTGTTTGTTTTTAAACTCCACCGTCATATTAGATTAGTAAGGACTCTTAAATAACTAAACACAAAAAATGTTTGGGAAATGTGGTTGTGTTTTGTCTTAAAAAAGAAAAAAAAAATCCTTACCATAGTACCGATTAAAACAAGCCCAAACAAACTTGTAGTTGTGTGTGACCTTGTTCACGATAGCACCAAGACAGCTCACACAGTGTTGCACAACCTGGGGAGCACAAAAAGATGTATCAGAACAACTGTCTCACACGGTGTTTGTGGTTTTTAAAGCTACCTCTGAAAGCAGCGAGCTGCAAAAGAGACCTACCGTCATGCCGTATTTGATGATAAGCTTCATTAGGTCTTCTTCGATGGTAGTGAGGAAAGTCGCACTCGGGTGTTCCATCAGAGGCACGACCAGCTCCAGGATCTTAGCCACGTTGCATATCACCATGAAGTCGTTCTGACTCTGACAGATGACAGCACAAAAACACATGGCAGCTTCACTGTCCAGGTCCATGTTTAGCTTGCCTGTGAGTATCTCAAATATTCGAAAAATAAAAAAAAAACTATCACAGTACTTACATTGCACTTGGTGGTCAGGTAGGGCTGCATAGTCATGGCATGCTTAACCATTAACTCTGCCCTGATTTTACTAAACAGGTAGAGAGTGGTGATGCACGCTACCAGACGACCTGAGCTGACCCCTTTGTCCTCACAATCTGAGACACAAACACAACGGGGTTATTATTTGTAATAAGACTTTTATAAGCAAATACACACCTATGTTTGTTCTTTTTTTTAGCAAAATACACTTACCTGCAAGAGACTCCTCATATTTTAGTATATGTTCCACTAGATTGTCCACTAGCTGAACACAAGCCTTCCCTGCAGGTTTGTACGAAGCATCCTCCTCTGATTTCAGCAGCTGAAAAGAAAAAAAAATGTAAAAATTACCCAACACAGTAATTAAAAAGAGTGCCAAATAGAAAAATGCAGACAAGCAGCTTCTGAGACAGCAACAAAGTCAACTAACATTTTGGAGAAGCTGCTCAAACCAGTCGTAGCCTGAGTCTTTACATGCCAACACCTGGAATAAAATTTAAAAATTTAAAAAAAAACACAAGTTAGTTCATTTTACTTATTTAAAATAAGATCACTTTTTGGTTTTTTGTTTCTCCCTTTTGTCCTGATAATACACACCACGTCTGTGATGTTCAGGATCTTTCTGGTCATGGCTTCTTTGTCGTGGCTGGGCGTCGGGGAGAACCAGAGTTTCTGGAATGTCTCATTCACCAGTTTCTGCAGAGGAAAAGATGTTTAGTTAGACACACTGTATATGAACACTACTACCAACAGTCGACTGTAAAAATGTACATTAAACAAAAACAACAACAAAAACACCAGCCTTGATCCCTTCTTCATCGTTGACCCTCCGGATCATCTTCACGCACATCTCGGTGATCTTGTGGAAGTCTGGCTGCTCTAGACAAATATCCCTCATGATCTTAATGACTCTTTTTCTCACACTGATGCCTGTGTCCTGACAAAGACAAAGGAACAACTGAACATTAATTTCCTTTTGTTGTCACTTATGGAACTAAATCCAAAAGTATTACTTATCCAGTGTATATATATATATATATATATATATATATATATATAAAACACTGAAAATGATAGATAAATATAATGGCAAACGGGAAGAATAAGAGAAAATAATAGCAGAAATATATTCCTGCAGTTCTTCACTTGATCTTTAGGTGGCACTGTAGGAAAAAAAATGTTTTAAACTCTTATGAACTTTTGTATTTTGAATTAAACTTTCCAGGACAAATTTCTCTTTACAAACCCATAAAAGAACACATGTTGTGATTAAAGTAAATCTACACTTTAGCACATCAATAGGTTAACACTCATGTAGTTAAAGGACTGGAGGAAAGAAGAAGAAGTTACCAGTATCCTTTCAATGAGCATGTCATAGTACTGCTCAATGAGCTCAGGTCGACTTAGCACAAAACGGCCGAGGAGCTCCACAGCAGCCTCTCGCACACTGGTGGAGTTGTCCATGAGGCGACAATGAACCCCACGCTGCATGTCCAGCTTAAAAATAAAGAAGGAAAATTAGTTTAGGACAGTGACAGGACAGAACTATAGCTATCAATCTCTGTGGCATCGAGCCATGAGCAGCACGTTAGCAGGGCAGCATTTACAGCTCTGGTGCTCAGTTGCGGACAAATCTGCACAGTCACAACAGCTGAAACACGTTCTGTGTCAGACAAGCTGCAAGAGCCAAGTAGCAGTCGATACTGAATGACCTACCCGTGCCAGGATACTTGGATCTACAGCCACTACTTCAGAGAGACACTTCATAGCTTTAGTTCTGACTGCAATAGCGCTCTCTCCCAGCACTCTCAGGATCTAGTTTGAAGCCATAGAGAGAAAAAATTAATGACAGCTGACACAATATAAACAGTCACTGGTGTTTAAGCTAATTCAAGCTAATGATCATCTTACCTGTGATAAATAAATATCAAAGCTTTGTGCAAACGGCCTCATGGAGGCCAGATATCTAACAATCAGACAGGAGTCGTTGTAGTTTATTGTGTCAGAGTTCATCCTGAAAGAAAAGTCGAGAGGATCGTTTACTATAAGGATGAGAGGACAAACGAGCAAAGTGGCGAAGTAGTGTCGTGAGTGAAGCACTATTTACCTCAGGGAACTGAAATGCGATGTTGACGTCTTGACGGCCTTGCGGAGGAATTTCTTCCTTGCCTCCGCCTTCTGCATGATCTCGGCGGTCGAGTCAACATCCCTGGAATGATGATGACCTTTCAAGTCCTCGTCGTCCTCACTTTGAGACTTCAATGCCTTTTCTGCCTCGCTTGTAATGTCCCTGAACCACTGGGCAATATAAAACTTCCTAGCAAACTGGATGAAACAAACACATAAATATATAAGGGCAGAGTATAATACATTTTTTAAAAACATAAGCAGTTCCGTAGATTTTAGTTCATGAAAAATCAAGTTAAAAACACACCACCAATGATGGATCGGTCTCAATGTTCTCATCTAGGTAGCCGAGCAAAGCCTTCTGTAGTTTTGGTATCTCGTCGCTGCCTTCAGTCTGTGAAAAAATGCCAAAAGCATTTTAAAAGCAGATCGACATCTTGGTTGGTTTTTTATCTGTTAAACAAATTCTGGTAGTCTACCTCTCTGAGGATGCGGTCAATAGCCTTTTGGTCCATCTTGCTAGTGACAGCATCTTTACGCAGACGGGAAGCGACAGTGCCAAGGTAGTCCAGCGATGCCACTCTGAGTGCCATTTCTGTCTGCTTGTTACTGAACTGGTGCACCTGGAACACAAGACAAGGAGGAGAAATGTCATAAGAAAACCAAACATCTGCAACTTTTTCCTAGTGGGCAGATGACGAGTGGTGACACTCACCAGCAATCGGCCCAGTAAACTCAGGAGCAGCTCAGCAGCAGGCCACTCAGGCTTGTTAACTGTAGACAGCAGGTCATGAACAAAGTTCTCAAACAGCGGCCTGTAATCCTCCTCTCCCTGTTTACTGCCACACCTGAAACATGCAGAGTACTTACAGAATAGCAACACATGCAGAGCAGCTTATTCCACAGAAAAAGATACAACATATAAGGAGTCATAGTCACACAGACATGACAGGTTATAGCAAGAGTAGGAACAACGACTTACTTCTTGAGGAACACAGATAAGAAGTTCTGAGCTGTCCTCATGGCAGTTTCATAAGAGTTTGTAATAAGGACATCTTTATCCACCTAGACAATAAATACCCAATAAAAAACAGTTTGAGCATCTCTTAAAATACATGTTTTGGGTATTTATTGAAGGCAAATATGGTTTTAAAAAATCTATTAAAACCTTAATGTCACCTTCTTATTGTGCTCATCCTCTGTCTCTTTCTCAGAGGGAAGGTGGACCACACACTGGATGAGCTGAAGAACAAGGGCTGTGACCATCTGGATATACAATGGTTCTCCATCTGAGTCACTGCTGTTCAGCCTGGGGAGTATGAGACATCAGTTTCCTTATGTTACACTGGGTCCTCAATAAACATCTGATATTGAGCAAATATTTACTCTGGTTGTTGTTACCTGAAATTCCTCAGGCTGCGTTTACTAGTCGGCAGTCTGGCCAGGGAGGTGAAAATCTCTTCAAGAATGAGCTGCCTGTGCTTCTTGTAATGAGAAAACACCTACACGAGAGTCAAACAAGAAACAACCGCATCAAAATACACCAGTCCAGACGTCACACTGAAGCATCCCATCAAAAACCTAATCCAAATCAATTTCAGAAGCACCTATAGTAATACTCACCGCAGTCACTAGTGTGATGGCACATAACTGCAGTTCACTAACATTCTCCACAAAAAATGGTGTAATGCCAAGGGTGGAGACCTAAAAGATGGGCACAAAAGCAGTGAGATATGAGTTAACTCAACAGCCAAGGTGACATGAGGACACAAATCTGAGTGATGTGAAGGCAGATTCCAAACTGCACCTGCAGAATTGTGGTGTCAGTAAGCAGCTGGATTTCAAGGAGCTCAGAGATGCTGCTGATGATATCGCACACTTTGTTGTAGAGCAGGACTACCACCTTCTGTTTGTGGGTAGAACATTTGGCTCTCTTGGACTTTGAAGTATGCATGCCACCTGGGTGAGGAAGATCCGATAAATAAACAAGAAAAAATTTAAAAAACAAACAAAAAACAAACAAAAAAAACCCCAGAAGTAATATGTTAGAATTTCTCAGATATTCTGACACAATCTTTAGATTCAAATCCAGGGTCTTAACATCAGCTGATAAGAAATACTTGATGTTACAGCCCACAATGTATGTTACATGGGAGGAACTTTGGTAAAGATAAATGCATTAGTTTTAGATTTAAAATGATTTGTGGCCAAAAGGAGGACAAGAGAATTTGAAATGTATAAAAAACTTCTATTAGTCACACCAAAAGTCACTGGCTTTATTATCAAGCACTACCAAAATACCGTAAGAAATTCAAGTAAGTAAAGTTTTAAAAACTCCAAAATGCTAAAATACACACATTTTTTTAATCTCTTGGAAATCATGATTATTGCTGTACGTGTTAAAACAGCTAAAAAGAAGGTAATAAAACTGTGGCTGACCTCCGTGGGGATCCACTCTGTAGACTGGGTCATACTGAGGGTACAAAGAGTTTTGCAGATGGAACTTGGTGTACTGCAGCACCCTCTCAATCACATCTTCTATATAAACAGCCTTTGGCATGTGCGGAGACGTCATTATGTTGAGTGCAGTCAAACAAGCATCAGCCGACTTGGTCACCCGCTCCATGATGAGGTTGCGCCACAACCGCTCCTCATCCATGGAGTCATTATCCTATGATTCAGTTTTTTAAAAAAGGAAATAAATTTCACATTTTGAGCCTGAACAGCATAACTAAGATCAGGCTGAGAACTTACATGGTTCATTAGTGTAGAAAGTTTGACGCTGTCCTGAATGTTCCTCTCCAAAATATTCAGAAACTTCACCAGTTTACTAGAAGAAAACTGCAGGAAAAAATAATTGGTTACTTTAACCGTACAGTAAGTGTCATTTAAGGTTGTTTACAATGACAAAATGCTGTCACCATGAGTGTAACAATTTAACACTGCAAGAACATGTCCTTCTCACCTTGTTAGAGATGCCCATAGCTTTAATCTTAGCAGAATCGCTGCCCAGCTCACTCAGCTGCTGCTTTCCAAGTAAGAGCTCTTGAGGTATTTCGTCATCATCTGGCACAGAGTTACAATGTCACTATTTTTTAATGTGACACTTCGATAAATGTCAAAGAGTCTGAAAACAGCAGAGTAAATCATAACTACCTGCGGCAGTGAGGTCCACGTCTTCGAGATTCTCAAGAACGCTGTCAATATTCGATGCAAATCTCTTAAATGTGGAGGAGTCCATCATCTCTGTTAGATTAACGTCATTGAGAACTGATTAATACAAATACATTATGTTTTAATAAAATAAATTATGAATTAATTATAAAAGAATTCAAAGTGCCAGGTCAATACCCTCTGGTGTCAACTTGGAATCATAAATCTTCCTGTTTTTCAGTTTATCCTTTTTCTTCTGCTTTCTGGCAACTAAACACATACACACAATAGTAGCCAAATCAGCAGCAGCAACAACCAACCCTCAAGCCATCAACAGAGAAACAAATTGATGTCGTATTCTACACACCCCAGGAACTGGAATGACCAATTATTTTAAATAACGATAATCTGAATGACAGGACAGCTGTAATCTAATCAAAAAGTGAAAGCACGGGCTTCACTGGCCACCACATTATTTGATTATCCACTTATCCACTGGTAAGCGTATGCAAAAAAAAATAAAAATAAAAATCTGACCATCACACAGGCTCGGTGGGAGAGAGCCTTCATCTGAATCTTCATCTCTCCAGTCGCGCTGACGGCTACCAGACCCTCGGCGTGCGTTATGAAAACCACCACTTCGACGGTGTTCTCCAGAACCTCTTCTCTCTTCATGCTTCCACGTCTTATCGTGGTCTTTCTTTTTCTTTTTCCTTGCATCTAAAAAAACAACAACAGAGAAGAGTACACGTTGAGACAGCATCTGCATTGTAAATTACTGCTTTACATGCAATTAGGGCTATAATTTATAATTAGGTCTAATTTTTAGGAAAAAGTTACATTTTTGTAATTTTGCTTTTGCACACCAACACTGGTGACTTTAACTCAAACAGTCAAGGTGTGACTGAAGTGCACACTTTGAGCTGTAATCCAAGAGGTTTTGTAAAAGTACTGCATTAACTCCATTTTTAGAGGGTCAAAAGTTATTGGACAAACTAATACAAATGTAAAAATAAGGATTGTTTTTAATACTTGAAAAGACTCTGCAGTCTAAAGGTTTTATTGTCATTCTGACAGGTTTTGTTTTGTTTTTCCCGCCTAATGATGGCGTCTTTCTCTCATTACTCTTTGGACCTCATGCTAAGTTCCAATTAAAAGCTACCAAATTCAAGTTAAGTACTTGGGAGTTAGACATTTTATCTGATTCATCTGTCATTAAATAACAAGGGAACTGGCTTCTTCTGGCCACGAACCTGCTTTTATTTCAACTGTCCACTTGCTTTTGAGCCTCTGAAAATAGAGGACTATGTATAAAAATGGCCATAATTCCTAAAAAATTCATGTAATACTTTTGTTAAATACTGGTTTGACTTAAAATACACAATAGTGGTGCACAAAGAAAACAAAAAAAAATGCATCACTGTCAAAATACTGTAAATAAATAAAGGAAATTCCATCAGAAGTAGAGACAGTAAAGCACTTTGGTAGATTTTACAGAATTCCCATGTGCTCTTCTAAAAACGTGCAATTTTTAAGGTCTAATAACATCACTAATTTAACTGTAATTGAGATTAAACATGCTTCAATAGTGGCCTGGACAAGTGGGCAGCAGACACTTTAACAATATTAAACAAAAACAGGTAGAAAAGCAAGTGTAACACACTACAAAAGGATGAACACAATTGCCAGAACACATGCAATAAAAGCTCAAGGTCAAAACAGGAACAATTTCAATTAAATTTCTGTGCAACTTTAAGAGGAAGCACATCCACCAGGAGTAATATTTTCTCTTGAACTGAACCATAGCAACAGGTACTGACTATTTCAGGTCCTTATGCAGATCAAGGAAAAAATGAGCAGCATTTTTAGAAGCTACTGTGGGAGCAGAGGCGATACATGATTTCAGTTTTTACACGACTGAGAACATGAGATTATAAAAGGCAGCGATACTCACGCTCATTGTCAGAGTCTTCATCGTCATCCTTGTCTTGGTCATCATCCGAGGCCAACTCAGCATATTTGGATCTCTTGCTAATCATACTGTGGCTTCGCTTGTTTGTCCTCTCACAAAATGACCAGTTCCTGGATCTGGAGCCGTGCGCGTTCCTGCTTTCCTTAATGATCTTTTTCACCTCATCAACGCTGAGTTTTTTAACCACGACAACGGGTTTAGCTCCTTTGTTTAAGTTATCTACCAATGAGACTCTCTCCAGCCTTACTCGCGGTTCGCTCCAGCCTTCTACTAGTTTATTTGGGGGATCTTTATCTTTTCCATCTCGTTTCAATTTAGGAATCACAAAGTTCTTCAGGGTCCCTGACTTGCCACCCAGCAGGTACGAGGGGAATTCGCTCGGTTTGGCCTCAAAGGACTGACGTTTGTCTCCAGCTTGGCACTTAATGTTACCATCCTCGCTTGTCTTTTGGTCCTTATTTTGGGGATTTTTAAGGCTGGAATTGCCTGTCCTCTGTCGGCTATTGGGGTCAGCTGATTTTTTGCTTCCATCGTGCTTTAGTCTGGTGCTGTCAGGTTTAGTATGCGGGTCAGCTAAGTTTCGACTGCAGTTTTCTCTTAACATCTTCTGTTTCCTGTCCCTGTCCTTGGCTTTGTCTCTCTCTTTCTCTTTTTCTATGTGTCTGTCTTTGTCCCTGTCTCTCTCTTTTTCTATGTGTTTTTCTTTGTCCCTGTCTCTCTCTTTTTCTATGTGTTTTTCTTTGTCCCTGTCTCTCTCTTTTTCTATGTGTTTTTCTTTGTCCCTGTCTCTCTCTTTTTCTATGTGTCTCTCTTTGTCTTTGTCCCTGTCTCTCTCTTTTTCTATGTGTCTCTCTTTGTCTTTGTCCCTGTCTCTCTCTTTCTCTTTTTCTTTGTGTCTGTCTTTGTCCCTGTCTCTCTCCTTCTCTTTTTCTATGTTTCTCTCTTTGTCCCTGTCTCTTGCTCTATCTCTATCCTTGTGTCTTTCTCTGTCCTTATCCCTGTCTCTATCCCTGCCTTTGTCTTCTCCATGTCTCGAGCGCTCTGTCTTGCTCGTGTTTTTTGGGGTGTCGGGTCGGTTTTCAAGCATTCGGTGGCTGTTGTGATTCTTTTCCTCTTTGTGGCGTGACTTTGAATGCTTGTCAAGTTTCTGCCGTGAGGGGTCTGGCTTTCTGTCATCTGACGGTCCCTTGCTGCTGTCACTTTTGTCGTCATGTCTGTGTTTTGATTCACGCTGGCTTTCCTGCTTCTGTTTATACATTTCCGGTTGTCCATCTGAGCCAGACTTCTGGAGAGTGTCAGCATGCTGCTTGATGATCCCAGGTCTGTCATCACCAACCCTTTTGACCTTTCCATCGGGGTTTGACTTCAGACGACGTAGGTGATCCTCACACAGCGGCTGTGATTCCAAGACCACTACAGGCTGTCCTATTACTCTACCAGCTTGCTGTAGATCGATACTGACCATCAAAGCAGGCCGACTGGCACCATTACTTGCAGCATTTGTCTTCTTGGGTGTCATCTTGCTGACACTGTTGCCCCCATGAATGGCAGCCCCATCATTTGACTCTGTCCCGGGTTCCTGGGGATAGGAGTCTTGTTTCCGTTTCTTCAGCGGCTTGTCTGAAAGAAAGAACACTACAACTTAGCACCTCTACACAAACAACCTGACAGATGAGAAAAACATGCTAAGAAGCACAGGGGAAAAGCAAACATAGATTTTCACCTTTGTCCTGAACTTCTTTAGACCATCGTTCTCGGTCACTGGCTGACTCGCGTTCTATCCTCTCAATCTCTGCAAGTGTGTCTATCTCTGTATCATCAAAGGAAACTCTGCCAGTGACACCAGTTTCAATGGTATTTGACCGCACAGCAGCCTGTTGACAGTTTGCTTGATCGTCAGCTCCTAACTTGTTTGGAACATCCTGGGCAGGTTTTGATAACTGGTTATTATTATTATTATTGATCATAACTGTTTCATGGTCCAATTCCATATGTGCGTCAGGGGGAAGCTCCTCAGATTGATCCATGTCTTGAACCTTTACTCTGGACAGTTTTAAGGTCAGCTTGGTCGAGTCTTTTGGTGAACTAACTATATCGTACAGAGCATTTTTTTCCATCGGATCACTTTCTTCTTTACTCCTCTCCTTATGTTTCTTCTTCCGATCAGATGAGGTGAGGATTTGGTCAGGCGGTGCACCTCGTGGCACATCAGCTGGAGGCGACTGCATTATGAGGGAAGGCCTAGACCCTGCAGAAACACAAAGTATTTGATGGAATTGTGAAGACCACAGATTTAAGCCAAACGTGATTTCTGTAACGGTGTATTAGGTTTTTTCGAAGACACAAAAATGAAGAATTAACTTGTTGCTAAGGCAGCATACTTTGTACAGTCTCTTCACTCCCAGCTGGAGAACATGCCGACTGTGGGGATCTCACTGAAAATGCAGCAGCCTTCATTGGAGAATCATGCTCCTATTGAAACACAAGACATTTCTTATTATTTTAACAGTCAGCTAGACGTAAGGGTCACCAGACACGATACGATATTTTTCTGATTTTTTATATTTTGGGATATCCCGAGTATTGCAATAACACATATTGTGATTTATCACCTTTTTCAACTGCAAATTACATCCTCAAAGTTAACCTTTGTCAATATCTGCTTTATCCAATAATTTATCTTACTTTAGTTGTGACAAAATTAGATTGTTAAGCACACACTGCCATAAATGTTGCCATAAGATGGGCTCAGTCTGCTATCAGTCTGTGACTGAATGGGATCAAGTTAGCTGTCCTGTTTTTACCCATTAGTTGACCCATTAGCTTGCTCTGAATTAGTCGGTAGCGTTGTCAAGCTAAATGTGTCCAGTGTTGGGTAGTTTTTTGGTTGAGCTGATTTAATCGAAGTTTTCTCAGCTAGCATCATCTCATCTGCATGAGACGAACCATTTTGTTTATAGTATTTCCAGAGTATTTTAATTTATTAAATCAAATATCAATATTTGGTCTCCCTGTATTGATGCAATAATGCCATGTAAAATATCCCGACACTGTGCTCTATTTCTTTTTTCACCCACGCCTAGTTTGAGCTGAGGTCCAGTTCATGATATCTTGAATTTCCACATTACCTCATTTCCCAGTCTGTGAGCCACGTTCATGTAGTCTTCATCTGAGCCCAGTCTTGCATTGTGATTCGATAAATCAGTTGATAGATGTCCAGAGACTTTGCTGTCATGGATATTTCTCAAGCCACTCGTAACTGAAACGAAAATGAAATTAAAATAGTTAGATATTTGCTCATTTTCTCACCACTTAACGGTGTATATAAGTTAATAATGTTATTAGGGATCAGTTAAGTAATTTGCATACAACCAGCTAGGTCTATCCAAGTCACCATGTGCACTGTTACTGGTTGCTGAAGTACACAAATGCATATAAAACTTCAGTTTGCTATTTTCTGTCGTTACTAAAAGCAATTCGACATGCAGCTTATGTCATACTTTTCTCTTGACCAAACATTACACTCACCTTGCTGAGCGTGTTGGTGTTGGGAATAACTGGGTGGATTGTACTGCATGTAGTCCGCGGGACTCTGGGGTGTGTAGGGACTAGGTATAGGACTGTTCTGCTGGGGTACAAAGCGTGGCCCTGAACCAGACTGCGGTGATGTAAAGCATCTGCAGATGAGGAAAGCAAAGGAAAAGAAGCCATAGCTGAGGAATACATGCCTCTGATTTTCATCATCAGACAATACGGTGGCACTGCTTTACCCAGAGGGGCTCTGAGGGACAGTGGTTTGCTGATAGTTTGAGGCTGGACTCCCATGGACCTGATTCTGAGTAATCTTATACTGCTGCACTATTGGCTGCAGCATTACACCTATGAGATAAAGACAACAACAACAACAAAAATTAGACACATATCAAACAAAAGCTCAGCATGTGCATTTCTCCAGCTAAACCAAGCCCGTCTACTGAGTAGGAATACTGGGTTCACTATATTATAATATAAAGCAGGTTATTTTTCTCATTCCAGGATATTAAGTCTATAATAAGTCTTAGCAAACAAGTATTTTATAAATTATCCTGATCCTGTTTAAACATAATAATATATATATATATATATATATATATATATATATATATATATATTTTCTCTACCACTGAGGCATGAGGAAGAAAGTTGCAACATTAAATATGCAGGATGAAAAACTGTGTTAAACAACATTTCAGATGCAAAATAAAGTGAACACTTAATACAACAGGCCTGCTACAATCTTGCCCATCCTTTTCCATTAACCATGCAAGAAAGGTGTCCATTCCAGTCTGCGATCATTTTGAGGGCATGTTTAGTGATGGTGGTTGCATTACACAAAACATGGGTTTCACAGTCC
Organism: Perissodus microlepis; assembly: GCF_051167445.1. Classification (NCBI taxonomy): domain Eukaryota; kingdom Metazoa; phylum Chordata; class Actinopteri; order Cichliformes; family Cichlidae; genus Perissodus; species Perissodus microlepis. The sequence goes on from NC_140467.1 coordinate 43,061,282, forward strand.
TAACAGTGGGGTGATCGTCTTATAATGCAAGTTTGTTTGCAATGTCAGAGCGTTTGGTACTAAACTGCAGGAGCAGCATTATATTTTCAAGTAATGAAAATAAAATCTGACAAAGTGAATTTCAGAGTGACGAAGAAAGAGGTTAGTATGGCGAGAGTAAACCAAAGCGGGAGGCTATGTACATTATCATCCATTAGCATTAAATGATGCTTGACTCCACATTTTTACGGGCTGTGAGTGTGGTCATTACCACAAACACTTGTTTACTTTTTCTTGTTTTCATTTTGCATTTGCCACTGTCCTCAATAATGATGCCTAAACGTTTGCTTGCTATATTTAATATTATTATAATATTATTAATAATTGCTACAATTACCACCTGTGACTGCGAGATATTGCGGCTGTTCCTATAATAATAAAACGTTCCCGAGCTAAAGCCAAAGCCAAATATGAAAATGTCTATGGCAATGAGCAATCTAGCCAATGACAACAAAACAAACAGAGCTAGGCTGTTTCTCTCTCTGGCTGTAAATTTTTTTGACAGATCCTATTTATTATTAATTCCAGAGACCAGAATTATATTAGGGTGAATAAACATCAACAGGTATTTTTTAACCTAATGAAGACATCAAACAAATAGTGTTCTGTTTTTGTTTGTTTTTTTTAATTATCTGAGTTTATAACCAATATGAAGATAGATTTAAAGGGCTTTTTCACACAAGTGCCAACGAAGAGCTTAACCTCTAATGGGAAGCCAGATTTTGAGACATTTGTCTACCAGATTTATACAGCTACTGCAATCCACTAGAAACAAATGAAAAGATAAAAATTCCCTACTTTAAATAATCAACAGACCTGGATGGAAGAAACAGTCTCTGTAAAAAAAAAAACCTAATTAAAGGATGTGCTGAACAATAAAATTGTATAAAAGATATTTCTTTGGTCCTATAGCTTAGACCTTTAATGTAGTTTCACTTGACAAGCTAAAGATTCCTGGTTTGACCCCAGAAGGAGACACAAAACCCTTTGAGGTTTGCATCTGGCAAATAAAACAATCAAAAAATTCTGCCAAATTAAACATCCGGAGCTACCCACTGTGGTGACCCCTTGCGAATAAGGGAACATAGCTTCATTTAAAGACTAGGACTAAGACTAAAGTCTTTAAAGACTTTAAAGACTAGGAGATAAAAGAGCCAGGATCTGTCCAAACAACTAGGTGAAGACGCCTTGTGACTGCCGAAACTGATTTAAGACAATTATTTTATGCACGCTGTAGGCAATTGACTAGAAAGCTGGTCACCAAAACAAAGAATAGCCCTGTTTTTGTTGTTAGTTACGAGACAGCGCAAACCTGGCCATCCCACGACAAAGACAAAACTTACTGGACCATTACTGTTGTTGATCAAGCGATTAAGATAACTTCTTCAAAAATCCATACAGGGGCTGTTTTTCACTTTCTACAGGCAGGTCTATCGGTGCAAAGGGCAAATACACAAGTATCTGTAGTTAGCATTAGCATTTGTCCTCACCTTTTGTGCTGAAACAATGTAACCGCCAATGCTCACCCATTAAAACTAAACCTACATTTATACAAAAAGTCGGCAACACACTTGCCAGTGGTTTCCATATTTGTCTTGCCACTCCCTAGTATGTCTTACAAGGGGGAAAAAAACAAAACAAAAAACATCAATGACAGCTCAGTTCTTGGAATCAGCGCGATGCAATCCAGCAGTAACAGTGTGAATAGTTGCACTTTCCTGTAACAGGCTAAAATGCTTATTCTGTGTAGTGTGGTGATTCCAGAGTTTCCTCCTGTGGTGACAATGACTGCAGTGTGGGAATCACACAGGATGAAACAAGGCCTAAGTAGCACATCCGGCAAAAGATATGCTCAGGTGAATAATTAAGCTAAACTAAGGTACCCGCAGAGAGAAAGCATGCAGCAAGATCAACTGCAGAGTCAACAGCAATGTCTCAGTGTCTCCTCCTTACCACCCAGAACCTTGTGCTGGGTTTGCATACTTTTGTCCCTGAAGATTTTGGGATTCCTGGACAGCAAAGTTTGTAGGAGCATTGGCATGTCGCCCTCGGGTTCATCGTTGCCCAAGTTGTCCTTCAACTCTCTGGAAAATAAACATAAGAACAATCTATGTTACAGGCAAGAGCCACCTATTCCCAAAAGCCAGCTACTGCAATGTGCTCACTGGCATTACATTGGCAATACCCGACTACAGTGCTGAGCTAAACAGTCATTACTCTGAAATAACACACTGTCAGGGCAATAGTTTATGTGCAATTCAAAAATAATTTAAGAGTTAAAAAAATAAAAAACAGTACTGCAGCGAGGTATGAAAGATCAGCGAGTGAAACTTACATGTGTTCGGTGGAAACCTGGTTAAGGCTATGCGCCAGCTGAGTCACTAGACTCTCGTCTCGACACACCAGCAGGCTGCTGACCTCTTCTGAGATCCTTCCATTGTAGAGGAGGCTCTTAGCAGTGGTGGCAGGTAGGGGAGAAGGCAAAGGAAGCTGGTTCAACACTGAAAGGACAGTTAAAAGAAAATCATGGCATAAAACTGTACAGGGAAACGCCTGTAAGGACGCCCAACTTACATGCACTATGTAGAAGTAATGTAAAAGTAACACTTTGTTTGGCAATGCACTATTTAAATTTGCAGCAACACTCTAATCTGGATAAACAATCCAAAGGTTTCAGAATGTGTACTAAATGCAATGATGCACACAATATATTTTACATATGTTTCTTTTTTCATTTCTGAAACTGATATAGGGCACATAAATCTATAACCTCTGAAATCACAATAACTAGTATTCAGGCGTTCTTATAACTACATGCCCAGTTAATTTCGGCCTGCTTGGCATTCAAGTAATCACTAGTCTTGCCTCATTTTAGTCTGAATGCTAGTGTTTAAGCTGTGATGATGTTCCACTTACAGTCTGTTAGGCTAGCAATTCCAGCAAGAGTAGTGATGGGAACATGAGGCATGTCACCATTCATGCTGAAGATGAGGTCAAGAGGTCGTGTCAATGCACAGGTCGGTCAATATCACCAATCGTCCTATATGTCACATCGCCAAAGTGCTGCAAAAGACAGAAAAAAAGTGGCAACAAGACTAAATTAAGAAATGGCCCATTATTTTACAGACAGCTATAGTGTACTTGGTCTGGGATGGGGATTAGAAATGGTGTGAGTTCACAAGTGGGCATTATTACAGTGCCAGCATAACTGAATCTCTGAGGTACACGATTCACACAGGCCCCACAACAAGCCTGGGCATGGCTTTATCAGTTATTGATTTAAGGCTCTGTTGGAAATGCTACCTTGCTCCCCGGTACAATTTCCCCTAATATACATACACAACTTGAGGATATGCAATCCAGTTGCGAAATTTCAACCTGCTCTAAATCGAAAATACAGTGAGAGCGGAAACACACCGGCAATCAACTACTTTAGATCTCAAACGCACGTCGTGCACTGGCAAGTAAACTCGAGTGGTGACAGCTCTCATTTAATCACTCATTTAAAAAACACAATAAAGTGACACCGATTGTGTTTCTGTGTGTTGTTTTTGTGTCTCTGGCCTCTTGAGCTTGCTTGTCCGTGTTTATACTTTCAGTTTCGCCGACGGAACATACAAAACAAAATCCAAAGGCGATTTAAAAAGAAAAAGCCACTGTTAGCTAATTATGTCTCAAAATTCTTCTTTTGTTTCAGAGCCAGTTAAGATTCCCGGGACTGCCCGGAAACAAAACAGAGACATTAGCTCGTCTTGACAACGCTTATAACTACATTAATACTCTGTTGTTATTATTTTTAGTTGTTTCATACCCTTGCTATGAGGAAGAGCGGAGCGACGACGTCTGTGAAAGTGACAAAAATGAACTCGCGGTTAGCCGGCTAGCAACAACTGAAGATGTAGCTAATGTATGCTAACTGGCTAGGTGTAGCCTTATCTGTAACTTGCATTAGCTAGCATCACCGGGAGTGCATCAAACCCGGTTAGCCGTGTGCTGCTTATTCGATATCGCTCTTTTTACCGCACGGGTCGCGTATCGCTTTAGATTAGCACTTCGCACTTGCTGTGGCCTTCATCGTCGCATCTCCAGCTATGAAAGTGGACCTCGGACTTGCCTAAGGAAGCGTAACCCCGACCCGACGCCAAGGAGGCAGGGGTACAAAGCACAGACCCCCCATCACAAATCAGAATTACCCCCTCGGCTGATTTCTGTAACGGCTCCAGGTGGCTGTCTGACGGCGGAAAACGCGCAGGGAGGTAAACAATCTGCCCGAAAAGAGGCTGTAACAGTTGAACCTAGCTTATTTACCTCTGGATGTGATGAGAAAGAGAAGTGGTTCTGGTGGAGAGGAGGAGGAGGAGGAGGGGGAGGAGCAGGAGTAGGATGGCAGCTGGAGCAGGAGAAGAGTCTCTAGCTCCCTCTCCGTCCCACTGTTCAAACAGCTCCCTCGGAACTGACACATAATCCCTGGCTGGCTTTTCTTTTCTTTTTTTACCCCTTCTTTCTCACGGCGGACATATCTGCCGTGAGGGGAGAGCAGCTTGGTTAGAGGCGATGCTAACGAGTATCAGGTCATTTTTCAGGACAAAAAATAAAAAAGGCTGATGGAGTCAACAATTTACCCCCTACAGAGTGACCCTTGAGAAAAAGCCTTGAACTAACGCACTGTGTAACTTGTGTTTCATTATTGCTATCACAGAGCTTGTTATAATAATAATAATAATAATAATAATGTCTAGAGTTTTTTTAAGCTTTCCCCATATATATATATATATATATACAATAAAATAAAAAGTCATCAGAAAAGCACATCATTTTATTTAAACAAGTGCAGCATAATGGGGAAAGCTTAAAAAAAACTCTAGACATTATTATATATATATATATATATATATATATATATATATATATATATATATATATATATATATATATATATATACAGAAAGCAGTCGATCAACTGACTGCCTCCCACTAAAAATTTAACCACGGCTTGCCCAGAGCTACAAAATTCACTGCCTCCTCTGTAAAATGTTCTCACATGACCCAAACTAATTAGGACTGTAGCGGTTTGGGGACACGTGAGTATATTAAAACATTTATTCACACTACATTACAACACTACATAATAGGCCAGCAGTAAAGCATTTAGCTTCGATTTGAGACACATTAAGATTTAGTTTCATAAACAGGATTTGGTCTCCCTCTTGTGGAGGAAAAGTCAAGTTATCCCATATTAAAGCAAACAGCCTCCCCTGCGTCACTCCCCACAACCTCTCTGTCTCTTTCTAAAACTATCAAAGTTTCTGTTTTCATTTAATGAGACAAAAAAAAAGATCCCTCCAGCAGCAGTTTGACTTATGAAAACAAACCCAAAACAGTAACAACTACTGTATAATTGAGAATGGGCCAGTGGAATGATTCCTCTTTTATTTTCCATCTTCTTTTCTGTAAAATTAATAAGAAAAAAAGAAGTTTTAAAATACATTTTATCATAATTCCAAAGCACGAAGAACATATTTACTATCCATCCATCTATTTATTCCACTCTAGGGACAAGTGTGCCGGTCAGACAACCATTCACACTCACATTTGCACCCATATGAGCAATTTAGGATCACCATTTAGCCTAACCCCACTTTGGACTGTGGGAGGAAGCCAGAATACCCAGGGAGAACTCACACAGACACAGAAAGAACGTAGAAAACACAGAAAGCGTTTAGCCCACATTTTACCTCAGTTTAATTATATATCTAAAAAAATGTACTTTTTAGATTTAAACTGTGGAGGGGTTTTTTTTTAGCCAACCATCATTTCTTTATATTTTGTTAGGAAAACTTGTTATATTTTCACCAGTTTATTGAAATATGGTAACATATATTAGGCAAAATTAATTCACCACTGGCCAAAATGCAGACCCAAACCATGACAGAGCATCCACTGTGTTTTACAGATGGCTGCAAACACTTACTATTGTACCTCTCTTCTAACCTTACATATTGATGACTTATTTGAAACAAAAGTTTCACATTTTGATTCATCACTCCATGAGACCTGCTGCCACTGATTTTTCAGTCCAGTTCTTGTGTAATTTGGCATACTTCCACCTTTTCTCCCTAGCTCACTTCTTGAATGGCTTCTTGACAGCCACCCTTCACCTGAGACCATTTCTGATGAGGTTTCAGTGAACAGTAGATGGGCTCAACTGAAGGACCAGATGCATCATCAGGTCCTGTCTCAAGTCTTTGCTGGATTTTTCCCATTTCTCAAGGACATACCTTTCAAATACTGCTCATCTGCTGTAGATAGCTTTTCAGGCCTATCAATTCTTCATTTGTCCTGCACACCACACTGAGATGTGCTAAGCTTTTAGCTAAGAGCTCTTTGGGAGTCCCCTTTTTAATGTAAAAATACTATTTTGCGGCTGTCACACTGTGTTGTCTTTGGTGTTTGTTTGGGGGTTTTTTTTAGATTCATTTGTTTTTAGAAATGAGAACAAGTTATGTGCTTTTGTGACAGGCTGCAAGTAAAAAAGTGTACAAAAAGGTACAATTTAAAATTGGTTGTCTGTAACATGTCCACACAAAATTGGTTGATTAGCGTAGGTGCCTTTTTTACACTTGATGATTTGTAGGTTAAAGAAAAAAAAACATTCCTATTTAAATTGTTAGGTACAAAGACTAAACTAAAAATAAGTCAAAAAACCTTCAGAAAACTGGAGAACTATTCTTTAAGAGTACTTCTTTGAAAATCGCAAGAAAGTCTGGAAGCAAAATATTAAAAAGCAAAAAAAAAAAGAGTAATAGCTCAAGACTTTTGCATAATATTGTATCTTTGCACTACAGCAGATGAAAAAATTACATGAGCAGAACTAGTAAAAAACTATAAGTTTTGTTTTGTTTAGGAGCTGAGATAATCCAGGCAAATACTCCTCACAAATCTAAAACAGTGATACTGGGATCAGAAATGTTTCCTTTTGTTGTTTGTTTGTTTGTTAGACTTTATGACTTAAATTACTGTTTAGGTTTATAGTATTTATGAAATTCTTATATTACATTGTGGTAATTTGAAGGTATTTTATCTTTTATGATAAAGGCGTGATATCATTGAGATAGTTAGCCTGGTATTGAATTGAATTTTTGTATTCCTTTCCTTATATCTATATAATTTCATTAGGATATTTATCAATAATAATGAAGTTGGTATACACACACAAACACACACACACACACAGTCATATGAAAGGCCAGCAGCTGACGCCTGTAGTTTCACGAGTGGATAACAATGTTGCCGTAGGGTTTCACGGTAATTACTCCGCTTCAATGGGTTTAACCATGAGTCTCTAACCCGTGACGGTCATGTGGGGTTTTTGCCCCTCTCTGCTCTCCAGCACACTGAGTTAAGATATTTGAGGAGTGAAGAAACACAGCGCTCCGTGGACCCAATCTTTCTGAGAAGCCAAGCCGACCAGAAGAGCTGCTTTCTGAATCCTTTCTCTCAAACCTGGTAAGGTAGCTGGTTTTTCTGTTTGTCTTACTTTTCTATAAAAAGAAGGCTTGTTAAAGGCATGTGGGGCATTGTGCTTTTATGAAAGGCTCAATTTGACATGACATTAATGTGAATTAAGGAAATGCTAATTAGGGTCTTCTTGATAAGGTTCATTTCACTGCACAGATGTAGGATACTCAAAGACAACCTTAGTAGCAGTCGATTTCCATTGTATCTACATAATATATATGTGATTTGTATTGATGTGCACTTAAAGTCTGTAAGATAGCATCAGTCAACACAAAGACAGAGAGAATAGACAGATAGAAGAGGTGCAGCCAAGTCCGGTGTATACACTGGACAGAGACGCAGAGTGGAAAAAGCAAGTGATCCAAAGCTTGGAACCCCTACACAGTTACACTTTTGTGTTATTTAAAAGTTTTAATAATTGTATCAAGACATACTGGCTTTACATTACAGGCTATTAAAGAGTGAGGACTATCTGAACTTAATTTTACCTTATCAAGATTAGGTACAATATAATATTTTCACTTAAAAAATTTGCATGCTGGGTAGATAATAATGATTTCTCAGTGCAGAGCTAAGCTTTATGGCATTTAATTGTGTCCAGACTATTTGTTTGGCAGTTTATGGACCTCCCTCTGGGATAATATTAGACTACTGCAATTCATTGTATTATGGTCTAGATCAGGCCACCATCCATCGTCTTCAGATGGTTCAAAATGCAGCTGCTCGCCTGCTAACTGGTACCAAAGGGAGAGAGCATATAACCCCAGTTTTAGCTTCTTTACACTGGCTTCCTGTCTCCTACAGGATCCAATTTAAACTTTTACTTTTTGTTTTTAAGTCACTTAATGCCCGAGCCCCTCCTTACCTGTCTGAGCTCCTCTCTGCCTATGCTCCAGGAAAAACCACGAGGTCTAGCTCAAAACTAATGCTGTCCATCCCACGGACTAATCTCAAATCCCGTGGTGATAGATCCTTCTCTGTGGCAGGTCCCAGACTTTGGAATAGTCTCCCCTTAAATATTAGATCTGCACAAACACTTGAGCAATTTAAATCATTACTAAAGACACATTTCTATGCCCTGGCTTTTAACACACTATGACCCAAGCATTTTGGTCTTATTTGAATTAGTTTAGTTATTGTTTTAATTCTTTTATTGTCCTATTATTGTTTTTTATTGTTATTATTGTATTACATTGTTGCTTTTTAATGCCATTTTTATATTGTTAAGCACTTTGTGCAGCATCAGCTGTTTGAAATGTGCTATATAAATAAATTTGACCTTGACCTTAATATCAAAGCAGCACCTCACATCATAGCCCATTTTCAATTATTATATGGCTATAAAGGCTACAATGGGTTTAAATAGTCAGTCATGTGAGCGTATTGTCTATTTGTTCCTTATAAAATGATCCCTTGTTGACTTTCAGCTTGATGTTGTGTAATCGTACACACGGCATGCCTCGTGGGGACTTCAACGTTTATTTTGCCAGCAGCAGGCGAGGAAACGTCAGAGCTGAGGAGTATGTGTCTATTGTCATCTTAAAATCATTGCTATTAAGCTACTGCTGTGCCCAAATTTGTATTGTTGTGAACACTTTAAAACCCATGTGCAAAGTAAAGTTTTTCTCAATTTGAATTGTGTTGTGGACCACAGGGCAGTGGGCATAGCTCTGCTGGTTGTCATCCTTGCAGCACTTCTCATCCTGGGCTGCTGGTACTTCAAGAAAAGGAGTGGCTACAAACTTATCAGAGTGAGACCATCACACTTTATAAGTGATTTATGTTATTCTGATTTGTTGTTGGTGAACATCTGTAAAATGTCAAAATGAAAATTCAGTTCACCCTATTTCAAAGAGCATCATGTGTTCAGTTTGTACCCATCTTTTCCCAGCCTGTATCACTGTGTTCTCATTTTGTTTCATCACAAACCCTCGTACACCTTTCTGTAACTTGCAGAGCCCCAGATCGGGATCGTCAGGTTATACAGGAAGCCAGTACTCGGAGGCAGGATCTCCAGCAGAAAACAAGATGGCTCTTACTGATTTTGGCAGCTTCCGATCTGTGGTGAGACAATTACTTCAGGAATAATAGCCACATATACAGGATATAGTAATCCCCCCCCCCCAAAATCACCAATCAGTAGGTATTTCATTTAAATTTTGTGCAACCTGATATTCCACACAGAGCCTCAGAGCTCTGAAACATGATGTAGAGCACGTGAAAGCAAAAGCTGTGGATGCCTGAAGCAAAGATTATGTCACCAGACTGGAGGGAGGTATAAAAATGTTTAATTCCCAGAGGAGATGTGTGTATGGTGGAAAAGTGAAAGGAGGATCAGAGCAGGAGTCTTTCAAAAATCATGTGGAATCCCGTGTGTGAAAAATTTACATTTTGCATTTGTTGTAATGACACGTCCCTAGGGAAATAAACTTTGGCTTCACTTTTCAACGCTGCATAAACATATTATTCACATATAACTGAACTGTAGCTTTCATTTTTGTTGTTGTTCCACTTCTCTACAGGTTCCTAATGCACCTCCAGCCTATGAAAAGATTTCCTCTGGGCCATTGCCACCTCCGTATTCCCCCTGAAGCACTGTGGCTGAAGGTGGAAGAGGCAAAGAAAGACAATGAAGAAGGAACTCCAAGCTCACCTTACTGTTTGAAAATATATAATCTTATGTCCCTAGCAATATAGCGCATTGTAGCCAAATATAGGTGAAACTACTGTATCTCTCACTTTGTAAAATTAAAAACTACGCAAATGAACACAGCTTTAATACTATAGCTTGTTTCAATAAAAAGTAAAACACTATTATTGCACATTTCTGAGGATAAGAAAGCAGACACGCTTGTTTGGGACAGTTGCATTGTTTATTTCCATGCAGTATCGTCCAGAATTGTTCCATGAAAATGTACCTAGTAATTTTTTTTTAATTTTTTAGGGGGGGAAAAATCTATATGGTAAAAATAAATAAATGTGACTTTAAAATATTTATATGGGCTCAAATATGTAGTACAAATTTCTCTAGTAGTTTATTTCTAAAAAGTAAAATGCCTCTTTCAAATAGTTACTAGCTGAAAATAAGGACATGACAGACTGGATGCTGATGGATTTTTCCTTTCTTTTCTTTCCAAACCGACAGACAAAAGTAGAGCAAGTTGTAATGATAAATCATAAACAATACTGGGACTGAAATGCTAAACTGCTAAAGCTCAACTTGAAATCTATTTCATCTACCTTCCTGTTGTATCAATTGGTTATAACACTTGTAATTACTCAAGGAAGGGTCTACACATTTGAAATCAGGGCAACCTTAGTAGTGTCCCCCTCCAGAAACTCTTCACAGTATACATTTTTCACCATGTCTGACTGAGCAGGTTTACATGTAAGACAATTAAACCAGAGGATAAAACCTAATGTAGCATAACTTTAAGTTAGGAGTCAAACTAAAGCTGAAAATGTAGTTCTTTAACCAGGATTAAAACAAGCAAAAATATATGAACCCTGCTAAAACCAAGCAGCTGAAAAGTGGTGCCTGAGCCTTCACACTCCACTTTAATTGGTTCACTTTGTGTCTGCCGTTGAAGGCTGTAAAGAGGAATCATGTGTTTGTAGTGCTCCAGTGGAACTGTTGGTACAAATCACCAGTGCATCCCGAGGTTCAGTCAGCTCTGCTGAACTGACCGGCCGCTGAACAGTGCTCAAAACAGCCCCATCGGGACTAATGAGCATCTTGGAAGCTACACTTGTATGCAGACCCAGGGCTGAGGTCTGCACAGAGTGTTTTCCAAGTGTCTGATTGGTCAGTACAACAGGTGGATGGATGGTGGTGTTCGTTTTACTCGATGGGATTGTTTGACCTGGAGTGATTATTACAGTTGTGCTGGATGAAGATGTGGTCTCCACAGTTGCTGTTTCAAATGTGTTGACAGTGCTTCCGATGGGTGGAACAGTAGCAACAGGCAGTGCCTGCATCCTAGAGACTCCACTGATGATTGGTGGAACAGCCACAGTTGGCAAAACCTGTGTCCGTGTGCCAGCAGGCACCGTTTGCACAAGTGGGGTCTGTTTTTTGATTGATGTGTTGCTCAGCCCTGAATGCATTAAAACCTGCGGTTGAGCGGTGGTCGGTGCTGCAAATCGGACAGCTGTCTGCTGAGGCTGTATGCCTAGGTCAAGGGTTGTCACTGCAATCACATGCTGGGCAGGAAGAGAACCATGCAAAGCTGGTGTGTCTGCTATTACTGGTGCTACTGGCGAAGAGAGGGGTGCAGGAACTGGTATAACAGGGCTGGGTAGGGTAACAGCTGATGGCCTGGGTACTACAGGCAATGACAGAGGTCCCGACAATCTGGCCAATGGGGGTGCTACTACAGGTGAAATGGTTGATAAACATTTTGCTTGTGTAGTGGCAGCTAGTCTGACTGTGCCCTGTGCTGATCCAAGACAAGGGGCACTTGTTAACACTGGTACAGTTGGTACACTGTCTAACCTTGCTGTAGGGGAGACCAGAGTGGATGTACCTACTGGAGGTAACGCAAAGTTACCCACGTGTGCAGTTGGCAACCTAGGAAGTGCCGATACTACATTTGTTTTACTGGGTAACAAATTTGAGCCCAGGCCAGGTGTTCCTGTTAGTTTTAGTGACAAGACATTAGGAGTGGTTGCCAGCAACGGTGGAACGACAGCAGGAGTGCTTGCCACAAAGGGAGAACTTACAGCTGGGACACCAGGCAGCCTGGCTGGGGGTTGGGGTAAAACTGGCGCCCTGGGGGCTACCATGGCATGGCTTGCACCTTGAGAAGGTACTGATGGTCCAGTGCTTGTAGGACTGGCAGGAGGCACTTGTTGTGCAGGGCTAGAGATGATAAGGACGTGGCTGCCTGGAGCCAAACCCTGGGGAGGGACTACAAAGCGTGCATTGTTGAGGAGAATTTGTGTGCCAGCAGCAAGTGGCGTAGAGGTGTTAATGACTATTCTCTGCTGAATTGTGCTGGTTGCAGAGGTGGTGAATGGGGTACAGGTGGTTGCTGCAGAGGAGAGAGGGAGTTGGGTTTTATTGCGAGCAAACTGAGATGAAGAGAAGGAGGAGGACGAAGTGGTTTCTTCACCGATACTCCTCTGACAATCAAGAGTGAGTGTGGAAGTTCGGTCTGGCCTACTCTCCACAGTAGTAGCTGTCTGAACAGGAGTGGTGATGGACACTACGCTTCCTGGGATATTAACATCATTCTTTATCATGTTTCCCTTTGGCTGAGCAGCAGCAGTGTTTATGGATGTATAACAGCCTGTTTGTGACATCAAGGAGGATGCCGAGATTCCCTGGAGGTGAGAGCTGGTGCTGACTGATCCATGAGAGACAAGCTGGGAAGAACAACTAGTGATGGCATTTAAACTTGTTGCTGGGACCAGTCCAGTGGTAGTGGTGAAGGTTGTTGGCCCACATGCATTTGAAACAGACCCTGGTGTGAACTTGGAAGCAGACTGTGACAGGGCACAAGTAGTCTGTCCAATAGTTGCTTTCCCTGGTAACTGGATTTGAACCCCTGGTGAAACATAAAGATGAGAAAAATATTTATTAAATTTGTGGTGGAAAAGGTTTCTTTGATTCCAGCAAATCAAGCACTACAGTGAAGTAGTCAATGCGAGTCCAACACATCAGTCTTTTTTCCAAGCCAAACCAACTGTGAAGATGACATCATCATATAGCCATGCTGTCTCTCTCTCTCTCTCTCTCTCACACACACACACACACACACACACACACACACACACACACACACACACACACACACACACAGAGTAAGAAGGCAGCATGACCAAGACGTGTTGTCCTCAGTTGTTCTGCAAGATAATGCTCTCTAGAGAAGACAAGAGCAGCACACATTCCTGTAATCACTATCAAAATCACAGGTAAGTCATTTATCAAACCATCTTCTCTTCTTCTTTTGCCTGCATCCTTTTAAGGTTGCCAGAACGAATTATCTGCTTCCCATTCTTTCAAATCAACCCTCTCTGTGCCCTTCTTCACTGCATACATCAACCTTCTCTGTGGTCTTCCTTGTTTTCTCCTGTCCACATGGCAACTCAATCTTGAACATCCTTCGTCCAGTAAATCCACTAGGGCTGCCACAAACGATTATTTTGATAGTCGACTAGTCACCGATTATTTTTGCGATTAGTTGACTAATCAGATCATCATCCATTGGACGTAAAACCTACAGCTTATTGCACCAGCATGAATCTGCTCTTATATAGCTATCATTAGCTTACAGCTTTAAGTGTTTAAGGTATGTGCTAACTAAAAATAAAGACAAGATGATAGTTTATTAAATTTTAATGAAATTTGCAGATTGTTTCGGTGAAGTTTAATAAACTCCTTGCTATCTAAAATATAACAGGACACCGGAGCATATTCTCGAGAATCTCACACTTCTGATAATCAGTTGTCTGCTTGACGTTTATTCAGCTGTGTAAAAACTATAACTTTAATCTCAGCCAAACCGATTTACTCAGGAACAAATAAAATACTAAAAAAGCCAAACAATAACATTTGTAAGTTATCTAAGTGACTTATATATGTTTAACCTGAGTAGCGAAAGACGGCGGTGGGTTTGAAAACGATTTGCCGGGAGTCCGGTGTTCTCACGGCTCTAGTGAGCTTTGCCCCTGGCTAACTATCGAGCTAGTGGGTAACAGATGTCGGAACGCTTTTCAAAATATGTGGTGTCTTGATAAACTGAGCAGGTATTTGAGGTTTACACATTCTCGTCTGAAAATATGTTAAACTTTTATTTTGTGACCCAGAAAGAATAATAAGAGTAATATTAAAACTAACTAGCTGCCGCCATTGTTGGAAACTGAGCAGGGCTGCGCTATGAATTCTGGGACAAAGCTACTTCTTCTTCTTCGGGGTTTAACGGCAGCTGGCATCCTTGTACATGCAGTGCTGCCATCTTCTGTTTCAGTCCGTTATTACACTCTTAAATCCTACTACTTATTCCTGCGTCTTTTGTGATCTTACAAAGCTTCAAACGACGCATCGACTATTAAATCAGTCGTCGACGATTTTGATAGTCGACGTAATCGTGACTAGTCGACTAATCGTGGCAGCCCTAAAATCCACCATCCCTCCTTTGCACATGTCCAAACCATGACCTCAAGTTAACCTGTCTATCACCACTGCAACCAAGAAGGGGTTCAGAGCAGATCCCTGCTCACCAACTTCACTGCTTAAAAAGCTTCACCTGCTCTGCTACATTCGATTTACTTATATGTCAACATTGGATAGTGTGGCATTTCTCCCACTATGAGATACATGTTATACACATAAACTTTACAAAGTTTTCAAAATTGAGCCAACCCAAGACAAACAACAAATAATAATAATAATAAAAAAACAAAAACTCACCTTGGGGCAGGGTGATGTTTTTGCCCTTGGACAATGGCTCCAAGCTGATACTTCTAGCAGGTTTTCCTGGTCTTAATCCCACCTTCAGAGTCTGACTTGATAATGAAGTGGTTGCTCCCTGTCCACTTGCACACGTTGCCATCGCCGGTGCTGAAAGGCTTCCAATGACAGTGGCTGATGATGTCAATGCGGGCTGAGTGACAAACATGAGTCTTGAACTAGGACCTGGCTTCGGGGAGGAGGGTGTCCCTTTGGATGCAGCTACATTTGAGGGTGAGGACGAAGATGGAGTAACCAGGATGAATTTGGTAACTTGGGATCCTTCATCTGTAGTGGTGCGTTTCATACCAGTCTTGCTGGTAGCTGCTTGGGAAAACCCTGAGCCACTTTGTAGTGGCACGACAACACTGCTATTAGCTACTGAAGCTTGAAAATGAGAACCAGCAGCAGGTGTGTGGACTGGCTGAGAAATGTTTGTCACAACTGTAGAACCAGTTGAGGTACTGAGGCCCTGACTTACAGCAACAGCACTGGCTGTAGTTTGACTTTTTGGGCATGTTATACCACTACCAGTGGTTGCAGTGAGCATGGTATTTTTGAGAGAGGAAGGGGTTTTTAACACAGGATGAATCTGCTGCTGGGGTTGGGAAATTGTCATTGCTTGGACAACAGAAGGTGCAGTCTGAGTGGGAGCAGAAGTAGACTGTGTGGCCTTGGACAGAAGGAAGGCTTTAAACTGAGGCGAGATAGTGATGACTGGACTGGTATGTACAGAGCCAAGTGTGTTTTGGTCCGAGGATGTCTGGACCTTGACAATGCCCGTGTTGCCACATCTAGTTGTTACCAGGATTGACTGTGAGTCACGGATGCACACAGTCTTCAGCTCCTGTTTCGGGTCTGTAGGTTTCTCAGGCTCAGTACAAACTGCATTTGAAACTGCTGTGATGGAGGTTGTGTTTGGTGTGGTATCTTGTGAAGCACTAGCTTGGACACTGCATAACTGTGTCTCTTTAGATCCTGCTCTGTTTAGAGCCCCGTGTTGAAGACGAGGTGAAACCGAAGGAGAAGGGGTCTTCACTGTCCTGGCATCTTTTAGGGGCGCCACTTGTTGAACAGGAATTCTGTTTTCAGGAATCCTGAACCCAGGCACATCGGTAGACATACAAAAAGAGCTGGCCACTTTGGAAACTATTGCCTGAAAGCCTTTAGTCTGTTGTTGAGCTAAAGAGCAAGACTTTGCTTCAGTTTTATGAACGAGAAGGTTAGAAGGCAGAATCACTACTTGCTGGACAGTCTTTTCTCCAGTGTCTTGGCCCAGGACGGGCTGAACTGAGATCTTTATTGGGCTATTGTTGTCTTTCCTTACAAGGTGACCCAGTCCCTCAGGCACCTTGTACACCACTTGGACTGGATTTTTAAGTGCAATCTGTGTTGGTTTGCCTTGTGGAGATTTAGGAAGAACTGCTGCCACAGTGGCCACTTCTGACTGCTCAGGGGCTTTTGTCTGCTGTGGTCCTCGTACCTGAATCTGTTGCTTGTTCTGTTGGGAACTGGATGGAGAACTTTGTGCTTTTGAAAGTTTGGTGTTAGCTACTGCAGTTGTAGGCAGGGAGACCAAAGACCTCTTGCTCGGTTCATCTTCACTGTTAACACCTGGGCAATCAGCAGGTCGATTCATTAAGGTCACTTTGTTTCCCACACTCTTAGCCAGCAGGGTGGGGATGGGCGTGTAGCCCTTAGGTAGTCCAATGGTTGGGTGAAGGATGGGGGATCTGGGAGGCGCTGAAGCATGGGCTGTTACCCTTTCTGCCCATGCTGAATCCCTGGATTTATTTGCTGGGTTCAGGTCAGATCTCGACTGTGACCTGGAGTCGGCATAAGCAATTATGCTGCTTACAGTCTGATCTTTTTGCCGCAGACCAATTCCTTTCTCTGCACTGGCTTGAGGGTGTTTTAGGTGGTTTGGAGGTACACATGTCACCATGTTTTCTCCAGTAGACTCAGCCTTAATGTCTCTAGTGTTTGCTGAGAAGAAAATAGAAAAGTCTATTAGAGATGTATTGATTTATAAGCTTTACTATTGCCTATGAAGGTTCAATAGGCAGTGACTTTCATCTAGTACAGTCAAATAAGCTAAGAACAGTGTAAACTGACTGCACTACTGCCTACAGAATGAGGAAAATCTTACATTTCAGTAAACAAAACAACAACGTTAGATTCAAGCGCAATTACCTCCACTCCAGAGACCTCTGGGAACTCTGTTTTCCATGTCTTCCTCTTCTGATCTCCCATAATGATCTGACAGTGAAGGAACCTCCTTCCCTAAATCCCTTTCTTCATCATCATCAGATGATGATGATGATAAATTGCTCTCTTCGCGCTCAAAGTTACTGTACTCTGGGTGCTTCTTGAAATCATCAAATTCCTTCTTCAAACGGAGCCTGACAATAGAAAAACAATGAAAAAAATCAAGACTTCAGTAATGATGCTATATTACAATGAGCTGTTTAAATAAAGTTGTCATCATTATACTTTGTTCTGGACAGACGACCACCAAATGAGCAAACATACCATTAAGACCAGCAATACAACTTAAACAGAAGACAACACCAACAAAACTCAATTATGGTAAACCTTAAATTCAATTTGAATGTATTTGAATAAACACTCACTGGCCAATTTATTAATTACAGTAGGTTAACTGCTTGTTATCATAAATAGCTAACAAGCCTATCACATGCTTCCAACTCAAAGCATTTAGGCACGTAGACAGAGACAAGATGACCTGTTGAAGTTCAAAAGGAGCATCAGCATAAAGATAAGTCAGGTAAGATTTTTCAGCACAACCCTCTCTAGGGCTTACAAAGAACGGACTAAAAAAGACAAGAGAAAATATCCAGTGCAGCAATATCCAGCAGCTTTCTGATTAATAATGCCTTGTTAATACCAGAAGTCAGAAAACAATTGCCAGATTACTTCAAGATGATAGAAAGGCAACAGTACCTCAAATGGCCATGCCTTACAGCCGAAGTATGAAAAAAAGCATATCTGACTGTAGGGTTTTGCGATATGACGAAATATATCGGACAACGAAATTAAAACATCTATCGTTTCATATTATACCCTACTGTTTGTTTCATGGTGTCGCAAAATACACTGTTTACAGCAATATGTTTTCATCGTTTGGATGGTCACCGTGTGGATGCAGGCACAGAGAATACCAGCATGGCCAGTCAAGATGGCGCAGAACCAGGCAGCTCCAAACAGAAGGACCTCTGTAGCATGGACATGGTTTGGTTATGAAAAGTCTGACACGGACCAGAAAACTGTACTATTCAAATTATGCCACAAACCGGTCCCCACCACAGACTCAAACACGACAAACCTCTTCTACCACCTACGCAAGAATCATGTGAAAGAGTACGGAGAGAGTTTACGGATGAGAAGCCTACAAATGATACAGGCTCACCAAAATCGACAATAGGTGATTGGAAAAACATTGCCTGATCTGACAATTATTGATTTCTGCTACAAAATATATTATTTCGTATATTATTTTCCTGACACACTTTGAGCCCCTCAGTATCCGTTGAGCATCATTTTAACACCACAGCCCACCTGAATATTATTGCAAACCATCCTTGTATGACCACAGTGATGGTGATGGTTGACAGCTGCTTTCAGAAGAATAACACACCAACTACAGAATTCAAATGATCTAACACTGGTTTCCTGAACATGACAGTGAGTTCTCTCTGTACTCAAATGCTTCCACAGTCACCAGATCTCAATCCAACAGAGCACCTGTGGGATGTGGTGGAAAGCGAGATTCACACCATGGACGTGCAACCGACAAGTGTGCAGCAACCGTGTGATGCTATTTCGTCAAAACGCCCAAAATCTCTGAGCAATGTTTATAGCACCTTGTTGCCTTGTTGAAGCTGTGCGATGAAGAATTAAGGAAGCTCTAAAGACAAAAGGGGGTCAAACCTACCTACTGTTGTACCTAATAAAGTGTCCAGTGAGCTTGCATAATTATGAATGAAGAATAAATCCAATTATTGTGTAAGCGTCAAACCTGTTCCTTTGGTGTGCTTTGACAAGCTTGGGTTCCCAGGGTGAGAGCTCATTCAGTAGTCTGATTAGTGTGCTATGGAGGTCTTTCACTGCTTCTCTCCTATAGTACCACCGACCCTGCGAGTTCAAACGTGTAAAGGAAAACTTAAGTGAGTGGGCAACACTGAAATGTGAGGAAACAAACTTTTTTCCCTCTGCTTAATAAAAATGACTGTGACCTACCAATCTCTTTTTAGTGCTCTCCAGGTCATCAAGCTCATCTTCAGTCTTACCGATCAGCTCGCGTAATTCCTCGAGACTGGTGCAGACCAACTATACAAGAGGAAAAAAAGGGCACAGAAAACTGTCAAGGACTAAATCAGGTTTAAAATTAAAATAGGAAAAAACAGACTAACAAAGGAACAAGATCAGAGTGTACAGTGAATCTGACTACCTTGAATGAGGGCTCAGCTGAAAGTTCCTCTTTGATTTTCTTTGAACATTCAGGTTTTTTACCTGTCAGAAATAATTAATACACAAATAATTTTGATGTAATACTGACGGAAGCCACAGGAGCGACATCATTACCAATCTTTTTTTCCCCTCACCTGTTTTATGTTTCTTTTTCTTGTCTTTTCTCTTGATTGTTGTGCCAACTTTCCGCAGTGTAGACTTGGCAGCCTCAGCTGGGGACAGCCTCATCCTGTCCACATGCTGTAGCTGCTTGTGCTCTCCTTTTACCCTCAGCAGCTGTTCCCTCCCTCGCTTTTTCTTCCGCTTTTTTTTTTTAGTCCATATTTTGTCATTCACCCTCTCTTCAGTCGAGTTTTGAGTGCTCTCAGAAGACAGCTGTGTGGCCAGCTCTGATGGACCACAACAGAAGCCACACTCCTCAGATTTAACACTGCTAGTTTTCTTTTTACAACATTCAAAACACGAAGATCTTTGGTGTCCCTGAGTGGGACTTCCTCCCTCCATTTTGACTCCCAACGGTTTAGTTGGAGAGGCCAGATTCACAGATCGAGCAGGAGACCTGCCTGTGTAGCTGTGCTCCCCTACATTCAGACAAGGCTCTTGTGTTTCTGCTTTAATAGTGCGAACCGCACCCAGTGTCAAGCCCGGCTCCTGTTTTATTGTGATTCTCTTTGCTTGTTGCTCCACATCTAAAGTCTCTTGCTTTAAATGAATTCTTACACTACCTCCTTCACTGGGACTGATGTGTGTGTGGCGCAGTGAGTTTGTGTGTATTTTTAAGTCCAGTTTAGAGTCTTCATAAGAGTCTCCATCAGAGGACGCTAATTCAGAAATCTGCTCCAGCGACCACAACTTTAACTTTTTTTGATCTTCTTCTTTCTCGTTTTCCTTTTTGAAAACACTAAATGTCTCTCTTTTCCGTTTTCCCAAATCACCAGTCTCTACAGTGTCCATGGAGACTCCATAACACCCCCTATCACTTTTATTGCCCTCATCCCGCATTCCATCTGACTCATCCTCCGTACCTGGCTTAAAATCAACTCTTTTCACCCATACCGAAGGAAATGGGAATGCTGGGGGTGTGCTGGGGCTCTGGCGATAGATCCTCAGGTCTGCGCCACAGAAATGTGGGAAATGTATATAGGTATTCTCCTTGCTGTCATAGCCCAAGATAGACTCCCTACATTCGTGGATGGGCTGGGCGAGCACAGCATCCTGTACATCCTTCTGTGTTTCATACACATGATCACATAGCCCCTTCAGAAGCCATACTCGCTGATAGAAGGGCAACAAGTGGAAGGGTTTCTCTTCTAAAGGGCTAACCTCCCCTAGGTTGCTAAAAAACTGGTGGCAAAGTCCCAGCTGTTCAGCGCAACCTGGCTGATCACGGGAGGCACCAATGGTTCGATACCAGCCTAAGACACGCTGCCTTAGCTCTGACTCCCATCGCCTGTAAGGCAATGTAGGCCGGCGGTGCAGTGTGGCCCTCCTCTGTGGAGGCGAGAGCAGGGAAGACATTATTTTGGAGAGGAGCAGGCTGCAACGGGGCATCAGCAAACAACGTTCCAGCTCAAAAAATATGATCTCAGGGAGGTTGAGGGCAGTCTGAGCTAGGCAGAGAAAGTGTCCTATAGCAGGGAGTTCCCAGAGGGTCTGCACAGTGTGGGGAAAAGCCAGTGAAAGCAAGCTCTGCTCCCACTCTTCCACCTCCTTGGCTGACATTTCTTCGGCCTCTTTCTTCTCAAGCTCACGTTGCCTGCAAATGCAAAGATATAGTTGTGGTTTTAAACTCTGCTTTACTTTTGCACTAAATCATCACAAAAATCAACACGCAACAGAGACTTTTAGTCTTTCCTTTCAGCAATTCACTCACCTCTTCTCCTCCTTGGCCCTCTGTTGCTCCTCTAGCCGCAGGGTCTGCACCATGATCGACTCGTGCCCACCGACAGTGATCGTAGCAAGGCTACGAGGTGTGGATCGCCGTCGCGTGGAGGTGCCCCCCGTGCCCCGTTCCTCCTCTGCCCCAAAACGTCCTTTAGAAGTAACTGCCAAAGTTGTTTTCTCTCGCAGCGTTCTAGTTTGACAAATGGAGAAAGAAAAAAGGAAAACAAGAAGCCGGGTACACCAAAATGAATAAAGTTACTTTATAAAACCAAATGAACATGGAGTATATTGACACTACTAATGTGATCAAACAGACAAACAATTATTTAAAATGGGATAACTGTAACATGCAAGTACATTTTGTTATTAATAAGCAAATAAATACTAAATAAGATGGTTGAGACATAATTTGCTGTCTCGCTACTTTATAAACATTACTTTTTTATTATTATTATTATTAATTTTATTTTAGTTTAGTTTAAAATAATATAAACATTACTATTATTATAAATTACTGACTGGAAACTTGTGAAACACCAACTTGTTGAGAATCCAAGTGACAGAAAACACCTTTGGTATGATCGTGATTGCAACTTTACAATACTTTGGACATTTCTCTCCGCAGCAATCTGTTCAAGAGTGTAGTTTCATTATCTTTACCTGGACAGCAGCGTCAGCTTCTGCTCCAGCATAATTTCCAGCTTTTGTGCCTGTTTGGAGATCCAGTGGTCCACACCATGGTAGCGATAACAGTTCTCCAACATCAGTCTGAAGTCCGCAACAAACTCTGCTATGGTCTCGTATTCCTGGCTGACAAACTTCTCCTCCATCCTCCGCAAGCACATCGACTGCCTGAGCTGTGACTGCACCCGACCCTTGACCCCTCCGATACCATGCTGGGCCTCCTGGTGGCCAATGGGATAGAGGAATGGGCTGGTGATCCCTTTGTGCTTATCCAAAAGAAAGCCTGTAAATATCCTATAAGCTTGCTGGACCTCATAGTTCATGTCCTCCTCGAAGGTATTGCTGTTGGTGGAAATGCAGACTTCAGGCAATGAGAGGTCACTGTTGGAAAACTCTGACATACCATCATTGCTCAGAGCCAGGTGGTCACCCTCTGCAGTGAGATCTCCACTGTCGCCAGGGCAGCATAACGCCACCACTGTATCAACGTCACAGGTGCCATTACTGAACCCCTCTTCTGTTATAACCAAGCCGGTGTTTTCAGCGTTGCTGCACACCCATTTTTGACTTTGTGAAGACATGACGATGTCAGAGGCGAGCTGCTGAGATGCGGAGTCTCGGTCAGTCACATCTGCTGTGATTTGCTCGGTCATGTCCTCCTGATCCATAGCACTGACGCCTGAGAAGGGGGACAGGTGTCACCTATGGCGACTTCTTATTTTACAAATAACACTCAGTGATGAAAGACTAGACTTGGTCAAATATACAATGCATTTATACAGCCCCCAAAAACCGCAAAATGGGAAAACTGTAAATTAATTTGATGCCCAACATCGCTGAGCTAAGTTTGCTTTCATTTTATGCGATGTCATGAACGGTGAACACATTATCAGAGACGCATGATAAAACGCGGGGGTGTTTACCTCGTAGAATTAGCTGGGTGACTTACCTTACCCTAAATGCCCCATCTTTCAAAACTTTCCCTGCATCAGTGTCTAGCTAACTCGAAGTTAGCTGTTCACACGCTAGCGCAAAATCAAGTCAGAATAACGGTAAGCAAACAAAAGTTTGCTCTGCCTGTTCTTCAACAAAAACTAAAGGGCACCCCTTATCGCTCCTCGCATCCTGACCACGTGCAAAATAACAACAAAACAAAGTGACCACAGACAGAATTTGGTTGGTTCAACGACATACCTCGCCGTTTTCAGCTCGGCTCCTCAGACGCACCAGGCAGGGCAAGCTTAGCAGCCACGAAGGCTTGCTAGTTCTGCTAGCTTTGCTATTGTTCCCAGCCTAGGGCCTGCAATTGCTGCGTTTGCTCTCCATGGTGAAAATGTTGCAGCGGTTACATGTCCAGGTAAAAAAAGTTCAGCGGGCGTATCATGTCGCCATCGCACGGAATGATGTCAGTGACAACTGGACGGCTAACGGAGCATTAGCCGATTGCTTCAAAACGCGTAACAGTTCATTGTCACTAGCTACCCAGCTAACCAGCTAGGTTTTCAACTTGACAGCTACTTTATGGCGGGTAAAAATGTACACATTCACTTCAGAGACAAATATACACCGTGTGGCAGGTATACTATGAACGCTGAGCGCTTACAAAAAGCTAGTAACTGACTCCTCTGGGTTGTTTGAAGACAACTGAAGTGTCCAGTTCGCTTCCACCCTGCGTGCCCTCGATGCAAATGTGCGCAGCTTGACGCAGCTAGCATGTTCCGTGTCACGCCGAACCGTTGTTTTGTTTTGTTTATTTCTTACGAGGGGGGAAAGGCGGGCACACACATACATTACACACACTCGATGCTGTATCATTGAGCTTTTTATAAGTATGTCTCTTATCGTCGTGCAAAATGCGAACGCGCTGAGACACTTATCATTACACAAATTAATACACGCGTAAAAATCCACCAACTGATAAAGCCACAATGCACAGAATGACACTGTTTAAAGTTCATTTACACTTAAGGGCTTAAGCGCCTTTAAATAAGTTAGATGAGATATAAAAGAATGTTCGTGTACGATGTAAAGTTCTGCAACGCACACGTCTCACGTTTGGCCGGTAGATGTCGCTAGAGATCAATGTACGGCAGATGAGCGTCACACGCCTGTGATTAGAGTGAAAATTTCCCCTCTTTTAATCTCTCAGGTCGTCCCTTAACCTCTTTATTAATTACCCCAAATCACATTGTGGCTATACTTGTACTTAGAGTGTGATTTAGCACAACATGTAATACAACTCATAGGTTTACATTAACAAAGCATGTGACATGGAGACGCAGTAAAATGAGCAACTCTGACAACGAGGAGGTCTCCTGCTGGGACAACTGTTAATTAAGCAATTATGCCACCAGGGAACCGTGCTGTACAGAGACTTCAGCGCAGCTAAAAGGTGGGTTTTCAGTCCAGTATGGGCCCTCATTTTGGCGCAAAATAATGGATGATTATGAGTTATATGACACTTAAGAAATACATTAAGAAAATCCGACTAACATATAAAGCACAAAATACGAAAATATGTGTACTTTCTCCAGTAAATCGTAAAAGGGATATCCAGAAGGTTGGAAATACTGAAGATGGTCAAGAAATTGCTTCCATATGTCTGCAGCATAGTTGCGATACTATGACTGCATTTTAAATGCCCCGCATGCTTTTGTAGAACATAATGCATGTATTTGATCCCATGTGTCATTAAGTGAAAATATAAATGAAAAAAAAAGAGCAATTGGTTTCCTTGCTGGAGCAAGAGCAGCATCTTTCTCAAAGTGATGCAGCTGTAGGCCTTCTTGTGAGAAGGTGGAAGGTTTGACTAAAATTCAATACTGTGAAAAACTCTTGAGTCACTCTTATTTCTTTATATTTTTAAGATGAAACTTAGAATAGGTGCCAAAGTTAACTGATACATATGCAAACATTAATGGAAATTCAGTATGCAAG
Source organism: Perissodus microlepis (assembly GCF_051167445.1). NCBI lineage: Eukaryota > Metazoa > Chordata > Actinopteri > Cichliformes > Cichlidae > Perissodus > Perissodus microlepis. Next base: position 43,086,288 of record NC_140467.1, read on the forward strand.
ACAAAAACAGTTGATACAATTCTAAAGAGCTTGAAAGTCAGTATTTTTGTATGACCACCTTTGTTCTTCAGCACAGCAAGAAGCTTTCTTGTCATTTCTTTAAATATTCTTCAGGAATAGTTCTCTAGATTTTTTGAAGACATCTAAAACTCTGTTCTGTCAAGATGGTCCCACTGCTTCAATAATGTTAAAGTCTGGCCTCTGGGGAGGCCAATCCATGACTGATAACGTACCACTGTTTGTTTTTCCAAATATGCTTTTACTGCATTGCTAGTCTGTTTGAGATCATTGTTATGCTCTTGTCAGTCAGTCTTTCTAGACAATAATGTATTGTGGATCAAAATCTGATGGTACTTTTCTGGCTTAATAAATCCATATTAACAAGATCCCCCAAGACCACTGACTGAACTGTGGGCCCAAACATGATAGAACCTCTGCTGTGTTTTAGGTCTTTCCTAATATTGACAACAATTTAAACCACAAATGTCAAATTTGGATTCATCACTCCATGAAACCTGTTTCCACTGACTTTCAGTGCAGTTATTGTGTAATTTGGCATAACTCATCCTTTTCTCCCTGTTTTCCTTATGTAAGAATCATTTCTTGACAGCCACCCTTCCACTGAAATAATTTCTGATGAAGCTTTGGCAAACATGGATCAATTGAAGAGCAAAATGTATACTGTACTGCACAAAGTCTGTGCAGGCCAGTCAAGTTCTTCCAGAACTCGCTCATCTCTGTCTTTATGGACCTTGCTTTGTGTGCAACACGAAGAGGCCATCTTCAAACTGTTCTGTCGGCATTGTTTTGGCACAATGCAGAGAGACAAGTACCGCTCTCCTGGCAACTGCCAAACCCAGACTTTTCCATCGGCATGCCAGATGAAGAACCATGATTTCTCACCCCAGAACATACTGAACAAAAAGAACATACTGTTCTTGAGCCAATCTGAAGGCCATGTGAAGTTTGGAGATCTGACTCTGCAGAAAGTTGTTGACCTCTGTGCACTATATGCCTCAACATGCACTGACCCCGTGATTTTTCATGGTCTACCACTTCATGACTCAGTTGCTGTAGTTCCCAATTGCTTCCGCTTTGTTACATTACCACTAACAGTTGTCTGTGAAATATTCAGATTGAGGAAATTTCATGACTGGACTTGTTGCACAGGTGGCGTCCTATCACAGTGCCATGCTGGAATTCACTGAGCTCTTGAGAGCGACCCATTCTTTCACAAGAAACAGTAGAAGCAGTCTGCATGCCTACGTGCTTCATTATATACACCCGTGACCGTGGAAGTGATTGGAACACCTGAACTCAATGATTTGGATGAGTGAATACTTTTGGGAATTGAATGTATCTCTCAGGTCCTGTGTCAGGTCTTTGCTGGATTTTTTCCCGTTTTTATGGACATGACTTTCATATACTGCTTACCCGCTTTAGATTGTTTCTCACGCCTGCTACATCTTCTTTTGTCCTGCATACCATGCTGAGATATGTCAAATTTTCAGCTAATAGCACTCTGGCAAACCCCTTGTTGGTGCAAAAATACAAATTTATGTCTGTCAAGCTGTGCTGTCTTTAGTATTTGTTAATACTCACTAAAAAAGTACAAACAAATGGTGTGTTTTTGTGATAGTCTCCTAGTAACAAAATGCCTAAAAATTTAAAAAGGGTTCTTTAGTAAGTTGTCTGTTATGTGTAGACACAACACTGGTTCAGCCCTTAAACTAGGCTCAGTATATATAGGGCCTTGGTGGTCGGCACACTGAACGGCATCCAGAGGACAGTCTGTTTATTCAGCCTCACCTCTGGTGCCGGTGCCCACTTCTCAATTTTAAATCGCATGTAGACAATGAGGGTTCCTGGGAGGGGCCGAGCTGTCACCAGCTGAAATCAAACAGAGGGTTGTTGGGACCATGCCTCTCTTTTAAATGCACTCAAGAACAGCACCCATCAAGACCACACATGAGTGGAGTGAGGCATGGAGTCTTCTCACACCCACTTCTCTGTTCGCCGTCTGGGGCAGGGGGCTGGGAAGAGGAACTGGCCGTCTGGTTGGGGTCTGGGCTGATGGGCTTCCCTGCTACTGCAGGACCTTCTTGTCTGCACCCCAGATTAAAGGGGACTGGGGGCGGCCTCAGGTCTCTGGGCCTGGAGCTCGGTCTGCTCTGGCTTAGCCAGCTGCTGATGGAACCTGTGGGCTCATCACCGTAGCCCCCTGTGGCTTCTGACCCATGGCTGCTGAGTGACCCCCGTTCCAGGGCTCTCCTCACCTCTTTTCTAGGCGATTGCCCCTGCAGTGGTCCTGCAGACACACGCAGGTGTGCACACAATATTGTATGCTGCTCAATAAAATTTAATATTTCTTATTTACTGTTAGCTATGCATATGTTGGTTGTTGCTGTGGTTTCCAAACTGTGTTTTTGCTTGTTTTTTTCAGCAGGTGGTGAAGCAGATTTTCAGTGTTTTTTCTCTCTCTATCCCTCTTCTTCTCTATTTTTCTCTCCCTTTCCTCTGTTAACTTTCTCCCCCCCACTTCTCTTTCTTCTTCTTTTTCTTTTCTGTCCCCCGGTCTTGTCTGGTCTGATTGTAAAAACTCAAAATAAAAATAAACAAACAATATATTTATTAAGCTTTATATTACAGAACAAGCAAACGATAATCGTACAGTTAACATAAGACTTACATTAAACAACATAGTCCCCAAAATAAACAAATATAGATAAAAATAAAATAAAATAAAACCAAATCAAGCATGGGTAAAACAAACAAAACAAGACGAGAGCAAATAATAAATACAAAAAAATACAAAACAACTCAGCACCAAGTATCATTTTCTAAGTTAATTCCCTTCATAATGTCTCAGAAACTCAATTAAAGGTAACCATATTTCTTCAAATATACTCCCTTTGCTCTGACAATATGAGTAAGTCGTTCCAATACAATACCTGATGCCATCTCCTTCACCCAATCTAATAAAAATCTAATAAAATATGACTATCAAATGGACCAGTATAGCAAAAGTCATAATGGTCCACTTGGAAATATAAATATGTTGGACATCAGTTGTGACTGCTAAAAAAGAAAGAAAAAGAAAAGAAAAAAAAATTAGGCTAAGTTTTTAATTTTTAGATTGGTGTTAAGTGGTTTACTGGGTCATTATAGTTAAATAAATAAAAAATAGAGAGGTAATATGCTAAAATTCTATTACAGCCTGCCCGATGTGGTATTGATGAGCATACTTCTTGAGACTTTGGCTGTCTTTGAGTAAACTGTTTTCAAAAAGTTCAGTGTTTTTATGGTAATATCTGCACTGATTTGCCCAAATCTTTTCTCTGATATATGCCCTCCATACACCAAAAAAGAAAAAGATGAAAACAAACAATGAAACTAACTAAAACTAAACCTTTTGAATAAAAACTAAACTGAATTAAAAAAAAAAAAAAAAGTCAAAACAACCTACAAACACATCCCTATGAAAATGGTCAGGTACAAGGAGTGGACTGAAAATGAGTGGAAAAAGCACCGAGTGGCCTCAAGAAAGACCTCTAGACAGCCTGAAGAACTCTTTGCAGTATGGCTCATTGAAGTCTTCAGCACTGTAGACTTCCACGAGCGGTAGGACCCTGGTTTAGGCCGAGGAGCATACGTCACACATAGAAACATATAGCCCCCACGTGTTGTTGCTAAACATACCATAAGCTTGTTCGGTGGTCTGTACTTGTGTTATACTGCAAAGGGCCTTTTATCTCACTCCTAAGTCCCTGCTGCGTTATTACGTATTTAAGCCTTTCACACAAACCCCGCAGTATTATTGTAAGACAGCCAACTTGACCTCGTAAGTACACAATAAGAAGTCAAATTCAAATGGTCCCCCCCATTATTTTTAGACTAAAAGGGGGAGCTGTGCCTTTAAAACTGCACACTGTGCTTAACGTTACTTCGCGAGATTTGCTTGGCGCCGCGACCTCATGTGAGGCACCTCCTGCGCGAGCCAGTCAGACGTTACCTCTGCAGAGGAAAACGCAATGAAGCCCTAAAAAACACTGACCATTTTAAAAAACATCTTTAACCCTGGGGCGGGGGAAAACAATTTGTTGCCCCGAATTACCGTTGTAACTGTTGTTTATCTGAGGCGTAAGACGGCGGCGCAACGATGTGGATCCAGGTTCGTACTATAGACGGGAAGGAGACACGAACCGTTGATGATCTTTCTAGATTGACAAAAATTGAGTCCTTACGCCTGAAAATACAAGACATCTTCAATGTAAGCCCGCAACAGCAGCGCCTCTTCTACCGAGGGAAACAGGTAAAGCCGTGTTTTTGTTTCACCCCGTCACGCAACAGTCAGTTTTTTGACGCTTGGCGAGAGGGTTACGGGTTGCTCGTTGGAGAGTGAGCGGTCCTCCTCTGAGTGTCGTAGCCGTTTCGGACCCTTGCGAGCTTCCTGTTTTGATAGGAATTCGCCAATAGTTCTTGCGCAAGAGAACCGGGGGTACACCGTGTGCAGCAGTCCTCTGGGACGGCACGGATGCGTGTGCCTCCCCATTTTTGTCCCCCCTCCCCACATTGTTTAGGTTGGTGCTGTGGAGAGCTGCATGCAACAAATGTCCCACCACAGTAGACATGTTTGTTTACATTGCCGCGCGAGAGAATAGGGAAGCTCGCGCTCTGTATCCACATGTAGAGCAAAAGCAGTGCTGTGCAAACAAAACAGCCCACATCCCTCACAGATGTGCACCCCATTAACAGTTTTTTCTTCTTTCTTTCTTTTTTGTACATTTAAGTATCCCGAAAACACGCTCACGTATATCTGCACTGTATTTCTAACTTGGGTGAGTCGTTTTTTCAAGCTTTTATTGATTCTGTGTTGTGTTTGCGCTCGTGGTGGGTTTTAAGGAAGTACAACACGTGCCCTGACATCTAAAAGCAAGTGTAGTGTTTACAATGTGGCGTCACCACGGTACTCTCACTGTACAGTGAGGGCTGTCTACTGTAAACATGCCTGCCTGCCTGCCCTGTCTGCCTTGCCTGACACTGTTGTGCACACACTGCGCTCTGTAACATCCAGATTCACACGGATCACAGGCATGTTTTGCATTAGACACAGAACTGGGGTCCAGACTCCGAGCCTGTCCTCAATGCCATATGATTCTGCTTTGCAAGGCATTGATCCAGTATTTATTTAGCCGCTATAAAAGTCTAATACTTATATTATAAATGCACAGTTAATATGGCATATATAGAAAACTGTGTTGGAGTTCATATTAAACAAAGTCTCTTTTATGTGCCCCTTATTACTTCAACAGTCCAGGCTCTAGAACAAGAGTTTATACCTAAGCTACTAAAAGGTTATCTTTTATTATAATTGCACCATTACTTATTTATTACATTAAGACGTTGCTAAATGAATGATAGTAAACTGTTTTCTGTAGCGCATGATATGTCAAATGTTAAAGATAAGCATTAATGTGTGTTCTTAAATATTCTCAGGTAAATAAATATGGCTTTAACCTTTTAGTGTGTGCTTTTAAATACTATTACAAGTATTATGTAAACAATCTAACATTTACATTGTATGTAATTTACATGGACCACTTTGGCTTTTTATATTGCTTTCATAAAAAAAGGCAAAATGTAACATTTTTTGAGATATAAGTGGAAGCATGGTAATGTAGTATGTCACACCTGATAGCAGCAGTGTTCAAGGGGAAGTGTTACAAAAATAAAGAGCTCAAGACTAATTTGAGATTAAGACAATATCTGATTGGTTTTCAGGCTAGAATATGGCAAGAATATGTGGTAATTGGCTTCGGCTTGCAAGATTTTAGTGCACAATTTATCTCTCTTTCATATTAATGAAAAAAAAGCTCATCATCATCATCATCACTAGCTTTCCATGAAGACGATCGTGAAAGCTGTAATCAGCTTCCATGAGACAGGCGTACACATTTGTGTGTGTCATGGCGGACGGTCGCATGCAGCTAGCAGCCTCACAGCCTCACAGCCTGTGCTTATTTCTTTATTTTAATGCATGCTGGTGCATTTTACGATCTACCACACACGCATGCATGCAGACTTTTTGTAGCTGTTGAAGGAGTCTATGCAAAAAGCATTAGGAAAATCTATGACTGTCACCTGCGTTTCAAGTCCTGCAGGTTTGAGTTCAGGGTCTTAATTATTCTGTCTTGCTTCAAATATATGTGCATAAGACATGAAAGAATCCAAATATAACAGCGTGACCTGCGATATCTGAAGGTGTGTAATGTGTGAAAGATCACTGGCTGTAACTATCAGTAATAAGCAGAGGATGCTTGCTGCTGGCAGGACACTGGTGCCTTGATTTATACTGAGTTTTAGCATAACATTACAAAGCTGATATTAACACAGTGTGAGTCAGCCAGCCGAAAAAGCCCCGAGGAAGCAGGCAGCCTACATGATATGTTGATCTCACTTTGTTTACATTCGTTTTTGCTTCCTTCTTCACATGTGTCAGGCTGTATTATAGGCCGAGGCATTCCTCTGCAAAATGGTCCTCTGTAGTTTCAAGCGGGCCTAACTTTCTTTTTCTTTGTCTAATTAAATGATAACAGGCGCTCGATTCTGACTCATGCGTGTCACAATGGGTTGATTTTATTGTGTCTTTTTTTTGTTGCCGCATATACTGCACGACAGAGTGAAAGGAAACTTCGAGAACTGTAGGCAGATTTTTACAGCCTAGCTCGCCGTTGCGCACTCATTACGGCAGATCAAATAAGAACAAACTGTTGTGATGGAAAGCGATGGTTGAGTAGTTGCTTTTACACCTCTGCGCCTCTCTGGCTAGTAAACTAATTTCAGTGCTCTTAGCACCTTTTTTCTTTATAAAATCCATAATAGCTACCAAGCACAAAGCAAACTGCTCCTCTTTAAACTGTTTGTGATTTAATCAGGGGTAGTAGATAAAGTATAGTAGTGCTATTTGCTCGATGAACAATTAATGAGCTGTTACATTGCAGTTGTTATGTACTGTCGTAGCTGTGGCTGCAAAAGCTAGGCCTGTGTATTAAATCTGATGCTATGCTTCCTTTATTTCACTGGAAAACAAGTGGAGAGCGTTGATTGGGGGATTTCCATGTGTCAAGTAATGCATGGAATGAGCCAGTGACACGCAACATGCACTGGCTAGTGCCCTTACACGCACAGTGGTGCCTGCGCTCTGTGTTAGGATTTAGACTTGTAGCAGAGCAACTCGGTCTAATTCTCTTTTCAAAATGGCGTCTTGTTTTTCCCTCCAGCTCAGTGCTCACGCTGCCTCACCAGTTCAGACTCAAGCTTGCCCTTGAGTCGGAAGGGTCTCAAGCCAGAAGCCGTGCAACTTTGCCACGGTGTTTTGATGTTTTTTTGTTTGTTTGCATTTTCGCCGAGCGGTCCTAGTGTCTCTGTTTCACTTTGAACGTCTCTAGTCAGTCACATTCGCGAGCAGGCTCACACACACCTTCCACTGGCCGTGCGGCCTTTCTGCTCAGCGCCTACACTCATTTTGCAGCAGGCTTCACATTTACTTAGAGGTTTGACTTTTTCCTCAAGTGGTTTCAAGCTCAGCTTGCATTGCACTTATTTGATTTAAGTATGAAGCTTGTTTTATTTTTTTTAAATTTAACACCAAAGCAGCAACATGTTTTATGCGCAAAGAGTCGGGATGTCTTCCACTGTTGCTCTTGCCCTGTTGTCGGGCTGTGGTTATTGGCTTGCTCCCATTCACACAGGCGCTCGCCGTGACCTAGATATGGTTACTCTTTGATTACACATGGATTGATGTTTTGCCTGCTCACTTGATGGGTTTTCTTTTGTTATTATTGAGTTGTAGATTTCATAGAAAATTTCAAGGGAAGCTGAGTTTTCTGCAGCCTTGAGTGCACACAGTCACACCCTTCTCCAACTGATAGACTGGACAAAGGGCAAATACAAAGGGAGCCATTAAACTACAACCATAGGCTTTCATGTTTTCACAGCTCTACATCTCCACCTCATGGTACTAAAAAAAGCCTGCTTGGTGAGATCAGATGTCCTACCTGTTTAACCCTGCAATGCAAGCTCTGTTACTTTCAAATAGAGTAATACGTTATTTTAATATGTAGACTAATTTAAAGGCCATTAAACTCTTAACTATGCACAGATGCTTTCTGATAACCACAAAAGATTGTTTTACAAATGTTTGAAAACACAGAAAAGGCAAAAAAAACAACAACTTTTGAATTGCAATCAAATGAGCAACAAGCAAAGAGATTTTCATGTTTATGCAAACTTGTTTAATTTGAATGAATGTGGCCAAAGAGGACTGGTTTTTGAGGACTGGTAATTGACCTGCTTTATATAAACGATGCAAAGCAGCACAGTGTGACATATGTTACCTTGCCCGCACACTTCTCGTTAAAACCCGCCGTGCGAGCAGTCGCCAGGTTATGAAAAGAGCTGCGAGTGGAAGTAACCTTTGTCACCTTTCTAGGTAATTTGTGCTGGCGAGCAAGGGATTTTTGGTAAATAGATTGGATGACTGTGGGCGGATTGAAGGATATAAAAGGGCCAAGATGGAAGCCTTTATGTTGCAGGGAAGCAGACACACCCCGTGTCATTGTTTTTGGTAATTTGACCTATTTTGCTCAACTCCTTGCCATCATGGGGCGTGGGTGAAGAAAAAGAAGAAATTGTGCCGGAGCAGGGTGGTCTGCCTGAGCAAGGAGGCTAATTTCTGCCTCATTCTCACCGTCACTTCAGACCTTCTGGTGCTGGTATTAAATGCGCTGCGTTGCTTTCTTGGTCTGTTTATTTGATTCCACCTTTTCATCGTTACACTAAGCAGGTTGCCTAGTTACTTTAATGGCATAGTGATTCGTGTATTAAAAGCCTTTAAAGTCATACATTGTGATACTGTGTGACAGTACGCTGGTAGAAAAGTGAACGATGGAGTTACCAAATCACTCTCCACCACCACCCCCACACACACCCCGGTTTTTGCTCTTTTATAGGTATTATTGGGTGTATATTCAAAACAATATAAACAGATTAGTTTCACAATGGGTGGTCTGAAACAGAAAAGGGATTGTGGTTTAATATCTCAAGAGTAATCCGAAGAGTGTAGATGTTCAGCATGTTTTTACAGCAGCTACAGGTCTTTGTCTTATCTCGGTTTGATTTTTTCTTTCTTTCTGACATTATACTTTGTGTTTTCTTTGGTATGATAAGCCATTAGTCTTTTAAAGGGCTGTCGAAATTCAGCAGAGAATTTAGCCTTGTTCGTAGCTGTTAATTTTATTCCATTCGACATTGTGATACACTCACAGGCGAGGGCGCGCGCACATACACACACACTCTGGTGCAACATCGCCATGCCAAGGATATTTATTTTTTTTGACTCTTCGAGCCTTTTGAGAAATCTTCAAGTCAAATGTCTCGGGTTAATCTAAAGCTTTGCCGTGATGTGCGGTCGTGACTAAAGTCAGTCTCCCCCTGGAACAATAAATGACATTTCAGTGAGTCACACAATGAAGATATCAGAAGCAAGCGTTTTTAAATACTGCCGCGGTTATTGTGGGGAATAAAATGTCATGTCCTTAGTCAACGTTAACGGCATGCTGTCAAATACATCTTGTCCTCCATGAATGTATAAAGCCCTTTTTCTTTCACCCCCAACATTTGCTGGGTTAGTTGCTTGTTCTTTGTTTTGGGGATTATTCATGTGAGTATGACTGAAGTCAGGACTGTAACATCTCGCAGCGAGAGGCTGATCACACTAATAGTAATGAAGCCGCTGTGGAAAGCAGGTAGAAGCAGCCCAGATATCATTTGTGCGTTTGGTGCAGTGCAATTCTGCTGTATGTTGTTCTCCTTCTCTGTCTGTCTGTCTGTCTGGGTGATTTTCCATCTCTCTGCCCCGCACTTCTCAGCAGTGAGGCTGCCTCTTTGCAGGTTCTGCCTGCAGTCCTAATGCATATTTTTTGGGGGGAGGTTTTTCTGTTTGTTTTGTGTACTTTTCTTGGTTTAATGCAGTATCAAGTCGCAAAAGATGGACAGACAGACAGACAGACAAGGCAGCGGACGATAGGCAATTACTGAGGCTAAATCGAAGACCGAGCTTAGGCAGGGAGACAGAGAAAATGCTGATATAGACTACCACAGAAAGATAGACAGGTAAGCATAACAACCACTGTATGGCTGTATTTGCACCACTGCTTCTCTGATCTAAATTTCATGAGACTATTAAAAAAAAAAACCCACACAAAAAAAAAAAGCATGCACGGATGGGGAAATTGTGATTGCTCCCTCTACTGCTCGGCTGCCACATGTCCAAGCGTTCTCCACCTCATTGTCAAATAACGAAAACGAGAGAGCGAAAGAGAGAGAGAGTGGCGGCCATGCTTGTCTCCCCAGCACAATGGGCTTGTGGGGTTGAGCGCTGAAATGAATAGCTGATGTCTGCAATGAGTTGGCGTGTCCACCATAAGCTTCACTCCTAAGGCAGTGGCTGCACTGTACGCTTAACAGTAGATCGTATGTGGTAGAAGAACGTATTTGGATTTGTAATGGGCCCTCATGTGTTTTTTTTTGTTACTTGTGTTTTTTTGTTACTTGTCCCCCCTCCCAGAGGGGAGGGAGAAACATTTGCTGAAACTCATATGCCACATTGCCTGTTAGGGCCATGCTGGTGATGATGATGATGATGATGGTGGTGGCGCTAGTTGTAGGTTGGTTGACAGTGATTTTATATATGATTCAGAGTCATCGGGGTGGGGTAGGGGGTGCTCTCTTTCGGTTGTCATGGCAACCCAGTCATTTCTTTCCCCCCAGCTACATCTGCTATCACTTTAATTCATGCACCCAGATCTCTTATTTATTTTTTCTTGAGAAAAACCGCTGCGGATGCTAGAGAGCGGCGCCCGCATTTCAGCACATATTCCATTGTCATCGTCAGCAGCGATAGGTGCTAATTGTTACAAATGTATTTTTTTTTTCCTTTTCCTCTACGCTCAGAACAATCAGTGAAACACTTAACTTGTACGTGTAGCTAATTGCATTCAATCAGTAGCAGAAAATTGCCCAATTTAAGAACAGAGAGTAAATGTTGTTGCTGCGTCTTTGAGCACCGCGTGCTTTTTGAATTTAAAGGCACGTGAACGTATCGGAAGTGCCGCGTGTGTTTTAATTTCCTCTCTCGAGTGCCGTAACAGTTTGTGTTCTACTCACTGTGCTCAGTGTTGTATTCTGGTGTTGTTTGTCCTTGACAAGCAGCCTCGTGTATTTGTCTGAGGGCACTCTGCAGTGCAGCGGTGGTTATTTCATTTTACACAGATGTCCATTTAGAAAGAAATGTAGAACAAAAGTAAAAAAGTGATGATTTGTTATGGATTTAAAATGAGCTACAGTATTACTAACGCACAGTTTAGTAGTGGTTGGAATAATCCTATTTATAAAAGTTAAAATATATTGGTAAACTATTATTATTTCAAATGTATTATTGTCTTAGCAACATTTTAATAGCTTGTGTTTATTTATAGGCAGTGAAAATTATTGATTGCAGTGTTGTATACAGCAGTGGTTTTCTGCGTCTGTACATCTTTGCCTGTTAATGTTAAAGAGTGACATTTTCATTTGTATTCATTTAGATGGAGGATGGCCAGACACTGTTTGACTACAACGTGGGTCTCAATGACATTGTTCAGCTGCTGATTCGCTCACAGACCGACCATCCAGACAGCCCTGCCACCAAGGACTCCTCGGGTGTTGGATGTAGTTCCATTTCTCCCCCCGATTCTAAGTGTGAAAGCCACAACTCCTCGGCTCTCGTCTCCCCCGCTGCTATGGAAACCACCAGTATAGACAATGACAGCAGCTTCAGTACCAGCACTGTTAATGAAACCAAGCCAGACGCCAGCATTACCAGTAACGCAACCAAAAATGGGTTCAAGTCCTGCAGCCCTGCGCAGGACACTCAGTCACCCACGTCCAGCAGGAACACACTAGTCGATCCAGGAATTGGCATGTACAAGGTGAGGATGATGGATGTAAATATTTTGGAAATGTTTGCATGGTTTTGTATTTGAGTGGCTGTTCTGGCTCTAGGCCAGCTTACAGAGAGTTTAGTGCCCTATAAGCTAACTCACTGCCAGAGACACTTGGGCAGGTTCTCCTGTTTATGTGGTTGTCAAATCAAATTAGAGACTAAATGTGTCTCTGCTCTTTCACTGCTGCTGAAAACGTCAGATTGCATGGCAATGATGACGTCAGTGTCATTTTGAGCATTAAATGTTGGCCTGTTGCAGTCATGTAATTAAGCCTGCCTGATGAAAGTAACCTGAAGAAAAATGGGTAGAAACATTTGATTTAAGTACTCCTTTTTTCTTACCAGTCATCTTTTACATTCCCCATTGTCTTATGTATTAGCACATCTGCTTAGATATAATATTCCAGCCACAAATTACCCTAAACTTTCTCATATATAACCATATTCTGGTGTGTTGACACTTAGTTTTTTCCTCGCTCTTCAAGTGTTTGTAGGTCTGATACTCTAATTGCTTTGGGTATAAGCTTCACGTCGCTTACCTTGTCAGGATAGCAACCACACATAAGAAACAGGTTTATACAACTGGGTCACTAACCAGCTTAAAAATTATAAATAGAAAGTCAAAGCCCATACTGGGTATGGATGAGTCTGGCTGAGAATTATATGTGTGGGACTGGACTCAGTTTGATGTGTACAGTCCCGTCCAGCATGCAGGAAAATCAATAATCAAGTAGATGAGCTGCAAATTGTGCTACTGACTTGACTGGATTTTAAGGCCACGTGCATTCACAGTCTCTAAGCATTCAGCACAGACATGGTGTTGACAATAGGGCTGCCACGATTAGTCGACTATCAAAATCGTCGACGACTGATTTAATAGTCGATGCCTCGTTTGAAGCTTTGTAAGATCCCAAAAGACGCAGGAATAAGTAGTAGGATTTAAGAGTGTAATAACGGGCTGAAACAGAAGATGGCAGCACTGCATGTACAAGGATGCCAGCTGCCGTTAAACCCCGAAGAAGAAGAAGCTGTGTCCCAGAATTCATAGCGCAGCCCAGCTCAGTTTCCAACAATGGCGGCAGCTAGTTAGTTTTAATATTACTCTTATTATTCTTTCTGGGTCACAAAATAAACGTTTAACATATTTTCAGGCGAGAATGTAGCTGTGTAAACCTCAAATATCTGCTCAGTTTATCAAGACACCACATATTTTGAAAAGCGCTCCGACGTTTTCGGAGACGTCTGTTACCCACTAGCTCGATAGCTAGCCGGGGGCAAGGCTCACTAGAGCCCGTGAGAACACCGGACTCCCGGCAAATCGTTTTCAAACCCACCGCTGTCTTTCGCTACTCAGGTTAAACATGATATATAAGTCACTTAGATAACTTAAATATTTTATTGTTTGGCTTTTTTTTAGTATTTTATTTGTTCCTGAGTAAATCGGTTTGGCTGAGATTAAAGTTATAGTTTTTACACAGCTGAATAAACGTCAAGCAGACAGCTGATTATCAGAAGTGTGAGATGCTCGAGAATATACTCCGGTGTCCTGTTATATTTTAGATAGCAAGGAGTTTATTAAACTTCACCGAAACAATCTGCAAATTTCATTAAAATTTAACAAACTACCATCTTGTCTTTATTTTTAGTTAGCACAGACCTTACACACTTAAAGCTGTAAGCTAATGATAGTTATATAAGAGCAGATGCTGCTGGTTCAATAAGTTGTACGTTTTACTTCCAATGGATGATGATCTGATTTGTCGACTAATCGCAAAATTAATCGGTGACTGGTCGACTATCAAAATAATCGTTTGTGGCAGCCCTAGTTGACAAATAAACACAAGGAGTAGAATAAATTAATGAATACTTGTGAAATATTTCTGCACAAAAGCATTAAAAATAAACAAAATTAGCATGAACTTGACACACAGGTATAAGTGGTTTGCATGTTTAAACTCATTCAATATGGAAAACTTCAAATCTTTTGTCTTCTTGGACTGTTGTGCAATTTTAAGGTTTAATATGTGACATTTCCAGATTAAGATATCAAGTAATTACTAGACCAGAGTTTTTTTTAATTCAACATAGTCAGGTTTTCTTTGTGTTAGCTGGCTTGACAGACCCTAAAACCCCAGTCTAATGGGTATCACAATGATAGTTATCAACTTTCTTTGTTGAACCAGGCTTTCTGCTTCAAGCTCCCATTTTTCAGTGTTTTTGGATCAACTAAGCACTGCCTAGTCCAATCACAGATGTCATCAGAGGAATAGGTGATAGAGATCTATGAAGAATATAAAAAATATGACAGTAAAATGCAAGATTGGTGCTGTAACTGAGGCATGATGGTAGGCCTAATACTGCAGAAAATTGTTGATTTGATCATTACAAGCTTACATAGTGGTGAAATAAATATATTAATATATTCATTTTTCCACTCATGGAACTCATGAGTGCTGTTTATTTCTAACGTGACAGCTGCACATTAAACTGCAAACTAAGGTTGGGCGATTGGACCAATATATTGAATATCGATCGTTTTTACAAGGGCGGTTTATTTATTTATTTGTCCATGAGTAAGTTTGCTAATGATGTCGGTTGAAGCTAACAGAAGCATTCAACAGAAATAAATAATAGCGCTGTTTTAATGGCACCCTCCTTCAGCTGCGAGCAGATGCACACCTCAGAGTGCGCCCAAATGCAGCAGCGATTCGTTTACTCAAACTCATAAGAAAAAGAAAGCACGGCAGTAGCCCATGTTCAGAAAAAAAGAAAAGCATTTTATTTAAATAGAAAAAACACATTGGTGGGGAGAGAAACAAAGAGAAAATGGCTTCTTTTTTCCACTATAACCGTGTTTACAGGCCGTTCCAGTGTTTATCTGTCTTACACACTCGACCAAACAACATATAAGTTAAAAATCAAAATGTCTCTTCCAGTGAACAAAAAAACCCCTCAGACGTAAAGTTAAGTCTTTTGTGTGATTCGACGCATGTCAAATAAATAAATAAATAAATACATGAATAATCTAAAAAGTATATTAATCTAAAAAGCTATATTAATACTGAAATAAACAAGAAAAGAAGGTAAAATATTCCCTCCAAACAGAACTTATAAATTCTTTGACAGGAAAACAAGCATGTTTACTTTATCAGGTTTTAGCAGTGGTTAACAATATTACCAGCAGTGTTGAAGACAGTGCTTGTGGCTGGTATACACAGATATTTCCGTGTCATGTGTGATATCAATGGGAAATGTATTTCATGCATTTTCCACCAAGCCAGTGGATCGTCTTCTCCGTCTTCGACTTCCTCGCTGAGGTAACAGTCCGTTATCTGCGCCTTCTCCTCCAGTGTGCAATTTGGCAATTAGCTCGTCCATGTTTGGACTTCTTCTGTGTTCTAAACGCGCAAATCAGTCCGTGTATGATTACATTTCTCTGCCCATCAAAAAGTCTGCACATGCGCGAATATATCACCTATCATTGGTTATTGAACTGACAATTGTTGGTTGGAACATTTGTACATATCGTCCAACCTTACTGCTTACAATTAATAGTTACGTAGCGTAATTAAAAGGAGACATGGGAATTGCTTCATTTTTTCCTAGATAAAATAAATTTTATTTGACTGAAAGGCCACCAGTCAAATAAAATTGGAGATAAATAGCCTAAAAATATAATTAATCAACTCCAGGAGTGTTGTGAAAAAGCCCGACACAGTTTGTACCACTCTTAACTTTACTGCTGGACGTTATTCCATGGTGCTAAATGTGTGATACAGCCACTAGGAAAAATGTGTATTCCCCCAACTGGTTGGTGAATGGTTGTTAGCGGTTGCTGGCTGTCGCCACACGAAATTCGTTGCAGAGGTTGCTGCATAAACAGCCTTCATCTGACTGCTTTAACTGCTTTGGCACTGTGAGGGACCAAGCAGCCAAGGCATAGAGGACACAGGCAAAAAATATCTTCAAAAAGGGTTTTCTTTATTTTAACCCTCAAAAAAGTTAAAAAATGACAAAATTCAAATCATAATTAGCAGGCCCATAAAAGAGGTCAACTAAATATAACTCTACGAAAAGTAATTTCCAGAAACAAACAAAGTGAGACACAACTTAACTCACAAACTGACCTAATTACAAAGACACATGAGGGTAGCTTTTATAATGGTTTGGCAAAACCATTTACACATAGTAGGGGGAAACAAAAACACACTAATATTAACTAAGCACAGAATAACCTAACTAAACCTAAAACACCCCTACTCCTGGTAAGCCCATGGTTGGTCCTGCTGAGCAGGCATTTTGTTCCTGGAGTCCTCAGCCACGCCTTTTGCCCAGACAGGAAACAGCCACCGCCCAAACCCAGGGAACTCAAAGAAAGATAAACATAATTAATATAACAAAACATTTTAGAAAAACCACACAATGCTACTATGTGCGCGCCTCATAATATCAGTGTTAGGTTTAACCAAATGATTAATGAATTATATTAATGAAGAAAACTGCAAAACAAACTAATAAAGTGAACAAATGGACTAATTTACCCATGTGTGGCTGATGCCATCACAGGCACACAAGTAAACATCACATGGTAAGCAGCCAAGTGTCTGCATATCTCAATTGTAAGGTAAAGATCCCTACAATCTTAGAAGAACAACCCCACAGACTTGGCGACAGTAGGCAGGAAAAACTCCCTTTTATAGCTGGAAGAGATCGGAACTAGGCAGCAATCTGCCTCAGACAGTTGGGGAGTGAGGGGAAAGAGAAGAGAAAAAAAGTTAGCTTAGAGATATATGACAAAAAAGAGACATTGAAACAATCATGCAATCATTCAGTGTGGTCATACTTTGTTTTAATGTAAATGTTTTGACAACAAAGCTAGGCTAATCCAGAGTTGGATTTGCAATGAAGGAGTGGTTGAGTCTTGTAACGTTGCATTTTCAGTTAATTAGCTTGGCATATATTAGCATTATGCTGTTTCTGGCTATTCTTTTAGCCTAAAAACTGTAAAAACATTTAAATTCAGCCCATGAAAAGCTCAAAATACATAAGCAAACATGCATGTGCTTTTACAGAGGATATCCCAAAAGAGTCATCACTTTTGAAATATTTTTTTTCTTTCACTAAAAGCTACTTTCAGCTGCTTCTTTATTCATAAGGGATTTCCACAGTGGGTAGCTCCGTATGTTTGATTTGGCAGATTTTATTTATTTATTTATTTTTTACGCTGGATGCTCTTCCTGATGCAACCCCAAAAGGATTTGTGTCTTTTTTTGTCTTTCAATATATAATGTTATTCTTTCCAGTCAAAGGTTTTGTTTTTTATCCCATCCACTGCATAACATTCACTCTGTGATGGTTTGTTTTTTGTATTTACAAAGTGAAAAATGATAATAACAGGGTTATTGCTGTTTTAGAATTTTGACTCTGGCATGTGCTGTAATAGTCTTTGACACTGGATGTTATAATCCCCCTACACATCAGCTCCTCAAAAAAAAAAAAGAAAGACGATATTTGTGTGCGGGGTTCGAACAGGACCGGGTGTTAATTTAGTCATTTTCTCTCCTCAGATTAACGAGCTGGTGGACTGCAGAGACGTCAGCATCGGTGCCTGGTTTGAGGCCTGCATTGAAAATGTGACACGCGCTCCCAAAGGACAGATAACGCCCACAAAGGGCAAGGTGGGCCGGCCCCCAAAAAGGACTAATGGAAAACTGGAGGCCGAGCAGGGACAGGCCCACGGCCACGGTCAAAACACGGACAGTAACAGGACTAATGTTGTGTTAAACTCTGAGAGTAACGGAGCCTCCACCTCTCAGACAGACTCTACAGCAGCATCGGAGAGCAAGGAGAGAGAAGAGGACGTAATTTACCACATTAAATATGAAGAGTAAGTAGTGGCCCATTCTACTGATGCAGCCTAGCAGTGATAACAAACGCGGCACATCGGTGCGGCGGCATTTTGTTCTGGTGAAAGAAAATCATTCTAGACGCTCAAATCCTGCCCGATCTGAATTTTTTAGCGCCAATGCAAAATGTTTGCCTTCCTCACAGCAGAAAGTACGGTTTCATATCCCAGGTATTAAAAACATTTTTGTTCATGCAGCCAGTGCGTTCACCACTAAACATAAATGTGCTGTGTGCTTGTTTATGGTACTGCTGGCTGCAAGCATCACTAACCGCTGGGAATAGCAGCCTGTTTTCTCCTGGCAGTCCGGGGGATGGAGAAAGGGGGTTTGTGTAGTTGATACTACAATTTGGACTCTATCTCGCGCATACCCCTTTTCCAGCAAATTCATTCAAAAGCCGATGTTTCCATGGCAACTCATGAGTTCTCAGGAGCATTACCTCTTTGCTTGCCTTCTTCAGCTTTGTCTGTAATTGCTGTGAACATGCCACCGGTGAGACATAGCCTCCTCGCCGTGTCTATCGTAGTGTGCATGTGTTTCTGTCAAGGGATGCTGCGCCAGAGAAATGGTATCGGGGGTTTGTTGAGCAGTCATTGCGTTTTCTTTTATGTGGGCTTCATTCCCATTTGGCATCCCCCAGTTTCCCAAATCTCCAGTATTCAGCTTTGATTCAGTTTTGTATCATTTGCAGCGGGATAAGAATGCTCCTGTAGGGGGAATTAACAAATCTACATCGTTTTTTCCCCCTTTTCATTAAAACATATAAAATATCATTCTTATGAATCACATATGCTTCTATTTATTTCGTTTGCTTTAGTCTCAGGTTCCTTATTTGGATTATTCCATTGTTGAAAGTCATGAGAGACAGAAAAGGGAGAGAAAGGGAGAAACCAGTTAGAACAGCTTTAAACGCAGGATGTTACCATAATATTTGATTTGCATCTTTACCAGCCAAGAATATGATCGCAGTTAATGTTCTTACCACTATCCGCAATTATTAGCTTTCGTTTTCAGTACGAGCTTATCCAGTATATTCTTTTGCCTCCTACTAAGTGCATATTTACCTCTCTGTCCTGAGCACCATTCCAGGTTTTTTCCATCATTTTGTTTGCCAGAGAAAATTCGAGGGTGGTTAAGATTCCTCTGCCTTCCCACGCACACGCACTCCCCCTCAAACACCTGCCTGCACAGTCTGAGAAAGACAACCAGCCCTACGAAATGAACCGCCATGTTTTTGCATGCAATGTTTGGGGCAGTATTGCGACAGAACATAATGAGCCGCAAAAATGGAAATGGGGCTAAATGTTGGGACAATCTCCTCTTGGCTGCTCTGAGGAACTGAGCATGTGCGTTAGACTGTTACATTTTTGCTGAACCCGACATAAGTGTAAGATTCTCGTAATCATTAAGGACATCACAGGCAAATCTAAATTACAGTTGGAGGGTTTCTGCATTGACTACCCCTACAATATGGGCTGATATTTATCTAAACTACAATTAGGCTATTCATAGGTAATTCATAGTAAGTGAACTTCTCCAAAACATGCCTGGAGAATTTAACCAATAAAAATCACTTATATAGTTTATTCAATCCTCTTCTTAAGAAGGATTGGATCTTCTTAAGAAGTGTGGACCACTTGAATTGAGCTTTGAATATAAATTAAACTTTTAATTCATCTTTCCTTTGACCTTAGAGGAAGCTGTATTGTTACGTGTTACGTTAAAGACCCAGATGTTATTCAGTCCATTGTAAGATAAAGTTAATACAAATAGAGAAAAATTGAGGGGTCTTCCGAGGAGTAAGAGAATTCCCTACAAGTTGATAAAATCTTTGTTAGATGTCTAAAAGACTATAAGAAAAAATAAACATGAAAACTGAAGATTTATTTATAAGAATAGGAAAGCCACTTTCAAAAGATTTCAAAGCGACCAGTTAGGCTATGTCTACACTTAGCTGGATAAATTTGAAAACGGCGTTTTCGTCTAAAAATGCTCCGCGTCCACACTATTGTTTTCAAACTCGACGTTCCTGTACTGCGCATGCATGAAATGTAAGACGATTCGACATGCGTCATTTCCATCTGCCGTTTATTTACTTTCCGGCTCTTTGAAACGTCGCAGCAAAACGTCGCGGAAAAGTGCCAAGTTTTATCTGGAGCTATCTGGAGCATGTACAAACTGATATTGATCTTTAATAGGGCTGTCAAAATTGAGAGCAAACAAAACAACTGCTGGACAACGCCGTCCGCCATCTTAGTTGAATTGGCCACATGACTGCATAATATGACTAAAATGCGTTTTCGAAAGCCAGCGTTTTCACAGTCCACACTGTGACGCGAAAACGGCATTTTCCATTTTATCCACTTTGGAGAGCATTTTCAAAAAGCTCAGTTTTCCTTGACCAAAAGCGCCATCTCAGTGTGGACGGAAGGCCAAAACGGAGAGAAAAAGATGTGTCTTCAAACCAAAATGTATTAGTGTGGACATGGCCTTAGATACTCGACAAAAGCCCAAAATAAAACCCTGCATACCAACATCCAGACCTCATGTGTAAAGCATGGTGGAGGTGGCATCATGATTTCAAGTTGCTTTGCTACATTATGGTCAGGTCATCCTAAACAGCCCTGTAGAAAAGAACAAATTCAAAATTAGGGCTGTGCGATATGACCAAAATCTCATATCCCGCTATGAGACATTTATTGTCCTGACAACGATATATATCACAAAAATCTTCTGTAAATTCTGTGAATCTCGGGCATTTTTCAGGGCAGCCATTTTTTGTGAGTATTTATTACACGGCGTGCTGCGGGGAAAAGCCTGTTCTAACGTTTGAGTCTAAGGTTTGTTTTGAGCACCTGACGGCTCTTCTTTTGCTTCTCGTCCCTAAACTCTCTCCATACTCTTTCATGTGATTCTTGCATAGGTGGTAGAAGAGGTTTGCCATGTTTGAGTCTGTGGTGGGGTTATTTTAAATATAAGAGAAAGAGAGAACTTTAAGAAATGAATAAACAGTTTATTTTGTAAAACCACGAAAACAAACGATAGCGTAATATGAAACGATAGACGTTTTCATATTGTCGTCCGATATATATTGTTATATCGAACAGCCCTATTCAAAATTGTGTCAGGAAACATTATAGGGGAATTTCGGGGCAGCAGTCCATGATCTGAACCTTGGGTCATGTAACAAGACAATGACACAAAATCCACAAATTGAAAACAGATGGATTAGAGATGATAATTTTGGTTTTAGGATGACCTGGACATAACTTGAAGTGGGGTGGTATGACATTTAAAGTGCTTTTCAGTCAGTATATCGACGTGTTATTAATGATTAATTATTATTCTTTGGTCTTTTAAGTGCCACAAGAAGCTACAGAAAATAGCTTAAGGAAATTTTGTTTAAAGAATAGCGATATATAATGATATTACAAGGAAATGTGGAATGGAGGCAACAGCATTCAATGCAAACAAAATCAAAGGCATTTTCCAGCCTTCTATTCCAATCAGCTACTCTCATTGGTGACACATACCTCATTCAAAGTGTGAATCAGTTGCCATAATGTGCCAGGAGTAATATTGTAGTGGAGTAGTAGTGACACAGTGTAAGTAAAACATGAGCACAAAAGTAGCACAAATGTTGTTTTCTGCCCTGAAAGGCAATGGCTGTACTAAAACTATGATGTTTTTATTACAATGTGATGAGGTCAGCCTGTTAGGACGTCATTGTGACGTCATAGGGTGTCGTATTGAAAAAAATCCCAACATGCTTTTTCATATGATGATTATTTGATGTGGTTTCTTGACATTTTTTTCAACATCAACTTAATCAAAATTAAATCAGCTCGAGTTGTTAGTGCTATCTACTAGGGCTGCCACAAACGATTATTTTGATAGTCGACTAGTCACCGATTATTTTTGCGATTAGTTGACTAATCAGATCATGCATCCATTGGACGTAAAACCTACAGCTTATTGCACCAGCATGAATCTGCTCTTATATAGCTATCATTAGCTTACAGCTTTAAGTGTTTAAGGTATGTGCTAACTAAAAATAAAGACAAGATGATAGTTTATTAAATTTTAATGAAATTTGCAGATTGTTTCGGTGAAGTTTAATAAACTCCTTGCTATCTAAAATATAACGGGACACCGGAGCATATTCTTGAGCATCTCACACTTCTGATAATCAGTTGTCTGCTTGACGTTTATTCAGCTGTGTAAAAACTATAACTTTAATCTCAGCCAAACCGATTTACTCAGGAACAAATAAAATACTAAAAAAGCCAAACAATAACATTTGTAAGTTATCTAAGTGACTTATATATGTTTAACCTGAGTAGCGAAAGACGGCGGTGGGTTTGAAAACGATTTGCCGGGAGTCCGGGGTTCTCACGGGCTCTAGTGAGCTTTGCCCCCGGCTAACTATCGAGCTAGTGGGTAACAGATGTCCAGTGTTGGGACTAACGTGTTATTAAGTAACGCGTTACAGTAACTACGTTATTATTGTGGTAACGAGCACGGTAACTAGTTATTATGCCAAAATCAGGAATGCGTTAGTCGTTACTGGGATTTAGATAGGCTCGTTACTCGTTACTTCTTGTGGTGGCATCGCGGAGCTTCCACAGATTCAGTAACATTAGCAAGTGGTGGAGGCCAGCAGGTGGATGAGGGAAAGGGGAGGCAGGAGGAGAGACCCGAAGCGGCCGCTGGTCTGAGTGTGAACTGAACTTCAGGTAAGAAGTTATAACCTGCAGTCCATCTGGGTCAGATATAAACCAAGTTTAGGTGGAGTTTATTTTCGTTATGCTGACTTTTTCGTACTGCGTGCTAGCTAGCATGACGGAGTTTCTATACAGCTGGGTGGGTGCTATGTTACTGATGTTGAACTTTATTTTGTTCATACGGTTAATTATTAGAGTTGCCAACCGTCCCGTAAAAAACGGAATCGTCTCGTATTCAGAGAAAATATTACGCGTTTCGTATTGAGGTGAAAAGGAACAGTTTGCCCCGGACTTCAGCTACAATGAAAAAGACACAAAGCTGGAGTTATTCTGTGTCTTTGCTGCACAGCTGCCTCTTCTTCTCTCATTCTCTCCCCTCCCTCTCCTGTTGCTACTTTAATCATGAAACTGATCAATGATCAGCTGATCGGCTTTTCCCTCTTGTTTATTTATCGCCCACTTTGCGCCAGAAAGAGGAAACCACCGGATGTCGCGTTAAACAACAGCAGCACGTTTGATCAGCTGTTGTTAGAATTTATTTAATATTACTTTCTAGTATCAGCTGATGTTTGCTGGAGCCACAGCTGTAAAGCTGCTGGTCCTAATATCGGTTTGGTTATCTGGTGAGGGAAACATGAAGATGAAACCAGGAGATGTCCTTACTGAATCATCAGAGCTGAACAGGTGATGGAGAAACAGGTTTACCTTTTAGGTGACATGAATGAGTTGAAGGGAAGTTATGAACTGTTTCTGAGAGACAAATAACACCAGGATCCTTTTCTAAGTAGCTGACAGCTGGTAACTGTGCAGGGGTGGGTCTAGCAAAGTTTTGCCAGGGGGCCAGGCAGGGCATTAACAGGGAGAGGGGGGCACAAAGAAATACTTTCTTATTCTCATTTCAAATGTCTAGCTTTTAATAAATAATTATCTGAGTCTTACAACAAACGATTGATAGATTGATGCATATATACCATCAGAACAGTGTACATCCCTGTCACAACAGTGTTTGTTTTCATTCAAAGTCTTTATGATTTTTCCTATAATGGTGGGCCGGTCTCTAGTCAAAATGCCTGGGCTGATTTTTTTGTCCCAGTCCAGCCCTGTAAGCAGCTCATCTGCAGTCTGGTGTTACCTACATCTTCCTATTCAGAAGGCAGGATTTCTGAGTTCTGAGTACAATCAAAAGCACCACGACTGCAGTTTTTGTGTTGGATGTAAAAAGCGCACATGACGCTGTAACGTAGGCTAGAATCATGGCAGCAGTCAACGACGGTCCAGGCGTGGGATTTCTCTCGTGGAAATATACACATTTTTTCCTTTGGTAGGTGGCACATTGCACTTGTGGCAAGTAAGCAAGCTAGAAGACTGGCACTCTTGCTGGGTATCCAGTTAGCAACACATTAACAAGAGAAGTCTGAGCAAAACCAAAGTTACTTTCCCTAGTAACTAATTACTTTGAAAGTAACGAGTAACTTGAAGTAACTGAGTTACTTTTGATGGAAGTAACTAGTAATGTAACTAAGTTACTAATTTAAAGTAACTTACCCAACACTGCAGATGTCGGAGCGCTTTTCAAAATATGTGGTGTCTTGATAAACTGAGCAGATATTTGAGGTTTACACATTCTCGCCTGAAAATATGTTAAACATTTATTTTGTGACCCAGAAAGAATAATAAGAGTAATATTAAAACTAACTAGCTGCCACCATTGTTGGAAACTGAGCAGGGCTGCGCTATGAATTCTGGGACAAAGCTACTTCTTCTTCTTCGGGGTTTAACGGCAGCTGGCATCCTTGTACATGCAGTGCTGCCATCTTCTGTTTCAGTCCGTTATTACACTCTTAAATCCTACTACTTATTCCTGCGTCTTTTGTGATCTTACAAAGCTTCAAACGACGCATCGACTATTAAATCAGTCGTCGACGATTTTGATAGTCGACGTAATCGTGACTAGTCGACTAATCGTGGCAGCCCTACTATCTACCATCAGGCAAAATTTGAAAAATATTTTGAAAACTGGCTGCTAGTCTGGTAACAAACAGAACCAGTTACATACTCCCTCCCTTTGAAGGAGAGATATTTAATACTTTAGTTGAATAAAAAAGTAATTAAAGTAAATTGTAACTCTTCAGGAGCCTGCACACATAATAAAATAGGACTTGAAAAATATTTCCTGCCTGAGATGTTATGAGATGCTAGCTAACACTTGCATGTTTTGCAAAGTATTGTGCTTTTCTTGAGGTCTGGCGTTTAGTAGGCAAGCCACTTCCTGCTATTGAATTATCTCCCTCTTTAGGTGTTAAATTGTCATCTGAAACTGACATGATGCTTTCGCTTTCAGACATGCTTGGGCTTCTGTCATTATTATGCGAGCTGGGGAACATATACCTACGGTGTCACTGTGTCATTGATATTGTGAGAGAATACTTTTTATGACATGGCATAGGAGCTCAAAGAAGTGTTTTAATTTTAGTATTCTGTTATTTAGCATCCTGGCTCTCTTTTTTGTATTCTTTACTGGGGCACTTATTTATCATTACAGATACTTTACCTGCAATGAGAAGTCAAAACTTCTGTTGTAAAAAGTTTCTGCTACTATCAGGAGTTCTGCACCTCATGTGAGGAGCTGAGATCTGTTTTTAATCCCACTCGATATTTACGTTTTTAAGCTAAAAGGGGTGGTTTTTTGGTCAGTTTAACTCAAAGTGAAGCTTTAGTGGGTCTCGTCTTCTAATTAACGTAGATCCATGTATGCTGAAGAGGAGGGCTTATTAATATCTAAAGTGCTGGCGGTTAGCCTGCCATTATCTGAGCACGAGAGTATCGCTAAGGAAGTTTTATCTCCTTTCATTCCTAGTTTAGTAAGTGCCAAGGAAATAAGGATGAAACAAAGTTTAGTTTCAGTTCTCTTTCTCACTCTTCACCCACTCTGTTTCCTTTTCTGCAACAGAGCCGTTATTGTTTAACTTTTGAGTTGCAGCACCATATTACTACATGGCTTTTATCGGCTTTTTACAGTTGTAGTGAGAATATCCACCGGCATTATGTAGCTTACTAAATTTAAGATCATGTTTAGTATGACCATGAGCTCTGACAGGCTGGTTTATGGCCTCTTTTCCTATTTTATATTACACACATATAAATTATTCTAATTCAGTTTAGCTATGTCAGTTGTAGTGCCTGCATGCATGCTGTGGCTGTCCCATGGCTTAGTGGGACACCAGAGTAGGTCAAAACCATTACCATTACCATGTCTGTACCTTAGCATGCTACTCATTTGGTCAAATTATCCAACCACTGTAGTCACTATTTCAGTGTTTTTCTTTTAGAAGTTAAACAGTGTTGCTTTAACATTTTATAGTTGTCCCGACATTTGTGAGCCATGCAGGTAAAATGGGAGCATTAGAGTGGCTGCAAGACAGTACTCGGTTGGATTGTACTTGAAAGCAGCATCTAAAGAGAATAGCCTCCACCCATTAACCATGCACTGTTGTATGGAGTACTGATGTCTTTGCTGAATAGCTGCCAAAAAGTCTGGCAGCTGTTGTCGGTGCTTAAACGGTCGATTTTCTGTTCTTTGGGTCATTGTTCTGTATCCCCAAACAAAAATGATTGCTGTAAGTTTTAAGAGGTATTAGAAGATGTTTTGTTTGCAGCTGTAGAGGTGCAGTTTTAAAGAGTTTGTAATTGTACAGTGTGCACCAGTAATGGCAGCAGAACCTATGATTTCTGCAGCTGTGAGGGTCAGTGTGACCCCCGTGCAGACGTCTGAGCAGCCTGAAATATGTAACTATGCGGTTACATCACAAATCACTCTGAGACCAAACTGAACAGAAACACACAAAAAATGAATTCATATATCTAAAAAAATGCATCTGCTGTCCATATACAAATCTGGAGCTGTCTGCATTAGTCCACCATCTTCAGTCTGTGTGAATAAACTTAATAACCAATCCTGTCTGACCCCAGAAATAGAAACCCCCCCCCCAAAAAAAATAATAGCAAAGTCTTTCTGAAGCTTTTAACACAATGCAATGCAGAGACAGTGGCCTTGTTTTAATTCATCTGAGGCAGCGTGCAGTCATGTTTCCCATTAAATTAATTGTAGTGCACCCATGATGTAATTCTGCTACCGTTTACAAGCGTATGAAAATAACTGAATCGTATTAGACTGTTGACGTCACTGTTAATCACATTGTCTGTCCTCAAAAGTTGTTGTTGTTGTTTATATTTACATGCAGAGGACTGAGTTACAACTTATGGTACTTCTGCCTCTGCTTCCTGTTTAAACCCCATTGAGTGGGAAAGCCGATATTCCTCTCTCACATGTGTGTTTGTAACACATGTGCATGTTGATGTTTGTCTGGGGGTGGGTGTTATTGCTTGTATTCACCCCACTCTTTCTAAAACCACAGTAATCCCCTGGGCCTAAAAGAGGAAATCCCATAAATGAGCCTCAGCCTCCACTTCCTGGGAGCACACTAGCTGTGCCACAGCTTACATTTTGGTCTCTGTGGGCTCTCTCCAGTCAGTTTAAAATGGCTTCAAATAGGCCCCAAAGGCTTATCAATAGACAGTAAAGCAAAAAGTAAGTAAAGCAGCATAAAATCTTCCACAATAAATTTGTAATATGTTGGGTGTTCTAGGCATTTTTAGCTGAGCACAACGGGGCATTGTTGGTTTCTGAGTCAGTGGTCAGTTTTAGGCTCAGCTTTCCAGAGAAACACACGCATGCACTGCTCGTTCATGCACACAATTCTCTACTTCCTCCAACATGAGCCCCCCCCCCCAGTTTGTGAACGGACCGAGTCTGCGGGCCATTATGCCGTTAAACACATTGTTCATCTGTACGCATAATCCCAGCTATTGGCAAGCAAGCAAACAAGCTGTCAGTTTATCCTGAGTTAGGTCTGATCCTTACAGCTTGATGATGATTGGCAGGCAGAGAACCTGCACAATTAACCTCCCTATAGTCACCGGGAGTTTGCTAGACAAGAAGCCATTTCTCACTTGTTTAAATCGCCATTTGGCAACAGAGGTAGATTTAAAATTATACAGGATGTGCTAATGTTTTTCCTCTTGGCCAAAAATGGTTTTCACCACAAGCACATCTGGAAAGAAATATATATATAAAATAAATATAAAACTGTTGTATTCGACTTAGGCGTTTTTTGTGTTCATTCGTCCATTTTGAGGATTTTAAATGAACATTTAAACACAGTCCTAAAGAAAACATTTGATTAAGTTAATTTTAAATACTTTGTAAAGACTACTTTGCAGACAATGACTGTCTAAAATTCAAAGACGTGCATATTAAGTTAAATAATTAATCCAGGTATACAGTGAATAAAGCACTGATTACCGTAGCTTTCAAACTATAAGGCGCACTCCCGGTTGACGGCATGTCGGAATAGTCGCTCTTCGCAGGACTCCTACTTTTATCACAACTACTTGATAATTTCTCACTACCCGCAACAAAGTGTGGACTTGTATTGGTGGTATTGTGTGTCTGGTGTCATAATCTGCCAAGATGACCAGTAGAAACACCAGGAACCAGGAGCAAAAAAGAGATGAGCTCGGTGCGGCTAATGAGGCTATCATGGCTATGCTAAAGACCACGCTGGACGAGCACAAAGCCTCGCTTTCGGCAGAATTCAAGACATCCGTTCAGCGACTTGAAAACAAGCTGGACAGCATCCAAAACGACTCTCAACAGCCATGACCAACGGATTACAGCTTTGGAAACCATGGCCACAACTACAAACGCGGAGCTCCAGGACGTGGTGGCTAAGTTAGCGGTGGTGGCGGAGGATAGTGATAAGCTGAGAGCTAGGCTAATCGATGTTGAAAGCAGGAGCCGCCGCAACAATATTCGCCTCTTGGGGGTCCCTGAAAATATTGAGTGGCCCAGGCCAACTGTGTTCTTTTCTCAGGTGCTTGTGGACATATTTGGAGTGGACGTTTTGAAAACGGCCCCGGAGTTGGATCGAGCCCACCGGGCGCTGGTGGCAAGACCAGGCCCCAACGCGAAACCCCGAGCGGTTGTTGTCTGTTTCCATAGTTACCAGACCCGTGAGCTCGTTGTGCGCAAAGCTCGGGAAATGCGGGGTAAACTGAAATATAAGGACACTCCCATCCATATTGTCGAGGACTATTGCCCTGAGGTGCTGGAACAACGGTCCGCTTACCGCGGAGTTATGAAGGAGTTGTATGATCTTGGACTCAAGCCTCAGCTTCGCTACCCGGCCAAACTGTTCGTTATGACTGACGAAGGGAACCGGAAGCGACTGGCGTCACCAGGCGACGCTCGGAGCTACATCGCCTCACACCGTCCCCTGAGTTCTAACATTCTGGAAACCTGATCTGAGGGTCATGGTTGGATCCTGCCACTTCCGTAGAAGGGCTCATGACATTTTAGTTTGATGTTTGGTACCTAGAGGACAGCATGGTTTGAGTAATTCTAACTTCATTGTTTTTTCTGTTTTTCTCTCATTTTCCTTTACAATACCCCTGTTTATACTTTGTTCTAATGCCACCGTTGGCACGCTAGTCTGCTACGTGCACATATATGTATATACTGTTTTACTTTATATAAACACACATTCTTTCATTATTATTGCCTCTCCTACAGTTTGATTCCTGCCATATACAAATGGAGGACAACAATACCTCAGCCTGCCTTTTTTGTGCTTTTCTTCTGTCCGCTTTTGTATAGTAAGATACATCCTAGTCCCTTAATTTTTTCTAGCAGAATATTGACAAGGCATATTTTTATAGTGAGACCTTGCCGCCACAGGGAAGCAAGCCATTTGATAAGAGTTGTGATGGCGAAGTCTTCGCAGGGGAATGTTTACACCCTGCGGTGCAATGGACACTTGTAAGTTTTGTTTTCGGGGGTTTCCAGGTCCAATTTATGTTGTTCGATCTGCATGTATGTATTGCCTTGTTATATGTTTTTTTGTTGTTGTGTTTTATTTTATTTTATTTTATTTTATTTTATTTTATTTTATTTTATTTTATTTTATTTTATTTTATTTTATTTATTTATTTATTTTTCTTTCTCTGTTTTTTTTTTTTTTTTTTTCCCCCCTGTTCTGTTCACAGTCTGCTACCTCAAATACAGACACCAGTCTTCCCCTGGCCACTGTCAACTTGTCAAATCAAAGACCTGTCTGAATACAGTAAGGTATGTCGAGCACAATCAATGGTCTTAGAATTGTCTCCTGGAATGTGAGAGGGGTGGGGAATGCAACCAAAGTTAACAAAGTTATGGCGCATTTACAGCAGCTTAAAGGAGATGTGTTTTTTCTTCAAGAGATGCATCTCTGCAACAAAGAAGTGAGGCGACTCAAGAGAAACTGGATCGGCAATATATATCATTCCAAATTTAACGCCAAGGCTAGAGGGACAGCCATACTTATTCGTAATAATATTCTGTTTGAGCAACATAAAGTTATTGCTGATCCAGATGGCCGTTTCACATTTGTGTCAGGAAACTTGCAGGGCTCACTTGTGATACTGGCTAGCGTGTACGGGCCGAACTGGGACGACGACTCTTTTATAGCTAAACTTTTCTCTTCACTTCCAAATTTGGAAAACTATCATCTTATTATTGGAGGTGACTTTAACTTGGTTCAGGACACTCTGCTGGATAGATCGTCAACTAAGGCCTGTTCCCTGAATAAATCTGCTAGTCAAAGGAGCTTGCAAAGAAAAGCGTCTGGACTTCTTTAAGTTACTTGAAGACGTTTCACCTCTCATCCGAGAAGCTTCTTCAGTTCTAAGGTCAAATGGTGGAGAGTCCCAGATATAAACCTAGTGGGAGTATCCCCCCACAGAGGGACAAAAGGACCCCCTGATGATCCTCTAATCGCCTGAGCCAAGGTGTGAAACTGGGTGTGGGTCCCAATCAGCCAGAGTTTCGGGTGTGTTCATTGTGAAACCTGGCCCCACCTTATCATGCGAATTCCTGAGGTCAGATGGCCCAGGATGTGAGTGGGCGTTAAGGCGTCTGGGAAGGGATCTCAAAACTGGATTATAGATGGCAGAGAGTTGGTGTCGTAAACCCCCGCCTCTGTTCAAAGATGGTCGCTCACAGTGGACATAGATGGCTTCTTTCACTCCTCTTTCAAACCATCTGTCCTCTCTGTCCAAAATGTGAACATTGGCATCCTCGAAAGAGTGTCCTTTATCCTTAAGATGCAGATGGACTGCTGAGTCTTGTCCTGTGGAGGTGGCTCTTCTGTGTTGTGCCATGCGCTTGTGAAGTGGTTGTTTGGTCTCTCCAATGTAGAGGTCTGGGCATTCCTCGCTGCACTGTACAGCATACACCACATTGTTAAGTCTGTGTTTTGGCGTTTTGTCTTTCGGGTGAACCAGTTTTTGTCTGAGCGTGTTGCTGGGTCTGAAATGCACCGGGATGTCATGCTTGGAGAAAACTCTCCTAAGTTTTTCTGATACACCGGCTACATAGGGGATGACAATGTTGTTGCGTCTGTCCTTCTTATCCTCCCTCGCTGGTGTCTGGTCTTCTTTTCTGTGCCTCTTTGCTGACTTTAAGAACGCCCATTTAGGATAGCCGCACGTTTTGAGTGCTTCCTTTACATGTGTGTGTTCCTTCTTTTTTCCTTCAGGCTTAGAGGGAACATGTTCTGCCCGGTGGTGTAGGGTCCTGATTACTCCAAGTTTGTGTTCCAAAGGGTGATGGGAGTCAAAGAGGAGGTACTGGTCCGTGTGTGTGGGCTTCCGGTAAACTTTGATGTTGAGTTTGCCGTTCTCTTCAATGTGCACAGCGCAGTCCAGGAAAGGCAAACAGTTGTCCTTTGTGTCTTCCCTGGTGAACTTGATGTTTTTATCCACAGCGTTAATGTGCGCAGTGAAGGATTCCACTTCTTGTGTCTTGATTTTGACCCAGGTGTCGTCCACATATCTGTACCAGTGGCTGGGTACTCTTCCTTTGAAAGAGCCAAGAGCCTTCCTTTCCACTTCCTCCATGTAAAGGTTGGCTACAATAGGTGACACGGGGGAGCCCATGGCACAGCCATGTTTTTGTCTGTAAAAGCCTTCGTTGTATTTGAAATATGTAGTGGTGAGGCAGAGGTCTAACAGTGTGCAAATCTGATCGGGTGTGAAGTTGGTCCTGTCCTCCAAGGAGCTGTCTTTTTGTAGTCGTTTTCTGACAGTCTCCACGGCCTCCGTGGTGGGTATGCAAGTGAAGAGAGAGACTACATCAAAGGACACCATGGTTTCATCTGGATCCAGGGTAAGTTTCTGGACCTTGTCAGTGAAGTCGGTGGAGTTCTTGATGTGGTGTGGGGTGTTCCCCACAAGAGGAGCAAGGATGGTAGCAAGGTGTTTAGCAATGTTATAAGTGGCTGAGTTTATGCTACTGACTATGGGTCTGAGTGGGACAGCTTCCTTGTGGATTTTAGGAAGTCCGTAGATGCAGGGTATGGCATCCCCTGGGTAAAGGCGGTGATATGTAAGGCGGTCAATAATTTTGTCCTTTTCAAAGTCTTGAAGGCAAGCTCCTTTGACTACGATGACCTGGATGACTGAGAACCTTCACAGACAATAAATCTGCTAAAACCCTAGAATTTTTTAAAACTCAGCTGGGGATTGTGGATCCATGGCGACATACGAATCCTACTACTAAGGCATTTTCCTTTTTCTCTCATCCCCACCGTACATATACACGTATAGACTTTTTTCTTGTCGATATTAGGTTTCTCTGTAAAATTAGCCATTGTCAGTATCATGCTATCGCCATTTCAGATCACTCACCAGTTTCTTTTGATGTGGTATTAGCGACCCCGTCTCGACCCATTAAACATTGGAGATTTAACTCTAGCCTGTTGATAAGGGATGACTACACAAATTTTTTGAGATCACAGTTCTCACTTTTCCTTGAGTTGAACGACTCTACTGAAGTGTCAAGAGGTGTATTATGGGAAACGTCGAAAACCTACATGAGAGGCCAGCTTATAGGATTTGTGTCAAATTTAAAGAACAAAGAGTTAACTTACACGTCCAGTTTATTGAATAAGCTCAAAGATCTAGATGGCAGATATGCATCAAACCCAGATCCTAACCTCTATACAGAACGTGTGAAAGTTCAAGCCAGTCTCAATTTAACCACCGCCGCAACAGCTATGGTTCAATTAATTAAGACTAAGCAACGCTTTTTTGAATCCGGCGACAAGGCAGGGAAACTTCTGGCCTATCAAGCCCGTGCCGAAGCAACCTCCAAGCTAATCCCAAAGGTCAAGTCTGCTGCTGGTGACATAATATCGGACCCAGAGGGAATTAATGAAGTATTTGTAAGTTTCTATTCCAATCTGTACACTTCAAGCTCTCCCCCTCTATCAGAAGAAACTCTCCAAAATATACATTTTCCAAGAATAGATAGAGATCTGACGAAGGGATTAGGGGGACCTATTACTGTAGTAGAGGTACAAGAAGCCATTAAATCCTTAAACACAGGTAAATCGCCGGGCCCTGACGGTTACTCTGCAGAATACTATAAAGCCAATTCTGATCTTACGGCACCACTGTTGAAAGATATGTATAATGAAGCCTTTTCAAAATGTCAATTACCCAAGACTTTGTCCGAAGCTACTATTTGTTTAATCTTGAAAAAGGACAAGGATCCTCTGTTGTGCAGCAGTTACAGACCAATTTCTCTTTTAAATATTGATTTTAAAATACTATCTAAAATCCTCGCACTTAGGCTACAACGTGTTCTGCCACAAATTATCGCCTCTGACCAGACGGGATTTATGGCCGGCAGGCACTCATATGACAATTCAAGACGCCTCTTGAATATTATCCATACATCATGCAACTCAATTCCAGAGGTTGTGGTATCTCTTGACACGGAGAAAGCTTTCGACCGCGTCGAGTGGAGCTTCCTCTATGAGGTGATGGATAGGTTTGGCTTAGGGGTTGACTTTATTCTCTGGGTTAAGCTACTATATTCCTCGCCATCCACCTGTATTCGTACTAACAACAACTTGTCTTTGCCTTTTCCACTTGAGAGGGGCACTAGGCAAGGGTGCCCTCTCTCACCCCTCCTATTCGCCATTGCTATCGAGCCTCTTGCAATATGGCTGCGTTCAGAGGATAGATTTAAAGGCATTACAAGGTTCGGTGTGACCCACAAACTCTCCCTTTATGCAGATGACTTGCTCCTGTACATTTCTGACCCTCTAAACTCATTCCCGGTGCTTTTTGACATACTGGACCAATATGGTACACTGTCAGGATATAAGCTCAGTTATCAAAAAAGCGAGTTGCAACCCCTCAATTCCCTGGCCAGAGCTCTTCCCCACTCAATAGTGCCTTTTAAGTGGACAGAAACCGGATTTAGATATTTGGGGGTTTTTATTTCCTCTTCTATACATAAAATGATGAGGGAGAATTTTCTATCCCTACTAGAAAATGTTGGGAAAGATTGTGACCGTTGGATTTCTCTACCATTGTCAGTGGCAGGGAGAGTTAACCTGATAAAGATGAGTGTCCTCCCAAAATTCTTGTATCTTTTTCAACATGTCCCGATTCTTCTTACCAAGGCATTTTTTGACAAGTTAGAAAAGATTCTGTCACATTTCATATGGGGAGGGAAACAAGCTAGAATTCGCAAGTCTATTCTTCAGTCTTCTAAAACTGACGGTGGTCTTGGTCTGCCCAATTTTAGACACTACTATTGGGCAGCTAACATACAAAAACTTTTACATTGGGTTCATAACGACACCCCTGCACCAGCCTGGGTACAAATGGAAACTGCATCTAGCTGTTGCTCATTATCATCAATACTTAGCTCACCACTCCCTTTTTCTCCAACCCTTGTTGGGGATAATCCAATAGCTAAGGAAACGGTAACTATTTGGCGACAGTTCAGAAAATACTTCGGGCTACTTGGACCGTCTTTGCTAACGCCTTTATCAAAAAATTGTAATTTTGCACCTTCAAACACTGATGCGGCCTTTAGCAGTTGGAAAGATAACGGACTTAGGACTGTTAAGGACTTGTACAGTCAGGACACCTTTCTATCTTTTGCTGACCTATCGTCTAAATACAACCTGCCTAATTCCAACTTTTTTCGTTATCTTCAGGCTAGAAATTTTGTAAAAACGCAGTTCCCTCACTTTCCCAATCGGCCTCCAGAAACAAATCTGGATATCATCCTGCAGACGAACCCTCATCAAAACAGACTGATATCAGCCTTGTATAAAATACTAGATGCTTTGGTCCCCAAATCCATTTCTCATATTAAGCTGAGATGGGAGGAAGAGCTACAGACAACCCTGCTAGAACAGCAGTGGGATTCTGCTTTGAAATTGATTCACTCGTCTTCAATTTGTGCTCGTCATGCTTTGATTCAGTGCAAGGTGGTCTATAAAGTACACTATACAAACGCAAAATTATCTAAAATCTATCCAACCATTAGTGATGCCTGTAGCAGATGCGGACTATCGCCTGCCAACCATGTCCACATGTTTTGGTCTTGTTCGAAACTGAGTGCATTTTGGAGGAATATATTCGACACACTTAACCAGGCATATGGCCAGACTGTCCCTCCTAACCCCCTCTCCGCAATTTTTGGCATTCCTCCCGACTTGAACTTATCTGGCCCCCTCAAACAGGCCCTAGCCTTTACCACTTTACTGGCCCGGAGGCTTATTCTGTTGAAGTGGAAGCTTCCCCACCCCCCAACTTATGATCATTGGGTGAGAGATGTGCTCTTTAACTTAAAGTTGGAAAAACTTAGATTCTCTCTAAAAGGTTCTATTAGGGAATTTAACAAAATCTGGAAATCATTTCTCTTGCTGGTGGACACCATTACTTTACTTCCTGAGTCTGAAGTGAACTGAGCGAAGCTACATTATAATGTTTTTTTTTTTTTTTTTTGTTTTTTTTAAATCTTATTTATACCTTATCTATTTGTTTTTCCTTTTGTTTTGTTTGGTCCTTACTCTGCTTTTGTTTTCTCTGTTTTTGCCTTGTTTGTTTTTGTTTGTTTGTTTGTTTGCGGGGCGGGGGGGTTGTGGTTGTTGTTGTTTTTTGGGGGTTATGCTTGTTATGTGTATGGGTCCTGAGATGTTGGGGTTTTTTTGTTTGTTTTTTTTTGTTTTTAGTTTTTTTGGTTTTTTTTGTGTGTGTGGGCAGAGACTGGTTCTCTGCGGTGTCTTGTCTAGTGTGGACCTGGTAGGGGGAGAATTCGGGTTGGAGGGTATAATGGACATACCACTATTCTGAAATCAAGATTGACTTTACTGTTGCTAACTTTGTATGTCATTGTTGAAATCAATAAAACAAAGTTGAAAAAACAAACAAACTATAAGGCGCACTTAAAATCTTTTAATTTTCTCAAAATCGACAGTGCGCCTTATGTATCAATTCTGGTTGTGCTTACTGATCTCGAACCGATTTCATGTGGTACACGGCGCTCAAAAATTTGTCAAAATGTTTTAGCGCGACTTTGGTAAGCTACGAACCCGCGCCGCTTGATGGATTGTTGGAGCATTACGGCTACCGTAGCCTAATGCCGTTCAGGAGCCTCGCGGAGTAACACGTACTGTGATTCAACATAAAGGTGTGTGGACCCCAAAATGGCACGTGTTAAGAGATATGCTTACGAAGCGAGTTTAAAACTCAAGGCTATCAGTCGCGCAATTCAACTTGGGAATAGAGCAGCTTCAAGAGAATTCCGAATTAATGAATCAATGGTACGGAAATGGAGGAAGCAAGAAGATGAACTGCGCCAAGTAAAGGAGACCAGACAGAGTTTCCGAGGGAACAAAGCGAGATGGCCACAATTAGAGGACACAATTGAACAGTGGGTTATTGAACAGAGAACAGCAGGTAGACGCGTCTCTACAGCCTCTATTCGACAAAAGGCAACAGCAATAGCACGAGACATGAAGCTCGACGACTTTCAAGGAGGTCCTTCTTGGTGCTTCCGTTTTATGAAAAGGCGTAATTTCTCCATCTCCACAAATACTACTATCTCGCAGCAACTGCCAGAGGATCACGACGAAAAGCGGGTCATTTCTTGCGTCTGCTGCAAGAATAAGATCACTGAAAAGAAGATCCAGAAAAATTTGGATTCGCGGAAGAGGAATGAACGGGAAAAGTGAGTGCATTGTTCTGTATTTTATGTGTTACAACTTTTGAGAGTTATTGTGAATGGGTTGAATAAAGTTTGACTTATCTATTTTGTTTCGCTTAATGCCCCTTCTAATCCGGTGCGCTGTATGTATAAAAATATACCCGTTCATTGAAAAATACAGAACGTATTAACTGGCCACTTTATTAGTACACATGTTCAGGGCAAATCTGGCAGCAAATTAGTGAATGTAGGTATGATCAAGGCAAATTGCTTGAGGTCAAAATAAACATACACTGGGACTATGTGCACGTTAGCATATGCTACTTCCGGTGCGGAAACTCCTGTGGGGAGCTTTGTTTCCGGTGTCCTATTCGCGCCTTGTTTACGGTCCAAAACAAGTTAAGCAAATGAATGAATCAAGCGGCGATTTACATTTCTATAGATGTCTTGGGCATTTACCCAATATATCTGTAAATGATGTTCATCGACTTGTCAATATTTTTCCCCCCGTGCCTCAGAGCAAAAGAGAAAATGGATTCAAATGTTATATTTCTCAGCTGTCCCTCGTTTATCGCGGGTGTTATGTTCTAAAAATAACAAGCGATAGGTGAAATCAAGTAGCCAATTTTATTTTTTGACGGTGCAAAACGTTTCGTGGACATCATGGACATACAGTACTGCACTTCAGAGTCACACTGCTAGCGATCGATGCAGCGATTCTGTACTGTACAGGAGAGACGTCAGGGAGGAGATCGTCTGGAGCGATCAGGACGCAGGACACAATGTGACGTAAAAATAAGCATGCAAACTTGCACTACAAAATCCGCGAAAAAGCGAGGTGAAAGGTGAACCGCGTTATAGCGAGGGACCACTGTAATTTTGAAGGTAAGTCACAACATACCCTTCGTAAATACTAATGTATAGAAACCCTTACCAGCAATCATTCATTTTTTGTGTGGCTTTTTCTCAGGGTTTGTTAACATGCTGTGCGGGTGTGTACTTGACTAGCTGATATCGACATAACGGGGAAACATCTGGTTTGACTATTCTTCACCTGTAGTTTGAATGCTGAACATTTGCCTGTTTAAATCATAAGACCAGTCACTATACAGAGATGTGCTTCTGAATGTGGACGATGTGTCTTCTGCTGCAGTAATGCAGTTCTGCTTGTGTTGAGTGATGTCAACAACTGATCAATCTAAACTCTTTAAACGTCAAAATTGATCATTAGATTTTTTATGACACAGCAGTGGTGAGTGTTTCCACCTTCTGCTCTTTGTAACTTAACGCGCTCTTTCCGTTTTCGAGTTTTGGACATGATTTTGGAGTATATCTTCGCAGTAGCGATTGACCGCAAAGTAAAGCTACCGGAAATGTACAACCCCACATCCGGTCTCAAACCAGGAAGTTAGCATTTTCTCGTGCACAGGGTCTATTAGCTCGAGTAGTGTTTAGAGAGCTTCATGGAATGGTTTCAGTGACTGAGCACTTGCATTACCTTACATCCCCAAATGAGATGCAGTGGTTTAAAGCGTGCCGCCACTGGACTGCTGATTTGTCACTCTCTAGAGGGATGTATCACACTTCTCCAGCTGGCTAGCTGATGGACAGATTTGGTTTGGTAGTTGCCGCTTGTCTGACTGCATTTCAGACAAGTGTAGTTTGGTGGAGGGGGAATATGGTGTAGGTTTCTTCTTCAAGAGTTGGCGTTTGAAGAAGGAACTCTCAATGTTTCAGCATACCGAGCAATTTTGGACAATTTTATTCTCCCAACTTTGTGGCAAGAGTTTGGGAATGGTGTCTTCCTGTTCCAACATGACTGCATACCAGTTTACAAACCAAGGTCCAAAATACACGGATAAGTACGTTTTGTGTGGAAGAACTTGACTGGCCTGCACAGGGTCCTGAACTCAACGCGATAGAAGACCTTTGGGATGAATTAGAGCGGAGATTACAAGCCAGGCCTTCTCGCCCAATATCATTGTCTGACCTCACAATTGCGCTTCTGGAAGAATGGTCAAAAATTCCCATAAACACACTCATATACCTTTGTACCAACTTGGATTGGTTGTGGTTGAGGCACCACAGCCTACAGGAGTATCAATGCTGACCATCCCTTTATGACCACAGTATATCCGTCATCCTCCACCAATATAGCGCGCCATGTCATAAAGTTCACATCATTTTAAACTGGTTTATTGATCATGACAATGAGTTTACAGTTGAAGTTGGCTGCATAAGATATTGCAGGGAAGTCAACCATCACGGTCCTAACGGACATGGGCATTCAAGGCAAGCTCAGTGGCAAGTTCTTAAAGCTCTGACTAGCACTGCAGAACAGGCTAGTCGTTGACTTTGGATCAACAGGAAAGACACTATTTCAACTCTAAAGTAAAAGCGGTAACTGCAGCAATAAGGTAAATTAAGGGAGGTAATGCAGAGGGACACACACCCGAGATGCCAGATGTTGCTGGTAACACTTAGCTCCATATTCATACCATGAATGTGGCTAACAAATCTGCAGCATCTGTGTGACGCTATCATGTCAATACGGACCAAAATCTCTGAGGGATGTTTCCAGCCGCTTGTTGAAACTGTGCCATGAAGAATTAAAACAGTTCTGAAGGCAAAAGCAGTTCTAATCCAGCACAACTGAGATGTATCTAATGAAGTGGCTGGTGAGAGTATGTCAAAGGGTAAAATCTGCAAAGTGCTTTGAGTGGTCAGTAACATTAGAAAAGTGCTATATAAATGCCAGTCTATTCCATCTCATGAATCTGTGTGTGCTTGTGTCTATTCCAAAAATGTGGTCCTGGAAACTTCTCGTACCTGGAACTAACACAAAGACGGGTTTAAGAATTTTGGTAGATGTTTATCACCTTGTGAGGTAGCTGGATTCTCCTCAGAATCGTGATAATGAGCAAACCTTTTTTGCCAAATTTCCAGCTTTGCGCTTGTAGCCCAACCACAGTTGGCTTGAAAAGGTCAGTGTCCTGCGAGGATCTATTGGACGTGTTTTAGATGTGACAAAGTGTTTATATTGCTTGGTAAAATAAATGTAGTTTAATAAAGTATTCTGATTGATTCTATTTTATTTAGCCTAATCCTGCCATAACTATGAATTTTGCTTTTCTCTGCTGTTGCTGACTGTAGCAAAAGGTGGAGCGCTTCCCAGAAACTGTGCTGTGTTGATAGATGACTAAAGCTCAGTCCAACCACACTAGTTTTCTTGTTTTGTTAAGTGTATGACTTGGTTAAATGAGCCCAGAGAATATAATAAAGCTGCTGAGAGTAATGGACATTTTCTTTTCTGAAAACAACACGTCAAGTGGAGGTCCTCTGAAAATATCTGAAAAGTATAATGTATAATTTGTCAGTCACACATGAGCTCTTGGAAATAAAACAGTCCAGTTGTTAAGTGGTAAGAGGTTATTCCAATTGCAGCTCCAAGGTTGCTGAATTCAATTGATTTTCTGTGCAGATGTGCCACAAGATCATGGTGGTAAGAATCTATTATGATCCTTCTCTCAAATCACCAGTCAGAAAGATGTTGTGGGCAAATGTCTCCTATAGAAATGTTTCTCTGAAAAGCTACAATATATGAATAGATTTGATTTTAAATTAGTAGACCTGTGGTGTCACAAGGACATCATAAATTACAAAAACTGCACAATTTGTGACTACTGTATTTTCTCCCTGGACACAAAGACGGTTAAATTCACATGTAAAGAAAAAGTAGAATTAAGATTTTCTGCAACAAAAAAGAATGTGAATTGTGCAGTATTATCAGTATTTGACTTTCAGTATTCGGAGGTTCATGCAGACTTCTTTAGATCTGCGCGTTCTTTCATAGGAATAGTTATATTTGTTATCAGTGGAGCAGTCTGTGACTTAACCCATTGTGCTTTGAAATACTTGGAGTGCTTGTCCATCAGCTTGTACCAAAAACATGGCTGCATATTCCATCTTTTCATTCCTCTGGGGATTCTACATTTTTCTCAAAGGTACATCACAACTGTGATGATTTTAAGTTTAAGATTTCAAGTGAAGACCTTTTCTGTTTGTATAGAGAAGTTTCCCATTTTAATTTAACCTATGGGTTTATATTGTAGTTGTACGTTAACTGCTCACTTCACAAGCACTATATTCAGTATTTGTAGTAGCTTACATACAGCATTGAGACAAATTGGGTTATATAACTGTTACAAAGATTCCATGCTCTTAATCTGTCTCTCCTCAGCTACCCAGAGAATGGTGTGGTGGAAATGCGACCGGTGGATGTGCGACCACGTGCCAGGACACTGCTGCGGTGGGACCAGCTTGAGGTGGGCATGCATGTGATGGTCAACTACAACATGGAGACACCAGATGAAAGGGGCTTCTGGTTCGACGCAGAGATTGTGACCCTCAAGCAAACCTCCCGCACTAATAAAGAGCTCAGAGTCAATATCCTCCTGGGGTGAGCATCTTCCTTCAAGGTTTCAGGGTGATGCTTTCAGGTGTGAAGGCATCAGTGCTAGTTTTATTTTCTTTATCAGAATATCAGTTTGGCAAATCTTGTTTTTTCTCTCTCTCTCTTTTTTTTTTTTTTTTCCTTTCCATGTCACATGCTCTCCATTTAGGGGTCCTGGAGATGTGATCGGGGATTGTAAAATTCAGTTTCTGGATGAAATCTACCAAGTGGAGAAACCAGGAGCTCGTGCGCTATCGGCTGCAGACGGACAGTTTAAACGTATGAACAAGATCAATCCTGAGCACTGAAAATAATACCAAACTTGCCGTTAATAGTTTGCGCACCAGTATTCAGAAGGCAT
Source organism: Perissodus microlepis (assembly GCF_051167445.1). Lineage (NCBI taxonomy): Eukaryota > Metazoa > Chordata > Actinopteri > Cichliformes > Cichlidae > Perissodus > Perissodus microlepis. The sequence goes on from NC_140467.1 coordinate 43,127,885, forward strand.
ACATTTGTTCCCAAAGTTAACAAATTAAAAAAAGCTGAGGAATTAGTTAGAAAAAAGAAGAAATAAAAACATTCTCTATAGTGGGTCTTTATTCTTAGTCAACATGTTTTTTGTTTTTTTTTCCTCACAATATGAAAAATGTTGGTAGAGCCACTGTATCACTAACAGTTATTAGTGTCAGTCAGAGGAAAAAAAGGAAGACTGATGTTAAATTATTGTTATTTTGCTAAAAAGCCTGAAAACCAACCAAGTTGTCAGCCACTGTTTTTTGAGTTTAGATGTGCTGTTGCTAGTTTCCTCAGGTCTAGAGATTGCCTAGCAACCACCAGTCACCATGGAAGAGTATCCCCCAACTGGTTGCAAGTGGTTGTTAGGTGAAATCGGTCACAAAGAAGATTACAGTATGTCAATGAAAACATCTTTGCCATCGCTTTGGTTGCCAGCAGTTTTCCACGGTTGCCTGTAATTTGTCTGGAACGCGCCAACTTGTCTGCAGACATTTGCCAACTACTCTGTAAGCAGTAGTGAAACTTTGAAGAGTGCAACACAGCTCAAAGTAAAAGTTGTGCCTTTTAGAACTCGGTTTCAGTGGTAATGAACCATTTTTTACCTTGAAAGGGAACATTCTGTGTTTCTGGTTTGTTGCACATTTTTTTTCAGGTTTCACGCACAGCAGTTAGTTAGCAAGTGTTTGCAGACAGCCTCTGTGCAGAAGCCTCTTTGTGACCGATTTCACCCACCGACAGTTAGTAAACTCTTGCCAGCCAGCCAAGGAATACATACATATTTTTCGACCAGAGGTTGCCAGGTGGTTGCTGACTGTGTGATTGATGCCCAACTCGTCTTATAACAGTGCAGCCCATCCTTCTTGTTTTCAGTCTGATTCAATAGCACAGTTGGCATAAAAAAAAACGTCCCAGAAAACAAATTCTCGTTTGGGAAATTAGCAGATATCAAGCTGAAACACTAATAGCTGTTATTCAAAATAAATGAATGTATTATTGATTTGAACATGTGACAAATACACATTGTAGATAGGTTACTTGAACAAAATGAAGTCTGCCAACTTAAGACTGAAGAGTAAATTATGTCTGTGTGTGGATTGACCTAGCATTTGTAATATTAAATAAAAACAGTTGGGAATAAGTTGCCCTAATAACCATAATGCAGAAAATCATGTGTCTCATGCTTAACATGTCCCCTTGCAGTGCTCCTACAAAACCTACGCCTGCCAATCCTTTGTCGTTATGTAGTGCAGGAATACCATGATATTATCATTCTGTTCATACATGTGTTTGCATTTATGAATGCTGCAGGAAAGAGTGGTCCGGAGTGTAAGCACTGCAAGGCCGACCCTGACGCAGAGTGCCGTTTCTGCTCCTGCTGCGTGTGCGGGGGGAAGCAGGACGCTCACATGCAGCTCCTGTGTGATGAGTGCAACATGGCGTTCCACATCTACTGCCTCAACCCACCGCTGGCCACCATCCCAGATGACGAGGACTGGTGAGAGAGAGCGGCGCTCGACATTTTGCTGCGAGATTTTGAGCCTCGCAGTCATTTAACCAGGAAAAAAGGCTGATGAGTGCTGTTTAAATGTGGGCTGAAATGTATTAGTGTAGTAATTAAGCGGTGATTGAGGGTAAAATCAATATATAGTAATGAAACCATGCGCTCACAGGTGGGAGTTAATCTAATCTTTGAAAGACTTTCTGCCAAACAGATCTCCACGCCTTCTTGGCATCATTTTCTAAAACGGCGCAAAGCTTCATTATCTTGCGTTCTGGGTTTTGTCTGTTTCTCCCACAGTATTGCAAAGAAGTCAGAGATTATTGGAAAAACAGTTCAGGTACTGATTGTATCTGGTGCGGAGAGAAGATAATACTAATGGCTTTGAAAATAAACATTTTTAATTTTTTGTCAGTGTGGGAATTTAGAAAAAAAGCTTAAGAAAGATTAAATCATGGAAATTCTTAATAATTAAGGTTTACAAAGAGCTCGGGTAAGGCATGCTTTGAGAACAGCTCGGCCTGCTTTTCTGTTGTTCTTTGTATAAGTAAACGACAATAAAACAAGACCCCTTCATCTATCCTTTTTTTTTTTTTTTTTTTAACTTTTTGATGCATTTTCGTAACGTCCACAAAAATTTCCTCCTTTTACGTTATGTTATGTTTCCTAAACCTAAAAAAACTTATAGCTCAGGGATGTCAAACACATTTTACATTATGGGCCACATACAGTTCACTTGGATGTTTGTAGGTCAGATCAGTGATTAGATCAGATCCCTGAGATACCACAATATAAGAAAGAAAAGTGCAATTTCAACAATATATCTGTTTTTATACATGATAAAGAAATGCTGCTTTAGTTAATGAAAGAAATGTCAGTACGACTCTTGTGCTTAAATTGTAAGAAATAAAATATGTAAATAATTTTATAACTGGAAAAAGATCTGGTAACCATTGCTTATTGACCGTCCTGTAGTTATGAAACATGAACTTTGTGTTAAATAACAGAAAATGTCCCCTTTTTTGTGTGTGTGGACCCATTGTTTAAAAACACAAAAAAACAAAACAAAAAAATCTGAATTTTTTTCATTATTAGCACATTTTTTTAATTTTACATGACTGTCAAATTCTGTTCATATAATTCAGGGCTCTCTCTCTCATTTTAGATCCCGGGGAGCATAAAGGCTAATTTGATCTTAAATTGGCTGGGCCACTAAATCTATGGGATTAAAGTCCTAAAAAAAACCACCCCAATATTGTTGCTTTTTCTTTTAGTGTAAAACTGTTCAAGGAAATTTTGTTCGCATATCACGAACTACTTTTCAGTCTGTTTTTTTTCTTCTCTACATTACAAAGCAGTGCTGCTGTTGTAAATCAAAGAAACCCATTAGTACTGCTTCTTGGGCTCACACTTTGAGAAATTAAGTACTGGCAGCTCATTATCCAGACATTTTCTCATAATTAGAAAACAGAAATTATGTTGTTTTTATTTTTTCTGTAGGAGGAAGAAATACTAACAGTACATTTAAAAAAACACCTTGTTTTAAGTCAGATAATCAGCCAATAGTAGCTATTTGTGGATATACTGGTATTAATATTTACAGCAGCTGATCAATTATAATTTTATAAGTAAAGAAGAGGCGGGACATATTCTTTAACTATGTTGTAAGTGTTGATGATGCATACTTTCCTCATCAGAGGGCACAGTTTCCATGTTGGCAACACTTGTTGAAGCTGATCAAAGCAGAGTTGGGCAGAACGTGAATGTGTAAACCACGCATATATCATAAAATAATATAAATGACAAATGTTATGAAAATCTAATTAAGTTTTGCGTGTCTGAAAGACAAAAATATCGGCGGATATATCACAATTTTAAAATCCCCAAATATTGGTGTTGCTATCTGTCTTAAAAATCCCATATATGTTAAGTTGTAACATTGTTGCTGCAGTTTTTTGATTTTACAAAGCCAGCCAATGGCCAGAGTAGAGGCATTTGTAGGCTGGCCTAAAATTTTAGGAAGCACTGACGGAAATTGTTTCCTTCTTATTTTGCCAGGTACTGTCCAACCTGTAAGAATGACACCAGTGAGGTTGTCAAGGCAGGCGAGAAGCTTAAAGCCAGCAAGAAGAAAGCCAAAATGCCTTCTGCAACCACCGAGAGTCAAAGAGACTGGGGAAAGGTGAGACCCAAGGGCACCCTAAGGCACACATACAGCAAAGGTGGACTGACAGCTGCTCTGTAAGAATGAAAGTGAATTTCAATAGAAAGCTGGAGGGAAGAGTTCATATTGTCCTGAAGAAGCAAAGGCCATGTAGACAAATACAAATAAAACAATAACAAAGCAGGTTTTTTTTTTTTTTCTCAAAGGGCTTTTCTCTGTTTTATTATCAAAACACTAAAAAGTGCTTCACTCCATCATATTGGCTATGACAGACAGAAGAGGCGTTTTACATCTCAAAAACTGAATAACCAGATCACTGAAGGAACTAACGGTGAACATTTATACTTCCAGTGTAGTACATTTTATAATGGAAACAGTATATTTACATAGAAATGTTCATAATGTTTTAACATGACTTACTTTACTTTAATGTTTGTTTCCTTACAGTTCATTTCTGCTGTGAGTTTGATAGTTTGTTTAGTCTTTGAAGTCTGAAAAAAAATTAGTTTTCGTTTAGTAGCTTCGGTGTTAGCTTTAATTTTTTATTCATTATTATAATAGCTGTGATCTTTGTCATAAGTGAGATAGAAGAAATTAACAAAGCAAAACACTTTAGACACTCTGAGTTTCTGTAAGCATGTGCATGAAAGTCTCACCAGACAGGCCATGAGGTCTGCGGCGCTCCAGACTAAAATTAAATATATTTACAGTATAGTTTTATGTTGTTTTACGTAGTTTTGTGCAGTAGTTTTCATGTTTTTAAGGTGAAGCTTTTATTTTTGTTTTAGTGAGACACAATTGTTTTTTCTTCACACCGTTTCAGTTTACTCTAATGACCTCACGACAAACTGCTATAAGAAGAAAGCTCAGGCCATGCAAGCAAACATCGTTGTATTTCATTCACTTTATCCAAGCTGCCTTTTCTTCAGTTTACTTTTTACATGTTTGCTGTCAGTTATAGTCTGTTGTGTATGTTGCATTATGTTTGATCAGCTTGTTTCAAATTAAGTTTTCATGTAACAGACATACTCCATTTATAAGGCTTTATTGAACGTCTCATACATGTGGCTCCATGGTGTTGTGGTTAACACAATCATCTTACACACCAAAGATTCCTGGTTTGAGACACACACATAGCCTCAGTGGGGCTCACAAGCTAGCTTACACAGTGCTGTTCCTACGCCCGGATAAATGGGAGCATTTCATCGGGAAGAACATCCGGTGTAAAACCTGTGCCAAATCAAACATGCAGATCCATCTGCTAGGGGAGACCCCTTGGGATAAAAGGGAGCAGCCAAAAGTAGCCTTTTAATAAGCAGTAGTTATAATGTATTATAAGTTAAGCATTTATTAAGCTTTATACCGCCATCCCAAAGTGACTTTATAAATTCAGTCTTTCAGTCACAATATACTGATTTTGTCTCTAATATTGAATTTAAAATTTATTGTCATGTCAAAAACAGGCAGATGATAATACTGTAAATGGCCAAGCGGTCTAAACAGACATGATTGGTTTCACTTGAAAGTTTATCACAGCTTTTTCACTATTAGCAACAACTACACTGCAGCGTGGTTACACACTTTACAGCTGAGTAAATAAAGGTTACTGCTGCTAAAGGCATTCATTTTTATGCTACTGTGGTTACTCCTCTCTTACACCAAAAGACTCACATTCCACACCAAACCCGCTAAGTTGGAGTGAGTCACTGATGCAATAGTCACACTCTTCAAAGATGGGGACTGGGTCTGCCACCACTCACGGACGGTCAGCTACCGTCTTCAAAGCAACTTCGGTGCAAAGCAGCAATGAAACAATAACATGGTGTCAGGCAATTTTGAATGGGGTTAAATTGGCAATTACACGCAATCTGTTTGTGATAATGTGATTAGTAACTGAGATAAACTGGTGAAAATTTCAAGTCTGTTACTGTCAACATACACAGAACTGTGCATTAAGCAGAAATTCACATTCATTATTTACAATCTGAGACTCTCTCAGACTGTGTGTTGGCAGTCTGTCTTTGTGTAGAAATGACAATTACTTGTAAACCTTCGCAGATCTGTGTGAGAGTGATTTTAGTCAATCCAACAGAATAGAAATTCAATCCAATCACAGAGCAGACACTGACTTTTTAGTAGTGGCAAGGAGGTCTTATTTCTACTCTGGTGTGACTGAGCACAGGTGCAGATACGCTGTGGTTACCTTACAGATGGCGAACTGTTGAACGTTTAATCCTCAATCCTAATTAACGATCTGTTTGTTTTTTGCCGCTGCGCCTCCACACTCTGTGATTTGCCGGCGCTCTGAGCTAACGCTAGCTGTTGTTTGGCTGGTCTGATGAGTCACTGCAGTTTGGTGCACTGCATATATCAGCGACATTTGTTCATGTTTTTGTGTCTTTTTTTAAAATATTTGCCTATTAGTCAGTTGTTATTAGTCAATTATTAGTATTTTTGGATGCCTTAATGTCCTGGTTTATAATGCCACTTTGTCAAACGTGTTGATTCACAAAACACTTCAATAAATAAAGTGAAGGATGAAATTATGAATTTGACTGAAATTTGCCTTTTTTTTTCTTTTCTTTTTTTTTTTACAATATGGCCAATTGAGTTGTGTATATAGTTAACTTGCACATTAGTATATATGCACAAATTTGGCTTCATAGTCAGAAAATAATAATCTGCTTTACTACATTTTTGCCTTTTTTTTTTTTTTTTTTTTAATGCAGTAAATTTGTATATGCAACCAGAACTACATATATAATATCTAAAATATCATATTAATTTATCATATGTCAGCTAAAACTAGCATTTTGATTAAAAAGTTTGCACATTCTGGTGCATTAACGATTACAGAAACATTAAAAAAAAAATTTTGGTAATTACCAGTACTGTTAAATTTAGGGCAGCTGTGGCACAAACCTTACACTATGTGAAGGTCTAATAAATTTGTTAAGTGCTGTGGATATATATAAATATGTATGAGTAGAATATGTAATTATATATTCTGAGCAGCGTTTGGTATCTGCGGCTCAAGTGAAGGACAAAAAGTTAGCAGTGATGCTCTGTGCTATAGATTTATTTTCCAAATCACACCGCTTTGCTTCAGAATTTAATCTAAAACAGAACAGAAAAAAATGGCACCATTGTGTAAATGAGAGGTCAAAAAAAAAAAGTGAATGAAGTGTCAGACATCATTTTCTCATCACAGGCTAGACGATCGCCTATTGATGTGTTATTGATTATGAAGGGTTTTGATTATTATAATGAGTGTGAACTTGCTCCATTCACTTTTTCAAGGCGTTAGAAGGTCGCATTTAAACTTCCTACTTGGCAAAGCAACAACTGCATCCTTGTATCTGCTGAAACAGAAAATGAGACAGGGAGACTTCTCCCGCTCACTTAGTTGCTTATTTAATTTGAATCTGTTCTAAGCATGCTGTTAAATATTTTCCTCAAAATCCCTTCAGATTCTTCTCATGGCCTGTTTCCATCCTGGCCTTGCTGTCTCTCTGACGCTCTGCGCCGCGGTGTGTGTAATGTGAACAATGCCATTAAGCATGACTTAGCCACTTTCCTGGAACTGCCAGTGGAAAATAACTCCTTTCTTTACCAGAATGCTCCCTTTCTCGGTGGACTAATTGAAAACAGCCTGGCTTGTGTGTTTGGGCACATTTATGCGCCCTGAGTCATGCAGCATTTATACTTGACTTTTCTTATTAACACGATTTTAGAACCCTTAAAATAAAACGCTTTTCCTCGCAAAAGCTGTCTTGCATTCTGACTTTCAAGAACCGTATATGCCACCTAAATGGGATGCTGATCGCTGTTAAAATATAACTGCTGATTAAGCTACTGTACATTTGATATTTGCATGACCGCTGTGCTAAACGAATGCAATATAAAGGCATTTGTGCTCATTTTGGTATTTTTTGTGCACATCTTTGTTCTTTCTTCATATAATTGCAGGGTATGGCCTGTGTGGGGCGTACTAAAGAATGCACTATTGTTCCTTCAAACCACTATGGACCCATTCCTGGTGTTCCTGTTGGTACCACTTGGAAGTTTAGAGTTCAGGTTAGCTGGCGTTATTGTTTTTTTAACATTGCATGATAATCAGATATATTTTGAACATTTAAAGAAAATCATGCCTCACTCTGCACTTCTGTTTCTCCTTCCGTGTATCCCCCTCAGGTGAGCGAGGCAGGGGTTCACAGGCCACATGTCGGCGGCATCCACGGGCGCAGTAACGATGGCTCCTATTCGCTGGTGCTGGCTGGAGGCTTTGAAGATGAAGTGGTGGGTCCTATAATGTTTCTCTCCCCGTGCTAGTTTATTGTGAATCTTGCACGTTTGCCTGCTGTTCGTGATGTTATGGTCACTGTGATCTGTGGTAGGACCGGGGAGACGAGTTCACCTACACGGGCAGCGGGGGTCGTGACCTCTCAGGAAACAAACGGATCGGAGAGCACTCTTTTGACCAGACGCTGACTCACATGAACAGGTGGGGCACTTGGTTGTTTCTGATGTCCATGCTTCTTAATATGAAAGCTGCCTCGCTTCAGGTTTATTTGCTTTAATCTCTTGATTTAAATAACAACATGAACTATAGCCTTCACATTCATTGTCTCGATTTTTAATTAGTAAATAAATCCTTATTTCTGTACTGAAATAAGGATTTCTCAACCATTAAGCCATCATTTCTTTTAATTCTCACATTTAATAAAGATAATTCTGTTTTGCCCGACACCTCCAGGGCACTGGCCTTAAACTGCGATGCACCTCTGAATGACAAAGACGGAGCAGAGTCCAGGAACTGGCGAGCAGGAAAACCTGTACGAGTGGTCCGCAGCTCCAAAGGTCGCCGCATTAGCAAGTATGCTCCCGAAGAAGGAAACCGCTACGATGGCATTTACAAGGTATCGCCAAATCTTGTCCACCTGAAATACATCTGCTTACTGCAAGCAGCACTGCATAAAATACAGTGTCGATATAGAGTGCAGGTTGTGTACAAACTTACAGAATGATTGAAGTTTTAAAAGCTGCCTTTCAAGCTATATGGGATCCTATTACAGCCGTGTTTCTATAACTAACACTGCGCTTCTAAATCTTCATCTTCTTCTGTCTTAGAAACCGTTTGTCACCAGTCTTAAGTCAGAGCTGCTTCAAAACTTCAGTTCACTTTTTTTTTTGAATGAAATTTGCTGTGGTTGATGGCGGCTCGTAGGTGGTAAAGTACTGGCCAGAGATCGGGAAGTGTGGTTACTTGGTGTGGAGGTACCTGCTGAGACGAGATGATCAGGAGCCAGCGCCTTGGACCCCTGAAGGTGTGGAGAGGATCAAGAAACTTGGCCTTGCTGTTCAGGTTAGATATGTGTCTTAAATTAGGCACGTGTGCCTTTGTTGGTGCACTTCATTTCTACTTTTCAAAATTAGGTTCAATCTTCTTTGTCTCTCCCTGTGCGTCTGCAGTACCCCCCAGGCTACTTGGCGGCCATGGCCAACAAATCAAAGAAGGAGGCTTGTGCTCGACCCGGTCGGGGCGGCCGCAGTAAGCACTATCCCGGGAGGGGGCGGCCACGGAGGCAACGCAAGATTAAGGAGAAAGAGGAGAACGATGACAAGGAGGAGGAGGACGAGCATCCAGTGGCCAATGTGGAAGAGGAGTCTCCACAAAGTAATGGAGTGCAGAAGACAACAAGAGATAGTGGTGGGTGCTTTTAGAAGCTCAAAGCAGGTCAGACAAGGTATTGTGAGACGAGGACAGGTGAGACCAGTGTGATCACTGAAACTGTTTTGAAGATGGGAAATGAATATTTAAAAGCACAAACTCCACTAGGATATTTTTTTTACCTAGCCATACACCACTGTAAATATATATATTTTTTTTTAGTCTCCGAGGATAGATCCTTCTGTTTCTGAAGTCTTAGTTTGTTTTCTCAGCAGAGTCAAAACCGGTGGAAGAGCCTCCTTCTAAACGGGTGAAGATAGAGGAAACCTTCCAGCTGTCAGAGCAGCAGCAGCAGCTGATCCAAGAGGACACAGCCAACAAGAAACTCTGGGATGAAGCCATGGAGCACCTTAAAGAGGGACCGGTATAAAATTTAGTATACCACAATACACATCTCTGGTTTATGTTTATAAAAAATGTTAAGTATCTCACAGCAACTCGTTCCATGTGCTCTAAATAATAAATCTTCTCGATGTAAGAAGATTTACTGACTGAGATTTACAGCCTGTCTGTTGCTGTTGCTTTAAAAGTAAAGCAGGTTAAAAAGGCAGCAACATCGCCATAATTTAAAATTGCTACAACTTTAGTGTGTTTGTTTCTTTCCCACCTTCATTCCTTTGACGTTTCTTTTTGAAGAATTTCCTTCGCAAGATGGAGCAGATCTTCATGTGTGTGTGCTGCCAGGAGTTGGCCTTCCAGCCCATCACCACCGTCTGCTCACACAATGTTTGCAAGGTATAGGATTTTTTTTCTAACTATTATGTGGACATGCTGCGGTTATTGTTTGTTGATTATTATTTCATTTTGACTTTTTGTTTCACTAGGTTTCCACATTAGGTGTGCTTGTTTCAGTTTAGCTTTTTATTGTTTGAAATGTTTAGTTTGTTTAAGTCTCAGTGTTTTAATCTTTTTAAGTATTATGCCAGAGGGAATGATTTTAGCAAGTACGTCAGTACAGGTATAAACATGTTGATCAAAGCTTCATCGGACTTCAAGTATTAAACAAATACTTAAAATAAGAAAATTTTACCTATATTTTATATTGTATATTTTAGTTTTTTGTCCACATTCACAAAATCACATATTACTTTTAATATTTTTCAAGAATCTAGTTTATTACTTTATTATTTTTGTTAAAAATGTTTTTTTTTTTCACATTTTGTTTCCGTTTTTTGTTTGTGATGCCCATTATATGGTGTTTTAGGGTGCGTGAAAGCAAAAAAAAAAAGTTCGTTTTAGCCTGTTATTAGGTGGTTGCCGGGCAACTTGATAGCATAATATGTCACGCACAATTGAAGTCTTGCGAATATAAATTAGATTTTATTGTTGAGAAATAAAAATGTTTGATGCAGTGTTATAGGTGCATAATTTTAAAAAACAGTTTATTTAAGCCTGTTGCTCTGTGGTTGCTTGGCAACATGATCACATCAGAATATATGATGAGGATGAGAACCTTCAGGGGCTCAGGTGTACATGTGTACTAAGTTTGCTTAGTCAGCTCCTGATTGTGTAGGGGGAGAACAAACACACAGTCTTCATGTATTACAGTAACGTTCACCCTTCTCTTCACAGACCTGTCTCCAACGGTCGTTTCGCGCAAAGGTGTACACCTGCCCCGCCTGCCGCCACGACTTGGGCAAGGACTACGTTATGACCCAAAACAAGACGCTTCAGATGCTGCTCGACCAGTTCTTTCCCGGCTACAGCAAGGGCCGATGAGGTCGAAATCACGTTTATAAGTAGGAGACACGCACATAAGCACCCATTCTGTGCACCCTCGTATACTGTCAAGTACCTAGAGCTCCACTTTAAAATGCATTGCACACTCATAATGTACTTACCCTCGGGCTAATGTATATTGCATATACAGCCATTTATGTATACAATCATTCATACACAAACAACCTCAGTAGGGACTGACCTCATCTGTTGAACTTGGACTGTCTCCATCAGCATCACCAGCCTGAAAAATCAACCGAGGACATTTTTTAAAACTTCCTGCCACACGAACGCACACGAAAACCAATGCACAAAAAAAAGAGTCCCCAAACTCACGCTCACACTAGCCATCTCAACAGTTTTTCCCTTTCCACCGTGTTGTCCACCGGTTCAATTAATTGCGTTATGCCGTCAGAGTGCAAATTCTCCCCCGGCAACATCACAAGCTCAGCAGTTAAGAGTTTAGTTTCCTGCCACCCTGTTTGCATTTTGTGTACCATGCATGCAGCTTTACACCAAAGCACTGAGCCAATCGGAGCCGTTTCTGAGCTGGCTAATAAAAAGTGGCCGGTGCTAGGAGGCGGCGGAGGTGAGTAGGTCGTTTGACTGAGAGGGTGCCCACAGAGTTGATCTGTTGTTAATGTGCATTTATAATGAAATGAAGCACACTATGTCTTATTCCCATGAAGCACTTTATTACCGACATGTTGAGCAGGCTTGTTTTGTAGGTTAATCAGGAGCAAGTGCTAACATCCTGCTCCTCATGTCACTTGGAATAATGCCATTGCTTTGCCTTGAGCTAACGGGAATAGCAGATGTCTCACCAGGGGTAACTTTCCTTGTATTGGCAGGGAACACAAATTGGCAACTGCATCCAGTTTGTTTAGAGTGCTGGAAAATTTATGGTTCCAACAAAGCTGCAAATTTTACATACTGATGAGACGCACCAGTGAGTCCCCTCTTTACGTTTTACGTGGAGTCAGAAAAGCCATTTGCTTTAATAAAGACACAAGGCCACAGGGCCGATTATGGGCAAGGATTGCAGGAGTCTGCTTTTAAAAAGTAACCTCTGCTGGTGATTTGTGCCTGAACATGAGATAGAACAAACGCACTGTTGAAACTTCTTCAGAAGCACTAAAAAGTCCAACAGTGTCAGAAATGTGTTAAACGTCACACACGGAGGATTATAAATATAGTTCTGGTTCACGGTTGTACTTATTAAGTCAGATGACATCGACAAAACTGTCCTGGTATGTCAGGTCCATATGTTCTGGTGTTTTTCAACAAATGCTTTGATGTAACAGGAATAAAAGACTAAAGAGTTTTTAGATGCACTTCTGTTTCAGTGACTGGTGTCCCTGCACTCAAGAAGGCCTTCACATAAAGCTGGTTGGTCTTTATTGTTCATCTGCTGCTGTTCTACCTGTTAGTTAATGGTCGGTGGAGAGCTCTGGAGGTGTCCAGCATGATGTTATTCTCCTCTATTTTGGAAAACTACTTTTTTAAAATGCTTTTTTTAAATTAAAAAAAAAAGATTATTATTATTTTTTTTATATTTAGCGACCCATCCCTGATGTTAAACTAGACTACTAAAAGCACTTGGAGTGCACTGCATAAATCATTAGCTTCTTTGAGTTTGAGACACTATAACAATACCTAGTCCAGGATACTACTGACACTCAAAAATATTCTTACTTATAAGTTGTTTGGGTTTTTTTCTTTCTTTCAATGTTTGACCATAAATCACATTAATCCCCAATTGTTATTGAACTTCTTGTTCTTTATTTGTATGTTTGGCTGCATAGTAACACGTGGTGACAGTCCTGTCATCACCTGTTGGACCCAAACACAGCACATCCTCACCCCCATGTTCACTTACCTTGTGTTATTTTTTTCTGCTGTTGCCTTTCATCAGATATTTTGTTGACATTGAATTCAGAAGCCTCTGTGCCCTCTGACAGTATCATACTTTAAAAAGGTGTTGCTTTAATTGTGAGCGCGGGAGGCAGATTCGCACCTCTTTCCAGTGCTGATATGGTACTTTAAAATGTCCAGGGTTGGCAGGTCTGATAGCAGCTTTAACAAACGCCTCACGGAGAGCAGCAGCGGCGCAGTCTCGGACAGAGGTCACCTGGAGCGCTGATGTTCGGTTCGTGCATCAGAGTCGGCTTTGTGGGAAAAATGTAGCCCTTAAGGTGCAAAAGCCTTCGAGGCACAGACGTGTTTTGCGTAAAGCTGAGACGAGGGCAGCCTCAGCTTTTTTCTTTTTTTTTTAAACTCTGCTGACATTCAGATCAGAGGTGAACGCTGTCTTCTTGTCTGACCCCCTCCCCTCCCCCTCGAACCCCCCCTTCATTGGCAGGCTGTTTGTTTGTGGTGATGTCCTTGTTTCTGCTCAATCATTCAGGATTTTCTTTTTTTTTGTTGGGGTTTTTTTTTTGTTTATTTTTTTCTCTTTTTTATTAACATGCAAGTACAGATGCTACTATGGTCTTTAAAGCTAACTGTGATGTGCATTACTTCCACTGTTGCTTAATATTGTTCAGATTTATTTCTTCTTGCATTGACTGGCAAGCTGATACCCCTCCTTTCTTTCTCTGCCGTGACCTTTGCTTCCTCCTCCTCTCACTCCACTGTCTCCTGCCCTCCGTGAACCTACAGTACTAACAACTTTTAGACGTCTTGTGGACGCTTGGCTTCAGTGCTGTGTTGTTTTTTGGGGTTTTTTTGTTTCGTTTTTTTATTGCACTCTATTGAAGAGAAAAAAAGTTTAAGAAGTCACATTTGATTTTCCTAGAATGCTTACTATTATCTGTGTCTGCACACCTTTTTTTTTTTTTTTTTTTTTTTTTTTTTACTCAGCCATTTTAGTTGCTTCTGTTTTAATCATTAGTCATTTTTTTTATGTTGGCGACTTCAAACATTTGCAGCAAACGCCAGTCTGAGGAGTTTTATTGCTTCATATTGTGATCTGAAATTTTATACATGTCATGATATTACTTGATATGTACCTATTAAATATTTGGATTCAAGAAAGCAATGCTTTGTAATAGTATTTTTTTTTGTATTAACGAGGTAGGATAAACACAGTGTAAACTTCATCCTATTCTTTTTCAAGCTCTGCTTTTTACTGCTTATAATGTATTTTGTTATTATAGTTAGATTTATATATTCAAAATAAAACAGTCAGTAAATCCATCTGACTGTTTTACAGGTAACACAAATATCCAATCAGTCTCCTTGTTGAGGTCAGAGGAAAATGGCCAGATTGCTTTGAGCTGAAGGCTCGAAGCTCAACAGTAACTCAAATAATTAGTCATTACAACCAAGGTAAGGAGACCAGCATCTCTGAATGCATGTCAAACCTTGAAGCAGATGAGCTACAGCAGCAGAAAAGTCACAGCAGGTGCCGTTCCTGTCAGGTAAGAACAGGAAACTGAGGGTACAGTTCACACATGCTCACCAAAATTGGAAAAATGTTGCAGGTCTGATGATTTTCTATCTCTGCTGCGACAGACGGTAGGGTCAGAAATTTTCAGTAACTAAATAAAAGTATGGATCTATTCTGCTTTTGTGTAAACAGTTCAGGCTGGTGGTGATGATGTAATGAATTGGGATATTTTCTCAGCTTTGGGCCCCTTAGTATCAGCTCGATTCAGTTCAGTTTTGTTTTTATAACACCAAATCACAACAACAGTCGTCTCAAGGTGCTTTCTATTATAAGGCAGAATCTCTACAATAATACAGAGAAAACTCCAAGAATCAGATGAACTCCTTTGAACAAGCACTTGGTGACAGCGGGAAAGAAAAACTCCCTTTTAACAGGAAGAAAGCTCCAGCAGAACCAGGCTCAGGGAGGGGCGGCTGTCTGGCGTGCCTGTTGGGGCTGAGGAGAGGAGGACTGGACAACAGACACACTGTGGAAGACAGCCAGAGATTAATAACTAATGATTAAATGCAGAGTGGTGTGTAAACACAAAAGCTGAGCCTCGTTTAAACACCACAGCATTTCCGAGTACTCTTACTGGCCGTGACCATCCCTTTATGACCACAGTGTACCCACTGTCTGATGGCTGCTCTCAGCAGGATCATAGTTTCTTAAACATTACAGTGAAATTTCCTCTACAGTCATAAGATCTCAATGCATATGAGCACCTTTGGGATGTGGAGGAATGGGAGATCTTTGCCACAGAGAATTAAAGCAGTTCTGAAGCCAAAGGGAGTCCATTTCAGTACATAATAAAGTGGCAAGTGAGTGTAAATCCCATGACTCTATAGATGTCTTGACAACCGAATGTATTTAATTATTTAACAATGTAGGGCACCGATAGAGGAAATTACTGGTTTCCTGTCAAATTTAAGATTATACTAGAGTTCAAAAGCTCTAATACAGATAAGACTTGAAATTTCACTACAGCATTTCATACTTGATACAATTCCAATTAATGCAAGCTACCCTTAGGAAGACTGGCCATCTGAATATTAGCACCTACTCCCATTTGAGCCATTTTTGCCACATTTCAGGGGTCAAAATGTAGTTTAGTCATTTCTGATTTTAGAAATGTTGGCTGTGATCACTTAATGGGTCTTCATCAAAATTGTGCTTGTCAGTTTATGGGCAATAATCTGTGAATTGGGATTGATTGTCAGCTGGATGAGGTACTATGTCACCTGGTTATTTTTTATTTTTTTCCAGAATAAAATCTGAAAAGGCAGTCTTCTCTTTGCCATATTGAAAAGGAATTATGTAACTTAAATCAACACTTTATCACCATTTTCTACTGTTAACAAGAAACAGGAAAAAGAGATGATTTAAGCTTTGTGTCTACAAATTTTTAGCACTAAATCTTTAAGTTTGCCTTTAAGTGATGGTTTGGTCCAGATCTGAGCCAGGGCATCACTGAGCTGGTCATGCTGAACGATGTTACAGGCGGCATAACGTTTTCCACAGCTTCTGCAGACACGTTCACACTTATCACATGTGCTCAGGGTGAACCTGCACTCATCAGTGAAAAGCACATGGCACCAGTGATGGAACTGCCAATTCTGGTATTCTATGGCAAATCCCAATCAGACTCCGCGGTGCCGGGCAGTGAGCACAGGGCCCACTAGAGGACATCGTGAAGTCTGTTTCACACCAGTTGTGTGCTGGAGGTCATTTTATGGGGCTCTGGCTTTGCTTGTCCTGTTGTTCCTTGTATAAAGGGGCAGATAGCAGTACTGCTGATGGGTTCAGGGCCTTCTACAGCCCTATCTATCTCTTCTAGAGTAACTGGCTGATTCCTGGAATCTGCTCCATGATCTTGAGACTGTGCTGGGAGACAGCAAACCTTCTGCCAATCTGCACATGTTATTGTGCCATCCTGGAGGAGTGCGATTATATGTGCAACATCTGTAGGGTCCTGGTATCACCTCATGCCACCAGTAGTGATACTGACCCTAGTCAAATCCAAAATATGTGGGGAAAAAAACAAAAGATGAAGAGTGTGAGTAGCTTCCACCTGTAAAATGATTCCTGTTTTGGAGGTTGTCTCATTGTTAGCCCTTTAGTGCACCTGTTGTTAACTTCATTAACCCTAAAGCGGCTGAATCTGATTAAGAACAGCAGACCAGATCAATATCCTACAAGTTTAATTGACTTGATGCTGTACTCTGACTAAAACGTTTTTAATTTTTTAGCAGTATATATTTTACAATTTGCCATTAAAAACAGATTACACCTTTGTAGAAATTTTATTCTATAGTACTGAAAGGATTTGTAAATGCAAACATTTACAAATTCCATTAGTTTGTCTCGTTCACGACTAAGGGTCATAAATGATAAGATTTTTTTTTTATCCATACCTTTTATACATGCATTCAGAAAAACAATGGTAGGCCTGCAGGGTCCTGTTTTTGCACTCCAAGTAGAGTCACACAAATAAAAGAGAATTCAAGTGAAATATCCAACAATACATTACAGACCACAAACCTGAGATTACAGGTATGATAATGTTAATCAAGAGCAGTGCAATCACCTGTGGGTGTACCATGGGAGTCCATGGCCTTGAAGCTAATTTTAGTAAACCACACACTGTGAACACTTATTAACATGCAAATGGTTCCTCTGCAAGGTAACAGTACAGAGTGAAACGCAAACTACTTGAAGGCCGTTCTACCAAATTGTAAGGAAAACCTGGCTGATCTGTGGAGCCATCTAACAGGGGCTAAAAATCACATCGAGTGCCGTGGAGCCTCCTGGTGGTACAAGTGTATTTCAGTCTCAATGTCTTCACCACTGCATATATATTTGTGCGAGCAGCACAAATCGCATTATGATCTAACCCTAACCCTCCCACAATCATATTTGGCATAAAAATTACCTACAAAATACAGCTGCTAAAAACTCAAGACACCACAGCTGAATTTAAAAGCATTGGATAAACAAATACAAAGGCCAATGATCAGTTTTGTTGTTTTATTATCACAGAAGCACAACAGGTACCACTATGCAGGTGAACAACAAATTCAATACTATCACGAAAATAAAATAGTTAAAAAGGAATGCTTATCTGAGAAAAAGAAAAATCCAAACATCACACATTGTCAGATATACATGGCAGAAAGAAGCAAAAGCACTTTGGATTATTCACTTTCCTTTTTGCGTTTTGTACCAATATGCTCCACAAGATGTTTAACTTGAAACTGAAGCACTTACATCAGACACATGCAGTAGCTTTCATCTCTTTTCGCTCCACTTCTATTTGAAATGGATTCATTATCCAGCTCTTAAGTACCAATTATCAGGAGTGTGGCTTAAAAGTTTCCAAATCCACAATATTACCAGAAGGATATTGGTGCTGCAAAATTAAACTGGTCCTGCTGAAAGGTGTTTTTTTTTTTTTTTAATCAATTCGGGGGGGGAATAGAGATATGGGGAGAAGTTTAATGTATTTTTTTTAGCCAATCAAAAGAAAGCTGGAGTACCCGAGTGTAAACCTGATGACTTTTTTTGTTGTACATTCAACAAAAGACTGCTCCAACTCAATTGTGAAAGGAAATAAAGACTTTAACCTAAAAGCCATGACAACTGCAATAAGTCAAAAAAGAAAATCCCTCCTTTTAAAACGACTAAATGGAAAACACTATGAAAAAACATAAAACAAAAAAACCCCTCAAAGGATAGATGCTGAAAACAGAAGACACACAGCTTACAATTTATTCCCTTAAACACAAAAAGCATGGGGAGGTGAGTACTTGCATACAGAGCTACAGCCCAGGGTTTAACACAGACAGTATGTGAGTAAGCTGCGGCTGAATGGGGGAAACCATACAATAGTAAGGAAAACAAAAGACGTAAGCAGGGGAGGTTGTCCGGCGGGCTACTCCTCGTCTGAGGAGTCCCTGTCAAAGTTGTAGGCCATGAAGAAAACATCGGGTCGAGGTGGGACGAGGGCATGGCCCGGTTTCACAATCTCAAAGCCCAGGAAACTGAAGGTACGCACCAGTTTAGCTGGAATGAGAAGGTGGACACATTAAAATGATTGAAAATACATAAGTCCAAATTAACATTGTCTTACAGGGTGGACACAGAGTCAAATAGGTGAAGAAAAAGAAGAAAAAAAAAAAAAAAGCTGTTGGCACATACCACGATCATCTCTGTTCTTGTAAAAGCAGACAAACACGCTAACGACTTTCAGATGTTCTTCAGCATACTCCAAGAGAGCTGCGAAACTGCAGGGAGAACAGAGGGCAGCTTAGCTTAGAAAATGGAAAACAAGCCTGCAAGAAGCACGCTCAACCACAATTGACTTTCTCACGGAATCTGGAGCTTATCCTCAGAGGATTAGATGCATTTTCCTGATTTCTGTATACGCTGTGCTTTTGGTTTCACCTGCTATGTTTCATGGTCAGCAAAAATGTGATTTTACAACAGATCAAAGTTTAAAGCGTGCAAAGGCGCCAGGGTCCAATCATAATCATAAAATGCACACACCAATTATTCTAACTTTAATTGCTTGTGACTGCTCATGAGGCACCTCACATCTGCCAACCTGGAGATCTGCAGGTATTTTCTGCATATTGCTGCTAATCAGGCCTCACCTCTCCTTGCTGCCATCAGGAAGAGGGTCCAGAGGTATCTCCACGTAGAGTGCACTGCTGCTTAGGACAGCATCCCACTGTATTGTCTTGGAAACGGTAGGACGACTTTGGAAGTGGAGTATCCCAGGGCGACCGTTCCCTGGCGGTTCCTCCGTTACAGTCAACTTTCGATCCTGGAATTTAGAAACACTACGCGTGAAAACAGCAGTCTGTGACATCACATCATTATATTAACCCCTGAAAACACTGCACAAAGTGGCATTTCTTCCAACTTACTGAGTAGAGCAGTCGAGCTGAAGGAGTGTGATCCCGTGTGCCATTCCCTCGCCCACCTGGGATCTTCAGGGGTGGGAGAGGGGCATCAGGAGCACCACAGAGGCCCCGGGCCGCGGGTACTACTACAGTGCAGGGAAAGGCTGCAGGCAGAGCAGACAAAGAAAATGTAGTCACACAAACTGCACCCTTACTTTGTGAGGCATCTTTCGTGCAAGTACAGGCACATACATGTCACAGGACTGCAGAAAAATTCATACTCGGCCTGTGTGTTCAAAGAAGAGGAGCAGAAATTCATTTCCTGTAATTTTTTTTTTTGAGGATTTTGTGAAGCATTTCACATTGTGCGCTACTGAAAACTACCTGCAGGCTCTTATTCCTACCAATGAATTATAGAGGATGTTTATGGCACAAAGCGGAGCCAACAAAACCCCGATGGGTCACGTGCAACTGTTTTGTTTGAACTGTGAAGCAGCTGCTGTGTCTACACCTTAATACCCTAGGCTACAGATAACCCAAACCACTGTTGCACTGGGCACACTCATCTCAAAGGAAGTTCTTGTTCTTACAGTGTTTGATCACACTGATATGCTGATTTTTTTTATTTTTTAAAATATTGTGAAGTTTAATTATCTGAAAAACAAATACAAGATTAGAAATTATGCTTACCAAAAAGGTTTTGACAAACTAAACTAGCAAAGGCTACAAACAAACACCAGCAGGTCTGGTCTTTTAAATAATTTACAGTTTCAGTTCCCACAACAATGGCACTATGTTTACAAAGCATCTAAAGGAGCCAGCGCACCAAAGCAGAAGGATGAGGTGGGAGGCAAACAGCCACAAGCGTTTGCTTTTAAAAGTGCAAACGTGGATTTGTACTCTCAAGCTCCAGTTTGAGTGTGGTTAATTCACCTAGTTTAAATTAACAGCTTAATACAGTCAAACGGCCAAATCCACAAACTAAACCTTTACGTGCTGTGATGCAAACTCATAGATTAACACCATCTTGTGGTGTGGTACACTGACAGGTCAAACTTCTTTGAGAACAAAGCATTGATCAAAGTAGGCCTTTTGTTATAGATGATGGTGTAACATGACTGCCTATCAATACAATAACTTAGTGATCACATAGTAAGCTGAGCCTGATTACTTTTCACAATATTGATTAAATCATCTGCTCCTTATTATTTGTTCCCCCCAATTAAATAGCACTTTTCTACTGACTTTGAACACAGTAAGGGCTTTCCTATAACAAGCATCTTTGTCTAGCTCACACTACAATACAGGCACCATGGGAAACTGGTGTTCGGGATCTTGCCCAAGGACACTTCAACATGTAAGACTAGAGGAGAAGAGGGCTGACCTCCTGACCTTGTGGCTAAACTTAAATCTGATGTTAGATAAAGCACTGCTTTATTCACGCTCTACTCTGCTTAGTGTGAATACAAAAGCAGCATCACATCCACACAATTAAGGAGCAGGAATTGAAGAAAAACTAAGGAAATTCTGACTCTTTATTTTACTTTAAAAAAAAAAAGTAAAAGAACAATCTCAAATTGAGAGAGTGATTAGACAAAAAGGAACGATTTAATAAGAATTTTAAATATTTCAGAGATATTTCAGTAGTACGTACAGTAGCTGTGACATAAATTAATACTCTAATGACTACTTAATAGAACTTCTACCCTATTTTTTTGTCTGTCATTTACAAATTTGACACCGAATGATAAAAACCACCCCAAAAAGTCTTTAGTATTGAGCGTTCTCTTCGGTTACAGTGTTATACGTGTGCGCATTTATAATGGTACGTCCATCATTGTGTACAGTAATCTTCTCACGTCACCTTCAGTAAAATGGCAGTTGCGTAATAATTTACCGAGTCAGCTCAAGATGGCAAAGTCAGCAAAACGTGTTCACCTTTTTAAAATCAGTCTAGTGGTATCATACCTCTCGCTTCCGTCCTTTATTTATCTGGGGCCACCAAATGTTTACGGGAACAGCGGGACTAGCGTTGTTTCCCTGTTTCAATGCGCACAGCCCGATATGAGGCGAGTTTTAAGCATTAACAATGTCACACGACAGCTGCCGTATAAAGATCTGCTTCATTCAAGACGGATATCAGTTTACGTTGTCGGCACGTATTTCACAACATGATGTATTAAATTGCGTATTTTCTTTTTACTTTCTTTGACAAAGCGATTAACTGTTAAATGCTGCCTACTTGCTAACTGCAGTGACGCAACTCAAGTTCAACGACGTCTGCGGCTAACGTTAACTAATGCTGGTTAAACTGCTTCTCGGGGTCACACAACAAGCCTACGTACTTTCAATATAAGAGTTTTTAAAAGAATATTAAAAACACAACAGACAAAAAAGTGTGACCTAAAGGGTATTTGATGATACTGCGTTTTACTTAAATGCTATTTACTTCCGCTTTTCTGGTGGGCCGCTAGCTTAGCCACCCCTCCCCCCACATCGCGATTAGCCGTTAGCTTAGTCGAAGTGATGGTACTTACTTCCCAATCATGTCACAAATACCGCTACTCAAATTCGCCATGGTAGTAAGAGGCTGCGTTTTTCCTTCTTTCTCGCGAGCAAAGCAATGACTGTTTAGGATCCGCTGGAGGTTGGATTTTACCATCCGGCCTCGGGTAGAGACACGACGGGCTGACTGCTCTCTGCTGCGCTCCACTCGGTAGTGAACGTTCACGGAGCTGAGAGCTGGTTAAAAAAAAAAAGTCAAGCGACACAAAACGACACAAAACACCACTTCCTATTTTCAAAATAATTGTGAGGACGTTGCGTCTTATGCAACACATTATTTACATGATATTTTTCTTTTAGCATTTGGAAAAACACTTTATTACATGTTCTTCTTATTTACAAAATAAACTAAACTGATCTGCACTAAGATTACATTGCTGCCCGCAACAATGAGAAAGTCGAAACAGATTATTTCTAATATAACAAGAACCTAGTATTCTAGCAATACATCAATGATTTGTCTTAATAACTATATGTCATAAATTTACCTTATTCTCTGTATATTTTATTCATTTCAAATTAAAAATATTAACGGGGACCATTACTGTGAAAGAGGAAAACGCATTAAAACAGCTATGCCTATTTAGAGCTAACTTTACATTACCAAGCTAATGCTAACCGTGTTAAAAATGCTAACGGAAAAGATATTTTAGGGTGCTAATGTAGAATCTCACATTTACCAATATCTGAGAAAACTGACTCTCCCTGATATGTGACTGGAAAATAGTAAATGTGATCTATGACAATGTCTTCTCGAAGCATAGAAACATTTATTTAAAACGGCGATTTCTTCTGTTTATATTCTTTAGCTTGTTTTATGCTAGCACACACCAGTAGAGGGGGGGCTGTGTTTACTGGGCCCGGAGGCACCTAGAGAGAAAAACTTAGAACAAAGGACTGTATATGAGGCCTATATGGTATCTGAACTCGTATTTTCCACAGTATTTGGCTGCATTGCTAAAATAAGTTCATGTGTATGCGTTTGAACAAGTAAAAGATGCCACACTATGACCTGCAGTTTTTCCCTGATTGTATTTTCTTAGAGTATTCCCATGTCACGTTTATCTGGGTGGTTTCACTTAAAATTTAACTGGTTATAAAGGTTTTCAGATGTAATAGAAAATGATCTTACTTGTGAATTGTATATTTGAAAAGTTAGTCAATTGTAATAAGAGCATTTCAGGAAGTCTGCTCAGGTGTGACGCTTACTTACATCACGTATTGTATTGCAAACAATACAGATGCAATAGTGCACACAAAGAATGCGATCACATCATTCCTAAATTACCCCAAACATTTCTTCTGTTTCTGTATTAGTTAATGTAATAGTTGTGTATTTTCTGATTACTTCTTCCCCTAAATGACATTTCATTTTCCTAGCAATATTTGCCAGTCTTTAATCTCTATTTTCTACTTGGTTTAATTTATTGTAACTATAATGTGAAGGGTTACATGAAAAATACCACCTTTAAACTTGTGCTTATACGTTTCTTGCTAGATTTAGATAGATGTTAGGTGGTTTGGTTTACAGAATTTTTTATCTAAGTTTAATCAGATCTATGAAAATTACATCTAAGTTAATATAACAAAATGAGTCAATTTTCATTGGAAAATGAACACATTCTGTGCGATAGCAATCAAGACATGATGGCAAGAATGGCATTCAGTGACTTCGTGCGACGCTCCCTCTGTCCACCAGGTGGCGGCAACATTCTAAAATTTCGTTTTAGTTCAATGATAATTGTTATAGGTTAAAATAAAAAAAAAAGTTCATTGTAAGCTGCATGGAGAAGACCCCACTGATGTTGTAGTGGTAGTAGTAGTAGTAGTAGTAGGTGAGACAGCATAATCAAGTGTATCTTTTCAGATGAAAAAAATAAATTGTGTTTGTGAATCTTCTTTCAGTTCCATCTGCACTACAACACGCCTCATAACAGCCTCAAAAACACAGTGAAGCTATACTCCCAAAACACAAGGATAACCACACCTAATTTTCACACACTGAACTCAGTTATAAAACATATTTGCAGCACTTAGGAAATTTATTAGAACACCTGTCAAAAACATGAATTTTTATCACAATGTTGTGAACTTTCAACCACTAAAAAACAAAGTTTTCTGTTCATGAAGTATACAACTTCAATTTATAATCTTAAAATTAGAAAATTCACGGGTGACAATCAAAATATTTTAGCAATAAAATAGAAATATTAATATTTAAATAGAGATCTAGTGCATACTTGTGTATTAACCATTACAGAAACATAAAATATGATTTTAGTGATTAGCAATACTGTTAATATTAGGGCAACTCTCACGTAAACTTTACTCTGGTTAACAGATTTATTAGACTATACCACCCATTGTAGTTTATTGTAAGGGGATTATTTAAGAGAGACAATGTATTTAATTGACACTTTTTTATTTTCAGTATTTTATGGAATAATATTTTAGATTAAAAAACAGAAAACAACAACAATTAAACAGAAAAATGAACTGAAAATAAATCTGGTCTACGTCAGAGGGTATCTATCTATCTGTCTATCTATTTTTTTTCTTCAGGAAATTATACTTAAATATTTTAGTCTCATAAATGTTAACTGAACTGAAGTGTATATAAAGCTTTACCTTGCACAGGGAGTTCATTGAGTTCATTTTAAAGGAATAATTCACCTTTTTTTTGTCTTTTCCCGATATCTCTTTTATATTAGTAATTTTAAGAAAAAGATATGGTACTCTGAGAATCTTTAATTGAATCCTGGGAAATTTAAACAACCGAGATGGAGGTGGTAGAAGCATAACTTCAAAGGAGAGAATAAAAGCTTTATGAAACCTTATTTTCGGACGAAGTCAGTAAAAAAAAGAAAACGTTTTTAAATCAAATAAAAATAAATATATATTTATGTGGTTTTTAAGTCCTAGTAAGCACAGAAATTTAACTTAATTTGCATAACGTTTCGACAAATCTCTTCTGATTTCCCTCCTCCTCCCGCCCTCTCATTCAAGTTTGTCCCTCTGCGCGATCCGTTTGTCGTCCGAAGAGAGGAGGAAAAAAAGAAAAAGAAAAAGGCGAAGACCGAGAGCGACGCTTGCAGCTGATGTACCGCTGGCTCAGAAATGGAGGGCGACACCACTGTCCGGAGAATAAAACCCTTCGGGACTCAACAATACATCGCTCAGGATAATAACGGAGCCCAGGACCGCTGCGAGAACAACGGCTACAACGGTGAGCCGAAGAGGAAGCCCGAAGTGAACCTTTACCTGCTGCGAGAAGGGCTCGCAGCTTCCCTGGTCTCTGTGTTTATTTTGGTGTTGTGGGCACTCGTTCACTTGTCTTTGCAGCAGCTTGTCATTGGAAAACCGACGGGCGAGTTCAACGCAGTGAGAGCCAGGTGAGTTTTACGATAAGACCAGTTTTATTCTCTAGGTGTTGGCCCGGTTAATCTTTCTTCTGTTGGGAAAGAGACCTGCCCAGAAACCACTGCCTGTTCCGCTCCATCTCCACCTTTACCTTCAACCTAAGCCGCGAAGTGGACAGGTGCCAGTCTCAGGAGAGGATAGGTGCAGCGACTATTAGGACTAATCTGATGTAGTTAACCATTATTCCTCCCCTAAGCCTTTTAAAACCATCCCTGGGTAGATGAATAACAAATTTACTGTCTAAGTCCTAATTCTGAAAGCCGTCAGATGTTAAAAAAGTAGGTGTTTATTTATATACGGTAGCACACAGTAAGTTTTTTATTTGGTGCATTTCCAATGCAAATACACGACAAAGGGTTTTAAAGGACCGGTTGAGAAACAGGAAATGCGGATTTAAAGCACGTGAGCATAGCGGTAGCATGTACATGTAGTTAGTTCTCTTATTGTAGTGGGAGACAGAAAAGACACCTTTGGGAGCAGGGCTTTTGTTAGATTACATTATTAACAAACAGGAGGAGGAGGAGAAGAAGAAGAAATCACCATATTGATCAGTGACAGTAAGCATCAGGAGCTATCCTACTTATCAACCCTGACATTTTATAAAACACAGAAAAAAAATCGAATAAATGTTCAAATACAGTAAGAGGGATCATAATAAACATCACACATCCTGTCCCTGTAAAAGACGCTGTAGAAATTTCAGATTAAAAGTTCATTCAGTTTCATGGCGTTACAGAGGGCTGCAGGGATTATAGCATTGAATCTGAGGTCAGCTGAGCTGCTGAAAGTGCAGAGCAGCTGGATTTGCCATCTTTTGGCTCATTGCTCTATAAATGAGTGAGACAAGCTGCATTTGAACTGATTAGAGCTCTGAGCTCTGTGTCTGTCGCCCACAAATCCAGATTTTGCAGTAGGTCATTGAAAAATTGAGTGAAAGCAGCACTTTAGATTTCTGAAATATCATGTGGTGCCACACTGGCTACAAGAAAACCAAATTGATCAGGAGATTGGTTTTTAATCTATACGGATAACAGCTGGACTACAACACATGACTTTAGAGGTCGTGGTTTGATATCAGGCACAGTTCATTTGTTTTAAGTATCAGTAACCACTGCTGTATTTTAGTATCTCTAAAAGGAAACAGCAGTTTTCTTCTAAAGAGAAAGAAAGGGAGTAAACACCTCCTAAGGCAATATCACTGTTCTCCAATCCCCAGACCTCACTCTTAAGCTTTGATCAATTGTTTTGCTTCCTTAAAAATGTCTTGTGTACAATGCATCAGGAAATACTGAAGATTGCTCAGTACAGTTTCCAAGTCTTGTTCTGCATGTATTCAATCACTTTTCAGTAGAAAGCAAGACAAGAAGGGTGAAAATTGTAATCTTTTACAGTTAAATTTGTAGGTTTAAAGCAGTTTTCCCCCCCATATATGTTATGAAAAGCTGCCTCTTTGGAGACACAATTACAGTAAAGTATGATCTACCATTGTTTGTCATATACAACCTTGTTTAGCCCCACAACACTTGGGTTATAGTACTTGTACAAATATTTTGTTAATCAGCAAAGCCAGCAGCCAGTTCACTGTCTAACACAAAAATGTTTAAGCCTCGTTGTTTCTCTTACAGGCCATGTCAGTGAGTTCACTCATGTCTTCAGGACATGCATTTAATATATTTTAAGTTTTTTGAGACTTTGTTGATGCTTTGTCTACACATGCACAGTGGCATTCAATCAGACTCTGTAATTACACGACTGAACTGTTAAATTGATGAGATATGCTCAAATCTGTTGGGACAAGTCGCCTTGATTTACTGATGTTTCACAGTAAACATGGCAGGTTATTTATCTTTCTCTCTTCGTCCTTTTCTCTCACCTCTCAATCTAGGCAGCACTTGGAGCAGATTACTAGTGCTGGCCCTCGGCCTGTGGGCAGCCAGGAGAATGAGGTCCTGACAGTGGGATACCTGTTGAAGCAAATCGAGGACATTCAGGTCGAGACCGCCGCAGGCCCTCATCAACTCACGATTGATATTCAGCGTCCCACTGGGACCTTCTCCATTGATTTCCTTGGAGGCTTCACTAGCTTCTATGATCACATCACCAACATTGCCGTTAGGCTGGAGCCCAAGGGTGGCGCGCAGCACCTCATGCTCGCCAACTGCCACTTTGACACAGTGGCCAACAGTCCAGGTAAAAACAAATTAATTACTCATTTGAACAGACATGCCTCCGTGAGGGTGAAACCCTGAGTGTGGTGGTGTTTGTTTTATTCATAGTCCACACCTTGCAAATTAACACCTGGAGACCATGTCAACAGCAAATTCTGTGCATTTTATAAAAGCATCTTCTTAAATTTGTTGTTGTACTGCAAGTGCTCTTTTGTACTATTTATGGTCTCCAGAGGATGGAGCTCATCAGACTGACTTTGATCACCTTGATTTGCTGTCATTTGTAGTTAGAGTGACACATTTAGAAAACCACTTGGTGTTTTTAATTTTTTTGAGTGACATTTGGTTAAAAAAAAACAGTCATTGCAGTGGAGCTTTTGCACGCCTGAGTTGCATGCAAGAACATGTGCATGAGAGCTTTATTTCTACTCTGTTTTAAAACTGTGTTGTGATCATAAAATAGTTTCTTTGATACTTAAAATTTAGTTAAACACCCCCTCCCCACCCCAATTGTAAAAGTGGCACAGATATATCTATAAAGAATCTGATCTATAAACACATTAAATAATGTCGCTGGTGTACATAAACTCTTAACAACAATCATCACTATTTATGGTCCCTACAGGATGAATTGTAAACTTTTCTTTTCCCTGCTTGGTTTAAATATGTAGCACATTGCAGTGTGCAGCCATTGTGCTTTAGTCTGGTTTTAATTCAGCAGGTTTTTTTTGTTGTTGTTTTTTTTTTTAACTCTACACCCTCGAGCCTTGTGGGTAGGCATGTTTTCCCAGCTCTCATTCTCACACACACATATGCGTTACACACAGCTACACTGGTAAAAGGAAATTGATCCAAAAGGTGTGGACCAGGAAGATACACATATATTTTCAGATCCCCCGGTGCTTGCCAAGCCTTTGATTTCTTGGAATTCTTAACGTTTGTTTATGGAAAAACAAAGAATAAAAGCAGGCAGGACTTGGTAAGATAAACTCATAAGTTAATTCAAAATACTTTTTTCCTGTTTAAAGCTAACCTGCACAGATGCATGCATTCTGAAGTCTTATGGTGAGAGAAAACAATTAATATGCTACTGTCATATGTGGATGGTATGCAGACACAGGGTGAACAAGCCCCCACCCCTACCTCATGAACTCACTGAGTGTAGAAAGCCAGAGCACATGATGTCTGAGTTTGCCCCTCTGATCTGCAGGTCATATTTTCCTTACTTTGGTATATTTTCACTGCTGAGCTGTGTAATCTTTCTGTATCACATGCTCCTTTCTTTTCGTCTCATTGGTGCCCCTTTTTCTTTATTCTCTCACCAGGAGCGGTGGAAGTTAATCAAGTAGACACATGTTCCTTCACACAGGGCCTATTCTCTACACTTCATAATTTAGAGCTTTTATTTCTACCATCTGTGTTTTGTTATCTCGCATTATTTTGCTAGGTCAGGACAGATGGATGTTAATTGCATTTCTCTGGATGTAAATAGCAGGTTAAGACTGATTTCTGTTGCTCTCACTAATGTTTTAGTAAACTAGAAGCCCACGATTGGTATTCGTGACACACTGCTCTCTGTCTAAGACAGTTTCTCTGTCTTAGGTGCCAGTGATGATGCAGTGAGCTGTGCAGTGATGCTGGAAGTCCTCCATTCTCTGGCCAACCAGTCAACTCCTCTTAACCACGGCGTCATCTTCCTGTTTAACGGGGCAGAGGAAAATGTACTGCAGGTAAAAAGAACATTTGGTGGGATGTTAAACTAGCCTGTAAGGAGCACTGGTGTCATTTTGTTTAATTTGTATCTCTTTTTGTTTTTATTATTTTCTCCGTGTCATTTGTTGTTTCTCTCTTTGTCTCTCTGGATCCTCACGCTCTCCTTTAGGCCAGTCATGGTTTCATTACCCAGCACCCATGGGCCAAGCAGGTGCGAGCCTTCATTAATTTGGAGGCTGCAGGTGTTGGTGGCAAGGAGGTTGTTTTCCAGACAGGTACTGTAACGTACTACTTTGAGGAATTAGCCTTGTTTGTTTGTTATGATGCCTTTTTTTTGGTGTTTGTGTGTGCAGCCTACCATCTATAGCATGCAAAAAAGCATTGCAGGTTCTCCAGTTAAAGCAGTCAACTACTGTTCCTTTGTTTAGTACTTTAAAGAGACTTAAATGTTTACAATACCAAAATACAAGCAGGCAGGTTTAAAAACGGTGGAGGCGAGGGGATAAATAACTTTGATGATGTATCTTTGTCTACAAAAGGATGAATCTGTATGACAAAATTTAGGAATCAAGGCTAATTGTCAGGTATCTAAAATATTTCAGCAGCCTCTTCTCCCTTAAAGGTCCAGAGAACCCGTGGCTGGTCCAAGCCTACGTGCATGCAGCCAAACACCCCTTCGCCTCTGTGGTCGGCCAGGAGGTCTTTCAGAGTGGTGTTATTCCCTCAGATACGGACTTCCGCATATTTAGGGACTTTGGTAACATCCCAGGTAAGTCCACCGATTCTTACACTACATAACAGAAGCCAATAAGGAAAATATGCAAGTTTTCTTTGCAGAATATGTTTATAGCTAAACATTACTTTATTATGCTTTTTTTTAAAAATAATGTCAGGAAGGATGTGCTTCCTGACCCGCTGCTCTGGTCAGAATTTAGTGTAGCTTGCACACAATGATCCACTCAATTGGTCTTCACCTAAATTATGCGGTCATATTTCCTGTGTTATGGGTTTTCAAAAGAATCCCTATTCTTCTTGAAATCAGATTTTTGGGATGTGAGTTTTTGAGCCTCCTTTACTTCTCTGAGAATTTTAATACTTGCTAGTTTGCGTAATAGAACCACTGACAATGAAATGTATCACTTTTTTTTCTGTGCTTCACACGTTACAGTAACCTGTGAATTGGATGAGCTTTTCCATTACTGGCGTTCTGGTTTAATATATTTTTATGCAGGCATTGATCTGGCTTTCATTGAAAATGGCTTCATCTACCACACCAAGTACGATACAGCTAACAGGATCCTAACAGACTCGATACAGAGAGCGGGTAAGCAGCGGACCTCATATGCTTCCATGCTCAAATATTTATTACGCTTTTATTCAAGACTCATTGCAAATATGTGAGAGTTGTCACTCCAGCACCATTTTTCTGTTACAGACACCTGCTGTGCATTTGTCCTTTGTCCACCAGTCTGTCTAAGGACTTAAATATGCACACGTACAGCGGCAGTCACAGACTGTTGCCCCTTGTGCTTCTGCGTTGCTGAATAATTTTGCTTTGCTTAGCAGAGAATCCAGTCAGACAGCACTAAAAACCTTGGCATCAGTTGGCATCTTTCCTCTCTCCCTCAGCAACTACTGGACATCACCCTTCTGTTCTTCTGTGTGCAGCAACTCCCCATGAAAGGCATGAATTATTAGAGAGAGAAAGCGAGATTTCAGACGGAGGCAGAAGGTATTTTTAGTCTGTAAAGAAGAGGGCAGAAAAGTGCTGTAAGGTGGAGAGTAGGACACAGCACGGAAGGCGAGGATCTATCAGCAGTTCTGCTCTTTTGAAGCTTGTGATGAATACACCCTTTGGCCTCTGCTTAAAAATCTATGTCTCTCGGTTTGGTCTAAGCGGAGCAAGCGATTCACTTTAGTTAAAAGCAAATGCAGCGTGGATCTCTTGTAGAGATTATATGTGAAATGTTTTTCTAAAAAGAGCTTGTTTCCGTGTTTATAAAATGGATCTTATCGTTACCATCAGTGTTGGCTTTGTGATAGAAACAGAAAATAGAAAGATGTGAGCAAATTGCAAGCAGTGAACTCTGTACAAAATCTTGATTGTACAGTGTTGTTTTGGCCACAGCAAATCTACCAGGCGGAAGAACAATGGAGCTTTGTCTTGCCTTGTGTTTTTGTGCCATTAACTGTGCAGATATGGAGGTAGTATAGTACAGTAGTACAGAGGAAAAAAAACGAAACTGTTTTTTTGTTGGTTTTTTTGGCTGCAGTGAATTGAAAACAAGTCTACACACCCCTGTAAAAATGCCAAGTTTTTGTGATGTTAAAATACGGGACGACAGTGAGTCATTTCAAAACGTTTCCCGCTTTTTATGTGACCTACAACCTGTGAAAATGAGTGCATTCAGTATTCTTGAGTAGGACTCTACTAGCAGAATAGAATAATCCTTTAATTGTCCACAAGGGGAGATTTGGGTAGCATGGGTATCATGGCACATCTTGACTTGATTTGCCCACTCTTCCTCAGACAAGTGCTGCAAATCTATCAGATAGCACTTGTGCACAGCTCCCTTCAGGTCATCCCACACATTTTTAAGGATTTACATCTGGACTCTTGTTGGGCCATTCCAGATTGAACTGGGGCTTTCGTAAAGGTGGAGGTACAAGCATACATCCAAATCAACAAAATAATGGATTCAACAGAAGCAAATTAAAGTTTGGGGGGTTTTAGGTTTTCAGTAGAATATTTGTGGGGTGACCTGAAGAGGGCTGTGTAGAACAGCTCAGATCTGACACATTTGGAGTGTGTTTGCAAGGAAGCATGGGCAACTATTCCCAAGTCAAGACATGCCATGTTGACAAATGGTATGCTGTGATAAAATCAAAAGGTGCTTCAATAAAGTCTTAGTTTAAGGCTGTGCTCATAAGGCAACATAGGATTTTTAAATTGATACCATAGGTGTATCTACTACGAGGCTGATGGGTAGCGCGGGCAGTATTTTTATATCCACTGTACAGCTCGCTCTTGCTGTTCCTTCCTGTAATCAGATTTCTGATCTGAGCTGAACTTCATATTTGGAGTCAATTTAAACAGAAAGCCCTTGGTGCCCCGTAAACTTGTAAATAAGATTTGTTCTCCATCTCCATCTCTCTCTCACACGCACACACACACACTCACACGCACACACACA
This sequence comes from Perissodus microlepis, assembly GCF_051167445.1. NCBI lineage: Eukaryota > Metazoa > Chordata > Actinopteri > Cichliformes > Cichlidae > Perissodus > Perissodus microlepis. Next base: position 43,160,399 of record NC_140467.1, read on the forward strand.
CACACACACACCACTGAGCTTTTCCTCCTTCCACAGCCATCCTCACCGCAACAAATACATGGTGTATACATCACCATACATTACTCTGTAATAGTGCACATAAGGCACAGCAGTGGAATATGAGAGAGTACTGTCCTTATCTGTCAGATCCTATCATCCTCTCTTACATGTCCTGTCATGGGGGAAAAAAACTCTTCTGTGAGTAAAACAGTATATGTGTGTTTAATTGGTTTTTACAATATTATTGTTTGTGTAAGAGGTCGCAGTAGTCATCTGCATGTGTTGGGGGCTGTAATTTACCAATATAGTGCCATTTAACAGGCCACCCCCTCTGTGTAGCCTTTTCTGCTCAGTCAACAGTAACTGGTGTAATGCATGTGACATGTCAGCTCTGTAAAGGATAATCCTTTTAGTCATGTGAGGTCCTATGAGGTTATCACTTTCATATTCAGTCATATAATCTGTTTACTTCCCCATATGTAGGATAAAATCACAAGTGGTGGAAACTCTAAACCTCTATTGACTAAACCTCCCAGTTCCTCTTATTCTGTTGTCATTTACTGTCTGGATAACTGGCTTGTATATGGCAGGCTGCCCAGATGATGCACACTGTTCTTTATGGAGTAAATGCACTGAAGCTTTGACTGTCTTTAACTCCATATTTACGTCCTGTTTTCAGGTGACAACATCCTGGCCGTTCTGAAGTATCTGGCAATGTCAGAAAAGTTGGCTGATTCCTCAGAGTACCGCCATGGCAATATGGTGTTTTTTGACCTGCTAGGTGTAATTGTGGTAGCTTACCCAGCTCGTGTTGGCACTATCCTCAACTACATGGTGGCCACAGCTACATTCCTCTACCTGGCCAAGAAAGCCTCAATGCCTGGCCATGGAGGTAGGTCACCATTTCCTGCACTTAATCCTTGTTACTGATTGGTCTTTAAATCAAGGATTCTGACTAGGGGGCAAGGTAGTCCTTGAAGAGGTCATTTTCTAAGAAATTGATCGTTAAGGTTTAGGGTTACATCACTTACCAGAAAAGTAATGAACATGAAATGCTTGTTTCATTTGCATTAATGGCCCCAAGCTGCGTATATTTTAATGATATGTTGCAGTTTTAAGATTTAGAACAAATAGCTTTGATGAGCTCTTGTGGATCTGCAGAATAAATTGGTAAAATCCTAATTTATTGGCGTAATTGGTCACTTGTCTCTGTGTCTCCAAGGTGGGCGCTATGTTCGAGACCTGGCCTGCGCCACAGGTGTAGCATTGCTCAGCTGGTTTGTCACCCTGTTGTCAGTGCTGATTGTGGCCCTGCTTGTCACTCTGTTGGGCCGCTCCATGTTTTGGTACAACCACTTCTATGCCTCAGTCTGCCTGTATGGAGCTGCAGCCACTGGCAAGATGATACTGATACACACACTGGCCAAGAACCTGTACTACGGGGTGAGTGAGTGGAGTTTTAAATATAGAGCTTCCAGTAAATTTCAAGCAGAGACCGAGTGGCAGGACATGATTAACAGTAGCAGTAACACTGAATGTGAAATGTACTGTTAAAACTTTTAGGAGCATTGTCTGATTGTATGGTAAAAGTGACATTATGCATCACTGTCAAAGATGTGGCTTCTTTCTAAAACCCACTTATATTTGATGAATAGGAAAAATGAATTGTCACAGACAAATTTTGGACTATTTGTTGTGTTAAAGTTGGAAAAAGTATCTTTATTCTTTAAATTTGTTAGTTGCACCTGTTCAACTGCTTATTAAGGCAAATGTCTAATCAGCCAACCATATTGCAGCCACAGTGATTTAGGTGTGCAGACAACATGCTAATGTTCAAAGTGAGCCTCAGAATGGGGAAGAAGGGTGATTTATGTGACTTTGGATGTGGCACAGTTGCCGGCAGTCTGATCTCCAGAGTTTAGAGAGAATGGTCAGAAAAAGTCAGAAGTCACTCCTCTCAGTTTAGAACAGAAAACTGAGGCTACAGTTCAAAACTGGACAGCATAAGGTTGGAAAAATTGTTGAATAGGCTGATTAGCCTAAATTTCCCATGTAACTTTCAGATAGAGTTTGAATTTGGTATGAAAGCATCCATCTTGTCTTGGATGAACATTTCAGGCTGGTGGCAGTGAAATTGTCTGGAGTATATTTTATTGGCACACTTTGTGCTCCTTAGTACCAACTGAGCACATGCGGGGTATGGTGGGATGGGAGATTGACATTATGGATGAAAGGCTGACTAATCTACAGCTACTGTGTGATGCTGTCATGTCAGTATGGACCAAAATCTGTGTTTCCAGCACATTGTTCAATTTGTTCTACAAAGAATTAAGAGAAAGGGGTCTAACCCAGTCCTAGCAAAGTCTACCTAAAAATTGGACGGTGATTGTAGAGTTCAAATTGGTCTTTAATTATTCTTATTGATTGTTTTCTGATTGTAGTAAAGTGGATATTATAGTATTTCACTGTGACTGATGCGTCATGATGACTCGGTAAACTGCTGACAGTCGCCTGTGTGTGGTTATAAAACTGTAGAAATGTGAGACAGACTGTCCTTTGTGCCTCACATGTACGTTTACCAAATTTGATCTCACTGTGGTTTTCAATAGGCATTCATTCAGCTCTTAGATGTTAGCACCTTTGTCATAAAAGCAAAATCCATTTCTCACATGCTTTAAAAGAGTGTTATAGATTTCTTTGGTAAGTCGTTGAATACTTTGTAGAAACAGATGGTTGAAATTGAATGGGCGTATTGTATGTGTGACATTTATAAAATACGAGCACTAATTTAAAGCTGAAAGAGCTGCACTGAATTGATTTAGATCTGGAGCCTCAGCTTACCACAATGTGAACTGCAGCTTATCATGGCCATTTTCCAGTAAGGACACAGACTAACCTTTGTCCCAGATTACATAACGCTTCAGTGAAACAACATGACTATTGAGAGAACGGCATGTTTCCTTACTCTAATCCTGAATGGTATATTCTGCAAGAAAAATGTCTCGCTCCCAGGACAGAGAGGGAATAAATTATTAGTCCTCAAATTAAACTTATACAAGTTATAGTTGTAGTGATTGTCATTTTCTTAAGTGGTTTTATCCTCCTTTTAGTTTACAGTTGTGATTTCGGGATAAAGCCGTGGAAGTTATTTCTTGTTTTTTATCCACATCAGATGAGTTGATGATCTTATTTGCAGTTTATGTAAGAAGAGCCCAGCACTCACATTTCACCCAAATAAGAACCTCTATGTACTATTTCACTATTAAATCGTGTTAACTGAAACTTGACAGCAGACCAAAAGCCTCGGCAGTCGGTTGTTTGCAGTTTGAAAGTTTGGCACTTTTAAATGAATCCATTGATTGTTATGCCTAATCTATGGGGCAGGTGAGTATATTAGTGACATTAATTTGTTACTGATATCCCCCCAAAAGTTCTGATTAGTATGATGAACTTCTCTGTATTTGTTTTGCTGTTGTTGTGGTTGTTTTGCAAAACAACAATTAGATTTCCATACTTACAGGTTAAATCCTCATCTGTCAAAGCACCACACACCTTCCCCTGCACATTTCTTGTATGTTGAGCTTTTGTTTTCCTCACAGGGCGTCCGCCTGGTAGAGCTGGGTGACCTTTACTTTGACGTGAGCTTGCTGCTGTGGTGCTGCAGCCTGGTGTGGTTGACCCAACATGGCCTGTGTTCGGCCTACGCGCCCATGCTAATGGTGGCTTTCCCCCTGGCCACCAGACTGCTGCTGGCAAAAGAATTCAAACACAGAGGTAAAGACTTGATCTCAAAGTCGACCTTGCTTACCATGATTGAATGAAGCGCAGGGTACTAAAAACTGTTGAAAGTAAGGACGCTTTGGTTAATTATTAATACTTTTTCTAGAGTCACAAGAGTAAATTATGTATATGCTCATACCTGCTCTTTATAAGCTCTCTTAGCAGTAAGATGAAGCTAGCATCCTCTCATTGTACTCTAATCTTATCAGGCTATTTTAGATGATTGTGTTATCACAGAAATAGTCAAAGTAGATCTCCAAGTAACTGCATGAAATAAAGGTGAACCCTCTTCCTTTCTAGCTCCTATTGTGCTCTTGACCAAAGGCCTGTGTATGCTTAAAGTTCTTATCAGACTATCTTATGTCTTTTGAAAAATAACACACAAAAGATAGATATGTATCAAAGAGGTGTTTTTTTTTTTGTTTTGTTTTTTTTGCCCCCCCAGTGATCAAAAGGGTTCCGGATTGGATCCTTAATGATTAAGTCGCTAGATAAATAGTAACAATATATGATGGATGGATCATGCAGCCTCCTACAGACAAATCCTAAGTAGCAGCAGCAGAGTTCAGCGAAATGTTTTTCTAAATATATTGTAGGCAGGAAATAAGGCACACATTCACTGAATCTGCAAAACTCACTGCAAAGCATGTTGTTTTCTTCTGCTTGCACAGCAGAAAACAGGACTGGAATCACATTTGAGTTGTAGTGTTTAGATGTTTCACTTTGAAGACTGTATAAACACTTTTCTCTTTAAAATGTATTTTCTTAGCTGCGGGGGCAGCTACGAGAATCCAGTGTGCGTGTGTGTGTGTCTCTCTGGCTCAGTTATACCTGACAAAGATTTCTTTTTTTCTCCAGGAGCATCAGCGAAGTACTGCGTGCTGTACCTGCTGGGCCTGGCGTTGCCATATGTGCACTTCATGTTTCTCATCTGGGTGGTGTTTGAGATTTTCACTCCCATCATGGGGCGGAGTGGCACAGAGATACCCCCCGAGGTGGTGCTGGCCTCCTTAGTCACTCTGGCAACCATCTTCCTCTCCTCCTTTTTTGTGAGTATTTCTACATTATATATAGGAGTGAGAAGAAAATCAGGATTTTTATTAAGCAGAAGAAACAGAGAAAACCCATTTTGAATTAGACAGAATATACTTGACTAAAAAATTGTTTTGATTAATCTGGTAGTAGTAGTAAGTTTATTTTCAAACCAGATACAGAAGGAAATATACGTATAGTATGGAGTATAATTGGCAGAAGTGAATTTACTTTAGAAAATGTGTTGGGGAATCAGGTATTTCGTGCCACCTTAGTTGTATTTTCAAATGCCCGTTCCTTCTTCTGTTCAGTAACACATGCTCATGTCTTTGTCAGCTGCATTTTATCTACTTGGTGCGGAGCACTAAGCGGATCATGGCAGGTCTTGGGTTCGTCTTCACCATCATGTTCCTGTTGGTGTCCTGTGGCCTCTTCTTTCCTTATTCGGGCGATCTAGACAGTCCGCGACCAAAGAGAGTTTTCCTGCAGGTTGAAATACATAACATGCACACAAAAACACAAATATACACAAAAATGATACAGATACAGTATGTAAGAAAAGGAAAAACTGGATCTGCAAGGAGAAGTCAAAACCAGTAAATGTATTCATATTCATAACGGCCAAAACCTAAAGCTCTGGCCTGTCCATTGCATGACGTTTGAGGTCTGAGTGACTCGGTTTGAAATGAAAATGATGCAAGAAGACATTTCTAAATGAGTGGCAGGAGCTTGAAACCCTTGAATAAAAGTGCGGTCTGATCAGTTTTGCAGCATTTGGCTGAATCTGAGCTGAGGTCATAGTCCCGTACACTGCACAATTCATTCTGCTGCTTCTATCAGCAGTCACACCCTCAAGAAACCCATGTCCACTGGCTGCAATACGTGCTCATGCCATAGTGTTACCTCCACCACAGTTAAATGATAACGTGGTATGATTCAGATCATGAGCTGTTTCTCTTCTCCATAATATTCTCCGCTATTCATTCCGGCACATGCCCATTTTGGTTTCATCTGTCCCAATAATTTTTCCAGAACTGTGCAGCCTCTTTTAGATCTTGTATGACAGTCTAATCTGGCCTTCCTGTTCTTGAGTGTAACCTGCCCGTTTGCACCTCGGTGTAAATCCTTCGAGTTGTAAACACTCTCGAGGAGCCTAACTCCTCGAGTGTTCTTGACGTGTTAAATTGTGTTTCTTAAACATGGAAATAATTCTGTCATCTTTTATTATTATATTTTCCTCCCTGATGTGCTCACGTATGTAATTTACATTGAGTCATTCCAGCTAAACAGATGTAGCACAAAGCACGTGAAAGAAAAGAGAACATGTTAACATCAAAGAACTTCGTTGTTTTTCTTTTCCTGTTACTCTCCCTGCAGCATACAACACGGACCTTCCACAATCTCCAGGGCCAAGTGGAGAGCCGAGACTCAGGTCTGTGGATAAACAGCTTTGACTACACGGGCATGCAGCACGTCACACCCCACATCCCCGAGATCAACGAAACGGTTCGGACCCGCTGCAGAGAGGACCGACCTTTCTGTGGTTATCCCTGGTTCCTGCCTGTCAAGTTCCTCAGCAGGTCAGCCTTGTAGCTTTGATGCCTCTGGTGTCATAATAAATGCTTGTTTCAGTCATGCTTTGAACTTCACAAGTGCTCCCGTGTGTTTGCAGGAAGAACTGGTACCTCCCTGCTCCGGAAGTGTCTCCGAGCTCTCCGGTGGAGTTCAGCCTGCTGTCCAAAGAAGAGACGAGCTGGGGAACGATCAAGATGACATTCAGTGTGAAAGGTCAGGAGCAGCTAATAGAGGGTTAAGATTTTGGGGATCTAAAGAAGTACCAAGTGATAGCAGAAGGAGCAAACCCAAAACATGGACCAGGTGTAAATCAGAAAATTGATGACCATTTTTAAAGACCATCATGATCACATGTGCAGGATGTGTGAAGAATGTGAGAGTGTTGTGCGTTGATTTGTAGTTGTAGGTATCACTTTGTGTTTCACCCTTGACCTTCCTGTCTCATGCAGGCCCGAGCCACATGTCTTTGTATCTAATGCCTCATCGAGGAGCCAGCCTCTCTACCTGGTCCTTCGGTGACGGGACGCCTCGATTTGACTTGAGCGGAGAATATTTTATCTTCTATTCACATGGCCTTGACGCCCCCACATGGACCTTCTGGTTTGAAATACAGGTACTGACCTTTTCTTCTTATTTACATTTCCTATTTCCATCTTCATAGTGACTTTGGTGCATCAAGCAGTCTGTACCGACAATTACCTGCAATAGTTTTGCAAATTACAGTAATTAACTGTGATAAACAGGCAAATAACATGTACCTGTTGCCATCTACACACACAGGAATTCACATTAACTTGTTAGATTCAGAGTCCAGCCACAGCCACATGGATTTGACACAGAAATGTCTCCACAAATAGTTGCTGCAGGATGGCAATTTGAGTGCAAAATAACACATGACTGGAAACTTTATTTTTAATAAAGTTTAATACAAGCACAATATAACCAGTTGAGTCAATCCCAGGATTGCAAATAAATTTGTCACAGATGACTAACTGGTTAATTGCAACATGTTGTCAATTTGTCTTCATTTATAAATTCGATGGTAATTATTTGTAAACCTGAGTGACTGCAGTCAGTCCAGCAGTGAGACCCATGATTATTTGGAGACAACCTGTGCAGTTGCCATCTGAAGCTGGTCACCCCACTACTTGCAGTTGTTTGCTGAAAGTGAAAAACACCGCTGGGAAACCACAGATTTTTCCTAGTCACAAGGTTTTTGTCCTATTATTACGGCCAAACATAAGGCCGGGGGGCCAGAATCAGAAAAATGTAGAATTTTGGACTTTGAACTATATTTTCATCAGTTTTACTTTTACAGCTATAACGAGCTCCCCTGCTTTACTGATCAGCTTCACTGATTCCGCTTGCTTAAGATCAAAGTCGGCTGCATGTGGCCCATGTTTTAAAATGAGTGGGACTGAGCCACGATTTGCAACGAATGCTGCACGTAACCCCTCGTGGCTCAGACAAACTCCTCATGCAGCATAATCAGACTTAAGACATTGCTAATCTTATTTGGTTCTTCTGCTGTTTTATTTCTGTCCCTCTGTTTGTCAGCCTCCCGCAGACCCTGACCCATCTGGCCCCGAGGGGATCATCTCAGTCGCCATCTCCTCCCACTATTTCTTTGGGAAAGACCAGAGGACTGCTCGGTTGGAGGAAATGCTTCACAGGTTCCCCACATGGGCTTTTCCCTCTTCCTGGGTCAGTACCTATGACATGTACCGATACTGAGGATGTCACACATCCCACGAGGCTGCTGCAGAGGAGAGCTTTGGCCCACAGGGCTCCACAAGACAGATGTAGAAGAGATTACAAGGAAGAATACAGAGGAGCGACCCCGCTGCCTTTTCACTCAAACTGTAACACACACAACACATGCGAGCTCCACCCCAGCCAGCCTGAGAGACCCCCACCACTGTGTCAGTAGGCACTGTAGTTAACCAAGGAGAGATGCTTGGTGCTGTGCTCACTCCCGGGTTAGTGAAAGGAAGGGGTTAGTTTTTTTTTTCTGTTCTCTACTTGTTCGATCGTGCCTTTTGCTTTACTCGCTGTAACTCGCTTCTCCTTTCGCTCACATCCACCCCCGCTCTTCCTCACTAACGCCAGTGTTCCTCCCGAACAACTAACACCGCACGGCTACCTCCACTGCTCTTTATCAGCAAAACCACTCTGGACATTGTCATATTAAATGTGTCTACCAACCGCGCTGTGCATCGTAGGGTGCAATAACACATGATGGATGAGTTCAACCTGTTCTCTCCTCCTCTGAATTTAACTGGATACTTTGAAAGTCACTTGTCATTAACCTGCACTTGTTTTAATAGTTTTTGATTTACTGACTTGCCCTTCTTTACTAAGACCACTCATTTATTTTTTTAAATTTTTGGAGCCACGCGTTTTAACGAGGAATGTAACGCCTGCTTAAACTGTCGGAGGACATGGCGTGCAGACAGAAAACTGTGTTAAATGAAAACAGATGTCTGAATTCAAGCTGTTCTGGAAGTGGTGGTTAAATCTGGAGGGCAGTGTAATTTCACTTGACGTGTTTATGCAGTTTAATTTTGTTTTAGGGTTTAAAATTGTTCAGGATTACCCCCCCCCCCAGTCCACAGGGGGGTGTACCTTTGCATCCGTTTCACATTTGTTCTTACTGTAGTAATAACTGCACTTTTTTTTTTTTTAAAAAGAGCAAGGGGAAAAAAAAGGAAAACTTGACTATGCTTCCAGCCGTCTCCAGCAGTGACTTTAACAAATCTTTTGCTTCATTGATTTTGAAATGTGATCCTCTGCTTTTGTTTATTGCATCTGTAAGCAAAAGAAATGCCTTCCCGGGTCGTGGGTCAGACAATATAAGGCGTCTGAAAACCTCGGGAATCTGGGATTGGCTTTTATTCCCACTTTTTGATTTTCCCTTTCTTGAATGTAAAATCAGCTGCTGGAGAGGGCTCAGTTTTATTTGTGCTGTTGTTTTTTCTGTAGCTCACATCCACAGTCTGCTTCACATGGTACTACCACTACCTCCGGACTGATCAAACTCAACACCGAGATAAGTTTCAGATTGAATGTTACTGTGGGAAAGCTTTAGAGGAGATTTAGCTAACAAAAGTTAACTAATGTTGAAAAGAGAGATTATTTAAATGGTTTATAAAGTGTCACCATGCTTATCTGTGGGCTACATCCATTTATAGATGTCCATATCTGTGTTTTCAGAAAGTCTGACTTCCCTGCGTCCCCAGGTTTGACTCCTCTTTAAAGGAGTCAAAGGTGGAATCGGGTTGTTGACTAATGAAGCAAAAGTCTTTCGTCTGCCTCGAGTCTACCTAGCGAGGTGTCACCGTGAACCACGTTGTCTGTTTGCCACAAAACGAGAAATCACAATGAAAGGAGGCCTTAAAGTTTTGCTTCCAAAGACGCACAAAACGTTTACTGTTGTGGACACAAACATCTCAGTGGTCTTAAAAGCTATCAAGTGCCACACTGCAAAGCGTTTTCATGCCCGTGGATTGCTAACATCCATCACAGCCTTCAGCAGATTTTCCCACTGTGCTCTTTTTTTGAAAGTCAAACTATTTTAAAGTCATAAAATTCATATTGAGCCACTCTGTAGCTATTCTGGAGTTATATCTCAGCACGTGAGTGGAGTTTGTGTTCGTGTCGCCTCACGGGTCAGATCAAATGATAAAGGATACTTCTTTTTACTGGTTTCATAGCAATGAAAAAAAATTTCAGTCTTAACTTTGACGACAGGCACTTGAAGCGCTTCGACTCCACCTGCTGAGGAAGCCCGTGTGATGCAGGCGAAAGCGCCTGCTTGGACTTTTTCACCTCATCAGCTGATTCCTGCAAAGATCAGCGAGACCTCAGTGCTCCTTCAAAAGGACAAAGATTTAAACAAATTAGATTTTTGCTTGGTGGTGATGTAGTTTTTGCTTTCACTAAAGTACCATGCCTATATACATTTAGTTTTTTTGCCATTTACCTCATGATAACGTTCATCACCTCACCCCTGTTCACGTTTCGGGTGTCTGCAGTTTGAGTGCGGCACTAAAACCTGGGAGGGAAAAAAAAAAAAAAGTCCAGTCTTTTCTGATCTGTCCACTGACGGCCGACTCTGTACTTGATCCTGCTGCTCCAGACTGAAAGATGGATTTTTTTCTTTACTAAGACCAGTAAAAAGTCTCATTTTGTCCCGAGCAGGTACTGCTGTAATAGAGGGGCAGAGCGGGGAAAGGCTGAGAAATGGCTCACCCTACACTGCTGTTGCTCCCAGTGTTCGAGAGCTTCATACGCACTCCTTTTCAGATGTGAGTGATTTGAATTTACTATGCGTTACTAATGTGTTAGTGTGAGCTAGTGTAGGCTGAGAGGCTGACGGGCACTGCACTGAACGTTTTTGTTGAGCGTGAGTTCAGATTTTGGACTTTATCTTCTTCACACATAACAGTCTAGAAGTCCATATCAAGTCAAGAAATACGTTCTTTAACTGTGGGATACTTTTAAATATCTTAATGTGATATCTGAAAATATTACATTTGAAGTTTTGGGGGTTTTCTTTCTTTAAATTGACCTTTCATCCACATCTGTAACTGCTAGTTTTGTTCTTAGAGTTGATTTCTAACAAGACAGATTTTTTTCTTTCTTTCTAGCGACCGTCACATAACCGCTAACCTTCTTCCTTGAAGTTATTTGTTTTCTTAGTTGGAACTGTTGACTGTTGAGCTTTGGATTATTGGGTCTGGTTAACAGGGTGTATTCAATTTACGGGATGATTTCACATTATGCAAAAAGTTTGAATTAATTTAACACTTGTACAGCAATTAAAAAGCTTCTTACGTTTAATCTTGGCAAGTGTCACTTCTTTAGACGTGCACGCTAACATCATCAGCTATATCAGCTACATGGTGAGGCAGGGTTTCATGTTCACCCAGGTAACTTCAGGGTTAAGCCTGGTTTTTCTTTGATACATCGGCATGGTAACTGGCTACTGACCAATCAGTGTCACTTTAAGTCGATCTGGAGTGAATATGTCCATTTTCTGCCTGTAAAGTACATCACCAATACAAACAAAATCCCTGCCGTTCTGTCACAGCTGACCCTGACATGGCAACCATTTGACACTTGTTTAACTAAAAATTACATTTTGGCCATGAGAATTTTTGCATAAGTAAAATAACTCTGCTCTCTTTCTACAGGCAGAGGAAATGCAACCACTCCTGCTTGCTGATCTTACTTCAAAACTGCATGTACAGATATCAATTATGTTTTAATATAAAGACTGCAAGGGCACCACAGCTCGAAGAATAAAACCCAGAACTGTCTTTTAAACGTGAATTTAACAAAACAGTCAATTTAAAGCCATCAGATTCCCCCGTGTGATATTCATGGAGTTGTAATGTTAATATGTCAGTTAACTCTCAGTTTTTTCTGGTGTCAAACATTAATATAAGAGCTCTTTTCTAGAGTATTTAAAGCCAAACACACACACACGTTGCTGCTTTGTCTGCAGCTGCTGCGTTGCTTTAAAAATAAGGAGGTCAAAAAGGCAGACAAACCTTTTAAAAATAATTTATTGGTCTTTATGTACAAGGGGGGAAAAATGAAGTAGAAAACCAAATATAAGTAGAAAAGGCGAATGTACAAGAGAGTATCTTTACACTGTATTGAGGATGTCTGCTGCCCCAGAAATAAATCTCGACTCTGAGGAAACGAGCAATACTTTTAAACTGTACACAGTTGGGAGGGAGCTGCTGTCCACGTTTTACTGAGCGAGCGAACGACACCCCTCCCTCACCGAGAAGGAAACCATAAAAGAGCTGAAATATTCATTTCCGTAGGAAATTGTCTCGCATACCGTCAGCATTAGTTTTGAGCGATGATGTTTCTGATGAGAGGGCTGGGATGTGCGTGAGTGAGATTCTCCTCCCTCTGCATGAGGACTCGAGCGTTCAAATCGAAGCAACGGGGTTAAAACAGAAGGCCTCTGGACGTAAAGTCTTTGGTTCATCAAGTGTCCGTGTTCAAGTAAAGCTTGTAGTGGAGCTGTAGGCTTGTTCAGAGCGGAAGGAGGGTCGAAGTAGACGATACAGAGCCGCTTGGGCGGTCTCAACCTTTTTGTGTATACTGACGGGCAGCTCGTAGAAGAGAAACCATTCAAGAATCTAAACGGATAAACACACCCAACTGTAACTTATCATTTTGGTCTAGGATGAGAAGCGCACAGCTGGGGGGAATGAAAGAAAAAACAAACAAACCCAAAAGCAGTAGTAAGCATAAAAAAATAAAGCTGAGTAACATTTCAATACATTGCACAATATAATACTGACGCATTGTTTTTCTTTTAGTGCTTGTAGTTGAGCCAATGCATGACTTTGATAACTAAAGAGGAGGGGGAAGGAGTTTTGTTATCAGTCATTAAAAACAAAGCAGGAATGATCTCTCAGCTAATAATCCCAATAAATAATAGTAATGACGAGGACTAATACGATAAAAATCAATTCAACGTGATCAGAGTCACCAATCATGTCGACGTGGTGTGAATACGGCCCTGCACACGCGTCCAGATTTCCACTCGGAAGCACGAGAACGCGGTGATCGGCCTCCCGCTCGTCTCGCGGGTGGTCCGGACGAACTGCGAGAGGGTTAGGGTCAAAAACCACACGGCAACTTATCTATTGCACAACAATCAATCCCTCAAACTAAAACAATACTAAAGCGTCGCTCCTAACACTGCTGACAAGCCAACGATCCATCTGATGGCTTTTAAAAACTCACTAATGATGTGCCTCTCGCGTGATGGGAAACAAAAAAGCCTTTTTTGAATTAAAAAAACCCCCCAAAAAGAAGCATCTTGTGATTTTTTTATTTTTTGTTCAGCGCAGGAAGTGTTGAAGGATCAACACAGATCTGCTTTGCTTTGTGTGAAAACCCACACGGGGAAGGGCGAGGCAGCTGATTCTGTACTTTAGCATCACTAGGGAGGGGGTGGGCAGCGGGCGGGCGAGGTGCTGATCAGTGGTAAGAAACTAGTCTGCACTCAGAACAGTGGGATTCTACTCACAGATCATTTTCTTAGAAACCTTAAATTCAACTGTTTTAAAGAATCGCACAGAATCATCTGCTGAGGGTGTTTTTTCTTTTTTTGGTCACAGGGTGACTGCAGAGGGATAGAAAAATAATGTCATCCTGTACACTGTTACATTATAGAAAAAAAGGTATCACAAAATATTTTAAAATTATACTGAGGTATGAAAGTATGAAACACCTCTTGTGCACACAGACAGAACGGCACGCTTCACGTACTGTAGGCTCAGACGCACTTCAGCGAGTCCCGTAAAAGGTTCTCGAGCTTTTTCTTTTTCTTTGTTCTACGTTATGCTCCGCGGTTAGCGCAAAGATCAGAACAGACCCTTTGAACTGATTCTATTGCTCTACCCGAGCTTTCGCGTGCTGCTCTACAGCTTCCAAAACAACACAAGTGGAAAACAACTGACATGAGTAACCCTCCTCTCTAATCTACCAGCACAATCTGCTGAAATGAGCTCTATTAAAAAGGAACCGTTTGTGCTGTGATGTCTTTGTGCCTGTCGGGCTGATAGCGATCTAAAGAGTGGGTAATACTGACTGAAGTAGGAACCGACAAAGAGGCGCACAAACGTAGGCACGCACACACTTGCTCGCTCACACAAATGAAGTCTTTTTCCAGTCAGCCAATGCTGCAGCTTCCTCCACTCCGGCCCTTGAAGGGTTCACAGGTTAAAAAGTCCAGAAGAGGCTTCAGGACAAGGTGCAGTCGTAGGTTCCCCCCTCCTCCTCCCCCTGCTCCTCCGTCTGTTCGGGAGGACAGTCCTCAGAGGGGGGACGGGGGAAAACTCCTGCGGGTTCGAGAGAGGGCAGGGCCAGGCCCAGCGGGGTCACCACTCCTCTGCTGTCTTCTACTCGAGGTACCGCGGCTCCTCCCAGACCTTCAGAGCCACTGAGCTTGGAGCATTGGGTGGCAGGCTGGAAGGCTTCAGGCTGCACCTGCTCCGACGTCGACTCCATCAGCCGCTGCAGCTGCGGCTGGATCAGGCTGAGGAATGGTTTGTAACCCAGGCTACGGGAAGAAGACAAAACATTGTAATAAAAAAGGTAAAGAAATCTCTCTATACAAGTTGTTATATCCAAATACTGATAGTATAGTTATCAATACTGGTATCGGTATCTGATTGCTACTGATGGTGACTTTCGATAATAGGATCGATAACAACATAGGGCGAGAGGCAGGGTACGCCCTGGACAGGTCGCCAGTCTGTCGCAGGGCCAACACACAGGGAAAAACAACCAGTCACACTCACATTCACTCACATGGGCAATTTAGATTTTTCAATTAACCTATCCCCACAAAGTGCATGTCTTTGGACTGTGAGAGGAAGCTGGAGTACCCGGGGAGAACCCACGCAAACATGCTGAGAACATGCAAACTCCACACAGAAAGACCCCGGCCTGATGGTGGAATTGAACTCAGGACCTTCTTGCTGTGAGGCAACAGTGCTAACCACCATGCCACCGTGCTGCCCTATTGCATAATATAAAAAACAAATCACAGTGATTTAGTGGTCATTAAAAATGTGTCACAATTTCCAAACTAAAGATGAAATCTCATAAATCAGAACGCACTGCTCTCCCCTACATAACGTGTTTTTATAGATTAAAAATATCAGTACCAGCACAGAACTACCCACCAGTCTGTGGAGGCCCACGCATCGACTGCTAATAATCCGTTTCGGACACTCTGCACATTTTCCGCAGGAACCTCTGGGTTGTCCAGGAAACTGATCACCTGCTTGATGACATTTGCATCCCGCAGGATCAAACCAATCACCACACACCACTCCAGGCAGCCCGCCTCCATGAACACATGGAGAAGATATCTGATAGACACACAGAAGGCGCAGCTTAAATATACCTGTTGATTTTGCATTGAATTGAAGCAAACGACCATAGATTGAGTGGGGTCCCACCTGAGCTGCACCTGGGACTTGTGCGGGCCTTTGTTGGCCAGCTCCATGGAGATGTGCTCCAGCTCGGCCTGACTCAGGCTCAAAGTGGACGAGTTCTCGTCCACCATTGTCCAGTCGCCATCCACCACTGAGCTGGTCTCTGTGAGGTCTGTGGCCGAGCCGATGCTGTACTCCTCGACTAGAAAGCGCAGTGAGTGAAAGATGAAGTTCAGCTTAAGCAGATGAAAACAAAAGAAGGGAATAACTGTTAAAGTTTTATTACCTTTGTTGGTGAGCAGTGACAGGAAGGCCTCATGAGTCTGTGGTGAGTGCTGGTTCGAGTGAGCAGAAGAGGCTGTGTCCATGTCTTTGGGTCTCTGCTCAAGCCCGTCCATCCAGGTGTGGTTGTCAGGAGCTGTCGAAGGCGGTGCCGTGTCCATGTCGTTGTTCAGCAGGCTGTCTGCTGACTGTGACTTCAACAACCGTGGGCTCAGCACTGAAAACAACAACGAAAAACAGCAAGAATTACAGCGATGAAGCCAGTGATGGCATGTAAGGATTAAATTGTCAGCAGTATGCAAACTGGGGCAGCAAACTGGGGCACCATACTGGATGGATATTCAACCATCACCTTTAAATATTTAAAGTAATAATTGATTTCTCTGTAAACTTTCCTGTTCTTCACTCACCTGTACGGCACCGTCCATTCTTCAGCGGTGAGCTGAGGTTTCCCACAGGAATGACAGGGAACGGCCAGAGGAAGTCCTTATGGAGCTTCTTCAGCGCCAATACAAAATCATCAACTCGGGCCACGCGGTTTCGCTCGCGACATAACCAGCCGATGAGTTCGAAGCCCAGCTGAGCGGAAAAGCATCCCAGATCACGAAGGCGCACCTGCTCCAGGAGGTGACGGGCGTGGCGCCACAGCATCATGTCGATATACATGTTCTCTGCACACTCCACATCCCGACTGGTGGGAGGATGCAACAGAGGGAAAAGACAGGAATAGTTAGATGAGCAGAGCACATTCTGAACAAACTGCAGCACTAGTGTCCACTTTTATGCAAAATAATGTGCAGGTACCCTTTAGCAGAAGATCCAGAAGGCATACTGAAGGTCTTCTGCAGGTTGAACTTTCCTGTGGTGACCGAGTCGGCCGACTGAGACAAGCTGATGCTGCGATTTCTAAAGAACTCGAAACCTCCAGTTGAGCTGGGTTCCTGAACACAGAAACATGTTTGAAGGTTACCAGTTTAAAGTTTATAAAACGCGCTTTTCATGGGCATGTAGTCAGAAAGAGCTGTGCAATAACACAGAATAAAACAAATAAATAAAACAGGAAGAGACAATAAAATATCATTAAAGTACAGTCAGTGAATTTAAGACAGAATAAAGATAAAACCGTACGAGGTTGGTGCCCTTGCTTGAAGCCAGACAGACTGACAATCACTGTCTTCCTGCAACATTTTCAGCTCCTCACCTGAGTAGTGGGTGTTGGGGGCGGAGTCTCCATCTCCCCTGAACCAATGGCTTTGAGGAATCTGATCATGTGCCGGCAGAGGTCCCACTTGCCCTGCTCGAGAGCCGTGTTGAAGAGAAGAGTGGCGTGCTGTCTGCTCACTGCTGGAACCTCCATATTCTTTATGGAGGAGGAGAAAAAGAGGAACGCCTGAGACTGAGGATTTTTTAAGGATCTTGGAAAAATAAATTAGACTCTGGTTTTCCAAAGATTTTCAAGGGTGAAAATGCAAATAATCTCTGCCATTATAAAGTTAACTGAAGTGGGGCATGCAGAATATGGTAATATGAGCTGTTGACTCCGCTCGTTACCTGCAGTATAATCAAATAGGAGGCCGCTGTGTCCAGATCCTGAGCCATTAGACACTCCTCAAACAGATCTTTGGGGTTTCCCACGGCTGCAAACAGGTAGTTCCACAGGGCGTACTCCGTCTTCCTGGCGCAGTGGACGATGGTCTGGAGGAACAGGGGGAACTCTGTGATGAACTTTGCAACGGTGGGAAGCAGCGGGTCGGGTATGGGCTCCCGCGACGTTGCCTCTTCTTCCAGCACTACATGAACCATCAGCTCCATGACATGGGGGAAGTAGGGGAGGGAGGCACATGACTGAGCCAGCATCAAAGCCTTGAAAGGAAACAGTAAAGAAAGGAATAAATTCTCTCATATACTAACATCGCACGCACAACCGTTTCACTGACTATCAATATTTTCATACCTGAATTTCTTGGTAATTCAAACAAATTCATACAAATTTGAAAAGAAAGTTTCTCAGGGCTTTGTCATCATCATGCCCTGATCATCATCATCATCACTGTGATCAGTACCCTTTGGTCTTTATTTAAAGTTTTCCTAAACAAAATTGCAAACGGAAAAAAAGTAGGGTTTAACCTTTTCATTTAAAAGTATTCCAGTATCAAATATCTCACCTTAAATTGCCTTATCTGCTCTTAAAAATGCAGTGCTGGAAGCCTCATTTCTTTTCTTTGGATCTGTGTTATCGCTTACAAAGAATGTAGTCAAAACTACTCCAAGCAAAGCAAAACCCTTATAAAAATAAGCAGATATGTTGAGCCAGGTTGCTCCAAGTACCTGTTCACCCAGGTTGCGAACCAGCAGCTGTCTCAGTATGTGGTGGAGGTAGATCTGTGAGGTCCTCTCTACTGTGCAGTAGGGAAACAGTGCCTCCAGTGGCTCTGAGGATCCCTGCATCCCGTCGTAGAGCACAGTCTCATTGGTTGCCCCCAGTACGAGGGCATCCTCGAACAGCACGGCCAAAGGGTAGATGTTGATGTGGAAGGGCAGCATTATGCGTCTGGAGAGGAAGGAGTGGGGTTTGCGATGGTCTCGGGGGAAAAGTGGCAGCCACACTTTCATGCCCGCTTCTCCACAGGACAACCAAAGAGCCTCCAGCAGATGGCGCTTTTTCTTGTTGGATCGACAGGTGGTCCAAACATTCTCCACACACTGGGCCAACACGACAGGGGGACAAAATGGGAGCTAGTGGAAAAAAAAAAAAGCAAAGCTGTTATGAGGGGATGTCTAAAATTTAAAATTCAGTTTTAGTGGTGTGAGGTCTGATTTCTGTTTGCACGGACATCAGTATTATTAGAACATTTTGCATGCAAAGATATCAGTGTGAACTCACCAGCTTCTTGTTGACAGCAGCCGTGTCTTTCTCTCGTACTTGCGGTCCTGAACGGTCCCGCTGTAGCATGATCAACTGGCCAGCCAGATTTAACATAATGCTCTCTGCCATGCAGGCCTGACACACACACACACACACACACGAGGCATTATTAAAACACCTGTAGTTACAGATCGGCGGTTGCTGTATGCTACTGTGTTCCTGCACTACCTGCTGCGGGGCTTTTAATGTGATGCCAGTCTCGGTGCGCACAGACGTGAGAGTGACAGACACCACAAGGGCTGGATGAGGGATGTAACGGGACATCGACACCTCCTGCAGCAGCTCCACACTGGCTGTCGGGTTTGGACTGGAATGATAATAATAATCAGGAGCTTAATGAAAGAAGACTAATGCACGGGAAAGAAAATAATCCAAGAATGCAAAGAAAAGAGCTGAAAACCATACAACGATTCTACATTTTCTACTGTGACAGCTTCACATTAAAAGGATTTTTCTGTTTAACCACTTCAAGGCTGGCAGTCATGAAGTGGTCACAGCAAAGCAACATCTCAAGAATCATTCATTATAGTTTTTTGTTTCATTTGTAACAATAATTTTCATCATATTTGACATTTTTATAAAATCTTGTTAAGACTCGCATATAATTTCCTGAATAAGAGCCGAGCAACCTTGACTCTGACCACTGTATTCCAAACAAACAAATTCTGAAATCCAAATAAACAGACGTATCAAATCTGTGGGAATTCCCTCAAGGCGTTCCAGATATATGACCTTCATGAAAAGTGATGAATGAACAGCTGAAAGCAGGACCCAACAACATAAGGCCCTCCATCCATAACGGTCACTGGCACAAAAACTGATTTGTTCGGGAGCTGGATAAAACCTGCCCAGCGTAACACCAACAGATGAGGTTCTTCTCAGGAAACGGTTAATTTGTGATATAAAAACTGGAGTCGTGTGTGTATAGAAGCCCACCTGTCGTTCTTCCTCTCTATACTATAAAGGCAGATGGAGCAGTCGGCTCTGAAGAGTATGACCATGTCTCTGAAGACATTGAGCAGCAGAGTGTCAGAATGTAGCTTAGTAACTGAAGCAAAGGCATTGTCCAGGTTGGATGAGCGTTGATAGAGTCTCAACTACAGAGAGACCACAGACAAAATTAAAGACAGGCATTAAACAAAAAAACCAAAGGGATTTGTGACACGGTGGTATTATAGGTGGTGCTTCAGTCTCACCTGCTCCTGCTGGTCTATAAAATTGTAACAGGCCACCACCACAAAGTCGTTCCACCAAGCCAGACCTCCTGTGACTGTCATGTTCTGCTCCTGCAGAAAAAAGCAACAACACATTTATCAGGTACTGTCCAACAAAAACACTTTTGTGCACAAATTCATTTTTTAAACAGACTGTTATTCTAATTTTATTTTCAACTGCATTTTTAGAGCCTTTGCATGGAATAGCTTTCCCCACGCACATACGCACAAACAATATATGGACAAAAGTACTGAGCCACCTATAAACACACTTATAGAAGCTGTCTAAATCTGGAAACCCACACTGTGAAGCTCCTGACACACAGTTTTTGTGCTGATGTTAATGCCAGAGGAGGTTTGCAGTTATTGAGTCAGCAGAGTGACTTTTACACACTATGCATCTAGGCAGCACTTAGCGACCCTGCTCTATGACTTCATGTGGTCTGTCACTTTGTGGTTGAGTTGCTGTGGTTCCTAAATGCTTCCACCCTTCAGTAACACCACTTACTGTGGTAAGGCGAATAGACTGTGGATATGTGCGTTGGAGGAAATGTCACAAACTGGCTTATTACATCAGTGGCATCCTATTACAGCCCCACAATGAAATTCAGTGAACTCTTTAGGACGACCCATTCTCTCACAAATGCTCGTGAAGGCAGACTGCATGGCTAGGTGTGTATTCAAATTCACAAAAAAAAAATGAAGTTACAAGTTATTCCTGGCACATCTTGGTCTTTGTTACAGTGGCAGTATTTTCAACGTGTGGACAAAATAAAAGTATCTTAGAGCTCAAATGATTCTTGCGTCATTGACCGCCTATTGATCACTGCACCAAAGTCATCTATTAAGGTGTCAACATACCTGAGTGATATTCCCAAACAGCTTCCATTTCCTTGTAAACAAGGAGTAGTGTGCAAAGCCTCGCCTCCCTGCTACAGCCATGCACTGGCCTGCTGTGTCTATGGCTGCAAACTTTACAAACATACACAGACGTCGGTAAGATACACCAAACACCAATTTCAAGTGTTGACACAGAAAACGAGCAACTCCATAAAACTAAAAACAGCTCTCACCGGTTTTGCTACCAGTGTGATGACATTTTTTTAAAGTTAAGTTGAGCTTGTTTATAGAGCTTTACATCATATAAAAATGAGCTTTGGAGGCCCGAGGCAACCAAGCCAAAACTTTCCACATAAAAAGAGGACTATACTTCATATTTATATTCTTCTGCATATAAAACAAGCTTACTTTATAAAAACTGAATGCGTGCATCTATTTATCAAACATCACTGAGATCAACATTAAAGTCAAACACACACACACACACACACTTACCCGTATAGGCCAGTTGCTCTCTAGGTATGTGCTGTGAATCTAGAGGACAAATACAATTCAATTTAAAAAAAAAAAAAAAAAAGACAAAAAGACAATGAGCTAAATTTTAGATTTACTGAACTTGGCAGACACACTGTCTTTCATAATCCATAATCCAGAAATGACTGCAGCTTCTGTGCACTAATTTATTCTTGATAATGACATACAGGAAGTTTGCAGAGCAGCAGGAGGAAGCACATCCTTACCTGGACCACGTGCCAGTGCTTGTGTCCGAGTAAAGTGCTGAGTCCCTGAGAGAGAGAGGAGTCGGGGTTGGGGGGCGGGTGCAGCGGGCTGCCGTCGCGCGGGTGTAAGTGTGTGTGTGGGTGTGTGTCAGAGTTGCTGTGGATCTGTGTGGGGTCACCGCAGGTCAGGTAGAGGCGGTCTTCACCGTGGAGTAACACCTGCTCCTGGTTACTCTGCAACAGCCAAGAAAGGAGCAAACCGAGCATAAATGCAGGGCATGGCGCGTGTGTGCGGTGATGCTTCCATCAGCACCGTGCATCTTCTCACCGTGCAGGGGTTGACTGTGAGGGCGCTCTTAATGAAGTGGAACTGCAGTATGCCAGCCTGCAAAGCGCTGGAGTTAGGAGGTGCAACCATCTCCACATCCTGCTCCTCTTGTCTTCTCCTCTCCTGTTTGTGAGGGAGCACCCATAGGTGGTAGCCTTCTGCACCCCAGCTCTAGAAAGGGGCAAAGTGCAAGATTCAGCATACAAAAAAAAAAGTTTTCACCTCTATTACAAATAAAGACTTTTATTTTGATTTTTTCACTCTTAAAACAAACGTCTACATACCATAGAGCTGATTTTAAGGGGGTCTTTCTTGGTACCATCAGATCGATGTCTAAAGGGAGCAAACACACACAAAAATCATTACAAACGAACACGCTGTATGAATGTAGCAGGGCCGCATCTGTGCCTTCACTCACATGAAGTCCTCTCCCAGAGTGCAGATGAGGTGAGCTCCGAAGACGCTCCACAGCGACAGGCCGCCGCACTCCCACGTAACCATGACAACGCTGCAGTCAGGTGACCAGCAGATTAGTTTGACAGGGCCCGTCTTGTTGTAGATGTCTGAAAAGGCAAAGAATGCACAGAAATTACAACATTTCTGTTTTACTGTTGTATTGGACTTTTTCTTTTTCTATTTTATTTATGCACCAAGTTCTGTTGTGTTTTCATTTTTATACATAATGAGGAGCAAAATCTGTGAATGGCATCACGTTGGGTGACATCAAAAGAGCAATACTGTTGATTCTGCACAAACACTTTGTCCTTTTCTAGATTCACTGGGATTTTAACAAACATGTAATGACAGTCGACTGAATGTGCAGAAAGGCCACTGCAGGTAAAACTGTGCCACATTTGGCCCTTGTAGATAAAAACATTTATATAAAATCAGAATGATATTACCTAATGGTAACCTAAAGAGGGCTTAGTTTGTAGAATGTGATGCAACTGGGATAATATTACAGGAGCTGCTATTTAATTAAAGAGGAGGAGAATTGCATGACACACCCTGCCTCAAACTCTGCGGGAGTTTAAAGTAAGGTGTCTTTATGCTAAGCTCTTAACTACAAAGCAAGAGGAAGACACCAGCCATTTTCATTGTTTAAACAGCCATGGGTCTATAAGGCAGTTCAGCCACTAGGGTGAGCTATGGCTTTGGACCACAAATCCAACAAAAGTGATGCAGGATATCAGATACACAAAGAGAAAGACAGAAAGCTGAAGAAATGTACATCACATCCTGTAAAAGGATGCTAAGTGGAGCTAAGCTAAAATGAAAAAGGAGTAAAAAAAGCAAGACACAAGAATTCAGGGTAAAATGAGGATACCTGGGTAGTGTTTTGGAGTGAGCTCCAGTTTGTGGGAGAGCTGCATCGACCCTGTTGTGGTGTCGATCATGTACACCAGCACTGAGCCGCTGCAATGACAACACACGCATTTCAACCAGTGTAACATGCTGTGTAAGATGAGAGGAACTGCATGAAACGTCACGGCCTAGCTACAATTCTGTGCTGTGAGCTTCCCCCAGCATGTTTGTGCATCTCTTTGCACGTTAATATGAGACAAACATACATGAAAACAATTAAAACAGCAACACAAGCTCAGCATCTGTACTGTATGTGAATGCCATTAAACACAGATGCTTAAAAATCGGATGTCTGCAGTTGCTCCCTGCCAATATTTTGCTTAAGCTTGTTTTCAAATATGTGAAGACTTTAGTAAAACATTTGTACTTTATACATTTCCAATCTTTTGTAAAATAAAGTACAAAACAGTGTAGAAAATAGTGTCTGAAACATGGTAAAGGGGAGAAGGAAGCAGCATGGAGAGAAATTCCTGCCAACCTGGCGTTATTGCACTGCGTGAGGAGTTCCTGACGAGTACACACTAGTTAGCCTCAGCAAACACAAACTGACAGATTCTCAAACTGGACACACACACACACACCACACTGACAACAACCTCTCTGTACCACACACACACACACACACACATTCAACAAACACACCCAAGATCGCTTTCCAGCACTGCCCTGTAAACGATGTAGGGAGACGGCGAGAGAGGGAGACGTTTGCAGAGACATGTACCTGGCGCAGCCAAAGGCCATCAGCCTGTACTTGTTGTTGACAGCCACACAGGTGCCATCAGTCACATCCGCTGCCCAGACACCCTGCAACTGCTGGACAAACACAAGAAGCCTTCGTGAATAACAGGTAACAGTAAAATGATGCAGACTGTCAAAAAAAGAAAAGATAACAAATCTGAGAGTAAAGCACATCATCACTCGATTGGTCACAATTTGTATCTGACATTTATGTCTTGATGTTAAAAATCAACACCCACTGTCTATTTTCCAGCCAAAATATTAACTGTAAACTGAGATGCAAGAAAATGTTTTTACTGATGGTCATTACGGTCTTCACCGTGCCAAGAACACTAAAAGCCGCAAGCTCTGTAACTGAGTCATTACCGCAATATTATTAATAACATTTTGTTCTGGCTTTGTGTGTACTTGAACATGTTGCATTATTAGTGTGCATAATTGCTCTCTGGAAGTACTGCTGTGCATCTCCTGCATGGTGAAAAAGCAAGTATATCGGAGTTTCTGACAGTAAATCAGGAAGGGACTAATTCCTGCCACTATTAAAAATGTATATCTTGGAAAATAAATAAATAAATAACTAAAATGATAAAAATAAATGGTATTCAAAACCTTCACACAAACAAATTAGGTCCATAATCAGACACACTTTTTGTGGCTTTGCCTCTGTACATCACCATATACTCTCTGCTCAGATTCAGCCAAATGCTGCAAAACAGACAAAGCTTCACAGTGCACATGGATAATGACCCAAAGAATATTGTAAAAGTTAAGGCAAAGAAATGGGATATTCTTCAATGGCCAAGTCTGTCACCTGATTTCACTCGAGTATAGCAGCTTTTCAGTTACTGAAGATAAAACTGAACGCAGGGAGCTTCACAAACACCTGAAGGTGACTGCAGAAAAGGCCAAGCAGAGCATCTCCAGGGAGCAAACAACACTTTCTATGTCCATGTTTTCGAGACTTTAGGCAGTCATTGACTGAAAATGATTTTCATCCAAGTAATAACACAACCTCTATTTAAAATTACGCTAGTTTGTCCAATAAACTTGAATGTGTAAATGTGTATAAAAAAATGGCCATAATTGCTAAATAGTCAATATAAAGGTTTCGTAAAACCCTTTGAATTGAAGCTGAAAGTGTGCACTTCAATCACATAGTGACTGTCTGATTGAAAAGCTACAGAAGCAAAACTACAAAAAAAAAAAAAAAAAATTCTGAACTGTATATCCTGAAACAAGCTGTTCTAGTCTACTAAAAGCCAACCAGAGCACTCAATTTATTTGGAGAATAAAAAGCATGGTTAGAAAGCATGGTTTTAAAGATGGCGCCGGTGAGGTCGGCTGCCGTGCTGGATGCTCTGCCCCAGCTTCTCCACTTTTTGCAGTTTTTCGTCACTTTTTGCTATATCTGCCATAATCTTGCATGGGCATCATGCAAAACACACAAATTCGCTACAGTAGAGACACTTTGGTTTCTATTGGTCTACAATACACGAACATTTCACCATGTTTAACTCCGGACCCAACCTGGCCAAAGGAGATCCTGAGAGAGAACAAAGGACGCAACCCTAAGCGACGGCCTCGAGGTAAACGAGCCGGCATCAGGAACAGGCTACGGGCTCGTGCACACCGCGCACCCATGCCCAATATCCTGCTAGCCAATGTTCAATCCATCGAGAACATCTTGATGACCTCAGAGCCAGAATCAAGTTCCAGAGAGACATTCGGGACTGCTACCTCCTCTGCTTCACCGAGACTTGGCTGAACCCAGCGATACCAGACCACGCCGTGCAGCCGACGGGGTTCTTTTCGGTTTACCGCATGGACAGGACAATGGAGTCGGGGGAGAAAAGAGGTGGTGGAGTGTGTTTGATGGTGAACAACAGATGGTGCGACAGCACAAACATCTCCCCACTCACACACTCTTGCTCGCCCAATCTGGAACTTTTGATCGTTAAATGTCGCCCTTTCTATCTCCCTCGGGAATTCACTGCGGTCATTGCCTGCACTGTTTACATTCCGCCTCACGCGGACTCGGACACTGCCTTATGTGAGCTACATGAGGCTCTCACACATCAACAAACACTTCACCAAGATGCCGCACTCATTGTTATGGGAGATTTTAACAGAGTGAATCTCAAACGGACATTTCACAACCTTCACCAGCACATCAACTGCCCCACCCGGGGCACTAGGACATTAGACCACTGCTACACCCCGTTCAAGAACTGTTACAAGGCTCAGCCCCTGCCGGCATTTGGAAAATCGGACCATGCCGCCATCTTCCTCATGCCTGCTTACAAACAAAGGCTAAAGCAGCAACCACCAATCAGGAGGGAGGTCGCTCGCTGGACGGACCAATCAGTGGCCGCGCTGTAGGACGCACTGGATGACGCACTGGATGACGCAGACTGGGACATGTTTCGGCGCAGCTCTGATGACATCAACGTGTTTACGGAAGTGGTTGTGGGATTTATCGGGAAACTAGCGGACGACACAGCAGAAAGAACTATCATCTGAACGTTTCCCAACCAGAAGCCGTGGGTGGATAAAAACATCCGCGACGCTCTGAGATCACGCACCGCTGCCTACAATGAAGGGCTCGTCTCCGGTAATATGGACCTATACAAGGCTGCATCCTTCAACGTGCGCAGCGCGGTCAGAAAGGCAAAGCGGAGCTACGGGGAAAAACTAGAGTCACAGCTACGACAGTGTGACTCTAGGAGCCTGTGGAAAGGACTGCGGACTATAACGGACTATAAACGACCAGCTTCTTCAATGATGAATGCCGATGCTTCACTGGCTGATGAGCTGAACAGGTTTTATGCTCGCTTCGATGCCGCAGCAATTAAAACAACAAACGGCTGCGCGCGCTCGGAGTGCATCAGTGAAGAAAATGCATTCATCATCACAGAGCATGCCGTGAGGAACACCTTCAGGAGGGTGAACACCAGGAAGGCAGCAGGACCAGATGCAATCCCTGGCCGGGTCCTGAGAGCCTGCGCTGACCAGCTAGCACCGGTGTTCACGGAGATCTTCAACCTCTCCCTGGCCCAAGCTGTGGTTCCCACGTGCTTCAAACAGTCCATTATTGTTCCTGTTCCAAAGAAACAACAGCCCGCTTGCCACAATGACTACCGTCCAGTAGCACTGACTTCAATTGTGATGAAGTGTTTTGAAAGAATGATGAGAGATCACATCACTTCTTCACTTCCTGCCACCATCGACTCACTTCAGTTTGCTTACCGGACTAATCGTTCCACAGACGATGCCATATCTCACTTGCTCCACACATCCCTGAGTCACCTGGACACTGGCAGAGGGAATTATGTTAGGATGCTGTTCGTGGACTACAGTTCAGCATTCAACACAATAATTCCCTCTAAGCTTTTCACCAAGTTGACGGATCTAGGACTCAGCTCATCACTGTGTCAGTGGATCCTCAACTTCCTCACAGACAGACCCCAATCAGTGAGGGTGGGAAAACAAGTCTCCCCCTCCATCTCACTCAGCACTGGAGCGCCTCAGGGCTGTGTTTTAAGCCCCCTGCTGTACTCACTGTACACTTATGACTGTGTAGCCACATCAGACACCACCTCCATTGTCAAGTTTGCTGACGACACTGCTGTTGTGGGCCTGATCTCCGACAACATCGAGACGGCCTACCTGGAGGAGATTAGGAACCTGGAGACCTGGTGCCAGGAGAATAACCTCCTCCTAAACATCAGCAAGACTACGGAGCTGATCGTGGACTTCACTACAAAGCAGGCGAGGAATTGCAAACCCCTCATCATCAGTGTCACGCCAGCGGAGAGAGTGGACAGTTTCCGATACCTGGGTGTCCACATCACTCAGGACCTGTCATGGTCCTGCCACATCAACACCCTGGTTAAGAAAGCCCGTCAGCGTCTCTTCTTCCTCAGAAGACTTAGAGACTTCCATCTGCCACTGAAGGTGCTCAAGAACTTCTACTCCTGCACCATCGAGAGCGTCCTGACGGCAAACATCTGCACCTGGTTTGGGAACAGCACCAAGCAGGATAGACGAGATCTGCAAAGAGTGGTGCGCTCAGCCGAACGCATCATTCAATCAGAGCTCCCTGACCTGCTGTCCATCTACACCAAGCGGTGCAAGTCCAAAGCTAGGAAGATTATGATGGACCTCTCCCATCCCAACAATGGACTCTTCTCACTGTTGAGGTCTGGGAAGCGCTTCCGCTCCCTTAAGGCCAAAACAGAGAGAATGAGGAGGAGCTTCTTCCCCCAGGCTATTCGGGCCCTGAACCAGGTGTAGGACTGGACTCTCCCACACACGTCACTATAAGACTGGACTCTCACACACATCACATCACCACACGCACCACCACACATTTCCTATAATCCTATAATTCCTATAATTTATAATCTTTATAATCTCTTCTGCTATTTGCACATTCTTTACTGTAAATTCCTAAGTTAATTTGTAAATTTTGTAGTGACCTGTAAATTGTAAATATTGTAAAACTTTTTTTCTGTCATTTAATGGTCGGGCATTGTACAGCTACAAGCATTTCACCCCCATGTCATACTGTGTATGGTTGTGTGTGTGTGACAAATAAAATTTGAATTTGGTTATCTTCACAAAACAGAGAAATCATTATGCTGTTAGTGATTTGGCTGCATGAAATAGGGCTTATAGTGTTCCCATCATCGTGGTGTCAGGTGTCCTGTAATAATAAATTGGCTATTTAATGCCATAACAACAGCAGTTTTCACACATGCACTGCAGCCTTGAGCATTTCTGAGTGGAACGCTATGTGAGAAAGCAAAGGTCTGACTCTGTCGTCTTGGACATTTAATGGCCCTTACGCTGCCAGCTCCCTACTATAAGGTCTGTGTAATGTGATTTTGCCCATGTGAAAATAGAGCAGGTAATTATTCAAGAATTCACTGCGGACGGGTGGATGGCATGTGGCCGGCCTGCAGCACGCTCGCTTAAACCAAACATAGTTTGAGCAGTGAGAACAGATCTGACACAAACCGTCTCCTGCTGTGTACTGCACATAAACAAAGGGCCAACTGCGCACAATGTCTCGACTACGATTATTACGCCGTTGTGGAAAATGACTAATTCAACTGTTTTGACCGTCTGTGTGCTTTAACGTGACCAGTGCGTGTCTGTGAGCATCCTTACGTCTGCAGTGATGGTGTTGCTCAGTGGGGTGATAAAGCCCAGGCGTCCGTCACTCAGTACAACAGCAAAGCCATCCAGGGTCACACAGTACTCCATACAGCGGATATGAACCCCCTCCAGGTCCAGAGAAGGGCCACCTAAATACACAGGGAGGGAGAACTTCTTTTATAAGATAACGTTTTCCTGGCTGAAAAGCTACTGTAGGCTGATTTTGTTTTAATGTTACTCTGTTGTATTTGAGCAGAGTGCATTGATCTTTTAACCTCGAGCAGACTGCAGGTCCAATGAGAAGGGGATTGTAGTAAGGCAGATGGCCTTGCGTCCATTGCTGCCGAGCCCATCCCAATGCAGCACATGGAGATAACCGTCTGCGGTACACACCAGCAAATCCTCCTGGAGGGACTGCAGGCTAGTGGGAAGAAGTTTTTTAAAAAATTTTAATATTTATTCAAAGGAACAGGGAAAAAAAAAAAAGAAGTTTGTAAAAGAAAGCAGGCGGGGGAGCTAGGTAGGCAGGGTAGAAACAACATAACAAGACAGAAAACAGTGGGCTATTCATCATCCAGCTGTGCCCCGTGTGAAGACTGAAAGTTTTACTGGGCAGCTGTGATGAGGCCATGTAGCTGCTAGTGCCAAGTCTCCCTATCTTTTAACACACAAGAGAACAAACAACAGTGTGTTTGTGTGGGTAAAGTACTTCATTGTATCCTTAAAAAAAAAAAAAAAAAAAAAAAGGGGGGGGGGGGGGGGGGGGGTAAGAGGTTTAACACCGAGGAAGGCACGACGACAACAGCCGAGAGTGAGCAAGTGGAAAAATGAAGGGAAGCAAAGGCTTTAAGCACAGTGGACTGACACTGTGGAGGAGGCAACGTCTTTTACTGCAGCTTCACGCAGCAGGAGACACCCACTCATCTCCTGCACAATCAAGCTGTGCCTGTGAAATGCCAACAGAGCGCTCTAATTCAGATGACTACCCCGTAATCTCTGTCGTGCACAGACAGCGGAGGAGAAATGGCAGATGAACACGGAACAATACAAACAAAAACAAAAAGGCGGACAAAAAGAAACAGTAAAAGTTCTTGTCACTCATTAAACGTCAAACACGTCAAGCTCCAGGACATGTGGGTTATAGCTGGAACAAAGACAGAAACTAAAACAACACAAAACTCAAACCACCATAGAGGAGAAAGCAATTGTATTAGACTGGCTCCATCGTTCTAGTGCCTCCCCTCACTTTGTGTGTCCAGGGAGCTACACTAACTATACATTTTGGAAAATAGTCTTGAGCAATATTTCTCTGCGATTTCTGAAGATCAAAGTTCTTCTTTTTACATTGGCTGCTTTTTCACTCATTTTCAGTCCACTCCTTACCTGACCAGTTTTACAGGAATGTTTCTTTATTTGTTGTTGTTCATTAAGCCACTCAACACTGACCTATCATTTAAGCATAAATGACCTCTAACTGAAAGGATAAACCAGTGTTGTTTCTCCACAAACAACTGAGCAAAGAACTCATTTTAGATTTTAACAAGTTGACACGCATAAAATCTCATTTTTCCACCAACAAGAGAATTTGCAAGTGCCATTAACCGCAAAGTTGGCATATCTTGAAGTGGTTTGCAGAATGTGCCCTTTGGTTGGTCCATCTGCTGTTCACTGAAGCCTCATTGGAAATGGGTGGCTACCAGGAAAACATTCTTAAGGAAGAGAAACAGGAAGAAAGGCTGAAGTATGCCAAGTTACACAAGAACTGGACATGAACTGAAAATGAATGGCACCAGGTCTTTTTTGGGTGATTAATCCTAATTTGAAATTTTTTGGTTCAGATCATCACCAATATTTACAGATGAGGTCAGGAGAGAGTGCATCTACAGGCATCTGTAAAGCCTGGCGGCTCAGTCATGGTTTGGGGCTGCATTTCAGTCAGTTCTGTTGGAGATTTAGTCTAAATTGATAGAATTATAAACAAAGAAAAATACCATCAGATATTGATCCACCATGCAATTACCATCTGGAATGCTTCTGATTAGCAACTGTTCATATGTAAAAACATACTTAAATGAAAAGGAAAAAAAATAAAAAAAATAAAAAAAGGTTGGCCTCCCCAGAGCTCAGACCTTAAGATTACTGAAGTAGTGTCAGGTCATCTTGACCTGATTCGAGGCTAACACAGAGTAAAATGACTGGAAATGGATCCGTCTTCACACTGATATAAACATGTAAAAAATAAAAAAAATTAAAAGCCCTATTTGCCTAATTTTTACAAATGAGTTTGAGCCATTTAAATGAACTTCAGGTTGTCTGACATAATTAAAGACCTAATTAATGGAATAAAAACAGTTCACACTCGTTAAAATGCAACAGGCAAAATAGAAACGTTACATCTGGAGAGAAAGCACAGTCATCAAACCTATAATGGAAAAAACAAAACAAAAAAAATAATGATGGATTCTCATCAGACAATTTGCATCTTTAAAACACCTTGTGATGATCTGAATACAAACTATCCAGAAAACATAAGAGTCTGATTTGAATTAATTATGTTTCAGGCAAATGTTACTTCTTTGCTTTAATCGGTTAGCTCATCTGTCACTCACTCCTCCCTCTCATTCATTTTTGCCAATTCATGCATTTCCTCTCTGTGGGCCTCTGCCATTAAAAATCCACATCAGAGGACTTTAGCTTCTCTTTGCACCTGAGCTGTCTCTCACTGCCAACACTGTCTTTCCATCAGAGGAAGAGATGTTTTCGAGCCATTACCGTGAGCCAAATGGCTTTCACGTATACACAAAGAGCTACATTTGTTAAAAAAATGTTTTAATCTTTAAATAGCTGCTGATAAACTACCTGAGAAGCATTTGTGCACAGCTTAAATCTTTAAAATGTTTCAAATCCAACACTATAGTTAGCGCTCACACAGAACAACAGTGATTCTGATTCTGTTGTGCAGGTTTTATGGAAGCTATCCTGCCTGTGTTTAATTTACGACATTTTAAATCACTGTTTTGAAAGTAACAAGAACATTTATACCCAGGTAAATATTTGTAGGTTCAAGAAAGAGTTATTTACATGGAAACATAAACAGATAATGATGAAGCTAAGCTCAAGGGGTGGCCATAAACATTGTTAAGAGTTTACAGGGAGTGCTTGAATGGAGACAGAGTGTGAGTAAACCTTGAGTTTGTGTGTTTGTGCAGGAGAATTTGCCTGTGTAAATGTGAGCTTGATGACACATCAAAGACCGAGAGGGAGTGAGCTGATGCCTGTGTGAGGCTGAGGCAGACAGGTAGACACAACAGAAAGAAAGTATGTATGAGAGAGCACCTACCTGGTGATGGGGGCCTCCAGATCCACAGGCTTCTTCATCTCCAGAGAGAGAGCGGGTGCACATTGCTCCTCCTTAAAACCAGGGGTCACCTTCACACGAGGGCTTCCTCTGTGCAACCACATCATTCCAAACACACATTTTACTCCTAGTTACATGAAAGTAAACCCAGTGAAATGCTAAAATTGCAAAGTCACAGAGCTGACAATGAACACTGAATATGTCTCAACTTGCTCAAACGCTGCTGGTGTGCTCTAAAAGAATGTGAAGTGCACGCTTTGAACCGCATTTCAATCAAACAAATGCTTTATATGGTGAACAACCATGGGAGAAAAGAGCAAACATCCCTAAGCAGACGGAAAAGTATTCACTTTGCTAAACTTCATGGATATTTTATTGTGTTTTAGATTTTGAATGTTTAAATTATCTTACGGTCCTATTAATCAACACTTCATGGCAAAAAAAAGAAAAGAAAACATGTTTTTTTTCACAGTTATAAAAAGCTAAATGCTGCAAAAAATAAATAAATGAAAAATCTGAATGTGCTCTGAATATTTCTAATCCTCTGCGAAACTGCAGCTATAATTTCACCGCCTGCTCTAATGACGCAAATGCAATCATGAGCAAACAGAGTATTTACTAGTAAACTGCACCTGTATACCTGTTACTGCTTTCCACCCCCCACACATGTTGATGGTCATTATTGACACCCATAACATTACATAACCACCTTTCACTGTCAAAGTCTGCATCACAGACACAGTAAAAGATTAAACTGGCAACTGCAGTTGCCAGAGTGAATAAGTTAAGAGTTTTACTTCAAGGCAGCGTTTCCTGTTCTCTCTCTTATGGTTGACTGTATATGTAGACACAGGTGATGGAGACACAGCAGTTTAGCGAGGCAAACATCACTGACAGAAGAGGTAACCAGTGCAATCTGAGCTCTGGACAATGTTCAACTAATCACTGCATATGTATATAAAAGATGAAAGTACCGACTGTAAAAATCAAGAGAAAGGTTAGTGTCCTCCTGGTAAACACCAGCTTACACAGTGTATTTCTCAACCAGTTGCAGAGTGGTTGCAGGAGGGTACTTGCTGGTCACACAGAGGTATATGATGATGTACTGATAATGTCCTTGTGACTGATTTGGTAGCGCCTAGTTTGCATGGAAGACACTGACATGCCTTAAAAAAAACAAAACACTAAAACGACTTGCTAAACAAAAGTGAAACTGTGAAGGGTGCAAACCTGAAACACAAACTGTTTGCCTTTAAACTCACAGCTGTGGCCTTTATAACATGATGCTTGAAGAAGCAAGGTACAGCTTTTTCATTGAAGGAGAAGGCTCTCCGATTGTAGTTTTTACCTGGTACAAGGTACTACCACCTAATGGAAACCCCACAAAAATGAGTCGAGCCATGTCAAGCAGTACTAGTGGAAAAGAGCTATAACTCTCTGTGGTTAGCTCCCAACTGTCTGTTAGCAAGTGGGACAACTGAGGCAATCAGACAGTGACCAAAGCAATTACAAGGAGATTTTTGTGATCTTTGTTACAGATTTCACTCAGCAGCAGGCAGCAACCGCTTGCCAACAGCAAATCAGGGAATACACATTTGGTTAGTGACCAGTCTCTAAGGCCTGTGTGGCTCATACTTCTGTTATTGCAAACCTGTTATGAAGAGTGAGGGGTGGATCTGCCTAAAACACCTAGCACAGTTGTGCAGATGGTCATTTGTGTTTCTCATGAGTGTCTTTTGATCTTAATTTTTTCCCCCAGCTTCTATTTGTTGTGAGCGCTGCTGTTGTTCCCTTTTCTTTTCTGTGTCAACAGACTGTAGACAAGCCCATAAAATTCCCACCGTTCCTCTTTCTGTGTACCCAGAGACACAAATGGAGTGATGCTGCTTAAACCGCAGCAAAATGTCAATCACAAGGTAGGCTCGTCTTCAAGCACGCACTGTTTATAACCCTCTTTGATACTAATGGGGATCTTAAACACATTTATCAAACAATGGTTCGACAGCTCTTTAAAAGTAGTCTGAATGTGTGGCGCACTCACTTTGGATAGACGGGCTCATAGAGGTACTTGTCATCCCCTCCACCAAGCACATCAAACAAAAGGATGTAGCCTTTGGCAGTCTGAAAACAGAGAGGGGGGGGGGGAAAGTCATTAAAACATCATAAACGTAACTGTTGACAGGAAAAATGAGGAAAAGGTGCGAGACAATAAGATGAAAGAACTTCATTACCAAGTCCCTGTGTGCCTTTTCAGACAACAACACAGAAACTATAACAGATTAAGTCTGAAGCCCTTGTCAGTGACAGGTTTCTAATTTAGCACATTTTTTTAGCCTTTTTGCACATTTCTGTGAGTATATATGGACTTTACACAGTTTCTGCTTGTAATGTCTCACCATAATTTGGCTACAGTAAGAATCGAGCACTGTTGTTGTTGTTGTTACAGTGAAGCTGTTTCCATAGCTGGGCGCTCCTTTTCATGTGCCATCAGATCATGTCAATTAATACAGAACACTTTATGAAGACTAGATAATGGAAGGAACAGAGAAAGAAAAGCCCACATCACAGCAGGAGGGTGGAGGAGGAAGCAAGGAAGGGAGGAAGCTTAAAATCACAGAACGGAAAACACTGAAGCTGCAGGTCTGGAACAACAGGTCTGCAATGACAATCACTGCAGAAGTGGATAATTGTGATAAGTTTAAAGGCCTTTATAATTAACATTATTATGTTTTTATAATCATAGTGGTTATCTTAAGAAAAATGATGCAACTAGACCATCTGATGTGGTGTTCGCCTTGGGAAGAGTCAATCTGCCAAACTGAAGTATAAGGCCACAAGTATTACCTACACAAACATGCTAGAAAAAAAAATTTTTTTGATCAGGTTTTTTGGGTATTTAATTAATGCCCAAGTTGTTTTCCATATCTATATTTGTAACACCATCACAGACACAATAGAACAATAAACATCCAACTTCACACATCTGTGCCGCGACCCTTCATGGCACAAGCTTGAACTGTCTCAACTGTTGAGACAGTATAAAGTTATATAGGCTAAAAAAAACTGATAATCACAATTTTGTTAGCATTTCAAAACAGCCGATTTACACCGAAAGCTCTGTAGAGCATTTTCTTGTACTTTTTCCACAACACACACGCAAAGAGCTCTGTAGGAAACGGCTGAAACTGAGAGCCTGTGGAATGAAACATGACACGAAACCCGATCTTGACTCCAGTGTCCGCGATAACGATCCAAGGTTTGCATATAAAGACTGCTGTGGTGCTCGAATATGAACAAACTAAACTCAAATTCTTCTGCTTATGGTCTCCTGAGCTGAGCTCCAGTGTAGGGCAGTATTTTGCTCTGACTATGGCAGTAACCCTTTACGGTTTTACTAGTGTGGTGACAGTGCTGTTACCACAGCTTTAAGAAAAGCCAAGAAGAAGAAGAAAAGGTAATTTCCAGAAACCGACAAAGAGAAAGAGAGCCAGACTGAGGCCTGTTAAAGCCATCAGCAGCCTTGGATCTTGAAAATCTTAGTGATGGGTAAAAATAAGAAAAACTGCAAACCAACAACACTGCAAAATGCATTAACTCTAAAAAAAGATGAGAATACAGTAACAAAAAAGGTCTGCTTTATACGCTCACTTCTCAAGACTCACTCACAGAGACCTGAATGTGAAAACTAGAGATTTAAAGTATCATTTACAGGGTTAATTAATTAATGGATAACGTTAAAACCAGAATGTTTCATAGCTTATAACCCATAAAACAACAAATCTGACTTTGACATCAAGCACAGTTTGTGTGCAGACCTGATTAGGTAATCACGGTATGCAAGTTTGATTAATTCTAGAGGATTACCAGCTATTCCTGTGAACTTACTGTGGCATAAGCTCGCCAGTCCTGTGCCTGGATGAGTTAAAAACAGAGATCCCCTGGCGATGGGATCACAGCAGCCTCATCACAGGTATTTTCTTGACCTTCCTACTTCTGCAGTACTTTATTCAGTACTTCTCGAGCTGATAATCTGCAAGTCTTCCAACAAGTCCTTCATTTTGATCTCAACTACACAGCTGTAAAGATTCATCTTGCACAGTGGGGATGCTACCACACGGAGAATCCAGACACACAAAACACCTGCCAACGTACTCAAAACCACCACTGTGGTAGTTACCCGTAAAACAGATATATCTCAGGGCACCACATTTACCCTTGAAGACTGGTTAAGGAATGAAGTGATGCTGCATTAAACATAACCTTCATAGATTACATTTTCATGTCTAAACAGTATGAGATAATCACCACTAATAAAAGTAAAAAGGCTGCACATGTGCACATGAAATCACCACACAACAAAGATGTTTACTTGAATCACAAAATACTCTACAAAAATGTAATGAATTGCTGAATCACCTGCACTTCATATCCCCTCTATCATCATGATCTTCCCTTTAAGAGTGTATCAAGAGTCTAATTTACTGTGTAAGTGAATTAAAGAGGGATGAGTGGGCTTGGAGAATTCTCTGTTAGTCTGCTGAGGAAAATCACTGTGCATTCAGGCTACAGAGACAAAACAGCCTCTTCATCATTTTCATTTTAGCACTATATATAGTTTAGATGAACAGTAGTCTCATCACAATGACCTAGTTAGTTATAATAGCCTCACATGCTTGTGTGATCCACATACAAGCATTTACAGAGTTCACCCTCCAGCAAAGGATGCACAATTCTTCACATCTACTATTGTAACAGCAGAAAATGTTTGGAATTTGTTAAACCGCTTGAGTTTTCAGACTTGTGGCAAAGCCTTCTGTTAAAGACTATAATTTTATCATCAAGAGCCATAAATTTAAATATAGTTATGTGGCTCAGTTACAAAAACCTTCTGCAGCCTTGGGGAAGGCGCAAATCAAGCAGGAATAGAAACAGACAGTGTGGAGGGCAATGAGAAATACGGCACACAGCCAGTTATAATATGGAGTAAACAAACAAGACTTTCTCCCCCTGATGAAATTTTTAAAAAACGGAAATGCGAGGGACACTAGCATGTGAACTGCAGGGAATCTCGCTGAAATATCAAAGATGGGAGGGAAGCTGCAGAAGCAGAAAAACTTGGCAACTCATGATGAACTTCAGCAGTGTCCCCCACTCTTATCATCTCCTCCCTTTAACAACCTGTAGTTTTGATCACACTAACACATAAAAGTGCTTAGACATCCATTCATCCGTTTATGGGCCTTTGATTAGCTTTATTTCAACCTGTCCTATCTGATAAGTGAGCGCTCGTGATGAAAGCAATTGCAGATGAAGGGGAAAGGCCTCAATTGGGATGCATCCCATGTTTCTAGGACTCTTGGTGGGTTCACACATGCACATATAACAGTACAGGAAGAGGCAGGATGCCAGTCATTCTCAGCTGAAACCCAATACACAAGCAGGCACTGCAATTCAAAGGCAGTCAGTGGCGCAGGGCAGGGGAAGTTGCTTGTCACTTTTGTTTTTTCCATCTATGCCGTCTCACTAATAGCAGTCACAAACTCAAGCTGCAGCATTTATGGACAACAGTGAGGCCCTGAAATGTTTTTAAACAGGCCTGCAAAACAGGATGCATCTAAAGAAACCTTAGAGTAACAGGCTTGGTATCCTATTGTTCTCATGTTGTGATCAGTAGAGTCTTATGAAAAAGTGAATCACATGAGAGAAATCTATCATTTATTATCAAATGACTTCAGTGCACTGGTGTGTTGCTTTCACTTTTGTCACTTAAAACGTCCTCTTCTTCAGCTTGATAGTACAAGCTGTGACTTAGCATTGTATTTAAAAAGAAGTGAAAAACAAGAAAAAGAGGAAGATCAGAAAGGACAGACTTATTTAAAAAATACATTTAAAAAAAGTCAAATAAAGAGAGAAAGAAGCCCGCTCACGAACTGAAATGAAAAGTGGGAAATAGCTGACTGCTAAGTGCTCCAGTTCAGTGTTGCAAGCGGAACGAAAGACTGTTGCTGCAAAAGTAACAAGTCAGCAGAAAGCGTGTACACAGAAAGCACGATGAGCTGCTCTTCTGCATGTCTGAACAGGCTCCACAAGTACACAGGAACATAACACTGCGGTGTTCCCTCGAATTTAAGTGCATTATAACAAAAAAAAGAGAAAAAAGAAAAAAAATGGATGCAAACTCTTACGATCTGCAAATATTAGATACCTTTCAGTGTGGATTACAAACAAGTATAAATAATGCAATAGCAGAGCACAGATGTGTAAAGTTTATCTACAACTCTTGCGTGTTAAGTCTTACCGACTGTGGTTTCAAGGTACACACAGATGTTAACAGTCCTAAATGAACCATGGCAAGTCTAGATATCTGAACGGCAATCAGTGTGCTGCTCTTGACGAACAACTACAAGACTGGTGACGATAACAGACCTAAATCGCCATTATTTTCGTGGCAGATAAGGAAATATGTGGGGTAGTTAAATCTTGTGTATCTCTGAGTTTAACACTCAGAAGAGTAGAAGTGCCAGGTGAACAGAGGCAAAATGGGCGCTGTTTAAATGTGGAAATTCATATTGATTTAAGTTAAGCACATTTCTTTTTTAATAAACCATTGGAAATAAATCAAAATGCAACATTTCTTTGTGATCAAGGAGTGGCCACAACAAAAAGCAAAATCTGATACAACCTGCAGTCTCAGAACAAAACATGAAGCGGCTGTAAAAAAAAAAAAAAAAAAA
The DNA here is from genome assembly GCF_051167445.1 of Perissodus microlepis. NCBI lineage: Eukaryota > Metazoa > Chordata > Actinopteri > Cichliformes > Cichlidae > Perissodus > Perissodus microlepis. The sequence continues at coordinate 43,199,428 of NC_140467.1, forward strand.
ACGGTCCATTTCTTTCTGTCACGTTTTGTTTTGAGAGTTTTTCGTGTCAGTGAACACTGACAGCTTGAAAGGAATGCATTTCAATAGGAAGTAGATTTCATGTCAGGAGCAGGTATTTTGTCCAGAGAAAGCGGGTAGGTGTCACCATGGCAACCCAGAAAATAAGGCTTTAAAAGAAGTGGAACCTGATCTATTTTTTCTAAGCTAAATACTTGCGTGTTTTAGAGTGATACGAACGAACGTCTGTGACGTGCATGACTCAAACCTGGGTCTTCGTGAGTGGTGGCAAAATGATTTGCTCCACCTCCACCCTCCAAATACCTTTTAAAAGTGGAAAGCATTTCATGTCTATGGACATGAATTTGTACATATAAAAAGAGATGAAAAGTCATGTTCAAGGACACAAATATAAGACTAGGAAATTTGTTATGCGGAACATGAATCACTAGATTAAATGTTGTGGCAATTTCATAAACTGTCGTGAGACTGGGTTGTTACAGCAAAGAGAGCTCTCTGGTACTGGTATGATACAAAATTTTATAATCTGGTTTTTACTTAAAGAAATATGAAGATTTATTGTCTCAGAAAATTAAGATATGTTTAACAGTAGTGAGTTACATCAACTTATTATGGATCTCTAAAGAAGCTAAATCACATAATCTTAATTCACACTGCTAAAAACATTAAAGAAACTTTGAAAACACATCAGACCTCAGGAGGAAAAAACCTGTGCTGGGATATTTACACTGATATGGACTGGTAAAGATGTCAGAAATAAGAGGATGCGCCATCATTTGATGGTAATAAAAATTATCAGCTTATAGAGGGCTGAGTTTAAAGCAACTCTAAAAATCAAAGTGACATAAATTAGTAAAAATAAATAAATAAATAAATAAAAAAATCGCAAACTCTGATTGCAAAAACTCAAAATGGAATTCAGTAGTTCCCTTTCAGTCGATTCACTTGGTACAACACATAAGTATGGGATATCACGCCCTCGCGTGTCCTGGCTGAAGAAACCTTTATTCACGCCTTTAAGGCAGATGACGTGTGATGACACGCGCACGGCCCCGCCTGCACATATAGCCGCTGTCATCACAGTCATCCCTCAGTTCTTACGCTCTTCACCTCGCTTTCCAGCCGCGCACGTTTGTCGGAGCACAGAGTGGCCGCGTTTCATCGCTGCGTCGCTCAGCTGGGACGCAGACTGCGTTTCCAGACAATATTAAGCTTGTTGGGCATGATGGCATCTATGATCGCCGTAGTGCCACTTGGACTGTTAAAAATTAGAGCGTTTCAACGCTGGACTCTCTCTCACCGTTTGTGTGCATCGCTTCACCTCCGGAGGAGGCTGCCGGTAACCGCGTCTTGCATGCTAGCTCTCAGTCCTTGGAGGGAGCCCAGGCTGCTGCATCAGGGCTCTCGGATTGGGAGGGTGTTGTTTCGCAAGGTGGTGTCCACAGATGCTTCCCTAAGAGGGTGGGGAGCGCTGTGCGAGGGTGCATCAGTGAGAGGGATCTGGTCCGCAGCCCAGCGCCAGCTGCACATCAACCACTTAGAGCTGTTAGCAGTGTTCTTAGCTCTAAAGCATTTCCGTCCAGTCCTGGAGGGCCAGCATGTCTTAGTCAGGACGGACAATTCAACAGTGGTGTCTTACCTAAACAGGCAGGGAGGAACACACTCTCTTCCCCTGTTGAAGCCGTCTCGCTCTCTGCTGTTACGGTGCAGTGTTCATTTTCTGTCTCTAAGAGCCACCCATGTCCCGGGCCACCCAAACCTGGGGCCGGACCTTCTCTCCAGGGGGGGTCCTCTGGTGAGAGAATGGAGGTTACACCCTTTAATAGTGGCTATTTGGCAAGGCGCAAATAGATCTTTTTGCTTCCAGGGTAAATACTCACTGCCCCCTGTACTTCTCCATAATCGACCACGATGCACCCTTGGGCTTGGACGCGCTAGCGCACCAATGGTCAGACGTGCTCCTGTATGCATTTCCCCCAGTGGAAATTATATCTCCAGTTCTAGAGAGAGTGCGTCGGCATTCCCTCTCTGTGATTCTAGTGGCCCCTTGGTGGCCCACAAGGTCGTGGTATGCAGAGATAATCAGCCTGCTAGCAGCGAGTCCTTGGCAGCTTCCTCTCCGCAGGGATCTCCTCTCTTAGGCGGGAGGAGAAGTGTTTCATCTGCGCCCAGATCTGTGGCGCCTTCATGCTTACCTGCTGAGAGGTTAAACTTGATTGCTAAGGGTTTGGCACCTAGTGTGATAGCGACAATTCAGAGCGCTAGGGCCTCATCTACTAGAGGCTTATACGCTTACAAATGGCGAGCCTTCGAGCAATGGTGCCAGGACCGCCACACTCTCCCATTTCAGTGCTCTATTGTGGATGTTTTGACATTCCTGCAGGAGCAGCTGGATAAGGGCCTTTCATTTTCGACAATAAAGGTTTATTTAGCAGCTATATCTGCTTGTCATATTGGCTTTGACGGGGTGACACCAGGTGCACATCCCCTCGCCATACGTTTTCTGAAAGGAGTTCGCCGGCTGAGGCCCGTGCTTAAGTCCAGTGTCTCTGCTTGGGACTTGTCTTTGGTGCTGGAGGCCCTTTGTAGCCCCCCGTTTGAACCCATTGAGTCTGTGGATATGAAATTTCTTTCATATAAGACTGCATTACTTCTCGCTTTGGCTTTGGCAAAGCGAGTGGGTGACCTTCATGCGCTGTCTGTGCATCCCTCCTGCACACAGTTCTCTCCTGATGGCCACAAGGTTGTATTGCGTCCAAATGCTGCCTATTTTCCCAAGATCATGCCTGCACCTTATAGCTCAATGGAGTTTGAGTTGCTGAGTTTTTGCTCCCCTCCTTTTGCATCTCTTTGTATTTGCATTCTCTTTGTCCAGTGCGTGTGCTACGCACCTACATTGAGCGCACTCAGAATGTGCGTTTAAGTGACCAGCTGTTTGTCTGCTTCGCTAATCCAAATAGAGGTAGAGCTCTGTCCAAACAGAGGCTGTCCCACTGGATTATAGAAGCTATCTCACTGGCATACGGCACCAGAGGTCTTGCTTTGCCCTACGGGGTGAGAGCTCATTCCACCAGGGGGATGGCGACCTCATGGGCTCTTTTTAAAGGGGTGCCTGTAGCTGATATTTGTGTGGCAGCTAGTTGGGCATCACCGCACACTTTTGTGCGGTTTTATCGGTTGGACGTTACAGCCCCTTCGGTGGCTCATGCTGTCCTTTCTGCTGGGTCTACCACTCACTAAGGATGTGGTGGTCCGATTCCGGTTCGGTGGCTGCTCTGTGGGGCGTGTATATATGTCCCATACTTATGTGTTGTACCGAGTGAATCGACTGAAAGGGAACGAATAGTTATGTCTATAACTTCTGTTCCCTGAAGGAGAGGAACGAGGTACAACACAAGGTGGCCCCACTGAGCAGTTTGGCTCGGTGAAGAGCGGCTATCGAACTGAGGGATGACTGCGATGACAGCGGCTATATGTGCAGGCGGGGCCGTGCGCGTGTCATCACATGTCATCTGCCTTAAAGGCGTGATTAAAGGTTTCTTCAGCCAGGACACGCGAGGGCGTGATATCCCATACTTATGTGTTGTACCTCGTTCCTCTCCTTCAGGGAACAGAAGTTATAGACATAACTATTCGTTTGTATGGGGCTTATATGCTTGAGTGCTTGCTTTACAGCATCGGGGCATGCGCCTAATGAGACGATGGATGGCATCCTGGAACATCTCCTCCCAGATCTGGACTAAAGCATAATTAAGCTCCTGGACAGTCTCACATTGAACCAGGCAGCATCAGGTGGGTCAAAACATAACAATACACAGTCCCATGCGAGCCCAACTAAACCGGTCACGCTGACCAATGTTCCAGGCAGCACAACATTCTCCACGGCTTCTCCAGACTCAGGGTTAACCTGCTCTCGTCTGTGAAAAGCGCAGAGCGTGAGTGGTGGACCTGCCAATCCTGGTATTTTATGGCAAGCTGGCTCCACAGTGCCGCACAGTGAGCACAGAAGCCACTAGAGGACGTCAGGCCCTCAGGCCACCCTCATCAAGTCTGTTTCTGATTGTTTGGTTTGTTTTTTGTTGCATTCCTGTGCCCTATACGCTTACACACTGACCCGACTGGGAAACAGTCATCGCTATGAGAGTCTCACTCTTAGGGCCTGTAACTGCCCAACACCGGAAACCACTACTTACATCCACTAGTATAAACGCCTAAACAACACATAACTGAAATCAAGATCACAGCACCAGTCACATGAGTCTTTGTGCAGAGGAGTTCATTACTTCAAAAATAAAGCTCAAATTATTAACTGCAACAAGTGTACCAAACTACACTTGACAAAAAGTAACAGTAACTCAATATAAGTTGTAAACTAAATGCACCAACAATATATAGTTATAGGATGTTATCATATATGATATAGTTTTATAGTTATAATTATGTAGTTATGTAATTATATAGGACATAATCACATTTATATATAGCTATATTACAGCTATATTTTAGTTATAGGACATAGTTTACGGTTACTTTTATATAGGGCATTGACTGAGCATCTAAAGCACTTTTTATAACAAGCCACATTATCCCATAGACACAAACATGCACAATCGCATACACATTATATAAACACACAGAATGTTAAAGATAAAACAGGAATGAGCGCTGCCTGTGTTTACAAAATATGATACAGTGCTGAAACTGCTGACTCTTTACTTTTAGCATTCAGTTCCTTCTTTAAAAAACAAAATAAAACTAAACCCTTTTGACCCTAATCCTTTTTCATTTTAGAATGTGTTAATAAATGTATGCTAGTAATATAACTATGTATGTTGTGCATCTGTGTGATAGAAAACTGCACCGCATTCTTGGTCAGTCTTTGGTGAAAACACTTTCCTGAGTGCTGCAGTGTGAGAGACTAAAAACAGAGAGGGAACACGTTGGCCTCGGAAAGATCCCAAAACACACACACACGAGAAAAGCTAAATGGTAAGAAGTATTTCCCGTGTCTGAAGAACATCATCCTTTCTTCACGCCAACCACACGCAGAAGTCCATCCCTCTCCCTGCTCTGTCAGTTGCTTTACTTATTTCTCTGTCATTCTCATACTCACAGACACACACTGAGCTAAAGATAGTCCTAGCTACGGTTTAGTTAGCCTCAAGGCCTGCAGTCAAACATCTGGAAAACAGCTGGTAGCTGAATTAAGGACTACTGCCTGGGCAATGGTGGCTTTTATTGTTCTGCAGTCCAAATCTGTTCCCTCTATAATTACACTGCAGTGCTAATGAAGGTGTGAGGATTTATGGCATTGTGAATAAGCAGCTTGTCAAGACACCACAAATCCTGTGAATGCTTCAAGCAAACTTGAGACCTATAAGCCTCGATGACTTCTTATGGTTGCATCATCTTTGCCAAATAAACAAAGTGCATGAACATAACTCCTTTCAGCAGTAAGTAAACCCAGGAAGTGAGTGGTGTGTGGGCCCTAGTATTTTTAACTTCTGCACCTGCTCCCTGTTGTGCTGACAGACTGAGCCTGGGACAGAGTCAGACTTACTGCTTTCTCAGACACGTTCATAACATTCATTCATGTATACTTTGGCACTCTTGCAGCAAGGAAAAAAGTTGAGTGAGAAAGAGAGGTGAGATTATTGCACTAATATTTGTTCCACTGTCTTTTTTTTTGGGGGGGGGGGGGGGGGGGGGGAATTACCAGTATATTCCCCATATTTTCTAGCTCGGAAGATATAAAAGCCAATCAGAAAATAGCATCTGCTGTATTCAGCAACTTTCTTAAGCGTATCTGCTTTGCACACTGCAGTATTTGTACACTGGAGCAGCTTCTTTAACACCTGATTCTGCAGAATGGATTCAAGGACAAGAGGTAGTGTTTTGGGACAAACGAGCACAGCTTCTGCCACACCTCTGAACAATGTATTGTGCCCTTGACAGTTTTTTACATGTAAATGCAAGGGAATCTAACTAAGGTATACCAAACTCCACAGAACACAAACAGGGGATATTCTGCCATTTATAGCCGAGTGGCAAAGTGACCATACATGGCATTATTTGAGACAGATTTTACAGAAATTTTACAGACGTGAGCATCAGAATGGAGAAGAAAGAAAACTTTGAATGTGGTTGCTGGTGGATTGAGTATTTTAGAAACTGCTGGGACTTTCCTGCACAACCATCTCTAGAGCTTACAGAGAATGGTTGGAACAAGAGAAAATGTCCAGTGAGCAGCAGTTCTCTGGGTGAAAAATGTCTTGTTAACACCACAGGTCGAAGGAGAATAGCCAAACTACTTCAACATCCATCCCTACGTGACCACAATGATGGTGCCTTCCAGCAGATTAACAAACCATGTCATGATGTTCAGATCATCTCAAATTGTTTTCTTGACATCAAAACGAGTTTTCTGCACTCAAATGACCTCCAGTCTCCAGATGTCAATACAAAAGAGCACCTTTGGCATGTTGTGAAATTAGAGAATTGCATCATGTATCACCTAACAAATCTGCATCAACCCCGTGACGCTGTGTGATGCCTTCATTTCAATGTGGACCAAAATCTCATAGGAATTTTTCCAGCACCTTCTTGAATATATGCTGTGAAGAATAAAGGCAGTTCTGAAGGCAAAAGTGGGTCCAACCCAGAACTAGCAAGGTGTAACTAATAAAGTGGCCAGTTAGTGTATATACTAAGAGAAAACTCAAGCATGGATACAAGCACACCCAAACACAAAGCAATGGATTTTTTGGAGCAGACACTAATGAATCAATGCTGTGTGCCGGTTGTTTTGATGCCTATCCTTTTGTTTTCTGTCTTGGCAGTCGTGCTATCTGTTGCTAATCACATGGCCTTTAGAACCCGCTTGAGTCATCTTCTGACTTAGACACTTGTTTTGTGAGGTTACTCAACCTGACACTTCCATCAGACAGTTATCCCAGTGGCTCAGCTAACAATCATGACCAACTGTAACCAATGACTTCCTGTATGTACAGTAGGCATTCTTGCTCAGGTATCAAGGTAGGAAATTTTGAATGGAACTAGATGATAATATATGAGCTCCTATCAAACATTTATCCCCACAAGCTCTCTCTTTTTGCATGCAAGATAAGATAAACAGCCCGATTCCACTAACACTGCTCATCCTTCTTTATGTGCATCAGTATGTTTGATACAACAGATGCAACGTCCGTCTGTTACGTTGCTGAAGAAGACATTAGTTCAACACAGAGAGGGGTCACAGGCAACATGTACCAGTGATTACAATTGAAAATGTATATTTTACAGCGTGCAGATGCACACACACACACACACACACACACACACACACACACACACACACACACACACAAGATGTGGAGATGTGACAGTAAAGGAAATATCTGTCTAAATTAATATCAATAAGCATGTGTGCTTAAATGCTAACAGATGGTGGAAGAACATTTCATCTCCGCAGACATTACCATGTTTTCTACGTCCTATCTGACAGGGGAGTAACATGGTAAGATCCTCTGGACAATTATAACATCTCTACAAACCTGATATCATTTTGTACAGCTTCTAATCTACTTATCAGTGCTCTTTAACATAAAATTTCTTTCTTTTTTTTTTGGTCACCAAAATGATTTTTGTCCTTATAGTGAAACCCCACTCCCCAAACAAATCCAAATTTGAAGGCTTGAGTGGTGGGGTGGGGGAGTGAATCACTCCACCATTCCCAAATTGTCATTAAAATGGTTACATTTAAGCAACAAAAACTCACACAAAAATATGGTTTGAGTTGCCATTTCTTTAAAGCTTTATCGTCTCTGTTACCATAATAAAGCATGCCCACTGAAGAATCTAGACAACGTGCTACAGACACAAAATATAGTTCCTCTTGATATACGTTAGTTATAAAGTTGTCCCTGATGTCCATAAAAAGAGTCAAATAAATCGATCTTTTTTGTGACCATTTAATTTTTATTTTTATTTTTTTGCAATGAGGCCAGGCTGGTTTGGCAGGGCATTACAGTTCCACTTTGGCAGAGAACAATTTGCTTCGCTTCAAGCCAACTGCATACTTAATCAGTGTTCAGCAAAGGATAAAGTATGACACTATAGATTAGGAGCAAAGTGTAACCACAGCACAGACATTGTTGCGTCACTGTAAAATCCTTTCTGTTCTTCCACAACTAGTCCCCCTTCGACATTCCCTGTGCTTTTCAGCACGCTGAGCCCCTCTCAAGTTAATCTTGTCTAAATTATCTCTAACTGTCGACACTTTTACAATTCCTTGCGTCATTACTGATATTTCGCCGTTATTTACTTAAACAGCTGCAGTAGACTTTTTGAATGCTGCAGTTCAAATTGCATTTAGGAGGCTATTCCATTCGTGCAGCATTAAACCCGGAGCTGCTTGTGGCCTTTTGAAAGTTGTAAACCTGACACAAGTCAAAGCGTGTTTAGCTTCAAACTTGCTTTTTTGAAACACGTGTACATGACAGTATGTCAAGAGTTCATGTTTTTCAATCAAAAATGCCAGAATTGTGAACAGGTACCCAAAATGATCTTTAAAATATCTATTATTGAATAGCGAGGCCATATGGCTTATGTCGCTTGTGCGATTCTGTCTTATTTTTATCCACAAAGTGTTATTTTTCTTGACTTAATATTATATTTACTGTTATATTATAGACCTTAAACATGCAAACTTCACAGTAATATCACACCATAGTTAACGCTGCGGTATGTGTGACTGAAAGTAATGTCTGATGACGTGGACTGCTCAGCAACTGTGTTTCAGTGCTATTGCCGTCATTCACCTCCTACATCGTTCCCTTGCTCACCTGGAGACCGCTGGGAGCACTGTGAGAATCATGTTCTTTGATTTCTCCAGTGCCTTCAACACTATTCTTCCCACGGTCCTGAAGGACAAGCTGGAGAACTCTGGAGTGGACCATCACCTCACTACCTGAATTTTGGACTACCTCACCGACCGACCACAGTATGTGAGAACTCAGGGCTGTGTGTCGGACAGGGTTGTCTGCAGTACGGGGGCCCCACAGGGAACGGTTCTGGCTCCGTTCCTCTTCACCATCTACACTGCAGACTTCTCCCACAACTCCACCCAGTGCTTTCTGCAGAAGTTCTCTGATGACTCTGCAATAGTCGGCCTCATCACTGATGGGGACGACAAGGAGTACAGAGGACTGACTCAAGACTTTGTGGACTGGTGCCAGCTGAACTACCTCCAGATCAACACCAGTAAAACCAAGGAGCTGGTGGTAGACTTCCGCAGGCACAAACATCCTCCACTGCAACCACTGAACATCCAAGGTATGGACATTGAGGCTGTGGACAGCTACAGGTACCTTGGTGTTCATCTGAACAACAAACTGGACTGGACTCATAATTCAGATGCCCTCTACAGGAAAGGTCAGAGCAGGCTGTACCTGCTGCGGAGGTCTTTTGGAGTGGAGGGCCCACTCCTGAAGACCTTCTATGACTCTGTGGTGGCCTCAGCCATCTTTTATGGTGTGGTCTGCTGGGGTGGCAACATCTCTGCCGGGGATAGGAAGAGACTGAACAGGCTGATCCGCAGGGCCAGCTCTGTTCTAGGATGCCCTCTGGACCCAGTGAAGGTGGTGAGTGACAGGAGAATGGTGGCTAAGCTTTCATCCCTGTTGGACAACATCTCCCACCCCATGCAGGAGAGATTTCGCAGGTCTTTCCTCCCCACTGCTGTCAGACTCCACAACAAAGACTTCAACTGATCAAACACATTATTACACAGTATTAGTCATACTAATATTACTGTAAAAGTGCTACATCCACAAGCATCTTAGAACCACTAATTAAATCTCCATATGTAACAAATCCCAACAGTCATCATCTGTGTCTATCAAATATTGAGATTCACTGGTAAGAAAAGTGATTAATGTTGCACAAACTAACCATAATACACATAGAGATGTTATTAGCGATTTCAGACAGTCATGTAAAACACTGATCCCAGCATAAACTTTTACTCCAACCGCGCATGTATGTTCCCCAGTGTGTCCAACCAGGCAAGTCTGACAGCAAGAGCCATGTGTCAGCCTCTGATGACACTTTAGTAACCTAAAAAGGGAGCTACTTCAATAACCTCCAACAAAGCACTGCTCCCACTAAAGATGGAAACAACTAACGTGTTTCATCACTTGAGGCAAAAAACATACAGTTGAGCACAATCAGGCTGTAAATGACGAGATGCTAGCAGCTGGTGATGTGCAACCAAAAAGTAAACAAATGATCCCCCCACCATGACAGGAAGAGCAAACAGTGGATGGAAATTATTGATTTGGTTACGTAGTGGAAAAGCAGGGCTTTAAGGAGCTAGTTATAAAACTCGATCGAAGACAAAACAATAGAGGAAGGAAGATACATTTCAGCATTAGTTATTTTTAAACTAAAATGTTACGCAGTCATGTTATACTTTTCCTTAAATTTCTAGGAAAGATAACGAGGCTACGTTTGTGTCAACTTTTGACTTACGTTGTGTCACAACTAGAGCACCATAACGCTCCTGCTGCTGCTGGTGGCACCTTTTTCAATCGACTCGCTCTTCAAAGTAGTGGCTCAGTGCAAAAGGAGGATGGAAAACACCCATTTATTTACACTCATAAATGCTGCTACTTGTGGGCATCCAAAACAAAAACAAACAAAAAAACAAAAACAAAAAAAACACTGTTCACAAAATTTTTTTCTATGTAGTCAAAAAAAATGTATTGCACATTTCCTTTAAATATTGTGATATACTTCTGAAGCTGTATCACCCACTCCTGGGTGCAACATGTTATATCTAACACCAGCGGTCCCCAACCTTTTTTGCGCCATGCACTAGTTTTGTCTGACAATGTTTTCACGGACCGGCCTTTAAGGTGTCATGGATAAATACAACAAAATAAAACCAGGACTGGTACCAAAAAAAAGAAAGAAAAAAGAAGGTTTATTCATAACACATGGGAAAAGACCCAGGGAAACAGAGTTAACGATAAAAACGACAAAAAATAACGATAAAAACCATAAATTCCTGAAAACCTTAAATTCCACACCCAAGGCTCAACTCTCGCAGCCCGGTAGCAAATGACTCACGGTCTGTGGCCCAGGGGGTTGGGGACCGCTGTCTTACACAACATGAATTTGCTTTTGACCTTTTTTAACTGGGGTTTTTTTCTGCACACTGAAGAGGTTTTGATCTTGCAACCAATTCTGACTTTTAACTTGTTTCTTAAGGTTGGTTTTAATTTACTCACACCTATAAAAAAAAAAAAAAAAAAGGGAGAAGAAGAAACAGGCAGAGTTCTTGTAAGAAGGCAGCACAGACTCTTTGCCTTAACTGCATGCAAACCAATCGTGCTTATGTGAGCAGTCAGCCCTCAAAGACAGATGTTTGTGTAAGCTGCTTAACCAGGATATAATTGTGATATATGATTGTTTGATAGCACTTGAAAAGAAAAAACATATCTCAAAAATATGTGTTGATGTTTACTCTAATATGTGACACAATTTGTCCCAGGGAAACTCAGTCAAAACTACATTTCTGCAGTTGGTATCAACTTTAGTGTTTTGCAGTAACAGAGCTTGGGGGAGAACGTAAGCTGATCAGTCAAACTGCAAATATGATATGACATTGTCAAATGGTGTACTTACCGCCACAGCTATCATTGAGTCGTCTGGTTTCCATTCTGCTTTCTGGTAGAAGCCAAACTGAGCCGCTGCCTTTGCAGACTCGATATAGCTGACTATCAAAACACTGGGCTGTGGGTGGGAAGCAGAAATATGGGAAAGAAAGTGAGCTCTGGAGGTCAAAATCATCTGATTTGATATTAAAAATAACACTGGAGCTACAAAAGAAAACAGCATACCTCTTGTATCAAGTGATTAATATAGAAATATTTAAAAAATGCTTGAAAAAAAACAAAAAAAAAAAACAACATGCTGTGTGACTCATCCATCTACGAAAAAATAAAAATAAAATAAATCCCAGGCAGCAGCCCAGTAAACAATGTCAGTGTGATATTATGACAGCAGCTTTATTACTAGTGTTGGTTGTGATTGACAGAGATAATCTATAAAGATATTTGTCAGCCAATGTGCTGGAAGGGGATTTGTCGGGAATGATTTATTGCCTCAAATGGTGGGTATTTGGCAAAGAAGAAATACAGATTTGATTTCAAATTCTTTTCCAAAAATGGGATGACTATAATACCTCAGTGATGCCAAAAATCTCCTACCTAGTGAGGCCCATGGACTGTGAAAAATCTATTTTTACTGAGAAAACAAAAGCACGTTGAGGCTTCTCTTTCTATCATGCAAAATGGATAAACTACAGGTGTGTTGCGAAGTTCTCATACAGCCATCATGGGCATAGATGGCAATTATGTGGGTTTTCATGACTTTCATGAACTGTTCTTTTTCCAGGGCTGAATGACTGTACAGCATACATCTATAATGACTTGTTTAATCGTTGTTGTTTAATTTAAGACAAAAATAAATAAATAATTAAATGAATGACAGGTAAAACTTGAGGGGGTAGGGACAAATAAGTAAATACTTCTGCCTACTCCTTTTCAAACAAATAATGGAATGATATTTTGTAATGATTGTGAAGGCACATGTTTGAAATGTTTGAAAGAAAAATGAACTGAACTGAACTTTAAAAAACAAGAACTTGGTGCACAAGGTTCTACAATATCTTTTAAATTGGCAAGACCGAGGCCTATTAAATTCTCGTTAGTGATCATGACTACAACTGGTGGTTTTTCTTTGGCAGCATAAAAATGATTTGTTTGATAGCACTCATTGGACTGACCAATACTCAGAACAACGGGGAATTCCAAGGAACTCAGTGATGACCTAACATTTACACAAGGAGCCATTGCTAAACAAATACATCTTTCAAAAAAAATGTACACAAATCCAAGTTACTTGAATGTGTCACCACTTTTCCAAAAGGGACAGTTTAACCCCAATGACCTGAAAAATGCTGGAACACCAGCATCACTGTCCATAGTGAAGCAGGATTACATCAATGTGGACTGAGAAGGTGTCGACCAAGAAAGAAGCCCTTGATCCAAAATCGACACCTTCAAACTCTACTTAAATTTGCCTTCAGGAGCCAAACGCCTTCTGAAGAAAGTTTTATGTTCAGACGAGACACAATTATTTGGTTGCAATGACAACAGTTATGGTTGGAGGAGTAAAGGTGAAGCTTTCAAACCTGAGGACACTGTACCGATTATCAAAGATGGTGGTGGTAGCATCACGCTCTGGGGCCGTTTTGCTGCCCTTGGCACATTGCACAAAGTGGATGGAATAACAAAGGAGGACTACCTCCAAATTCTTCAACTTCACTTTAACTCAAGAGTTAGACGGTCGAACTTTGGACACAGTTGGATGTTCCATTGTTCCAGGAAGACAATGATCACAAACACACATCAAAATTGGTTTTGGAACAGATAAAAAAGGCTAATATTAAACTTTTGGAATGGTCTTCCCAAAGCCTTAACGTCAACCTTATAAACAATTTGTGAACTATGATTAAAAGCCATGGTTTGTACCCGGAAAATGATCAATTTAAATTAACTCTAGCAAATTCTCCCAAGAAGAGTGGTCAAATATCCAGCCAGAAAGATCCTAGAAGCTTGTTGATGCTACCAAAAGCAGCTGGTCGAAGTCCAACGTGCTAAGGAATGTTTAACCAAACATAATGGGGATGTACTTACATATTTGAGCCAGTAAGTAAACCTTTAACCCTGTGTGATTTAAAGAAAATCCAAAATGAATTCAAAGTTCTGCATGTAATTCTTGTGTTTTAAAAGATGTATGCTGCAGTTCAGAGAAATCACTGCAAGCCCAAAGTTAACATGACATTCATGCCTATGATATCTGCATGTATACTTATAACCACAACTGTATGCTTGAGGCTACCACCCTTAGTTTACCTCACCTTATTCTCTCTACAGCAAAATAAGAACTAGCCTACAGCTTCAAAAAGAAAACCTGTATGTCCAACAAATAAATTTTCAAGTTTTAAAACAGCTGCTGAAGAGGAAAAAAAAAAAAAGTGAAAAGATTTGGTTTCTTAAGATCAAGCATCTGGCACAGTATAATTCAACATTCAACAATAACAGTACAGAGCATCACCAATAATGGAAGCTTGAGACTTGCTACAAAAGTATGACTGCCAATTGATTTTACTGCCAATTGAAGTGGTAATCGAGCTTTTTCATGTGTGGGCTTCACTCTGGTGACCTCTCTTGATTCAGTTAATCCTGTCCTTCCACTTGCACAATCAGCACCATAATCATTGAAGACATTTTTTTTCAGAGTATGTATGGCGTCCCAGAGTGTTAAAGTAAGGCTGCTGAATCAGTTTTCAGTGAGATATAACAAGGATCATTATTACAGTAAAAACAGGACACTGGCTATGGTGAGGTAAAGCAGTAATGTAATTCCAGCTGTGCAACTTTAATGCTGGTATCTACTCACTGTAATGAGACAACAGGCTTAACCATTCCTAACCTATTGTGTCGCTTTCGTAGAATTAAAATTTAATAATGCCAATGATACCTGAACCAGATGGAAACAGAAACCTATCTCCTCATTAGGAAAAGCAAAACTTACTTAAATAGAAGTAGCACACTGACATGTTGGAAGCTCAATAGCTTACTTTTGTCTTTCTACATCAACACACTGGATTTGAAAGGAAACCATCACAGTGAGGTTAGTCTTTACTTTTGGTACATTCTGTCAGTCACCTGGCAAGACTGAAAACTACCAAATTTTTGGTGCCATTTATTTGGTTGAATAATGATTCTATGAAAATGCCGACTTCTCCTTGGGAAAAACCCCTAACTTTCTCATTGCTAATCACAATATTGACAACATTAACAATACCAAAAAGGATCCAAGTTAAAGTGTATGGAAATAAAAGTTTGTGAACTTTTGTTTCCTTATTTTGTTTAAAAATCAAAATTATTTCTTCCTCTGGTAGCCCTGCAGTAGCCTAATGTTAGCCATCTGATAACCCCTAAGCTATACAGAAAAGTTGAAGGACACAATGGACTTAGTAGGGGTGACCAGCACATGTCAAGAGGAAGAAGTTCCTCCAATCGACATTCCTTTTCCTGGATGCCCCACGGATACTTGCAGGCACTCAGAACTCTTAAGAAAGAGGGGAAACAAAACAAGGTCGTATCCTGTGCAGGTCTCGGGAAATTAACTGTAACCCTGATCCATTGTTGCCATAACTCAATAATATTCAGACTGTGTGCATGTATCACAGACTGTTATAAACAATGTACACAAGAGCAGGTTATAAAAATCAATTATATGCTCCCTTTCCATGTCACCATGGCAAAAACGTCCAAATAAACAAGGCCAACAGAGAAGAATTCAAAATACTCTGTATGATGTTGATAAAGATACTGAAGAAGTACTAAAATGGAGGCACACCAAACAATTCATGACCCATTCCGCATTTCTATGGTATTAAAAGCTGAGCTTAGTGGGTAGAGAAGTTCCCTGGAAACAGTAAAAGAGAAACCACATCTACTCTCTGCATTTTTTTAAATTTTAGATTTAAAAAAAAAAAAAAAAGTGTGAAAAACAGGAATTAATATGATGAAGCTGCCACCATGTCAAACATCACCTGAATCCCACATGCAGTGACTCAAAATATATATTGAAATATACGTATTTTTTCTTATGCTGTTAGACTTCTAAAACTTATTGGACCGCACCAATAAGTTTATAAATAGACAGAATTAACATTGACTGATTGGTTTAAGTCACTGTGAAATGTTCCTGTCCTGTGATGCATTTGTGGCCATGACATACAAAATAAACAGCGCGATTATTGTGCTGAGATAAATGTTGACATTTATTTTGTAACTGCGCTGCCTAAATTCCTGAAAACTACTGGTAAGCAAAACATGCCATGGCATGTTTTGAACACTATTACAAATGTTTTGTTGACAGTAACTTAACCTTTGACCTGTATGTTGCTGGGTAAAACTGATGAGTAGAGCGGAGGTAGCTGTACTTGGCTTAGGTGGTAGAGTAGGTGGTCTACCAATCTAAAGGTAGTGGACTGCTCCCTGACTCCTCCAAAGGTACTGACCCCCGCTATGTAGGCATCTGTATGAATGTGTGTAACACTTATAGTAAGAAAGTGTTTTGAATTCTCAACTGAGCAGAAAGGCACTATATAAGTACCAGTCCACCTACCAAAATATACAATTTACTAACATTTGGGCAACTTTAAACTTAACTGCTATAAAGCGTCTATCGGGTAAACACCAATCCACTGTGGTTGAGTTTTGCTGTCAAATTATTGTTTTAACTTAAGTAATGAATGACACATCCACGTGTAATGATGTGTAACGAGTTCACCTGCCGTCTGATATCTGTGTACGTGGAACCCTCTGCCAACACATCAAGGTTAAAAAAAGAAAGAAGAAGTAGTAGTTTGAGTTACTCATATGGGGACACCACAGTTTCTCCCCGTGTTTATTTACGGCACTTAATAAAACATAAAGGGCAGCCGGCCAGGTTATCACCCTCTGCTGCAATGCGTTTGAAATGAAAACGGCACCAGATCACATCTTAGCTAGCGTTTTTTTGTTTTGGTTTTGTCAGCTGATTTCAAGACCGATCAGAGTTTCAACTCACCCGACTAAACCAAACGCTGAGCTGCGTCTCTGACAGCAGAGCGAAGTAAAAGCGCTGGGAGCTGGGCTGGATGTAGAAGGGCTCCTCTTCGCTCCTCAGCGGACAAAGCAGCCTCCGTGGCCAGCCGGTTAGAAAATACATGACGGCAAACTCACTCCGCCTCGGCGCAGCAGTGCCAAATAGTTTATGGCCCCCTGTTCCTCCTTAAGTGCAATATTTAATCCAGGTGACTCATGAGCGGCTCCGGAAATACAAAAAGAATTATAAGGTATATACAAGCCAGTGTTGACACCGGTTAAGGGTACCATACAGCTTCCAAACAGCCGAGTGAGGCTACACAGCTAGCCCGGGCTAGCGCTGGCTTTTCAACTTAAAGCTAATGAGCAGTCCAAGTGTAACCGAAAACAACAGCACGCAAACCCGCAGCGTCACCATACGGCCCCAAACGGCGGGTTCAGACTCAAGAGCGGACCGATTAACTTCCACACCCGGTGCCGTGTGGGTTCTAGCGAAGTGTGGATCTGCGGTGTTTAGTAACAGCAAAGCGTCCAGTTTTCACTCCTCTGTGCCTCACCGTCGCCATCTTTCCAAGAGTCTGTCTGACTTAAAGCTGATTGGCCGCAACAGTGGAAGTTTGCGTCCTGTTGACATCTGACGTCACCGCTCCGTTGTGCGAATCCAGGTGGCGGTGTCGGCAGCTTGGCTCGATGCTGCCATCTGGTGGTGAAAATGGAAATGCCTGGGAAAAACAATTTCATTGCGGTGTGACTTAACTGCAGTCTATCTGACATTTTTTAATTGTAATACATTCTTTTTCTTCTACTTTTAATTCTTCTTTTCATTATTATTATTTGCAACCATTGCACTGAATCCTGCAACCATAATCCACATTAGATTTGCTATGTTCTTTTTAAATCAACATATATCAACACAAGCTTTTAACCTAATTATTTAGAGCCTGTGCATCAGTTTTATCTCTTATATCCAGCTCATAAATCCATCCATGAAATGGCGCGCTATTTAGCAGAATAAAAGTATTATTAAAATAACATGGAATTTTAATCATGTTAGTGTATCATTCTTCCCATAAAATAAAATAAAGTTTGTGGAACAGGACTATGCTGAAGCACTCAGTGAGTGTTGATGGACAAGTAGAGAGAAGGTCAGGAGGAGTTGCACTGGGTCTTTGTGGAGCCAGAGAAAGGGTAGGTTTACAAGATGGATATATGACCTGCTGTGTTGTATGGTTTGGAGATCACAGTGTCAACATAAAGACGGGAGACTGATCTGGAGGTGGCAGAGCTGAAGATAATGAGATTACCACTGGAAGTCCACCAGGATTAGAAATGAGTATATCAGAGAAATAGCTCAGGCTGAGTGGTTTGAAAAATAAGTCAAGAGAGGCAAGGCTGAGATGGTTTGGAGCGAAGGATAGCAGATATACGGGACAAAGGATGGAGCTGCCAGGCAGGAGGAAAACAGAAAGACCACAGAGAAGATTCATTCATGTAGTAAAGGAGGATGTGCAGTTGTTGTGACAGAGGAGGATGCTAGAGAGATGCAGGGAAGCAGCTAGATGTTGTCAGCGGCTAAAGAAGGAAAAGAAGCAGTGTTTGTGAGTTTTCCTCCCCATAAACATTTACTGTTTTTATATATATATATATCACTAACGCCACAGATATAAGACATGTATTTAATTTTTTTTTTAACTTTATTTATTTATTTACATTTTATTAGACTAGGTGCTTTTTAAAAGTAAATAAATACAACTAACGCGTCAGTAGGTGGCGGTAAAACTCTTATCAGTTCCGCAAACCGCCAAAAAAGTGAAGAGAAGAAGAAGCAAAGGAAGAAGCATGGCTGCAGATATGAGATTACCGACCATTAGAAAAACCGTGTCGCTATCAGCGTCTGCTTTTGACCGAAAAGATCTGGTCGTACCGGGGGATGTTATTACTTCAGACACTGGGTTCATGAGGTAGGTGTTGGTTTTATTTGAGTTATTATGGAAAATCAACCAAACACAGGAGTGTGCTGCTGTTCGGGTCTGTTTCAGGTATCTGGCTTGTAAAGGTAAATAAATAAATAAATAAATAAAAGCTCCAGATGACAGCCAGTGCCATACTGAATTAGCAGGTGAGCATAAAGTCAGCCTGTCTCATTTGCAACCTTCTACACTGATACACAGTAAGTAAGGATAAGGACTCTAATCGGATAAACTGCCGCATTGTGTTGTGTGACCTCTGAATGCTGCACTTTACCCTTGTTTCTTTTTCTTTTTTTTGGCTGTTCTCTTCAGAACTAATGTTTGATACCGTCTGTCCGCAGGGGTCATGGCACCTACGTTGATGACGACAAGTTGACAGCTTCAGTCGCAGGAGAGGTGCAGAGGGTGGACAAACTCATCTGTGTCAGGCCACTTAAGACCAGGTGAGTAATTGAACTCTTAAACGGTCAAAGACTTAGATAGGCCTGTCATCTATATACTCATTCTTACATTGTGAAGTGTGCTTTGATTGCAGGTTTAATGGTGAGGTTGGAGATGTTGTGGTTGGCAGAATTACAGAGGTAATGCCTAGTATTTGTTCTCATATACAACTGCTTTAGTTATAAAAAAAAGACAGTGATCGCAGCAACTTGTTTTCATTTTGGTTTCCAAGGTTGTTGTTTTTTGTTTTTTTTTTTAAATTTTCTTCTTCTTCTTTAAAATGTATAGGTGCAGCAGAAAAGATGGAAGGTGGAGACAAACTCCCGACTGGACTCTGTCCTCTTGCTGTCTTCTGTAAACCTGCCAGGAGGAGAGCTGGTGAGATGGTAGAAAATGTGATTCACTGGGAGAAGACAGCTTTGGCTGACGTATTAAAATTAATATTTGATCATCTTTTCTTTTTCTTTCTTTCTTTCTTTCTTTCTTTCTTTTTAGAGGAGAAGATCAGCAGAAGATGAGCTGACCATGAGAGAATATCTTCAGGAGGGAGATCTCATCAGTGTAAGTCAGACTTCTCTATTATAATTTCTCACTGGCTTTCCAGTGATTTTATTCCCGGTTATATAATCTGTGTTGAACCTTTCTTGTGGTTTCAGGCAGAGGTGCAGTCTGTCTTCTTGGATGGAGCTCTGTCACTTCACACCCGTAGTTTAAAGTATGGAAAAGTAAGTTATTCCAGTGTACACAAAGACATGTGAAAAGGTAAAGGGCAAGTTTATTTATATAGCACATTACAAATGACCAGAGTTGATCAAAGTACTTCACAAGTAAGATGTCAGGGTTTTTTTTAAAGGCCGGAAAGTAGAAACTGAGCAAAGAAAAGTAAAAAGATCTATTATGGCAGATCTATTATGAAATAGAAACACATTCAAGAGACTCAGGGCAACAACTGAAAAGCTCAATGACCCCAATTTTTTTTTTTTTTTAATCAACTGATTAGCAGAGCTCTGACAGGAGTGTGGACATTAATAAGACCAGACAAATACAGGGGGGGGGGGGGGGGGGGGCAGGCCAACCTATTCAGTATCCTAAAAACAATCAATAAAATATTCAAATTAACCCTAAAACTGACAGGATGCCAGTGAAGTCAAGCTAAAACTGGAGTAACTGTGTTAGTTCAATAATAAGAGTAACAATCGTTATTTTTATTTTCATTTAAACTAACACCCTGTCTCTACTTCCTCTGACTATCAGTTGGGTCAAGGAGTACTGGTCCAGCTTTCCCCTTCTCTGATCAAGAGGCAGAAAACGCATTTCCACAACCTGCCGTGTGGCGCATCCATTATCCTGGGGAATAATGGCTTTGTGTGGTTGTATCCCACACCGGGCCAACAAGAGGAGGAAGCTGGGGGTTTCTACACCAGCCTTGAGGTAGGACACCACAAAAAGCTGTATTCCATATTTTTATTACTGATCAATGGGCATATGAATTTGGAAAACGATTTCTTGTTGTTTTAGGAAATGTAGGAATTTCAAATTGATACAATCGGTGCATTTACTAAAAATGTTGGTTGACTTCAAATCTCAGTGGAATTGACCTCAAGGTCAAGGGTCAAGTTCTCTGAAAGGTTTGTCTACTCAGAAGCTGAGGGGTAGCCCACATTTTTCCTTCTGCTTTCCCAAGTTTGGAAAAGTAATGGATACTAATTTAATGTTTGAGCATTGATTTAAGTACATTTACATCAAGATTGAAAGAACTATGTGTCAGTTTTCTCTGCACACAAATCGCAATAGTAGTTTTCAGCTTGGCTGCTAAAAGTTCACTGAGAGTATTGAGCTGTTCTTGTCTATCAGTAGGAGGATTGAACACACAGCCATGCTTATAAAGAAAGTAACAAGAGACAGAAAAGCAAAAATGTATCAAAATATAGGTAATATATTGTATATTATATATCAAAAGGTAGTAAATTTAAAAATGTAATTTAAAATAAAGGTGTGCACTGAAAAACTAAGTAGAGAAAACATGTAGAGAACCTAAGCATTCAGCACAAGGAACAGTTTTATTTTTTTCTAAATGGAAAGGCCTGGTTGTAGTTTGCAAAATCAGTGAGAGTTCTGGAACAAATTTTTATGGACTGATGAACTAAAACTTGGAAAGAGGCTCGGGCATGCATGGCTGTCAATGGAACGGGAATGCTGCCATCCATTAATGATTTTTACTGCTCACACAAGTAGTGTTTTGTGTGCTTAGCTTCAACCAAATGCACAAACTTTCATCATTCAACCTAAAGGCAAGGCCAGAGCAACCAACTATTCCATCAAGTTGGGGCATCCTTGACTGTTTGAGTCGGTCACCTTCGTGTGCCACACTCGGCTTGGTAAAAAAGCACTTTCAGCAACACGGGCTGAAGGCAGCTTCAGTCTGTTCAGTCTGAAGGAGCATTAGAAAAACGTTTAAAAAAATGTTTGCAAGTTGAAGACTTGCAAGAGTATGTAATGATGCTCCGGATGCTTGTGGTTTACACCGTACACACAGAGCTTATTTGTTTGTGCATCTCTCATCTCTGGTTCCTCAGCCTGTCAGCCTGTCGGATCGAGAGGTCATTTCACGGTTGAGAAACTGCCTGCTGGCTTTGGCTGCGCACAAAGTCCTCCTGTATGACACCAGTGTTCTCTACTGCTACGAATCATCACTTCAGCACCAGGTAGGAATCACTCCAGTAAAAACCAGCCTTTGAAACTAAATTATTGACATTACTACAATTTACAGTCATTTTTTTGTTATAATGACACCTGTTGTTTCATGTTTGTAAACAATATGATTACAAAACTATTGCAACACCAGAAAACCCCCAACTCTTTTCTGTGTCATATTGTGCCATCTAGTGGTCATACTGTAATTCTCCAGCTCCTGGGCACCACTAGTGGAAAAAATACTGTGCAGTTCTCAACTTTGACTCGGCTGTTTTTGCAGTGTGGAACAGTCACGGTTGATTTCATTGCCCTTTGGGGTGGGGAACAAATGACTTAATCGCCCATGCGTCTCGCAAACACTACTCTTGCAATGATATCAGCATATCCACATAGCTTATCCACTATGTGGCACATTTTTCTTCTGTATTATATTTACAATCGAGCCAACCCATATAAAGTGTTACTGTGCACTCGCGCTCAAGCTGCAACTCAATAAAAACACTTTCTGTTACCATAAACACAGACTGAAAACATGTACATCCATGGGTGTATGTGGTTATGCTTTTGATTTATGTTGTCTCTGTAGGTGAAGGACATCTTAAAACCAGAGGTGATGGAGGAGATTGTAATGTTGACGCAACAGAAGCTCTTGGAACAGGAGGGTTAAAGAGCCCAAAGCCTTGTCACAAGTCAAAATCACATCAGGCCAGCTGTGGACCCGACCACTGATCTGAAAGCTGAATTAGCTTTATTTTCTTCGAGATATAATTAAATTGTCAAAGTCCAACGTGTTTTATTAAAGGAAACCAGTATTATTGTTGGGTTGTTTTTAATAGCAAACACAAGTGAAGTGTAACTCGTTCAATGTGTGCAGCATTTCAGCTATTCTAAAGTTTTACAAAATAATAGTCAATCTTTTTTTGTTTTTTTTCATGTGATATGTATATATAAACTGCATACAATAAATTTTGTGATTTCTATAAATTTTCACTGCATCTCAGTGTGGTCTGTCTGTGAACAAGGAAAAAACGTATCTGGGAATCTTTATTGCTTGGGCTCTAGTTCTTACAGGATTTTTTATTTTTTTTTTTAATTTAAATATCAATATTGGGCAATTTTAAAAATCTGACATAGTAGCCAATATTTTTTTGTCTTCTTTCAGATACATGAAAAAGATTTCTTGAAATTTTCCGTGTAGTTACTAATGACCCTTTACTAAGATTATGTGACGGTGCTGTTTAAAATGATCTTTTTGTATCGTTGCAACAAGTTACACATTATTTATTTACACTCTTTAAAACTTTTGTTGGATCAGCTGGTTCTGTTTGTGGTGTGCCAAACACATGTTGGCAATAGGAAAGTTTCAGAGTTGTGGAGCTCTTTCAGTCATGTTAATGTTAATTTATTAGACATTAATATGATATATTGGTTAAGCTGATAAGAACAAACTTCTCACGTCAGCAGTAAAGGTTACGTATAATCACCATTTTAGTGGTTTTAATGGTGTCTGGAAATTGGTAGTTTTTAGTTATTATTTTAGGTTTGAGGGTATTCTTGCATAATCCGTCCACTTTAAACGGCTCAATAATGGTGAAATGGGACTTTTCTTGAATAGATTGCTCCATAACTTCCTTCTGTTTTACACATCCTTTGGTGGATTTGCTAATGTGCTAGGGGTCACTAGCTTGTAAAAATGTTTGAGCAGCTGGAACTCTATGATAAAATTCAGAAGTCATAGTTGACTCAGTAGCTGCCCAAAGTGCCCACTGACTGAGACAGTGGAAAAGCTAAAGCAAACCCAAACCATAATGTTTCCACCACCATGATTCACAGTATGAGTATGGCTTTGGTATTTGCCACTTCACTGGTACTGTAAACTGTAGTTTGTTTGTTTGTTTTTAAACTTTCTTTTTATTGTTTTTCTTTAAACACTATACACTATACAACAAAACAACAACAACAACAAAAAGATAAATACAACAAGTAGGATAACAAACAAAAAAAAAACAACCATGTTGGATCTCTTTGTTTCTACAGTTTGATCATTTCTCATTATCAATGTGTTGGTCTTTATCCTGTTGGGTTTATGTACTTAGTCCATTTCTCCCAGTTTTTATGGTATTGATATTCCTGAGTCCTTATTCTGTAGGTCAATTGTTCCATGGTTTGTATTTCATCTATTATTTTGATCCATTCGTCCTGTGATGGTGGGTCTATCTTGTTCCATTTTCTTGTAATTGCCTTTTTACAGGCAGCAAGCATAATTTTCAATATGTATCTATCTTCTTTCATCACATTTCCCGTAATGACACCAAAGTATAATAATGTACAAGTCTTAGATACAGCATAACCCAGAATTTTACCTATAACCAAATGAATATCTTCCCAAAATTTTGTAATCTTGGGACAGAACCAGAACACATGGGAATGATTCACATTTACGTCTCCACAGCCCCTCCAACACGGTTGTGGTAATGAGGTATGTTTGTTCTTAATTTTGGGTGTTATAAAAAATCTAATTACATTTTTCCAGCAGTGCAGTCTCCAGGCACGTGATGATGTTGTTGACTGCTGTATTTTCCAGGTTTGTGACCATTCCTCATCAGATATGTTCACTCCCACTGTAGTTTTATTTTAATTTTCCTCCTGGACAATAAATGCTTTCCCTTGACACCTCTCATGTAGGTTAGATTTGTATAATATCTTTCTTGCAGTTGCAAGAATCCCTTGCTAACCCTGTGAAGAAAGTTTGTGACTTTTCTCTGCTTTTAGTGTCTTTAAGTTCCCTTAAAGTGGATAATTACAACACACCAGAACACAACAATATATATGTTAGAGATTTAAATTAGGTAAATTCCTTTAGATCGTGTAAAATATATATTTATATACAATCATAGGTTCACTCCCTACAGAGATCCTGATAACATGCCACCCCTGATTCTAATAAGTATTTCAAAGTGGGATAAATGTTGAGTTAGATGCTTTAAAACTGAGTAAAGTAACTAAATTTGTGTAATTTATCTGTAAGCACAGAATCGAGTGTTTTCATAGTTTGATATGCCAAAAAGCATATATCCATACATATATCCTGAAGACAATTAGGCCTGGGCTAGATCATATTCTTGAGCAGTGAGTTCTTTATGGCTTTGATCAAATCCACCATTATATGTGTGGGTGGATGAACCTTTAACCTGTGTACCTTCAGCTTTTCTCCCCTGTGTGAGCGTGCTCTCTCTGCCTCAGCGTGGCTGCAGTGCTGTTGCTCTCCCAGCACAACAAACCTTTGCTCTAGTCCTCCTGTGCTAGTCCACGCACGCACGTGACGTCGTACGTCGCCCCACCCACCCAGTAAACCACCTTGCGTATGGAAGTATGGCGGCCCCAGCTTCAGAACTACTACTCGGCCAAAGTTTACTGCTGCGATTTTCACGTGAAAGCTATGAATAAGTACGAGAGCCAGGGGTTCGGTAACGAAGAGCTCGGCGACTGTGAACAGACGAAAGGACTTGTAAAAAGAGTCGTCGCTCTCTGCCCGGCTGAGTTGCCTCGATTTGCCTTGATTGAAGTGCCTTTTAGTCCGGGTACCGCAGGGGAAGAAACTCCGCAAGACGAGAAAAGTGGACACGGAAGTTTGGAACCAACTGTGGCTTTGGAAAGACCAGCTGCAAAGTGTTGAAAGGGTGGCGGTCAAATCATGTTTTTGTGAGACGTTTAAGTGCACTTGTCGGCGGTTTCCCTACCAGCGAGCCAGCGACAGCCAACTGTTGCCTGCTTGGTGTGCATTTAAGGGTCTGGCGCTGCATACCACCAGCAGACGTTGGTTAGCTTTCATGGCTATCTCCAACATTAGCTTAAGGTCGCCAGCTAACAAATCATATATATGTTTCTGTGACCGTGTAAGTTTCTGTAAACACTTGTTTTTACTCCCCACGGCGTTCGTAACTAGAGCAAAAGTTTGCTTTATCTGGCACATTTACTTCAGTGCCTGTTACTGATGATTAAATGATCTTTTTTTTTTTTTCATTTTTATTTTTTTTAACTTTGGTATTCCAATAAAATAAGGGCAGTATTGTTATGGCTATCAATACTTGCTACTTTTCTTGCTTTTTCTCTCCGTGACTAGTTTTTAAATCTAACACTTGGCAGTTTTTTTGCACATCTATAATAGAATAAAATAGAATAGCCCTTTATTGTCATTGTACAACTAAATTGTGGGTGCTCCACACCAACTGTGCGGAATAAAATGTAAATGGTAGATAGCAGGAATAAATATGAGTGTAGCTTAACCTAGATTAGGGGTTTTAATAGCTATCTTTTTTATTTAAAGAGCCTTGAGGCAACTGATATTGTGTTTGGCGCTATATAGATAAAACTGAATTGAATAGACGGGCATTAAAATTAGAAAATTTAGCTGACGTTTAGGTTATATGCAACAGGGGAAAACTAATTTGTATAGAAAAGGAAACACCTGACATCACAATTAAAGTGGAACACAATAAAACTAAATGAGCAGTTAAGATTAGCTTGTGGTTTGTTATTTGGCACATAAACTACCAGTCAAATTAGTTCTTGTTTTATTTTGACTTTAGGGTCATATATCTTTGTGTTAAATGAAATCATCACTGAATCTTGTTTTATTTGTCTCTAGATCGCTGTGAAATGTCCCGTAAAGCACTCACACTCTATTAATGCCTGATAAACAGAGACATACTGGAGCATCACTGATTTGTGCTGGTGACCTCCATCACCTAAATTCTGGGAGGGGAGTGCCCGAGCCAGGGGAACGGATTCTTTTCTTTTCCCAATCTCCTCTTTTCCTGGTGGGCAACTGAGTCCAGCTTGGAGAGTCCCGGCTGCGGCCTGGCACCCTGCCCTTATGGGGCAGCAGCCGGGGAAGCTTGTAGGGGACCAGAGGAGACCCAGTTTGCCGGCCTTCATCAAGGGCTCGAAGAAGGAATCATCACGCCATGGGAACCAGCCCTGTAATGTTTTTGCTGTGCACGGTAAGATCAAATGTTTTTGTCACTTATTACGTTGACAGCAAATGGATTTCCTAAAGTATAATAAATTTGCTCAGTAGGGGAAATTCTTGATTGTTGAAGTGTGCATGTGTGCATTTTGAAGCTTTTTTTTGTTTTTGTTTTTTTTAATATCTTGTGTAGGCATTGGCCTGAAATCAAGCACAAAAAAATTCATAGTTATTTTTGACTCTGCCTGTGACAAACATTTTTTCAGCAGAATAAATCCCACAGTGAAAATGCACTTACTGGAGCAACCACTGTACATATTAGCCAAAGCTAAACATCGATTATGATCTGACTAATTAATCAATGAAGATAAAATAAATTGCTGTGCAGCTGCTATATTTATGTTCTTTTGAAATTTTACACACTTTGTGCACAAAGCAGTATATTTTTAAAGCTCATTTTTAAGAAAAATGATGACATGTAGCTTGTATTTGATGGAAATCTATTAGTAAACATTACCAAAGTAACTGTTTTTACCAGGAGATGAGTTTACACTTGACCCTTTACAAGATGTAACTTAGTTTATTAAATGTGTGTTTATTAGAATAATATTGACCTCCACAGATGGAAGCAATGTTCTAATGTAATGTCATAAAAGTTTTTTGAGCTTCTTGGGCACAGAAATGCCTTTAAACCTTCAACACAGTCTTTAAAATATTTGTAGCAAATGTGTGCAGTATGCTGAGGGTTTTTCTGACTTTACACTGTCAGACACACGAGATAAACTTTGAGTGACTGCTCATTGTCAACATGTCAAATCTTAACATGAGTGATGAGTCCAGGAATGTTTGGTAGTTTGGTTTAAAAATATACTTCAATGATTAATGGAATATCAGAGTAGTTGCATTGTTTCTCCACACCTTTGGGAGCCATGTTTGCCTCTGGGTAAGACTGGCATACTGTTGGTGCAGAGCTTCACCACGTATGAGAGAGAAGTCTTACCTGGGTGTGTGTCGTCTTTGTGTTTGGTGGGAAGTGTATCGTTTATGTCCATTTAAAGCCGTCTGATTTTGTTTCTGTGTTTCTGCTGGTTTGAGTCTCTTGTTTTTTGTCCACATATTCGATCAGAGCAGACTTCCATAGTTTTAAACATTGCTCATGAAACACTGTCATGACTTAATGTATTACTTTGCCTCATGTTTCTGTCATTGCTAGCTCATTATTTTCCAGTTTGACTAGTAAAACTGTCTTTGTCTAAATGTGTTGCCCAGAATAGTTAAACCTAAAAAATAAAAAGGTGCAGGAAGGCTTGCACTCTGTTCGAGATCAAAAAAGAAATGTATGATAGTAGGATTTTTAATTTGCCCCTGTAAACTTTTTTAATTGGTCTTAAATTTTCTGCAGTGAGGGGTTCAGATCAAACAGGAAGTAGATTATTACTGCATTAAGCATTTCTGTCTAAAGACCAGACATGCACTGATTGTGAAATTCATGGGTAATCTCAGTGTTTAGAATATGGCTGAGTGTCGATTCTGATGGGGGTTTTTGTGTGTTATGTTTCCTGTTTTTACAAAATCTACAGAGGTATAAATGTTTTTGAAACCTTTCAGCTCTGCACACGTTCTTTTAACATTTATACACCAGTGCAAAGTTATTAATCACTGGCATCTGTAAATGTCATTTTAGTGGTGAACTTTTGCAGTATTGATACCGGCTGATTCCTGGGTGCACCCCTATGTGAGGCATCAGTGGAAAGAGAGGTAAACAGATATTATCAGTGTAGAAGACAATTTTTCAAAGTAATGGAAGGGCTGCAGAAAAAAGATACTCATTATTATCAGAGATGCATCTTTTTTTAATTTAATTTTTAATATGATTTTTAATTAGTGGATGTGAATCATGCATCTAGCTAACTGATAGGTTTACCGAATGTGTCTTTAGCGTTGTGATTGCCTTGGCAGGATTGCTTTCCACTGACTCTAAAGCTTGCTTAACACAGTGGGGAACAGGACATCGAAGGTCATGCAAACAGAATGAAATTGTGTGCTGGTAAATGGATCGAATTTTGTAAAGGGTCACTGACATGGGATGCATTTGCTTTTCCTTTCTATCCCTTTCCTCTTGTGATGTGCAGGTTAGACCGTAAGAGGGGATGTGAGTCACAGTGCAAGAGGAGGGCAAGATCAACACATGATTTTATGTTTTGTTTTTTTTCTTCCCGGTGAAGCAAACTAGTTAAAACTAGGATCTTTAGAACCATGCTGCTTCTCAGCAGGCAGGTTCAGACCTCTGCATGCAGCTGCTTGGGAAAGAGACAGAGGTAGTGAGGGGCAAGCAAAGACCTGTTTCTGTTCTTGGCACTTCTGCATGCTGTGTGTGTAGGTATGTACTGTGTTTAGGCATGGTTAGCTTGTACAGAACTATTCCATTTTTAGCTTTCACCATGTGCGTTTCAAATCGCAGTATGTGCGTGCTTAAGTTAATCATACAACTGTGTAGTTCAATAATTAAAGTACATACTGGACTATGTTAACAAGCCTGTTAAATACCAGGACAGATGTACTTGGTCCAAGGTTATCTTAGTTAACTGAAATGAATCTTAAAAACCAGAATATGTGGGAATTAACTGAAAAAAATCAATGACACTTAAATCCCAGCCCCCAAAGTAACTGAAACAAGTAATTTTTTGGTCTTGGTTTTCTCCCACTTCCTCCCATAATCCAAAGTAGGGATGACCAAAATTATTCAGTATTATTATCCTCCTTATTTACCTAAATTCAGAGCATCTCTAAGAAGAAAATAACATATATATTTAACTTTAAAATGCACCAAAACTCATGCATTAATTATCCAGTGGTCCCTCGTTTAGCGCGGGAGTTACGTTCTAAAAATAACCCGCGATAGGTGAAATCTGCGAAATAGCCACCTTTATTTTTTACAATTATTATAGATGTTTTAAGGCTGTAAAACCCCTCACTACACACTTTATACACTTTTCTCAGACAGACATGAACATTTTCATACTTTTCTCTCTTGTTTAAACACTCTCAAAGTTCAAACCTTTGCAGAAAAATATGTCCAGTGCAAAATGTTTCATTGACATTGTTGTGTTTGTTGGGGAGAAAACTTACAGACATACAGTACAGGACTTCAGAGTCACACTGCTAGCGATCAAAGATTTATGTAAATTTGACAAGCTGAACGCATTCTGTAATGCACAGGAGACACGGCATGAGATTGACTGACAATGGTCTACAGCCAATCAGGACGCAGATCACAATACGTTGTGGGAAAAAAAAAAAAAAAGCAAAAAAATTAGCGAAACAGCGAGGCCACGAAAGGTGAACTGCATTATAGCGAGGGACCACTGTACTGCAGTTTGTGTTGTGTTTCTATCCATCTATCCATTTTCTCCTGGTGATCCTTTTCAGGGTTGCGGGAGGCGCTGGAGCCTATCCCAGCTACCACAGGGTACATCCTGGACAGGTCGCCAGTCTGTCGCAGGACTAACACATAGAGACAAACAACCATTTGCACTCACATTCACACCTATAGGCAATTTAGAATGACCAATGAACTTAACCCCACTAACTGCATGTCTTTGGACTGTGGGAGGAAGCCGGAGTACCCGGAGAGAACCTACGCAAACACAGGGAGAACATACAAACTGCACACAGAAAGTGCTTCCATTTGGTTGAATAAGTTGTTACTTTGTAGCTCAGAGACAACTTTACAACACCCTTCATGTGTCATTTATTCTTGGTTAACATCACTTGTTCTAAACTGATGATTTCCTTACTAAAAATGATGAGGGTGAAGAACTTTGATTTCTGTCTTTTAATGTAGTGTTATGGTGCCATTACACCCACCGTTCTTGGCCTTGCGAAGGGTGCAACACTCCAAAAGTGACATGCATTTGCTGGGTCAAGCCACCCTTTGGTTTCATTTTGGCCAGTGGTGCACCTCTTGACTTTTGTAACCTTGTGTGGGTGCCGCAGCTGATGTCACAGAGTTAAAGCCACTACAGAAACTCAGAGATTCAGAGGTTATACACAAAGAGATTTTTAAAAAGTTAGTGCCTGTGACAGCACCGATAGGCTCCAGTGGGCCTGAAATTCTGAATAAGTGCTTATAAAAATGATGGATGATTTTTTGTTTTGTTTTATACTTCAGCACAACTAGCCAGAGAAAAAATATCTGTTTATGGAAACTGGGATGTGTATGTGACTGCGAGTCAGGTATTTGTATTGTAAAACCCATTGTGGACTTAAATTATCCTCTGACAAATGAAACACATAAAATGAAGTAAAACTATTAAAAAGTAAAAATCACAGCAAACTAGAATTGAGCAGACAAACCCTGGAAAGTGAAACTAAAATGAATCTGGAAGAATTCACCAGATTTTCAGTCAATGTGTCCGTGGTTGGTGTCAGCATAAAATTTTCTTTAGTTAGATATCTTCTCTTTAGATGTTCCAGCAACCGCTTTAAAGTGCACCACTTGCAAGCTGTAAGAAATTAAATGGCTGCATAGAAAGACTTAAAATAATTCTTATCCTTTGTTTTCATTCCCTGAAATGGGCTGGCGCTGGAAACAGGACAGCTGTGAACGTTTTGGAGAAAAGAAAAGACTTTCTATCTTTTTTTAAGGCTTGCAACAATATTATCTGACTGTGCTTTAATATTTGAAGTACCCAAATGTTGGTGGTATAAAAAGGGAAATTCGCCCCCTGGTGGTCACATTTATTTATGGGGTTGTGTTTTAGTACAGTGAAGTGGTGACCCAGATACCATTTCATATAAAAAGTGTGCTTAATAACGCTTTCTTTTTTTTTTTTTTAAGTAGGGCTCATAATATCTCTATGGGCCAGAGGTTGATTTTAACAAAACTAAGCGGATGACCTGACTTCGTTTTTGGGTGGGAATACACACAGACAAATAGAAGTGGTGTACAGTTAAATGTGATCTAGCTTTTTCTGCAACCAGTATTTCCCATGACCAGACAGGCAGCATGACTCACTGTTACGTCCAGTACAGATTTAAAAGGATTAAGTACACACTTAAAATCTTATTTGCATGCCACAGGTAGTAGTAGGACATGGGTAGTAGAAACTGGAGCATTTTTCACTATAATGAATAGATTGTTAGGATTTATGTTTCTGTGGGGTTTTTTCACATCAGCAGTTAAAGCAACACCTGCAAACCACAGGACAAACTGTAAACCAATGCCATCACAATGTTATTACATGGATATTGTGGCCAAAGTGCACGCAGTTCCTATTAGCAATAATTTGGTGCGTTTATTGTGAAATTATGTAAAACAAACAACCATAATGTAAGGAGGAGGGGGTGTTTGTAACCACCACTGTACGAAAACATACAAGAGGATGCACTTAATCACAAATACATAAGTGCAGTTTCAAAGCAAATGTAAAGATTTTAGTGTAAAATGATACATTTAAATATTGCAGGTTTGTGGTTGTACAATGCTTCTTTGGAAACAGAAAACACAGATTGATTGTAATTGCAGATAATTTTAGTTTGTAGGCAACAAAAAGCGACCATTGCTAACCTGTGGTCATCAGCCATGTGAGGTGGGTTGCAGAAAACCTCTTGCATGTAGATACTTGCTTGGATATTTGTCAGCATGAGCACAACAGGACTTTTCTTCATCCTGCACTTTTTCATTATTTGATGCCCTGAAGAAAGCCTGGCAGAACTTGAAAGTATGTTCAGGGCACAGAGAGGGAGATGATTCCTGTTTCTATTTGCTAATTTCTATTTTGGGTTTTTGGATATTAGAGCAACACAATATTCTGGTTAACACAGAAAAGTTGTCACGTATATCAGTGGTTAAATTAATAAGACTTGCATGTTTATGAGGGACTGGTAAATCTTGATGGTGGGAATCACCAGAGACCCCGTGATATAATTGTTATCATGATACTTAAATCCCACTATGATATCTTTGAGTTTTTAAACATTTTGTAAAATGCCTGGTAGTGCAGTAAGATATATCATGATATATTACAATTTATGACCTTTAAACTTTAAATTCTAATCTCTCTATATCGCCTTTATTATGTTCCCCTCATTTCAGTCATTTTGATTGCTGGAAAATGGCTCAACACTGTCATAAATGCTACATGCACCTGACAAACTGAACTGTTTTTTATTACAGT
This sequence comes from Perissodus microlepis, assembly GCF_051167445.1. Taxonomy (NCBI): domain Eukaryota; kingdom Metazoa; phylum Chordata; class Actinopteri; order Cichliformes; family Cichlidae; genus Perissodus; species Perissodus microlepis. Next base: position 43,232,429 of record NC_140467.1, read on the forward strand.
CCAACTTAACTGAATGCAAACATGTGGGCTGCTGTGCTTTTACAGGTATTTTGAATGTGAGCCAGCAGCTGCCAGTCCTCAGTGAGATAGTCAGCTGTTACAGACACAGGAATATGCAGGCCGTGACGATCACGCGTCGCAAGTTAATGCAACCCTTTCTGCTGTAGCCTACCTTTTGTCAACTTCACGCTTCGCTTCTGTCTCGGTGCAGCTGCGTCTGTTGAAGCCGCACGTGGGAATATCTGGCTGTTTTGAGCATGTAAACAAAAGCTGTCGTTTTCCACAATGTTGCATGGACACAGGTCTTTGCACTTAAAGTAGGTGATTGATTGATTTTTGTCCTTTTGGCTTTGTCAACTTAAGAGTGAGCTGATGTAAGGTTAGCTTTGTAGTCCTTGGATAATGTTATGTGAGGATGGTGGTGTGTTAGATGAACCCTCATGTCGTAGTATTCCTGGAGTGTTTTACTTTCGTGGGACACTCCTTGCATATCCCAGCAGCAAACAGTGTTCTCTTTATTTATTTATTTCTCTGATGCCACTCTCTTTCTTCCTGCACGCTGACCATCACCTCTTTGACCCCTTAAAAAAACAAAATAAAAAACCCCTCAACATCACTACCCGATGGACTGAAAAGCAATTGATTTTTACTATTAGAGCTCTAAAAAGTTCAATTAGTATTTATAGTTCATGTAACAAGATAAACTTTTGTCCCTTGCAAAATGTTATGCTATAGAGAGCCTAAAGTTGTAGCGCTAAGTGAAGCAGCAGTAAAACTGGTCACGTGCAGGAAGTATACCTGATTTTGAAAATATGATCATTTATAGTGGTGATAGATGGTCATAACTACTGGAGATGCCATGCTCCAGATGGCAAACTTGGGTATTTGTAAAACATTTAGTTTTTGCCAGATCTACTTCAAAGATTTTTATTAATTAGAGTAAAAATCGTAACTGTGCAAATGAGGATTATTTGAGCTTTGGAGTGATTTAAGCAAGTTAACATTGCCTTTATAAAGTTGTCCTAGAGAGTAGACAGTGACATCATTTGATATCTGTGTATTTTCCTGCAGCAGCTGCATTTAGCATGTATGCAGTGAGGGAATCCGTTTCTCTTGTAGTCAGTAACTGACTCTTTTTTGCCTGGAACTTGAGGAATCTATACAGTCTAGACACCAAATCTCCTCCCATGATCCCCGTGGGTCCTGAAGATGGAAGGAGGGGGGTCTGTGTGTGTCCGTGTGTACGTCTGTGTGTACGTACGCACCCACATACATACCCACAGAGCAGGCGCCTCATAGTAATACTCATTCAGGCCAGCTGTTAGGCCACTGGTGGCTTTTCCCTTACCGTGGCAGACCCCGTCTCTACACTAATGGGCACACAAAGGTATTCTGCAACTCCCAACCAAGTGGACTTTTCTTTTATCTAATGTTTAGTTCCTAATCTCGACAGTGGTTGGTTAGTCTTTGGTGATGCTGTCATGTTGTCATACTGTGTTGGGAAATGTGAGTAAAATAAATTTGCCCCTGTCTGGATGACACATTGCTGATTAGTAAGCATTTCCTCTCTCATTAGGTCTTGACCACCTGGAAAAGAGTCTGCTTGCAGCCACAGTAGCCAAAACAGCTGTCTGTATAAATCAAGGTAGTCTATGCCTTACTAGTTTTCGTCTGTTGCACTGAAGAGACACTATTTTGGTTTTAGACCTTCTCTAATGAGCAGGCTTACATTGTCGAGGGATTTAGACAGTAGACAGTATTGAGCAGTTATTAAAACCTGCTGTAAATGGGCTTTTCCCCATTTTAACATGCCTGTAGAAAAGAGCACAGATTCAACTCTTAATGATATTGTCACACTAAGCTGCGATTAATCAGTATGCACAACAGCGGAACAAAGCACCTAAATAAATAATTCAGCTGTCATTAATGCTGTTGTTTTTACCCGTACTCTTTCTTTACTGTGACATGTCCAAATGTTTTCCTTCAGAAAGGCCTATTGTGTAACTGTTATCTGACCAGTATGATGATATCGTCAATGGGTTCCGGCCAAGGCCTCTTCATCCTCCACTCTGTTTCTTGGGGAATAACATATGTTTATATGTGATCTGTTGCTCCAGGCTCCGTTGAGTAATATTGCCTATTATTCACAGTTAAAAAAACAAAAACAAAACAAACAAACAAAATGGAAAAAAAATAAAAGAGAGAGAGAAAGAGATGCACACACACACCACTACAGCAGTGGAGAGAAGAATGCAACCTCTTATGCATTCCTCTCTCAAATAACTGGTGCAATCCCCCTTTCTGTTTTGCAAGTTGTTTTCCGTTCAGATCATGCCGTATATCACATTCTTAAAGGAGACGTATTATTATGTTCTTTTCTGACTGCATTATTTTATTGTTGGAAACTACTTGAGTAACTTTGCATGAATTGGGACTTAGTTCAGCTGCTCTTTGAACGAATCTGTTTTTAGCTCTACCACTTTGTCTTTTAACCCACTTTCCTTCTACCTGGCTTTCCTGAGATGATTATATTATGGATATTTGCTCTCTTTGACATCACGCATAGCCAACAGTAAGAAAAAAAACAACAACTGTGAAATGGAGTGTGCAGAGCAGTCCAAAGCCCAAATTTTTTGGCTCACAGGTATTTTTTGCAGATATGCTGACCTCATTATTTTAAACACTGGCCATGTTTCATATGAGCCGATTAAACAGTGCAGCAGTACGTACATGAAAGAGAGTGATAGGTTCCCTTTTAAAGACCTATAAATTGAGCTGCACACATGCCTACATGTAATTAAGTTAACCTGAAGTAAAGAGATCCCAAATGGCAGCAAAGAAAGGAAAAAAGTGACACTAGGGCTAAACCAAAGTGTAAACCAAAGCCTTTTCCATATACGTAGGGCACACAATGTTTTAAACAGAACAATTGAAAGTGTATGCATGTGGATTTAGGACAAACAGTCCTGTTGAGTCACTGACTCTCACCCTGGTTTTTGTTATTTGAAATCACTTCAGCATCAGAAACACTGTGTTATGAAATCTCGGCTTGTGATTGCGCCGTTTCTGACTAGAAAATAAGTATTTACTGAACCATCTGTGTTTGTTTAAAGCTTTTGTAGCCAAGTTAGACTGTCTTTGCTGATAGATTGCTCAAACTTGAATCGGCTTCTTTTATGTTGGCATCACTACAGTTTTCGTTGTCTCAGTGCAACATGTGGGATCTTCCAACTTATCTCCCCATCACACATACAGACTTGTGTGCTTACAGAGAACTTCCAAGTTGTGTTAGGAATGCAGCATGGGAGCTTGTCACCACCTGGTTCCATAACAAGCCCACACTCTGTCACACGCTCACCCTGTTCTCCACTCCGTACCCAAGCAGGCAGCCCCAGCTGTTGTTTTCTTTGCAGACAACCTGCTACCTAGCGTGCCAGCTCTTTCTTTTGGTAAACAGTTCAGCTTTACAGTTCAGAAATTCTTCCTCTTACAGATGATACGATCAAAGGCAGACATGAGGGCAGCACAAGCTGACGTTAGGGCATTTATATGTGGTCGGTGCGCCTCTGTTTGTCTTCAAAAAGTTCCAGTGTCATTTCAGTTAAGCGGGAATAAGCAACCATTCTTTGATTTGTTTTCTTTTTCCCCTTCCTGTCCAGTTTATTATGAAGTACTGTCATGCAGTCCTGTCCCTTAATGTTGTAGTAAGCTCCTCTTCATAGAGCTTTAAGAGGGGGCCTGCAATGCTCGCTCCATCTGGATCCACTTAGACTCTAAGAAGAGCATAAGCACTTCCACTGCTGCAGCCTGAGAGTCTCATAGCCTGAGAGGCCTGCTTGTGTATCTGTTGCTGTTTTTACTCCAGTGGGCATTCAGACAAATGGGTCTTTCCCCAGGCATTTAGATAATGTCTCTAAGACATGTAATGTTGATAGCAGGAAAACGGTGCACAAAGACTGTTTCTTTCTTTACTTTTATTTTGTTTGTCTGTGCTGTCTTGTCACTGTGTGGTCATTGTGTTACCCACTGATTTACATCCAAAAGTAGTAATAGAAGTTTTTGTGCTTACACTCTTTTCTTAATTTCTGTAGCACTGCAATCCATCTACTCACATGCAACCTTTTCTGTGCAGCTTTCTTTTTCCCTCCTGAAAGTTTGCCTTTCTTATTCTGAATCTGCATACTCATAAAATAATGTGATATATGTTTGAAATAAGCTGGTTTTGTTAAAATCTGAAACAATACTGGATTAGCACCCATTTGCTTGGCCTTTTCTTCTATCCTGCTAACTTTCAGGCGTTAGCAACACAGATGATTATGTCGTCATTTTAAACATGACAAGTGACGGATTGTTGTTTATATTCGACACCGTCTGTCTTGTTTGCTCGGTATATGAAATTTTAACTCTAGGCTATCACCCATATGTTCCAGTACTCCGCAGGTTTGCATAATTATGACTTTTATGCAAGGTTTGCATCTTTCTGGCACACGCTGGACAGGCCACAACACTCCATCATGTGGAAAAATTATGTTCTGCTTAGTCACTTGATACGAGTTGCCCTATTTTTCATCTGTCATCATGATAAAATGGTTCCCTCATTCCTTTTCCAATAGGTCGGCGGGGTTTAGCTGCCAGACCGTCTGTACTAAAGATTGCTGCAAAGCTGAGCTGTTAGTATACTCTTGTCCAATCACATGGCGAGGATTAAACTATACACATGAATGTACTTGTATGGTTAGCTTCCCTTCCATCAACATTAGTAACTTATTACCACCTGCAGCTACACTTCTACAACATTAACCTTGAACTAGACCAGCAACTGTTTTCTTCTTAAGTGTCTCCCTGTGGAGAATTACTTGGAAATCTAAACCCCCTAACCTCAAGTGCTGGTCTGCATGCCTCCGACACTCTGGCTGCATTCTCTAGAGGGTCCTGGATAAACAGCCACATGTGTACCCACATGTATACCTGAAACCTGATTCTTGAGTGTCTGTTCAATCAACAGATTAAGGACAACTGACAGATGCGGATTACCTTGGGTGCTAAATTGTGTACAATAAAAATTAATGTGAAATTGCTAAGAAGAGGCCACATAGCTTTGTGCCAATCGCTACACCCCATCTTGTTGTACTCTGAAAATTTATTCAGTTTAAATGTATATTCATTATTTTTCCATAATGTAGATCTATGGAATTTATAGCATTTTTATGCTCTGTGGATATGCTGGTCTCTGTGCTCTTGTATGTGCGGGACAGAAATCAGGCTGATGTCAACTGTAGTTTTTCATCAACTTCTAATTTTCTTCTTTGTTCCTGTTTTGATTTATCATGCAAGTCAATTGTATACCTCTGCCTTCGTTGCCTTAACACGTCATCATATGAATATGTTCCTAGCGGGTCTTTTTAATTTTGTTCGTGTTTTGGGAAGAGAAATCTGAGTCTGGGTCATGTCAGTGTTACCTGAACATCTTTGCACAAATAGTTTGAGTCTTATTATGAGCGCTCATCCCATACTTCAAGTTTTGGACAAAGAAATCAGGAAGGCGGGGGGGTAGACATAGGAAATGGGGAGAGAAAGGGCTAAAAGCCACCTCGTGGGTGGATGTATGTCAGCTAACTGTTAACACACTAGGTTCAGATTATAAAACGCGAGCGAATGATTCTCCTATGATCTCACTTCCAAACAATGTGCTTCATGTTTCTCCATCTGCAACCTTTTTTCCTTTTTCCTCCATTTTTTATAGCCCCTCTCCTCTTCCCCTCATCCTCATCTCCCCAACACTTTGTGACTGCGGTAAGTTAATGGGCCCTTCTCGGAGTCGGAGGGAGCCTGCATTTCTTCTTAATTGGTGTTTGGGGTGGTGCATGAGAGGAACACAAATGTTTGCCATACCAGCACTGAAGCAATGATGTAGGGCCTAGTGGCATGTGACTGAATGTTCAGGGTATTGAGTTTGTTGCTCAAAGCCAGTGAGACTTTGCCATATTGAACAATTCCCATAATTACTAATGAGACTAACAGACAAGCATACAATAGTGTGCTAAAGTACTGAGAGTATCATGGATATGTTGTTTTAGGCCCACCCATGTCAGTGCTGTTATTTGTATAGAGTCACCTCATCCTCTTGGCGGGATTCCTCTTAGTTTGAGATTTTAAAAAGCCAATCTGAGTTTGGCTGACACTTGCAGCCTCCAGAATACCCGTCAAATAAAAAAATAAAGGAAGAAAAACCCCATCACTACAGTTTAAGCTGCACCGTTCTATGTATTCATTTTCAGCCTTTCCCCAGCATTGAATAAAACTTTTCCCTTAAGCTTCATCTCGTAGACAAAATAAAACAGACATACCCAATATGACGTCACTCGTCGGATTTGGAATCCATATTTTTTTTATTTTTCTTAAGCAGGAGGAAAATCCCGTTTTTAATTTGTAAATCTGGAGGTGAGTTGGAACAAAGACAAGGTGCTTTTTCTGCCTGGGCAAGGAAGAGAAAAAGTTATGAAACACATCAAACAAATCTGCAATGCCTGGAGCAAAATGTACAGCGGCCAGGTGCTAACTGGTAAAACTAAATAACACTAATCAAAACTGTCAAGACAAAGAATTTGGGGTATTTTTACACCTACAGTTAATTTTCTCTGGTCAGACTCAGTTGATGAGTTGAACTTGTACCTTTTCCCCATTGTTTGATTTGTCTCACACAAAGAAAATTCCAAGCAAACCACAGTGCGTCCCTTTTGGACTAGTGGATAACATGGAGAATTTCTCTAATTATCACTTCACTTTACGACTAGTTGGTGCAGTTGGTATATTCGGGATGTCTGCGTTAGTCTGCCACATCCCTGAAATCAAAATATACCTGGCTACAGGAAGGTGTTCAGCTCAAACTTGGAGCGTAGACATGGAAGTTGGGTTGGATCAAGGTTAAATGGAGATCATTTGGAACTGTAGCGAGACCACCTACTTCAAAGGGTCTCTTTGTAGTTGATTTGGTTTTTACACTGTTCACATCTGCACAAGCAAACTGCACCAAAGGGAAAAAAAACACCAACCAGAGTTTTATTTAAGCAGACTAAACAGCGCAGGGGTGAAAGCACCCTTAGACTATAGAGTACCAAAAGTGGATACCAACACCGAAATACCTTAAGCTACACTTATAAAAAAAAAAAAAAAGAGAGAGACCAAAAATAGAAACGAGGTCATAGAGGTCTATGGGAAAATGGCCCTTTCTCTGTTACCTAAGTAAACACTTTCCCCACTGATTTTACAGGCTTAGTGGTTAGTTTAATCTCAAGTTGAATAAAACATGGGGCTCATTTTGTAAATTATCACAAGTGAGCAGATTGATTAGTCATTGGCCATTAAGTTTGTGGACCCTCTGATTTGGAAAGTGGAAACGTTCACCTCGAGCCTTTGTAACGGGGCTTCAGTGATGTATAGGTGAATTCACAGTGGCTATGTCCAACTGTTATACTGCCTATGATTTAAACAGAGTAATATTTTATGGACAACCTTTATTGCACACATAGGAACATAAGTTGTCATCAACCTGAGCAATGTTATTCTTACTTCCTCTGCTCTTTGCAATGTAGACTCACACTGAGCTAAAACAACACAAATGGAGGTACATGACAGAGCCTGCTACTCAATTGTGATATGAAAGAGCTAATAGTAAAGAACTAGGTGCAGTGTAGACTCACATGCATTGGAAAGAAGGGCTTTGGAGATGTTAACAAGAACTTGATTTTTTAAAAAATATAAATCTGAGTGAATTTTTTTTTAAATAACCTTCATGCTTTCTCCTCTCTTTGTCCTTGACTGCATCAGTCTACACATTAAATGAGCCACACACGAAGCCAATTATAGGTTGGACAATCATTCTAATGCTCAGTAATCAGTAATCTTTTACTAAGATGTATATACAGTCATGCGAAGAAAAATGTTTTCACAGGACTCAATGTATTTTGTTAAAAACTAAGTACACCCTTACTGGCATCCATAGGAATTAAGAGGGTAAGTAGCAGCCAGGTGCTGCTAGTCCACTTGATTAACATTCACACGTTTGCCACAGTCTTCTCAGGAATCCCTGCAAGTTCACCCCAAGGGCAGACCATGCAATGTTCAGAGAAACTGCAAAACATCTCAGACTATACAAGCCTGAGGTATCATGTTAAATTTTAATGACGTCTCAATTAGATAAAAATGGAACAAGTATGGCTTGTTTGGAAGTGTTGCCAGGAGAAAGTCTCTTCTCTCTAAAACAGTGGTTTAGGTTGGTAGAATTGCATCTGAACAAAAGATTTCCGGAATAATGTCCTTTGGACCATGTACCACAGTACCACGTTTGGTGAAAGCCAAACACACACTCACCACAAACATGCTATCACTCTATAAACCAAAGAATTCTAGAGTCAGATGTGAGGCCATTTGAGGCCATTCGTCCAACAGCTTGGCTGAAATTGGGTCATGAAACAGGAGGTGTTACCTAGTCAAAGTCCAGACCTCAATCTGATTGAAATGCTCTGATGGTATCTTAAGAGAGCTTTGCATGAGAAATTGCCTGTAAACCTCAGTGAACTGAAGCAACCTAAAGAAGAGTGGGCCAAAATTCCTCCATTCCTCCAAAAATGTGCAAGAGTCATACAAAAAATGATTTCATGTTATTGCTGTTGAAGCAGTTTCTACAGTTTTTACATGAGTCTGTAGAATCCCATGTGAAAAATATTATTTTAACCAGTAGTTGACAAAGTTTACATCAGTCAACAATGTCACTGCATTCCCATTGTGTTTCAAAGATAAGTCACTGTCATCAGTATGCTTTCCTGTGTAGGGTGTATGTTTAGTCCTTGTTTTTGAAATGAAATTCCAATGAAAAGGTCAACCAGCAAACTAGCCTGACACTCCTTCTATGCATTATGGTGTCCACCCAGTCAGCTTCCCAACAACACCTACATGACTGGACTTCTGATCTCTGTATTCAACCGCATACACACAGTGAAATGTAAGTCATTTATGTGGAAAATATTTGCCAGGGGTAGTCAGAAGCATGTTAAATGCTGTGGTTTTCAAAGCAGTTTCAGGATTCAGTGTATTGATGACCAAAGGTCTTTCATATAGCATGGTGGGACAAAATAAGATGATTGAAGACTCCGTACTTTCTCACTTGTGTATTCCTGTTATGATGAATGGGGAGAACTTCTTCTTTTCTTTTCTTTTTTTCCTCTCTGTCTTCTAGAATATATGGCAATTTGCTTTGATGTAGGTTTTTGTAGCTATGCAGGTTGTGTAGTAATTGTTTTTCTTTGTCCTGTTGGACTACTTGATGAGTCAAGCGCTGTATGTATGAAAAGAGGAATCATAGATAGGCTGGTTGAAGTCTGGTCTCATCTTCCAGTTATTTTGCATTATACCTTTGTGTCTTAATATTTGTGTCTTTAAATAAAACACACACGCACGCACGCACGCACACACACACACACACACACACACACACACACACACACAATGGTCAGTTGGGGCACAGGAGGGTGCATCTTGCATATGTTTTTAGGAATGGATTTTTACATTTTGCTAAGAAGCTTTCGTCAAATAGTTTATAGTTTTTGAAGTTTTTTGACAAATGCCATTGGCAGCTTTAGTAACATTCCAGACTTTGTTGCTTTTAATAATAATTTTGACTTTTTTCATGTGATTTAATTCAGTAGATTTAGTACGCTAGTGTGTTGCAACCTCCGCTTTAGTGATTAATACAGAGATAGCTGGGGGAAAGAGAGAGTTGTGAAGTTGTCCAGCAACTTCTGCCAAGGGTTATTTTATGGGCTCAAAATGTGGTCATAAATATTTTGTACTTGTAAAAAAGATTTGTATGTGTAAAAAAGATTTGTATGTGTAAAAAAGATTTCTATGTGTAAAAAAGATTTGTGTGTGCGTAAAAAAGATTTGTGTGTGCGTAAAAAAGATTTGTATGTGTAAAAAGAATTTGTGTATGCGTAAAAAAGATTTGTATGTGTAAAAAAGATTTGTGTGTGCGTAAAAAAGATTTGTATGTGTAAAAAAGATTTGTGTGTGCGTAAAAAAGATTTGTATGTGTAAAAAGAATTTGTGTGTGCGTAAAAAAGATTTGTATGTGTAAAAAAAGATTTGTGTGTGCGTAAAAAAGATTTGTATGTGTAAAAAAGATTTGTATGTGTAAAAAAGATTTGTGTGTGCGTAAAAAAGATTTGTATGTGTAAAAAAGATTTGTGTGTGCGTAAAAAGGATTTGTATGTGTAAAAAAGATTTGTGTGTGCGTAAAAAAGATTTGTGTGTGCGTAAAAAAGATTTGTATGTGTAAAAAGAATTTGTGTATGCGTAAAAAAGATTTGTATGTGTAAAAAAAGATTTGTGTGTGCGTAAAAAAGATTTGTATGTGTAAAAAGAATTTGTGTATGCGTAAAAAGAATTTGTGTATGCGTAAAAAAGATTTGTGTGTGCGTAAAAAAGATTTGTATGTGTAAAAAAGATTTGTGTGTGCGTAAAAAAGATTTGTATGTGTAAAAAAGATTTGTGTGTGCGTAAAAAAGATTTGTGTGTGTAAAAAAGATTTGTGTGTGCGTAAAAAAGATTTGTATGTGTAAAAAGAATTTGTGTGTGCGTAAAAAAGATTTGTATGTGTAAAAAAGATTTGTGTGTGCGTAAAAAGAATTTGTATGCGTAAAAAAGATTTGTATGCGAAAAAAAGATTTGTGTGTGGACTTAGCCCAAAAAAACCCTGCAAGTTACAAGTACGAATTTTGACCCTATTTTTCTTCCTTTCATCTGATTGGTCAATGTCATGTCAATCACAAATGTAACAATCCAATCAGAGAACAGATGGGTTTGGCTGTCGGAGGGGCGCTTTTTTTGAACTGCAGGTCTTTGAAGGGAATAAATGCCCTTTTACATGCCAACCCAGCGTTTTCCTTCATCACCACGAAGGAAAACAGTCTGTGGTTGTCCGAGTTTGGTGATTTTTGTGTCACAGGTCTACGTGTTTAATATAGGGACTTCCACAGCCTTTTCAACAGCGCTGCGGACCGCGGGGTGGGGGCGGGCAGTGTTTTGGAAATGACAGTCTTCATTACAAAGCTTTCTTCGTTATGAATTAGCATACATGTTTTTATTGAACATTTGAAGAACCAGCAAAAAAAACAGAAACTCTTGTAGAGGACATAAAGTCAGAGATAGAAAAGACAAGGAGCAGGTGCATCTAGTACAGGTAGAGCTGCTGCAAAAACCCACAGAGCCCAGCAGCCAGCGCAACAAATTCTGGATCCTTTTCTTTTAGTTAGCATTAGCAGCACATCCTGCGTCCGATGTGAAAGGACTTTTATGCTGCGCACTGTGACTCACAGCAATGGTCCCGGGTCAGCCCTGACTTTGTGTTAAACTAATCCTAAAGTAATAATGGTATTTCTAACCACTGATATAGCACAACTTTATCCTTTCAACAGCTGCTGAAAGTTAGGGGACCTAGCTGCTATCGGATATTTATATAGAGATCCTCCAGCTTCAAACTGTATTACCCTTCAAAGACCTGCAGTTCAAAAAAAGCGCCCCTTCGACAGCCAAACCCATCTGTTCTCTGATTGGATTGTTACATTTGTGATTGACATGACATTGACCAATCAGATGAAAGGAAGAAAAATAGGGTCAAAATTCGTACTTGTAACTTGCAGGGGTTTTTTTTGGCTAAGTCCACACACAAATCTTTTTTACGCATACAAATCTTTTTTTACACACACACAAATTCTTTTTACACACACAAATCTTTTTTACGCACACACAAATCTTTTTTACACATACAAATCTTTTTTACACATACAAATCTTTTTTACGCGCACACAAATCTTTTTTTACACATACAAATCTTTTTTACGCACACACAAATTCTTTTTACACATACAAATCTTTTTTACGCACACACAAATCTTTTTTACACATACAAATCTTTTTTACAAGTACAAAATATTTATGACCACATTTTGAGCCCATATTATTTCTTTTTCTAGTTATGGTCAAGGCAGAGACCCTGCCTCAAAACCACAGAGCCACGTATGTTTCTTGTAAAGTAAAACAAATACAAGAGACGGTGACAGGCCCTCATTTTGATTAATTTCAATATGTTGCTCACTTAATTCCCATTTCAAATGACCTGTGGTAAATGAGTGTGAAGTCCAGAGCACACACTGGCAGAAGTTATACTTTTCCCCTGTTGATTGAGCACTTTAGCTATGCCTTTAACAACCTGTTTCCAGAACAGATTCCTCAACCTGTAAACATTTCAGACGGCAGGGAGAGAGAGGAAAAACTGAGAGAGAGGGTATAGTGGCAGAAAGATGAAGGGGGGAGGGGATTTAAGCATTTTAGGAGGAGGAGTGTCTTGTAATTATCCTATGACTTCAGCAGAAAGAAAGGAGGAATTTTTTAGAAGTATACACCATCTGAGCTCTTTTCATAGTTTGAAATTAGAGCGTTTGACTCACATGTTGGCATGGGTTTTGGGATACTGGTGGGGTGTTGTTTGTATTCTTCTCGGAGAGTGTGTGTGGTAGTGGTCTCTCCCTCCTACTTTTGAGGTGGGAGGGCTCAGCTGATGTCATTGAGTGCAGCAAACTGAGCCTGAAAGAGGCTCTTTGTTGGCAGCTGCAGCACGAGTAGTCCCTGTGCCTCGGATACTCACTCACACAGGGGGACGGAGAGAGGAATGGCACCGCACAGACGGCCCTAGTGTGTACTCAACTGATAAATCTACAAGGCGATAAACGTTTGGACAAAATCTGCGCTATTTTGTTGGGGTTTTTTTGGTGATTGTTTAACTGTGGAGGCAACCTAAAGCCAAAGAGGGGGAAAAAAAAACATGGAGACGCTCATAAGGAAAAGTTGGTAGACTTTGCCGGACAGCGGACTCTTTCTGTTTCGGAAAGGAGTGAGAACAATAATAAAAGGATACATTTCAGTTGGAAGGACTCCAGGAAAAACAAACCAATATCTATTTCTTCTTTACTTGGTGTTCTTTCCACTTTTGTCAGCTTCTTTTGGATTTTTTTTTTATTATTCTTTTGTTGGACACATGTAGACGAGAAACGTTCAAGGGACATCTGGTTTGAACAAGCAACAATATTTTCAGCGTGAAGGGAAAGAAAGCAAATGAAAATGTTGGAGATATGCCTAAAATTGGTGGGGTGTAAATCTAAGAAAGGCCTCACGTCGTCCTCCAGCTGTTATTTGCCAGGTAAAGAAATCTAGTTTTCTGTTTCTTTTGATTTTTACAGTTTGCCATAAGAGGAACAGTCACAGGAGAGATGTGAGAAATGGAGAAAAAGTAAAGGCTTATGAGCACAGAGGAAAGAAAGAAAAGGTTGAAGTATCCACCGTGTAAAATCTCAACAATCATTTCTGGGTTCTGGAAAGTGAAGAATGGGGAGGGGAAAGCGGAGATCAAGCTCAGGGGAGGGTTGGGGAGCCCAGACACACTGGCTAGCTGGAGAGGAAAAAAGTGGAAAATGAGACGGAGAAGAGAATACAAGGAAATCTGACTCCTGCCCATGTCCCACTTAACTCTTGTTTATGTGGAGAGGGGATCTAATCTCAGTCTGCGCTCCCTTTTTCTTCTCTGCTGTATTACACTACTTCAATCTTGTTTAGTGCTCCCATAATGAAGTTAGTAGATAATGAAAGAGGGAGAGGGGGTTGTGAAATTTTTTTCTAGCGTCACGCACAGTTGATTTCCGGATTATCTATGCAACACAAGGGGAATTCAACGAAGTCCAGGACATATTGGGTCTGTACATAGTAAAAGATTAGTACTGGGAGACTGAGTGAAGTCTTGTGTGTTCTGTAGATTGCACAACCAAATGATTTAATAGAGTTAATAGTACTTGTACGGCCCCATTGAAGTAAGTGACAGTGATAAAGAGCCTCTAACTCTTAGATCTTATTGTAGAAGGCACAACAAATCTCCTGATTATGCCTCAGGGAGGCTGTGTTTGTCTTTGATCCATGAACAAAGCAAGCTTTTTGACATTGATGGAATAATTAGATTCCATGGGCATAATAGCAGGAAGATTGTGGATATTTTCAGAGAGCTTGGGGTTTAAATGGTGTTTCCTTCATGCATAGTTGCCTACTTTTTCACCTGGTTCCTTGCTATCTCCCACGAACATCTTGCAAACATATCTACAGTCAGTAGAAGTACATCACCACTTCCTAGTTCAGTCATAGCATCTTAAGCAAAAGGAATATATTAGGGTAGAAGTTTTCCCCTTTTCATTACTCATAAATATGTAATTTTGTACTAAGTGTGTTCCATCTGCAATAAATCAGCCTTTTTTTCTCTTTACCAGTTGATGGGAACTAATTGATGGGAACTAACAGCTGTACCAGCTGGTTAGTTGCATTTGTAAACTGGTTCATTAGATATAAGTAGAATCACCAGGATGACACAGCTCCTAGTTTTTTGCAGAAATTTTCTTTCTTGCATCAGTGTTTGACTTCCAGTGCATTCCTAATGCTGATAGAAGTGCAGTCATGGCTGTAAATTCTTTAGGAGTTCCTCACATATTTAATCATTTTGACTGTCATCTCACTAATGCAGCCAGGACATGCTGTAATTTCTCCCACTCCATGACTGGGGAGAGCTGCGGTCTGATACGAGGGCTGCTCCCATTCTTTGCTTCTTTCTTTCATTTACCTCCTTTCTTCTGTTTTCATATGACTTTTCATTTCCCCCCTCTTTCTCTCTCTCTGTTGACCCATGTGTCAGCATGCTGTCATCCTCTCACAAATAGCTGCAGTATTTCTGGCCTGTTAAGTGGGCATGTGTGGCACGGGCTGTTAAAATCGCTGCCCACACACTGTATGACCAGCCCAAACTGTATGCAGTCCCCCGCCCCATTTGAGCCGGTTTCCTATCTTGCTCGATCTCTGGTCTTATCTGTTTGAATTTGGGTTGTTTTTGTTGCTAAAATTAAGCTTGGTACTTATGAATGAATGGCTGGCTGTGCTTTTGAAGGTTTACACCTTGGACAAAAGGACAGGAGAAATATAGAAATGTAGGTATGAGCCAGATCTATCCTGTGTGTCATCAGCAGCTCAGCCATCAGGTCCTTTAGCTACAAAAAAAAAAAAAAAGCAGCACATTTAGTTATGATAGTCTCACTGTGAGTAGGCTGGTGAGCCTAGCTTGCCAGAAGAGTTGGTGTGAAAGGATTTCATTAGCCTCCAAATACATTGATGCCTGGAACTTGTCAACAATGTCATGTGACAAGTTGTGGGCCTGTTTACTTTGTATAGGGTTATATTAGTTTACTGCTGTATGTTAAATCTTTGAAATACTTTAGGTTGTGAGGAATTTGGAAGTCATATCATCTCCCGCTGTGACTAGAAAGTCCATTACACAATGGCCCTTTAAGCTCATGTTGAAATGAACACATTTGTTGCTGCTGTTATTGAATAACAGCCACTGCTTTTTCCACAAACTGTTATCTTTGCAATATGGTTATTCACCCATCCAACTATTAATGCATTAAATCAAATTGTGTTATCAATCTTCAAAATGTTGGCGTGAGTTGCCAGTTTTGGAGATATCCACTTTAAAAATGTATTCAGTATAGGGAAACTAGGGTAATATCTTTTTACACTCATCACGAGGCAGTTACAAAAAATGGAGTAGAAACTGTTTTCTTTGTACAAAACAAGCAAAAACCTGTGATTGGAGGTTTGTACTAGTGACAGCGTGACTGGACGAACCATTAATGGCACACCCCTTGGGGTACATGCTTGTTTTGGTTGGTGAATTTAGAGTGGATAAGAACATGCTCTTCTTTAATTGCAAATAGGCATTGTAATGATAAATGCATATGCAAATGCATAATTAGCTATATTTTATTGACTTTTGCCTTTAGGTTACATTACTGGCTTGAGGTAGAGTTATCTTGTTCTATGAACGAGCCCAACTTCCTCCTCTGAAGCTGTAAGTTGTCCTTAGTCCATTGTTAGTCTTGGAATAGGTTATTTATTTCTGTTACAGGATTTTCATAGATGCACTAATGGAAAATTGTCTAGTTTCTTTTTCATTGGGTCAATTAATCACATGTGTTTAGCTGAGTCTTGATCTGTCTGTAGTTTTTCAGTTGGGTCAGAGGCACAACTGTTGAGCATAATTGCTAAATTACTAAATAAACACAGTTACAAGTCAGAATATTTTATCTGCTGTTACCAAATCAGATGTTTTCTTAATCATTCACCCTTTCAGTCAAACCATTTGGCTTTGTTTCTGAGAACGACTAGAACACACAAATGCTGCAGTTGCACAGCAACTAAGATATGTGTGGTGGTATGTGTTGTAATCCATGCAAGACTTTTACATAAAACAAAAGGAGCAGTGAGCACTAAGAGCACAGCAAGCAATGTGGTGATAACCAAAGGAAAGTGATCCAAGATGAATGTCAGCTGTTGTAAGGGAGAGAGAAAAGTGAGCACATGGGTAAGTTTTATAGCCTGTGATGCCCAGGTGACCCAGATCAGCTGACAGCATTCCTGAGTCAAGAAGTTTCCTGCTGAGCTCGCAGATAAAATGGATGTAAAATGTCCTAAAGCCGTTAAATGATAAAATCTGCACTGCTGTGCTTTGCCGGTAAAACTTAATTTGTCACATGCTAGTAGCTAGCCATTTGTTTTTTGGGAATGCTTGGAAGAATGAAATGCAAGATGGGTCCAAAACATGTGTGACAACAGCTGAGGAAACCGCACAGTCGAGCTCATTTTATAGGCCAAACTGCGTTTAAATAGTTTCTCCTCTTTTTTTTTTCTTGTTCTTCACTGTAAACAAAATACTTCTTTTTTTCCTGTGTATTATTTTATTTTGTCACATTTTGAATGTTATCAATCAGGTTTACTTCTTATGCTTTGTTATAATTTAAGACGTATATAACAAAATTTTAAATTAAACTACTTTGAACTTATCTATTTTATATTTACAGACAAGATCAGTGGAGAAACATATTCTCATGGCCTAACTTGGGGGGAGGGTGATTGTCTAGGTATTTAGGAAAATTAAATCTAAACAGGGATAATCCAGGAAATGAAAAGTTGTAGAGGCTTGAGGTACAATTTAGATCACATGATTGGCCTCTTTACTCTTGATTTCATGGTGGGATCACAACTGCTGAAGCAAAACATGGGCTGAAAGTGATATAAAAAAGTATAAAATGACAGATGGAGCGGTTAGAGTTCTGAATCATCCAACTTGTGTGTGAAAATGCTTCACAGGGTCAGTGTTGTGGTGTCTCTTCCGGACTTCATAATTAATATTTTTGCTCATATTGAAGTTTCATACTTGTATTCTGACAGGCTTGTTGTTGTTGTTCTTCCAGAAGCTCTCCAGAAGCCAGAAATTGAGGGTCAGGGTCTGACAGAAGCAGCCCGCTGGAACTCCAAAGAGAACCTTTTGGCTGGACCCAGTGAGAATGACCCCAACCTGTTTGTTGCCCTCTATGATTTTGTGGCCAGTGGTGACAACACTTTAAGCATTACTAAAGGTAAGAGGGTGGGGGTAATAAATGAAGGATTTATAAAAATATTTATATATAAGTTTTTTTTGTTTTGTTTTTTTTTGGGGGGGGGGGCAGTTTTTCCATTTAGCAAATAGTAATAATTACAAAGCAGTATTTGTGAAGGTAGAAAGAAAAGGATTTCATACAAAAGTATGCAAGTGGAAATGAACCAGGCAAGCTAAGCACCTTATTAAACTCCAGGTCACAAGGGCACTACAAGGAAGGAAATAATCCTGACCATTACCCAATTTTTGTAAGAGTAACTCTAGTTTAGAATGAGTCAGATCAGTTTCTGAAAAAGGCTTGGTTGAGTTTGTAATTTAAACCAACACACATCTATTAAATTTGAGTGGGATGTAACTTACAAAATGATCTCTACTGGAGATTGCTGAAGTCTTTATACGATTCTTACCATTGCTGGGAATCCACTTATTAGTGTCCTGTCTCCTTCCCGTTCTGCCTTCGCTCCCATCTGACTCTCACTTCCTGACAATGGCCTCACACGTGGGTCGTTTTCCACTGAAGCGATTGTAAAACAATGCTGCAGACACAGACAAACAGAGGAAGGAAGAATGGATCTTAAGCACAGGAATAAACAAGAAAATGTCCTCTACAGCAGCGGTCCCCAACCCCCGGGCCTCGGACCGGTACCGGTCCGTGAGTCGTTTGGTACCGGGCCGCGAGAGTTGAGGCTCAGGTGTGAAATGTATGGTTTTTATCGGTTTTCAGCGTTATTTTGTTATCGTTTTGATCGTTTACTCGCTTTTCCTGGGTCTTTTCACGTGTGTTATGAATAAATTTTCTTTTTTTCGGTACCGGTACTAGTTTTATTTTGTTGTATTTATCTGCGACACCTTAAAGGCCGGTCCGTGAAAATATTGTCGGGCATAAACCGGTCCGTGGCGCAAAAAAGGTTGGAGACCGCTGCTCTACAGTGCTGCCTTCCAGCTTGTTATAATGGTGCAAAGATTAGGTCTCAGTTTACTTTGGCTGTTTATTGCCAAACAACAAAGATTACACAATTATTTAATTTAAAAGCAAAAATAGGCCACCATCATTATTTAATTGTGTATGTTTTTTTTATGTCTTTTATGTTGTGTATATGAATAGTTTATTCTCAAAATGTTTTCATATTATGGTGTCTTCAGGATAAGTTGCATTTTATTTGGATAGCACCTTTCAACATAAACATCACAAAGTGCTTCAAAACTAAATGTCAGGTCATGAGAACAAAAGTTAACCAAACCCAAGTCTTAAAAGATGAGTTTTTAGCTGGTTTTTGAAAGAGATTAGCAAATCCACAGATCTCAGGGTCGCAGGGAGAGTCTGGGGGCCACTTTTGCAAAAGCTCTGTCTATGAATGTAAAAGTCAAATAAAGCTCTAAAAGTCAAAATCAGAATCTTAAAATGGACTCTGAGGTTAATAGAGAGTCAGTGTAAGTGAACTGGCAACAGTGTGATCGGAGTACTTAGAAGACTCAACCAGAAGTCTTGTAGGGGTGTTCCAAACAACTTTGAGACATTCCGAGGAGTTTTTGCAACTACTGAATAATTAATTACAATATTCCAGACATGATATAATAATGTTGACTTTCTATGTTGACTAGGGGAGAAGCTGCGTGTGCTGGGTTACAATCATAACGGCGAGTGGTGTGAAGCACAGACCAAGAATGGCCAAGGTTGGGTGCCGTCCAACTACATCACCCCAGTCAACAGCCTGGAGAAGCACAGCTGGTACCATGGACCCGTGTCACGGAACGCGGCAGAGTACCTGCTCAGCTCGGGCATCAACGGGAGCTTTCTGGTCCGTGAAAGCGAAAGCAGCCCCGGTCAGAGGTCCATTTCTCTGCGGTATGAGGGGAGAGTGTACCATTACAGGATTAACACTGCGTCTGATGGCAAGGTGGGTATCAGCGGAGAGAAAGAGTCACACGATAAGAAAGTATTTATGTTTTTGTCTTTTTTTGTTTTTTTTAAATGGGTTCTTTACAAGCACTTTTCCAACTTACTCCATGTCTCTAAGTGGTTGTTTTCTCACATGCTTTCACAATAGTTGGTACTTGGATGGTTCATCTGTATCTGACTGGCCAGCACGTCTTGGTAATCAGGTAGTGCTAACAGTGTGTTCATGATAGTTTTTAAATGTGTGTGCTTGCAACGCATTCAAAACTCTAGCTCAGTGTTTTTAAGTAATTTAATTAATTAACGACACACACACACACACACACACACACACACCAGCAAGCCACAATAGGCCAATCCCTGTGTGAAGTCATTTAATTTAGTAAGTGTATTTTTATAGAGTGCTGTGTTCTTGCCAAAAATATCTATAGGAAGTAATCGTTTAACTTACTTGCACATATTGTTCATATTGTTGTCTCCTTGAGTATCACAGCATTACCAACTCACATACACTCACTCTAATACGCACTAAATGCTGCCTTCCTGTCTTGCCTTACGGGCACTGTACAAGTCAAATTAAATCAAATATTTTTAATGGCATATTTAAAACCACACAAAATACAATTGTATAATTTAATACCATTTCCACCGTCATTCCGGCCGAAGAATGATGGAAAACCAGTGGGGACAAGAAGGCCTATTATTTATATTGGCTAGCAGTGGCAACAGTGCTGCAGGTATAATTGCACCAGCACAAAGAAAGGATTAAACAACCTCCTGCTTGCACAATCCACTGTCACACTAGTCTTACTCTTAAGTTTTAAATGTGGAGTGTCTCTAGAGGGGAAAAAAAAAGATGAAAGAGATTTGTTTTTAATTCGTGCTTGATTTAATTTTATTCAAGACTAAAGACCTACAAGTTTTACATGTTTCTGTACTTCTAATTGTAACATTTTGCTTAAATCCTTTGGAGTTGAGGCTGGCCAACAACTTAAAAGAAGGTTTATTTTAAGAACTTTAAAAATGCAGACTACCAGTATTTAATGTTCATGGCAGATCCACGTAGGTGGCTGAATTTCTTGAGTGGGATTCCCCCCTCCTCCCCTCAAAGGCTATATCGGTCGAGAAGCCACTTTTGGCCGTGTCACCCTGCTGTTTGTGATGGAGCGAGGTGAACTAGGTTTAGGAACGCCAGCTATGAGAAGAATGCCTCTAACTGCCACTGTGCTTCTCATAATGACCAGCAGACGCGAGGCCTGGCCAGACACTGACGCCCATGCAAAGACATGCATTAGCACAGATGCAGCCAAGTATGCACACACATACAAAGAAGCGAATGGACAAACACAGGCGCTCTCTCTCACACACACATACATACACTTGGTTCCCCATCGCATATTGTTTTCCATCCTCCCACTGAGCTACAAGTCAAGCGTCTGGTATGATAGAGTTCGCCAATAATTTGAAATTACCTCAGCACTCCCTGGAGCTGCAGGTTTTGTTGCACATTGGCTCTGTTATTAACACTGCTCTGAATAAAGAAAAAAAAAGAAAAAAGATTTTCATGTTGGTAAGCTCTTTTTTTCTTCCCCCTCCTAGATTTAGTAAATGGTCATGGTTTAAAACATTAAATCGTCTTGAGGTTTCTGCGGACTCTTCACCGCAGTCAAGGTTGTTCTCTTTCTTTCCTTTTTTTCCTCCCTCCACAGTCCTTAGGCAAAGAGCCTATTCACAAGAATAAAAGAAGGCAGAAGTCACATTGTGGAACAAAAATCAGTTTTTGTTCTGAAAAGGCTAGAAAATCTGTCCACTTTGTTCTGTCCAGTATCCTTCCACCTGCCAAATACTGTACGAGCCTCTAATAGGCTAAGAAAATCTGATCTCTAATCTCTTGCATCCACTCAAATATAGAATCTCTCTTTCTCCCCCCCCTCTACAGCTTTACGTCTCATCTGACAGCCGTTTCAACACACTGGCCGAGCTGGTGCACCACCATTCCACCGTGGCCGATGGCCTCATCACGACACTGCACTACCCAGCGCCGAAGCGTAACAAGCCCACCATCTATGGAGTTTCTCCCAACTACGATAAGTGGGAGATGGAGCGCACTGACATTACCATGAAGCACAAACTAGGAGGGGGCCAGTATGGGGAAGTGTACGAAGGCGTTTGGAAGAAGTACAACCTCACCGTGGCTGTCAAGACACTAAAGGTACGGAGACAGAGAAGATTAGCATCCACCTACTCATGTGGAAACATTTTGACAACTACTGGTGTTACATATTAACATTCCAAGCTATGGTTTTAATTTGGCTGAATAATGCTACCATCTGGTGTAGCACAGATGCAACTGCACCCAGCCATCCTTTGCTGTCCTCACTTTCTTTTTTCTTTTTTTCTTTCTTTCCATAAACTGTGTAGGAAGATACGATGGAGGTGGAGGAGTTTCTGAAGGAGGCTGCGGTTATGAAAGAGATCAAACACCCTAACCTGGTGCAGCTGTTAGGTATGTGACTAAAAACAACAATCATTGCTTTAATGTGGGGGTTTTACATAAACACTGTTTAAATGTAACACATGTACGCAAAATCTTCTGTTAGAAATGATGTATTTTGTTTTTAGTGGCTCCATAGTGTAGATGTGTACACGTGTTTGCCTAACAAGCCAGGAGGAGAGATGGTTCACTTTGGGGTTGCATCTGGAATAAAAACTGCGCCCAAGAAAAGCTGTGAGATGATGATTTGTGTTGCGGGACTCGTGTTTTTGGCAGGCGTGTGCACACGGGAGCCCCCGTTCTACATCATCACAGAGTTCATGACCCACGGTAACCTGCTGGACTACCTGAGGGAGTGCAACAGAGAGGAGGTCAATGCTGTGGTGCTGCTACACATGGCCACACAGATCTCCTCTGCCATGGAATACCTGGAGAAAAAAAACTTTATACACAGGTGGGTTCGAAGGCCTAAAAAGCAAACTTGCTAACCTGTCCTGGGTTTATAAGACAGTAAGACAGATGTTTTTTTATTGTTTTTTTTTTTTTTTTTTTACCCATCTTCAGTTTTAAGCTGGAAGGGACAAAAAACACCTTTGACCTCATATCTCATTTTCTCTTATTTTTCTTTTTTTCCTCCCCTCTCCTTCCTGAGCAGTGCTCCTCTCACACTCTCATTGTATCACAGACAAGTTGATGTTGTAGCAAAGCTTGTTTGTTCTGGCACGTCCAGCCGTATCTTTTGGAAGCGATGATATGATTTATGACTTACATATTTGTGAAACTGGATTTTAATTTTTAAGCCTGACACGACTCAGCTTGCAATTGTAAATTTATTCTTTTTTTTTTTTTTTTTTTACCCCACAACTCATCTGTAGAAATATGGCACCTGAGAGGATTCTCTAACAAAACACACTGCTGTTCTGTTGTTTCTTTTCTTTTGGGTTCATATCAGCTTAATAAATTCTCATTTCTCATTTTCAAAGTCAGCATTTCTATACAGCTTCCCATTCATCGCTTCCTCTCATAACTGCTTTTTCTTCTGTAGGGACTTGGCAGCCCGTAACTGTCTCGTTGGGGAGAACCACCTGGTGAAGGTTGCAGATTTTGGCCTGAGCAGGCTGATGATTGGAGATACCTACACGGCTCATGCCGGGGCCAAGTTCCCGATCAAGTGGACAGCTCCAGAGAGTCTGGCTTACAACAAGTTCTCGATTAAGTCTGATGTCTGGGGTGAGCTCCTGTCTTTTACTCTGCTGTTAAACAATGTGAAACAAATTTAATTTCCCTCATTCTAATTTTGCACATATTCCTCACATGATCTCAATTCGTAGTCTTTGACTTTGTTCTTTTTTGATTTATTGTCTTGTTCAACTTGTTCCTGCAGCATTTGGTGTGCTGCTGTGGGAGATTGCCACATATGGCATGTCTCCTTACCCTGGCATCGACCTGTCCCAGGTCTATGAACTGTTAGAAAAAGACTATCGTATGGATCGACCAGAGGGCTGCCCCGAGAAGGTCTATGAGCTCATGATGGCCTGTGAGTACCACAACCCATCTTGTAAAAACATGATTAAAGGCACGCTTCTGTTTTGGAATAACTTTTTGTTTTCCTTTTCTTTTTGTCAGGTTGGAAGTGGAACCCTTCAGAACGTCCAACTTTTGCTGAAACCCACCAAGCCTTTGAGACCATGTTCCAGGAATCCAGCATCTCTGATGGTCAGTGTCCATTTCTTTTCTGTCTAAAACCTCTTCAGTTTGGGGCAAACTGTTCTGATACTCCTCAGGCTTGAGTGTGTTACATAGATATCCTGATGTAAACACACTCAAGCCTGTTGTTTGTTGCTAATATGTCCAAACCTTCTTGTATTTGTGATTTCAGAGGTGGAAAAGGAGTTGGGAAAGAAAGGAAAGAAGACATTAGGCTCCATCCAGCAGGCTCCGGAGCTGCCCACCAAGACCAGACCTCGCAAGAGCAACATAGACAGCCGAGATACAGAGAGCCCAGGTGACATGAACTTAAAGAGTATGCCTGGTGCCTTTATTGCTAGTTGTTAAATATACCTTCACACTTTATTTACATTACCCTGAAATAAGTAGTGCAGTATTTGATGCTCACATTCATAATCTTAATAATCGGTAAGAATTAAGGACCACAAAACATTCTGTGGGTATGAAACAATGTCTCACCACCAATTTCCCTTTGAAGTAAAGACGGTCTGAGCTTTTGACAACCTGCAAGATCAAGTTCTTACTGAATTGTTTGGCTGTAACCACATAATAAGGATTGTTCCCACCAAAGCATTTTTTCTCCAGCTGTGAGGACTTAATTATACATGATCTGCTGTCCTGCCCTTCTCTTTGCCCTGACATTGCTCTAAATATGTTTGGCAGACACACTGGTGGAGCTTGCTTTTACGCTTTTTAAAAAAAAACTATTTAGAAAAAAATACAAATAAAAATCTATAGTTGTTTGATTGCCTTTGCTGATAGTCCCCTGGTTCTTTTATGCTCTTCCACAGATCTGTTGGAAACGGAGGGGGCTGTGTCGTCACCCATGCTCCCCAGGAAAGAGCGCCCCCTCCTGGACAGCAACCTGAATGAGGACGATCGCTTGCTGCCCAAGGACAAGGACAAGACGCGTGGCTTTCTCAGCCTCATCAAGAAAAAGAAAAAGAGTGCGCCAACTCCTCCCACACGCAGCTCCTCTTTTAAAGGAGACTGCCTCTCTGACAGGAGGTGCGTTACTCAAGATCCTCGAGACAGTGACATCTTTAACAACGGGGCATCATTGGGCATTAATGACGCCATACATGGCCTCCTCAGTACGAATAATAATGGAGCAGCAGGTATAACTAATGGGGCTCCTACCTACCCAGTACCTTTTTGCCCTAGAAAGAAGTTACCTCTTGTAGTGACTAGCCCAGGTGGAAAGGGAGCAACAACTCCACCTAGTGAGGAGGAACCTTTTTCTAACTCTAGGTTTTTCTGGCCCATGCCCACTGGCTCAGATGGCACAGAATGTAAATCTGTCACACTGCCGCGAGATCTGAGCCATCGCCGCTTCGACACAGGCACCGTCGGGGGCAAGCCAGCTCTGCCACGAAAGCAGCAGAAAGGAGAGAATGCGCCACGGATGGGCACCCTGACTCCCCCACCACGCCTGAATACATCTCCAGATATTTCATCCACCTTCTTAGGCAGAGATAATGATCTCAGTCCTGGTTCGAGTCCCAAGGCTTTGACACCTAAGGTGGTGAAGAGACCCAGTGTGTCAGGGCCAGAAAGCTCCAAGACCAGCGCTCTGCATGCCGAGCTTCTGAAGCCCAATGTGTTCCCTCCTATGGGGGCAGCTGGAGAAGAGTGCAGGGCTCGCAGAAACAAGCACACGGAGTTCTCCTCCAGCAGGGATCGAGTAAAAATACAGAAACCCAAGCCAGCCCCACCTCCACCACCCACTAATGCAAAAACGGGCAAGGTCTCCCGCAGCCCCACTCAAGAGCTCCCCTCCCCGACTGCTTCAGAAATCAAAGCTAAGTGCCTCCCTTCCATCTCAGATCCCCACCACACAGCCACTCCCAGTGACCAAGCCCGCTTACCCCTGAGTGAGGCCTCCAAGAAGCTGCCCTTGGGCTCCACCTCTAAACCTCAACCGTTAAAGACCTCCGCCTCTTCCACTTCAGTAACCAGCTCCCCCTCCAGCCAGAGCCTTGGAGGTTTGTCTTCTCCCCTCACCTCCCCCAACGATCCAAATTCACCTACTGCATTCACCCCTCTAGCGAAAACCCGATCCTCCCTCCGCAAGACTGCACCCCGCCAGGCCTCCGAGCGCACTCCAAACTCAGCCGTGACACGCGAAATGGTGCTGGAGGGCACCGAGCTGCTCCGCGCCGCCATTTCCCGCAACTCCGAGCAAACGGGTAGCCACAGCGCCGTGCTGGAGGCCGGCAAGAACCTGTCAAAGTACTGCGTGAGCTATGTTGACTCCATTCAGCAGATGAGGAACAAGTTTGCCTTTCGCGAGGCCATCAACAAGCTTGAGAGCAGCTTGCGAGAGCTTCAGATCTGCCCCAATGCCACCGGGGGCTCGAGTGCACAGCAGGACTTCAGCAAGCTGCTGTCCTCCGTCAAAGAGATCAGTGACATTGTTCAGAGGTAGCGCCTAGAATGTGACACTATCAGACATAAAAATGATAACATTTTATGTTACACTACCCTTCCCCCCCCCCCTCCATGCATGTGGGCCAACTGTTGCCCAGGCCCAGCTCATGCTGGAGAGCAGCAGAGGTGTAGGTTCACACATACTCTAGTATGTTCTGAAACACTTAAGCCTGTGGTTACTCCGGACTGAATCAAAGAAAGCTTTATGTAGATGCCATCAGACAGTCTGTAACATTGAAAAGCCTTAACTATGAATAAACACTGTCATTTGGCCTTCACATGAGGCGAGGGGCCAAATCTTTCATCAACGTAACCTTTCGTGGTTGATTTTTCTTTTTGAAATGATCATGTCTTATGTTTTTGGTTTCTTCCCTTTATCACTGACTCGAGTATTAAAAAAAAGACTTGTGATAATTGTTTCCATCACTGTTAGTGTTTCATTTTTTTTAATCATTAATGCTGACAACAGTGAACAAAAACAAAAATGCTTAACCTCATCTTGTAGTTTGCCTTTGTAACACAAATGCCATTTTTAAATGTAAGTGTTAAGGAACTTCTCTTCTCACAGTGTTTGTAAGACTCTGTGTTTTGTCCCACATGCCCCTACATTTTCTTGTTTTTTTTTAATGCCATCAATGTCTGGTTGTGTGCTGAGTGATGGAATTGTGTCAGTGTTTTTGTATGAATGCTCTTCTGCAGTATTTGCAACCACGTGCCATAATGTTATAATGGGAGCGAGCAAATGAGGCAGGATGAGCCTCTAGCCTTCACAGTTCTGCTTTTCTGCACACTTGGGTAACAATTAGTGCCTTAAACACTTACCGGCAGAGCTGTTCTTACTCTTGACACTTTACAAGTGCAGAAACACGCTTTTATCAAGTGGTTGAGAATGGCTGTTTTAGGCGTGTTTCTTGGATTTCCATGTCTGCCATACCAAAAAAAAACTTTGTTTCCAGTCTATACTGGGAGAGGGACCAGGGTTCTCAGTGGATCTGTTGATTTGCATTGTCCTTAGACTGGACTTCTTTTTACTAAACAAGTTTGATTCAACTTTCACTACATGTCATAAAAGCCATCAGTAGCAGACTGGCCCCACAGCAGCACGCTGTCTGATCTGTTAGGAGGGGGTAACAGACTGAAACAGCATTTCCGACTCTGACGGGCCTTCCTCGCATGTTCGAATGGTCTGAATGCTGTTTTGAGGCCTTTTCACCCCAGAAGAAAAAAAAATCCTGGGGGAAACACTGGACTGAAATGTTTATGGAGCTGTCACTTGCTGTGCTACAAAATGATGTGAGAAGGTGACCAATACGGACTGAAAGAACTCGTCAGATTCCACTTTCACCACATGTTCTTTCCTCACCTGCATCTCTCACACAGTGTCAGTATTTGTGTTGTCGTGTCATCCCCGTGTGCCCCGTCTGACTGCGATGCCTGAGGACAAAAATCAACTGCTAGTTGCCTTGACTTCAACATGGTACTGTCAGTGTTGGCTTCTTTAAAAAAAAAAAGATGAAAAACTTCCTGTACCAACCATACCACTACTCGAATTTTGTGTCTAAGCCTCCTCGCCAATTTTGTACACAAACTTTCACTTGTAAATGTCGTTCCCCCCCCCCCCTTTCTCCCCTTGGTGCAATTTTCGTTGCAATAAAAAACAAAGCAGTTGTGCTACTTGAAATACATTTTGTGTATGGCTTATTTGGTCATTTTGGCTGTGAAGTGAAAGAAATGATCTTTCAGAAACCATTTGACTTTTCTCTCCCACATAAAATAGTTAGAGTATGATAACATCTAGGTAGAGCTTTTTCTTGTCACTGCAAAATTTCAGACAGTGTCTTGTGCTAACACGATACCTCCAGCACAAACTGGAACGGTGTGATGCTCATTGCTTGTAGTAGACAGGATATTAAAAGTGCTCTTCTCATTTGCAGCCACAGATTTAAAAAAAAAGGACACAGCAACAGGTTATGTATAATTTATTTTTTTCTGTCTAGAGTATTTTTTTCATTAAAATCAAAATGTCAACATTTTAAAATCATATACACGCAAGAGAACGCATTTAAATGTTAGCACAGCTCCTTAAAAATTTATACATATGTACGTTTCTTTTTGTACTTAGACAAAAGCAGGAAGTGGTCACTCAAACTGCAGAACAGGTGGGGGACACAGGAAAAAAAAAATAAAAGGAAGACCCGGCCGTCCCACTTCCCACAATAACAAACCAATCCCCCACTCCCCAAAAGAGTTAAGACAGCGATGCAGCCCCTCCCATACAGGAGCGATGAAGGGGTGGAAAAAGAAAACAGAATATAAACATCAGAGTGCCCCACTCTCCGCTCCGTTACAGATATAAGAATCAAGGCAGACATAAATACTAGTTTGCGCATCATCTCAATCCGCTTCCTCACCCCTCAACCAATCGGCAGGTTCAGTAGTGTGCAGACGGGGTGATGGGGGAGGGTGTCTAGTTATCTGTCCTTTACATACATTTATTAATAGAAACTATGTTACAGAATTTTTCCCAAGCATGAATTACAGGCAACCCACTAGCACACCAACTGTACAGAAATTGGCAGAGCGACCAAATAAATTTCTAAATTCAAAGTACAGTAGCGAGGTCATCACCAGTAGTTAAGAAGCAATATATACAGCTGTCCAATCGGGGAAACACTATGGTACAAATATTCGTACTTGAAAAAGGAGACCGATTTTTTTTCCTTTGTCATGTTTCGGGGGGCACACTGCTTGATGTCGCTTTATAGGAGGCAGAAGAAATGGGCTCTTTAGTGCGGCTTTGCTGATTATACAGGAGGGACGAGTATATTTTTACACTTAAACAGTCGGGACTTTGCTCCTTGGCCATTTAAGATACTGTGACCGCGCAGACTACCTCAAGTACTTCGGTTATTTGTTTCAGTAAAATGTGACAATGAATCTAAAAGAGCTGATTTATTGAATCGAATTGAATTCAGAGAGCAGTGTGAAGAGCAAGTGCAGCAAAACAAAGATTCCAGAGTAATAACATTAATAATAATAAGGCAACAAACAATGACAAAGAAAATGCTGGTAAAGACAATCTTGTTATACGTGACGTGAGGGAGAGTTTGGGTGTGAAATGGGAGATGAAGAAGAGCTGGTGCAAAATAAAAAATCTTTGTGTGACAAAAACAAACAAAAAAGTCACAGGGTGGCTGTTGTTGTTGTTAAAGTGTCATTTTAGCTCCGTCTATACAAACACAGACAAGCTGGAAAACACCCAATATTCCATGTAATAACTCAGCGGAGAGGCCCGGGGAATAATCCACAAAGAATTTCTGGGTAATTCCTAGTTTTCTAGACCCCCCCCCCCCCCTTCTTTCTGAGAATATCAGCATTGCCACATCTGGCAAAGGACTGTGCCAAAGCAGAGACAGCAGAATTTAAAAGACACAGGCAGGTTTGAATCGAGACCGCTGGAAAAAGCTCCCTCAACTACACATTCCTGGACGCATGCTTAAGAGCGTCTACCCGTGTGGCTGCTTGATACATGACTTCATCACCATTGCGTTCTGCTCCCAAGCAAATAAGCACGAGTGAGATATCACATTTGCGTGTGCTGATAAAATACAGGAAATGTAACCCATGCAGGGGAGGCGGACTCTGGGAATATAATTTAGTTCCAACTGATTGGTGGTGGATGAAACTTAACGCAGTGTTTACATTTCGCATATAGCTATAAAATCCAACATAAAAAAAACAGTCTTGCTTTATCATTATCGTATGAACATTACATCTATCTAAAGTGTCAGTGACCTGTGTAATGTGTGGTGGATTCTATGATACTATGATGGAGGGAACTAGGCTGAATGGTGTGAGAGGTTTGTGGGGGGGTGGAAGAAGAAGAGTTATTGGATGACAATACACTGATCGAGATTAAAGAGGAGGAGGAAGAGGAGGAGAAGGGGGAGATGTAGTCCACAAAGCCCAGCTCAGCCTGGCCCAAGTCGATATTCACCCCCCTCTGTTCCTTCCCTCCGCAGCCCTGCTCTCACGCAGCACCTGGTGCAGTGGGAGGGGATGGGGTGTGAATGCACAGAGGTGGTGGATGGAATGGAGGGGATTGGTAGGACAGGAAAGGAGGGGGTGGGGGGGTGGGGGTGGGGGGGACAGACAGACAGACAGACAGACAGACAGTGGGAGAAATGGGGCAAAGGGGCTTTTTGCTTGGTCATTAGCAGCCGCAGCCTTCCCTCTGGGGCTGTGGTTCGTTTGTTATCCGGCCGCCCTGAGGGGCCGAGGGCTTATGCTGAACCCCCGACTCGGCAGCATTCAGGTCCAGGCTGCCATCTTGGATATTCTGGTAGATCTTCTTAGCAGCTTCCAGGAAGGCGTCCTCAACGTTTTCACCTCTGAAAACAGACAGGGCATACACACAAATGTGAGCTACACAGAAGACGGCTGATCGGATCTTGTTCTGCAGGAACTGGAAAGCTGAAGTTGTGCAGACTTACGTTTTTGCGCTGGCTTCCAAGAACAACAAACCTGTTCAACATAAAACAGACACAATGACCGAGTCACTAAAACACAGCGCCAAGTGTGCATACCTCAAATACCAAGTCATCATTCACCCCCTCTTTTAATTAATATTGCTCCATTTCTCCTAGAATTTACTGTCCCACCAAAGTAAACAGAAGGATGTTAATCTTGGCTTCGCCCCCACCCTTTTTTTTTTTTTTTAAATAGAGTTCAAATCAAAACCATCTTAGAGACAGATCACAGAAAACTCATTTTAGTGTCAATATTTGTGGACATTTTGTTAAGAATCCTGTGAATATTATCCTGTTGAAAGTTATTCTTAGACAGATGTAAATGGATAGAATTGCCTCCCACTGAAACCCTTTTCCACCTTAACCTCCCAGCATGCACCGGTTGACGTCTCGCTCACCGTTCTCCTCGGCAAACTGCTTCGCTTCCTCATACGTAACATCCCTCTGGGCCTCCAAGTCGGCTTTATTTCCTATGAGAATGATCACCTAATGATAAACACAAGGGAAGAGAGTGTGAGACGATCCCCTGGACACTTTGTCTGGGAGAAATTTGCTGTCTAATCCTTTGAGAGATAATAAAGCCAAGGGCAATCCAGGAAGACTCCACTACGTTGCTGAGCTAATTTTAAGATATTGATTGAGAGAACGTGTGCTCAACAGGATCCTTAGCAACTGCAATGTAATTAGAGATTTACTGAACTTCTTTCTAAAAGAGTGACAAAATGACTAAACCAAAACTGCTGCACACCACCTTTTACGTGCCAATTTCTTTTGCTTTTACTGCAGAATTGTTCAGCACTAGGGCTAATACCGGCATTGTTAGGCAATGATAAGAAAATGAAATATCGCGATAGAATATGGCTAAAATGCGCATGCGCAGTGCCTTTGTTTTCATACACACGTGGGAGGGAAAAGCGGATCGTTGAATGAAACAGCTGAACCACAATTGGTTTGTAAAAATGCTGCAACTTCAGTGGTTATGAACTAGTTTGGCTTTCGTCCGTCAGATACACACCAAAGCACAATTTTTGGTGGAGCATGCTAGCGGGCCGTCGTTATTACCATGTTTTTCGGAAAACAAGGCACACTTAAAACCAATCCTTTGATTTTCTGAAAAATCGACAGTGCCCCTTATAATCCGGTGCACCTTATGTATGAATTCTGGTTGTGCTTACTGACCTCGAACCAATTTTATGTGGTACACGGCGCTCAACAATCTGTCAAAAAATGTTTTAGTACGACTTTCGCAAGCTACGAAGCCGCACGGCTTGATGGATTGTCGGAGCATTAAGGCTATCGTAGGCAGGAGCCTCGCCGAGTGATACGTACGGTGCTTCAACATAATATTACCGTACTGTGTGTGTAAAACTTTAAGTGAAAATACATTGATGGGGTTTTTTTTTGCACTAATAAAGTTGTGGAGTTGTAAAGTATTTTGTCTTGCATCAATTATATCGTCTAAAACCAAGGCAGGCAGATGTTGGGAGTTGGGGCAGATGCTGTGACAACACCAACAGTGCCACCACTTTGCCAATTTTAAATACTTCAGCACAAACAGCAGTTCTCTATTTCACAGCTCAGCGTAGTTTTGGCTTTTGCTTTTGGAAGATGTACAGTCATCACTGCCCACAGTGCTATGTGCGCTGAACACTCATTTGTGATTTGACGCTCTCCTCTCTGGTATGCATGCAAACAAGATCAGAAACCACCTGTCAGTGGAGTCGGATCTGCCCGTTTCACAACATTAACACAAGTTTAGAAGAATCCTCATCTTTACAGCTCAGATGAAACACATTTAACCTATTAGACTGATCAAAATTATTCTAATCTGTTATAAATATATTAAGGACAGCTGTATATACTGTTTAGGGACATGAAAACAAATTCTTTGATTTCTTTCCCTCAACCTGAGGCCTTTTCTGTGAAGCACATTCTGTTTCATAGTAAAGGCCTCAGGTTTATCTCCAGTCTTTTTAGTGTTTAGAAGTGGGGTCACTTCCCAGGATACATCACCATGGTAACTTATGCTGAAGTTTATATTAGATAAGAGATCAACTTGTACAGAAATCAGCGCCCGCTCACCAATCAGTCCTCTGAAAAAAAATACATTATAATTCCTAGAAGATCCGGTGGATCTTTGTAAGAAAGTGGGTTTTTGGGTTGTTTTTTTTCTTAGGGACCGTCTAAAGATTTTGGCTCTTTGTGACAAGCATCAAAATAAATAAAAAAATAAAAAATGGATGGCTGCAAGCAATGTTACACATGCAAGAAACTCTTAAATTATTATTTTTTTAAAACATGTATTAGTATAGCAATATCACCCCTAACCCTTTAACTTGTTGATTGCATATAAAATTAATTATGAATAATAATTATTATTGATTTATAGGATTTTATTTCTTCTTTACTTGCCATCTTCTTTCACGCTGGCTCTAAAAGAAGAGCCTAGTCACACTGAATTTAATTATAAATACTGTCAGATGTTCCGATGAGTTAAAGATGGGGGGATTACTCAAATGTATGTAACTAAAAAATTTTGGGGGGCAATTTCCATGCTGGCTTTAAATAAGTTATGTAGCACACTGTCACTAACTGCAGTGCTGTATGGCACTTTAATACTCCTATTCATACTGTATTCTTTCACACACTGGCTGCAGAAGCTCTGCTCAGAACATTGAGCATCATGTGTTTAACTTCTTCAGATTTATCTAACATTACAGTTTGCTCTCTGTTAGTAAAATAATTCAGCTCTGATACCAGTAAACCTCTGTGTTTGTGACTGATCACATGCTGCCAACACTGCCTCTATGTTTGTGTTCACAACTAAACTAGGTAAAAGTCTATGTTGACTTTAAGTTGATAACCACCTTTGTGTAAATGTTTAGCAGGATTAATAATATTGGTGTAGCTTGATAAAGAGAAGCTAGGCCTGGGTATGTTGGATTCACTTCATAGTAAAAGTCCCAGATTTAACAACTTCAAAGTGTTCAGATTCTGTTAAAGTGGACTGTGCCAGAAAGAAACCAAAAACTTAACACTGTTCATATTAGCTTAGTAAAGTTTACTTGTACTCGTCATTAAAATGAGCAGTGGATAACACAGCTCCATACAAAGCCTGTGTATAGTTGTGACTGGATATACAGAAACATCCCTTTTTGCTTTCTGCCATCTAAAATGTGAACAGGAAGTGTCATGTTGCACAAACACACTTCCCTGATGGAACACAGACCTCTGAGAGTGAGAGCAGGAAGGTTTAGAGCTAATCATATTTACCAAGAAAAACCTATTTAAGAAATGGACAGGGCTGAGTGGCTCCAAAAAGACTAACAGGAGGATGACAAAGGGATAAACAGCATAGCGACAACTTAAAGCAATTAAAAGAAGAGAAATCAATGCAGAAAGAGAGTGCAGAGACGAGGCTGTGGAGACACGTGTGCAGCTTAAGACAATCATTAATTTCAGTGCGTGTACTCACAGTATTGGGGTTGGTGAGGTTTCTGGCATCAGTCAGCCAGCTGCTGAGATGGTTGTACGTGCTTCTCCTGTTTGACATCAGAGGGACAGAAGTTACTATGACGACAAGCAAAGACATAACATCCTGCCATCTCTGAGGATGGATTTGAAAAGAGGCAGCAGCTGCCATATAATACAGGCAACAATAACCATGGAGGAAATCATCTGGGAGCTATGGATACATCTGGAAGTGATACTTCTTTCTCCAGATCATAAGTATACACTTTATTTATATCAACAGCCTCCTGTGCCTGACGATGCAGCTACCAACTCCAATGCCACATTATCCAAGTTACAGCCTCATTTCCATTTTCCAATAAATGAACCAGTCCTCAAAATTTTATTTTGAGCCATCAAGTTAACAAATTCAGACGCTCTGAAGTCTGCTCACAAGATTTCAGGCAGGTTACAAGACAGACAATTCTGCATTGGTTTCTTGACCTCCAGAGACCCGAGCTCTTGTTCCTGGTACATTTTTAATTTCTCCTAGATAGTGGTTAACACATTTGTCTTGCACGCAAAAGATTTGGGCACAAATGTAGCCTCAGCGGTGACAAGCTACTCCGTGTGGATAAATAGGTGGGTTGCATCAGAAAGGGCATCCGGCGTAAATTTAGATATCTGTGCCAAATCAAATATGTGAATCCATCCACTAGTGATGACCCTTTGGGAAATAAGTGAGCAGCTCAGGGTAACTCAGTCAAAGTAACTCTTTTTGGCTGTGATTAGTTGGACTGATAAGTATATAAACTAAACTTTGCCTTCAAAAGGGAAGTGATCACTTTGTTACAGAGTAATTACAAAGAAAAACATGTCTTCATATGGTAAATGGACTGGTTCTGATATAGCAGTTTTTGACTGAGCACTCAGAGCACATTATACAACGCTCCTAATTCACCCATTTACACCTATTCATGTAATAATGAATGCATCCATCTAACCTGGATATTGCACACCAAAGGATATTTGCCTTGTAGCAGTGATCGAACCACCAACCTTCAGATTAGCAGATGACCTGCTCTACCTCCTGAGCTAGAGCCACCCCATATAGGGACAATGAGTTTATTCAACAGCATAACACAGTGAACTGAACAGTGCTTAAAGTACTGAGCAGAAAAAAGGGGAAAGTGCAGGAAAGCTCAAATATAATGAGTCCATATGAACACACAGGGTCTCTGGAGGTTAAAAGAAATAATTTGAATGTTACTTATCCAACACAACCTACTGTCTACACTGGTGTGGCCCACGTTAATAACAAATGTATACATAAAAACAGAAGAATGCAAATGAAAGCCACATCTTTTCATTAAAGGATATGGTTATAGTTAGGTGTATAGTCACAGCAACCATAGATGACAGAGAAAACACTGCGTTGGCACTCATTTAGCCCTAGAGGCCATACTGGAGGTGGTTGCAGTTTGGACAGACATTCCACATGTTCAGCTGTGTTTGCTTGGCATACCACTGATACCATCTAACAGTTTGGGTAAGACGGTCAGTCGCACGCAGTAACACAAACTATTCGTATTTGTTCAGGAGTAGGTGTGCTGGGCTGAACGGTGCGGTTATCAGATGTTCATGCTTTCCTTTAACTTCCTCTTTCTGCACAATGCACTACATGGCTATTGTGTACACTAGGGCTGCACAATTTTGCATAAAATGAGAATCATGATTTTTTTGCTTAGAATTGAGATCACGATTCTCTCACGATTTTCTTTTCCAGTATAAATATTTATTGCGCTTATTAACTGCACACCAACTTTGTAACAGTTGAGACTGAACATAAAAACAACAAACATAAAAACAACAAATGTCTCACATTTTGTCGTTGCCGCAAAATGTACTGCTTGAAATTCCGTCTCCACCGTTGCTCGACACTGCGTCTATAGAGCAGGTAGTGCAACAATAGAAAAATAGTTGCGGGACGGCACTGTGTAGCGTTTGTCTAGGGTGTTGATCATTTTCCTAAATCCCTCATTTTGCACAGTGTTGATGGGAGCCATATCTTTGGTCAGGTGATAAGTAATAGCCTCCGTAATTTCTTTGTGCCTGCGGGAGTTCGACGGGTATAGGGAAGCGCTGTATAAGGTTCCCGTTATTGATGTTTGGGTGGTTGACCGGGACGGATTTTCTCCAGTCACTTTCTCGTCATCCCTGACGTGCTCTCCGTTGTTTTTTCCCTGCCAATTTTAGCAGCCAGCTCCTGTATCACGTGGTATAAGGCTCCGCCCTTGTCATTTGTTGAGCAGGAAGAGTGAGCGCTTGTTTTCATGCAGATTACGTCCCAGATCAAAATGCGGTACAATCGTCATCGTCTCTCTTTTTTAAAAAAAAAAATCGTTGTCATTTGGAAATGAGATCGCACATAAGTATGAATTGAGATCGCGATTTTCTAACGATTAATCGTGCAGCTCTAGTGTACACTGTCAAAGCTTCTGTGTTAAGTGGTGACCATGACTGCATCAATACATAACAAGCACGCTCTACCTGGTGATGTCGTAGACCATAAGCGCCCCTGCGGCCCCGCGGTAGTAGGAGCGGGTGACGGCCCTGAAGCGCTCTTGTCCTGCTGTGTCCCAGATCTGGAGCTTGATCTTCTGCCCGCTTACTTCGATTATCCTCGTACCAAACTCCACGCCAATAGTATGAGGGCAGTCAGCCATGACTGGGGAGAATAAGTATGTCAATGAATTCTACTGTTGCCCTTACTAATGTTTTTGTATTTCAAGTCTTTCTTCTGTCATCCGTTTTGTGAACTTTAACAAAACACGTGCCTAGTTTGAACTTAAAATTACGTAGTAACAAACATTATTCAATATGTATAGGTCACACATAGCCAACTTGTTTCTACTGTACGGCAGCAGCAGTTGCATCAATAATTAATCGCAGTCTTTAAAGTCATCACTTTGTCTAAACTGCAAACACTCTTGATGTATCAATTTGTTTGAAACTGCCACTGAAACACTCTTCTACATCACTCCAGTGTGTGTATGCATGTGTGCACTGGTGTATGGGTGCAGGCAGGATGCGATTGTGGACAAGTGAATGAGTAACACAGCATCTGGCTTGTTAATAGTAGCACTAAACAACTGAGCTGAATGGTAATGGGAGGCTGCAGCTGGCTCATACACAGAAGAAGAGACTCTCACTGTTGAGCTCACACTCCACATCTATGCTGCTGACTTCCGCTGGTGTATAAAAGAAATCCAAAGAGATTTAGGCACTCCAGTTAAACCTGGCAAATCTCACATGCACTGGGGCACACGCAGAGATGAAAAGGAGTCAAAAGAAGAAAAAAAAAAAGGAAAAAAAAAAAAAAAAAAAAGCAGGGCAGCACTTACATTTCTTTTCTGTGAACTGGTGAAGCAAACATGACTTCCCTACCCCCATGTCCCCTGTGGAGAGAAACTCAGGTCAACCAAGGAAATAACAGAAGAACAACAGTTCTCTATTCAAGCCTGAAGTGTTGCCCCCATGCATGATGCAGCAGACCCTCAGTGACAGTCAGCAACTACACTTAAAATTTCATGTGGACTTAATGAGAGAGACAGACGGGGATAGATGCACTTGAGTGTATGTGGTCCTGCAGATTTTGACAATAAATGTTTTTTATTGTCGAAAAACATTTTCTCACTAATGGTACATCTATATTATGCTTTGATTAAGTCTGAAGTACTTTTGCACTTCAAAATACCCCCAATAAATTTGCTGTGAACAATATCATACACCTAAGTCAAAGCAATATAAAACTTACTAAAAATACTTCTTAATTTCCAGCTGCGCGTCATGTAGCTGGAGTCGAGTGTTAACTGATGCATGAAACTATACATTTTTAGACATAAGTTGTAAAGGCCGCCGTTTTCTTTGTGAGTATTTATTACACAGCGTGCTGCGGGGAAAAGCCTGTTCTAACGTTTGAGTCTAAGGTTTATTTTTTAGCACCTGGCGGCTGTTTTTTAATTCTCATCCGTAAATAATCTGCTCTTTCACGTGATTCAGTTTATTTTGAAAAGTGTCAACAGGATCTTGAGCTTTATTGTGAAAGGTGTATGTGGAACATAAACAAGCGGACACGCGATGCTGTTACCGTCGCTGTTGCTAACCACAACGCATAAAAACAGGCGCTTGTCCGTCTGTAGTGTGGTTATATAAAATATAAGAGAAAGAGAGAACTTTAAGAAATTAATATAGCCACAACAGTGACCATCAAAACGATGAAAAAATATTGACGTAAACAGTTTATTTTGCGACACCACGAAACAAACGATAGCGTAAAATGAAACGATAGACGTTTTTATATCGTCATCCGATATATATCGTTATATCGAACAGCCCTATGCCAGAACACCCCCTTGTTAGAAGTACTCAGTTATGTTACCTTCAAAAATGGACTAATATGACATACGCTGGACCCACTCAAAGCCACCATGTAATGGAAGTACAATAAATGTGCAGTTTGTGAGAAGTGCCATCAATATTGGTCACTAGAGAGCCTCCAAACTGCTGGCAATTGGTACTGATCACTTACCGATAATGATGTATTTGAAAATGTAGGAGTAGTTGTACGGTGCGGTGGCCATTGTGGCTCTGAAAGAGGAAAAACAGAAGAACAGTTTAGCCACTTAAACCTTTAACAGAGAAAAGCAACTTTTCCTTAAAAGAGGTCAATACGTGTAGATTATAATCATTTGACTTTTACAGTCAGTTTCCCTGAACACTTCCACTAATCTTCCACTCAGATCAGCAAGAGGTTTACTAATCTGGTAAGGTTTTGACTCCATACAAATAAACTGCACATGATGTAATGAATAAGAAAAGACAAAGACAATTAAGCATGGACAGCTCTTTCTCACACCTTCTGCACTTTATGCAAAAACAACACGATGTGTGGATATAAATAAAACAACAAGTCCTGTAGTAACAGTAATGGAGCCGCTTACTGTTTAATGACTGTTACAGGTGTGATTACTGATCTCCAGTAAAAGCTGTACAAATTCCAGCGAGTAGTTACAGGATTAGCATAGTCCTGAAGTGAAGGTTCAGACAGCTGAGAAGGCTGATTACATTCATGACCAAAAGGACTAACTACACAAAAGCTTCAAGAACACAAACAAATTTAACTCATCAGCAATTGAACATGGATTTTTTTCAATGTTGTTTTTTGTTTCTAATATGAAGGGAAAAACCTGCCAAACACAATTTTGACGCCAAGCATAAAAGGTACTGACCTTCCTCCAAAGTAAATTTACCAGAACTGTGATTTACATTAAATTGGTTAGGTTCATTCAAAATACTTTAAATAATAAATGCTATAAATAATGCTTTGAATAAATTGTGTTTATCAAATGGACAAACATAACATGAAAATCCCTATACTCTAATTGTACATAAAGCAACCAGAGGGTACATTTCCATGCATGAACTATCCAACAATACTTTTTACTAGATAGAGGGATATTAAACTAGCAGGTGATATGATTCAAATACTTTGCAAAAGTCTTGTACCACTGTTCATTTCCTTTATATTAACTTTCCAAGGAAGTTTCCAGTGTTATTATTATTATTTTTTTTAAAGTAGTGTTAAGCAGTAGTTCTGCAGGCTTTCTGAAGGTCTTTTAAAGTTTTTCTTTGGACACTTGCTGCCGAGGCCTGGTCATGGTTTGAGGCTTCATTTCAGCCAGTGGTGTTGGTGACCTTGCCCAAATTGACGGAATTATGAATGCAGAAAAGTACTGTCACATTAAAAAAAAAAAAAAACGGTCTGCGCCAGTCTGCAACACCCCTACTACAGAAAATCACAAATATACTTCAGAGTACTCATATCTACGACAACCTTTGAAGGGTGAGACCAGAGAGGTGATGGATCTTTTTTAACAGTGTTAGAGCTTTTCAGTTATTAGAAAGACTTTCAAGAAGGAATCCCATTACCTTCCTGTCTCAATCTCACTTCTGAGAAGGCTCTTTCATACTTGCACTCCTTTCCATTAATCTGACAACATCACGCACGCACACACCTCTTAGCAGAAATGATGCAGAGAACTAAAGGTGTGGTCGTTTGATTCCACAGTTGCTGCTGACAGTGCTCATTTCCAACAGCGCAAAAGACCTGCTGCATGGGAGGCATAGCACTGAAGCAACTACTGATGCTTCAGTGTTCACAATCAAACCAGAATTACAACGATTATATTACAACTAGGTCCATTAATAGGCATTGTTAGGATCTATAAATACCAAATACTGATAACAGTAATTACCGCTTATCAACACTACTCACCATATTGTGGTAAAATAAAGAAATACCAGCAGCTGGCTTACCAGTGATTTTTAAAATCTTAATTACTAGTAAGTAAAGTAGTAAGAAGGTATGAGGGTGTCAGTCTTTAATTATTATTTTTTTTAAACAATCAATTTTGGTATAAAATTCCTTTAACACTAAGGCTAGGCAAGAAAAGAGAAAAACAACAACCTTGCAACGCTATTTTTTTTTCTTTTCACCAGATTATATTCATGATTATTGATATCAACCACAATATAAATGAAATCACTGTTTTTCAAGCTTAATTTTAACTAATTTAGATGTAAACACTTTTTTGTCAAAACTTCAACAAATTCACTGTAGAATGTTATACGGGTGTCTGTGTGTGTGTGAATAATATTAAACAAACAAAAAAGGTACGAGAAGTATAGTACTGCCTCTGAGGGGCAGCAAGACTCGTACATGGATCAGTTGTGCGACTTGACCACAAATGTGATGTGGTCACCAAGCTGTGTCTCTACGCTCTGTGTGTGGTTGGCAAAGTGAGAAATGTTTATGCCCAGGGAGTTGGTGACAAGGGTCAATTACTTGAATCAGTTGGTTACATCTGAAATTTTCAACTGTGCTTACTGGCATCATGACTTTTACAATACAAGTTGGTTGTTGCATCAGTGATGTCTGTGTTACTCTGTATTTTGTCATAAGGCGTGGTATAGGAGAAAGTTCTGGGACTGTAGTCTTGTGCTGTGCAGGTAAATGGTCAACTGTTCACATGGCAAAACGATACTTGCCTTTGTAAAAACATGTTTTTGACACATTTTCCAGTGTATGCTACTTTTCTTTCTTGTCAAACTTTAAAAAGCCAAAAATAAATAGCCAACCTCCACACCACTGAACTCTTTGGACCCTCAAATATACATCCTATCCTATATCATATCCTCATTTTTTGGGCCTTGGGCCAAGTCTGTCAGGTTGTTATGTTCTATAACGTTATTACTCAAGTTTGAACATTTTGTGTTGTCATTTTGTCTCATCTCAATCACAAACCTAATGTACTGTTGTGTACAACTGCTACTGTTGGTTGCTTCTCACTGCTATTTGCATGAACCTAACGTGAGGCAGCTGTTCCAACCACACAACTGGCTCAGCGCAGCGATATTCTCATTCTCACCTTTCGTGTTATCTGTCAAAACATGGATTCTATACTGATCTCGTACTTCTATGAAGGAAAATTTATTTTTTTTTGCAATAGTTACCTTTATTACTGCTGCACAGTATTAAAATAGAGATGCTGCTGTACACGATTAACTGCTGTAGGAGTAGTAAATAATTCAGACTTAATCAAAAGAATAATCATTCAGCAGACAAATTATTTCTCTGTAACTTGCAAAGATAATCTGCCTTAAACCAGTGTCATTCTCACATGAAGTTCAAAGGAAACTATACTGCAGTCAGAGCAGTTCCTAGAAACTGAAATCACAGTGCCCGAGCACAACACAATGCTGGTTTTACGCACGTACTTCTACATCTGCAGATTGAGTTTAAATTAAGCTGACCAATCGTTAGAAATGCATGTAGCAAGAGAAAAAGTGGAAATAGAAAAAGCAAATAAATGGAAAAATACAGACAGCAAAAGAAGAAAAAAAGTGCAAGAAACAGAATAAAAAAAAAATTGAGTACATGGTTGAAATACAGACATAAGACGCTGCAGGCTACTTAACTGAGGCTGAATCAGATAAATTTATCAATTAAACTTCAGCTTTTATAACAGTAAAAACAATGTTGGGTCACAAACCCTCATGTTTACACATACTCATATTGACTCGAGCTTTGACTGAGGAAAAAAATGGAAATGCGACAACTGAAAACAAGACAGAAATATAGGTGTACAAAGACAAATTAAAACTAGACAGCTAGTAGTTGTACTTCCCTTAATTAATAAGAGCAAAAGTTCCTGAGTGTTATATTTTCAAGAGATGTAAACAACTCTTAGCGCTAGCAGTGCCTTTGTGACTGTGTTTCTGTGGGTGGTCCAAGAAAAGATTTGGCACAGTCTTCTGCAACTTGACCTGTGCTTTAGTGTTTAATCACACCAACAACAAGCAGCTAACTACAGCAAAAAATAATATATATATATATATATAAAAATGTATGCATAAACTTGCTATTTATAAATCCCCATATTCTATCCAGGTACCAGACTTGGGGTTGCTCCATAAAAGTAATAAATTACACAGTACCTTTTCATTTGCTCACTATTCACATAAGTGAAGAACCTTTGTAATGAAATTAACAATATAACTGGTGACAAGGGTCAATTAGTGATTACTGAATTTAGTACAATAACGCATTATGTTACTACATTACTAAAAATGTAATCTGTAATCACTGGTGGATACCTACATTATTTCTACATTGTGGCGCATTATCGAGTCTGAAATCATCGTGAAAAATCACAAACACAGTAGACACAATGTATGTTTACATTTCATTAATCCCTACAGTGTGATTAATGTGGGTAAAGACAAAACATAACATTGCACTTATGCTCCACACCATGATTTAGTATAGGACCTTGAAGCTGTCACACCTCACTACCATCCTTTTAACTCCCAACATATTGTTTCACACACTCTTTTTCTAGGCTCCCTGCTGTCACATGACCCTCATGTGGTCTCTCTAGCTCCAAAGTGATGGCCTGTTGATCTTGCACAATCCCCAGAAAGAGCAAAAGTAAAATGTGACTTGGCTGTGACATTCGACTTCATTTTACACCCTTTTTCCTCCCACCGCTAAACATGGCATAGAAATAAACCCCATGAGTATCAGTCAAGGAGAAGGCGAGTCAAGACCATGTGACCAGACTGCAGCCTCAGCACTTCTCCTTCCCTGAAGCTTTCTCTAGAGAAACAGGGACACTGCCTTTCTTCCTCTCAACAGACATTCCTCATAGAGGCAAAGAGATGATGTGATTTCAGGAAATCATGACACATATAGTCACACTGTCTCCGTGATGTTCAGACCCACCATTCAAATCACGTGACAAAAAAAAAAAAACGTGATACCCCATAGCTATTATATACGCTCTTGAAGGACGCTACCGCGATACAAAAATGAGTGACGTGTTTACATGCTTACAGTAAAACAAAAAACTAAATATTAAGTAACGCGGTAATAATTTAA
This sequence comes from Perissodus microlepis, assembly GCF_051167445.1. NCBI lineage: Eukaryota > Metazoa > Chordata > Actinopteri > Cichliformes > Cichlidae > Perissodus > Perissodus microlepis. The sequence continues at coordinate 43,276,037 of NC_140467.1, forward strand.
GATAAAGTCCACTAACACACAGTGCACTAACACCAGAAACCGAAATGATGCAGCACTTTAAATGTCGACGAAGGCAAAGCTATCCAAATTTCGACCATACAAAAGTTACCATCGTTAACTTAATGACCAATTTTATTTATTTATTTTAAATCGTGTATGCCTGCTCTTTGGAAAAAGGACACCCAAATAAGAAGCTAATACACTACCGGCTAAGGGATTAGCATTGCAGTACAGGGGAAAAAAAATCGCTTTATTACAGTTATTCCTACACAAAAACAAGGAATTAGACGGCCCAGTCAAATCCATCGTCAAACCCGACTTGGATATCGGAGGTTGACCCTTCAATATGGAACCCTAACGAAATGCCTGTTTCTTACCGACGGCGACTAGCTTAACGTTAGCTTGACAACCGGCAAAAATGACAGCGTCGCTATGACTAAATCTCTGAGATTAGACTCCATGCATGAAAAAAAGAGTGCTGCTACGAAGCGGAAATGGATATAAAACCTGATACTGACTTGAACAGACATTTAGATGGCAAATTCAGATAAATATACGGCCCTAAATTGGATGTTTTGACAACCAAGTTTGCGTTAGCTAGTCACCTGCTAGCTGACAGAGACGGATAACAACAAATCCCATAAATCAAAGCACATAAGCCACCTGCCCTCATCGCCACATAAACAGCTGATTTAAATGCATTATTGAGTAAAAACAGGTTCAGAAACGCAACCTGGCCTGAGCCCAATTTCATGAAAAATGCCTCAATACACTAAACTAACGAAAGCTAGCGACAGTTTTAGCAGGCTAGTTTGTCAGCTAATGGCAAACACGTAACGCGTTATCTTGTTATTTCAAGCAAACCAAGCCCTTTGTCGTAAACAGTAGCATTTTTTCCATAACCGTTTAATATGTGATGCCTCACAATATTGGACTTAGAACCCAACCTTGCATTAGTCATCTGTTAGCTACCATCGTTAGCTTTCCACCTAGCTGACTCCTGGAAAACACAAGAAAGCTTAACACTTCCAAGGGTTTCTTCGTTTAAATATCAGTTTCTCTACGTTTATTACACATTACACGGGCGTCTATGAGTGCAATCAAATACCCCCCTTCTTCTGTCCTTACCAGATATTAAGTCTTTTGCGCTTTGAGCTGTTCACAGGAGGTATGCAGGTTATCCTGGCTCAAGTATGATCTGTCTATCCAAGATGGCTGCTCACGGCACAGGGTTTCCTCCGCTCTATACAATGGGCTTCTGGGACAAAGAGCCTCGTATGCGGCGATTTGCAACTTGTGCACTGCCTCCTCGAAGGTAATCACCTTCACAGGTGTATTCTTGCAAAGGTTACTACTCTCGTAAACTGCTTAACAGGGAGCAATCGTCATGTCACACTATGAAATAATCACTTTGGTGAAATCATGAGCCACTATAAGAGGGAAAGTTCAAAATTTTAGCAAGCTTCATCTGCCACCTGAGAGGTTTAGGCTTGTGGAGTACGCTCAAATGCATCTGTTCAGCAGATGTTAAAAGAGTTACAACAGCACCATTGCAACACAAAACAATACTAGAACTCCATCGAGGGGCATCGCTAAGATCTTGAAACACTGTTGACTTAGCCCAACCATGAAATCATTTGATTTTCACTGGAAACAGTGGCTTAATATATTCTTACAATATGATTACTATATATTTTATAGTAAAGTTAATATAAAATGTCAGACACTGTGCTTCACCCTTATAACAATTGGCAATGTTACCAGCGAATGGCCTCCAAAACCCTAAAACTGCACAACACAGGCCTTCACATCCTTTCACAGCAGACCAGCACACCATTTCCTATCCAAATCTATCTATTTAGACATATAACACTGGCCTCAAAAATGTACCATAAGTAGGGGCTCTATTTTTGATCTAATTTTGATAGATGCACAAAAAATAGAAGAGTAAAATAAAATAAAAATTGGATAAGAAAATAATTCAGCAAGATGCATGTTTTTCTTCTTTCATGTGATCTTTGCTCTGATTTTTTTGTTTTGTAGATGACAGTTTGTGTCAAATAAAACATGTGCTATAATTATATATTATCACAATATATGTAAACATATAACTCTCCTACCTGAGCATCCTTCAGTTTTTTAAGACAGTTGTCAATATACTAGGTGAACTGTTTTGTTGTTTGCGCTGGTTATGGTAAATGGACAGGTTCTTAAGCACTTCATACAACATGCCTTATTCACCCATTCATTCAAGCACTTTTTTTGCTATGCATAAGTGCTTATGTCTAACATTCTGACACATTCACACTCTGATGGATGCATCAGAGAGCAAGTTGTGGTTCGTATCTTGCCCAAGGATATTTGGCATGCAGACTGGAGGGATCAAACCACCAAACTTCCCATTAGTAAATGACCTGCTCTACCTCCTTTTTTGCTCTTTTAATTTTTGCTCTGATTATTCTGATCAGCACAATGGTGCAGTGGTTGGCACTGTGGCATCACAACAAGAAGGTCCTGCGTTTGAATCCGGCAGCTGACTTGGGCCTTTCAGTGAGGAGTTTGCATGTTCTCACCTTGCTTCCGTGGGTTCTCTCTGGGTACGTCGACTTCCTCCCACAGTCCAAAGACAGGGTGAATGTAACAAGTAGAAGAAAATGGTTTGACGCAAGTTCAGACTATATGCACAAAAATAAACTACCAAAGTTCAAACCCATTTTTTGAAAAATATCAAACATTTTAATATGTTTTCCACAATATTACATGCTGTCACTGAACAATATTTTTTTTTACAAACATAGACAGAAGAACCACATGCAGTGTGCGTTCCCAACTAATAATAACATTATAAAACAATTCAATATGAATAGCCTGTGAGTTCACAGAGGACACCACACAAAAATGTTATCTTAAAAATGATAGTGAACACTTTAACCAAGGAAGGAAATGACTGTCTTCCTGTACAAGTGAATTCAACTGAAGTCAGTGTGTTACTGCTTTGCTCATACAAAGTGTCATTACTCACTTCCATAATATTCCATACTTTAAGGTACAGTAAGTGGATGTGGACATAAATTCACTGATGGCTGCAAGCTGCTTCGCCATTATTTTTTATTTACAAGGTTATTTTTGCCACCCCTCTGACTGTAAGTCCAAGCAATGTGAACACCACAATTTAAAGGTGCATACCAATAAAGCCATACTGAGCAAAAATCCCCCCAATTCAGTCATACACATGAGCAGCTATGAAAAGAGGCCACTGATTTTATGTTTCTCTTGAGAGTTATTTCACATCACAACCACATCCTTAGCAGTAAGAGGGTGAGCAGTGCACAGATATAGTGGAGTGTGCTGGGATGCCAGAAGGGGGTGCTGTTACATAGGTCTGAGCCACAACAGTGGATTCGCACCCCTGGCAGTTCTTGTTGCTGGCAGTGTCTGGATGTAGCGCAACCACTTGTCAGGACGATACCCAGGGCCGCTGCAGGGACAGAAGGGAGAGACAGTCAGTCAGTCAGATAAGAGTGATTAGCTGGTGTTTGGCTCAGCAGGAAAAAAAAGCAAAAGTAAGCATTAAATACTGCAAGTGTATAATGAGGAAGACATTTAGAGATCTCCACGGGATATGCCTACACAGCTGAGAAACTAATCCTCTGATAAAGAGTACATTTTGTAGTCGTGAATAAAAACATCATCACAGTTTGGAATCTGGCATATATGTGGTGTATTATTTGATAATAACTAAGAAAATACTTATGTTCTTAAATATGCACAAATACTCCAAGATGTTTGCCCCAAAATTCTGACTATAACTAATTCAATAGCGTTACACAATTAAAATGTAAAATGTTACATTTGATGGAATCTGGTCAAGTGAAATTTACTTGACTCATATTATATTGTCATGGTTCCTGGGTCGAAGATCCAGTGCTTTGAGATTTGTGGAGTCAAGATTTATTTTGAGGATTTAAGAAGTGATTTAAGTTAGAGGTCTATATTATTTCTTCCTTTGTTTTGTTTCCCAGCACTTTTGAGTTTTGTTATGTTTCTAGTTCTGTTCCTTGGTTGATGTTAGTAGCCTACCTCTGTGTGTCTCTGTCTGGTCTCCCTCTTTACTTGTGTCAAGTTAGTCTTTCATCCCAGTTAGTCACGTCTCTGTGTTTGTTTACCATTTTGTCTGTGTCAAGTTTGTATGTCTTTGTCTCGGTCTCATTGTTATGTTTCCTGTTTTATTTTGACAGTCCCTCGTTTTGCTTCCTCCTATCTCAGATTCAGTTCAGCTGTGTCACCTGGTGTCTCCACTTTGCGTTATTACTGCCTGTGCGTACTTAAGTGCTCCGTTTTCGTCATTTCCCAATCTTGTTGTTGTCAGTCCTCTGCATTTTGGTCCATTCCCAGCCTACCGCACAGCTACCCTTTGGCATATATTCAGTTTATACCAAGCACATTTTCCTTAAAGATTAAATATTTGAACGAATAAGCCTTTGATTCAAGATTCAAGGTTCTTTATTCGTCACATGCATAGTTATACAAGTATAACATGCAGTGAAATGTAACCACATGCAGTGAAATGTAACCTAAATGTAACTGAAATTTTATATATTTCAGTTTCATTTTACTCAGAGTTATTGCTTTATCTATTTTGAAGGTGAAAAAAATTCTTTCTTGAAAGCGTCAAACAAAAAATTGTAAGCTGTCAGGATTTTTGTTACTTGTAATCTGCTCAGGGACTTTATTTGGTATGCACCTCAACCACTTTGCCTTGAGGGTCCCAAAGGTTTTTTTTTAGGCATTTTATATATGTTTTTAATTCAAAATGTATTGATGCATATTTTTAGTTTGCTAGTTCTTCTGATCAGCAATGCATTTTCAGCATTTCTTTCATTTCCTCACTCATCACCTTCTTGATTAGCACCAGTCAACATCTCTTAAAAGACAAACAGCAAACTAACTTCCCCAGATGGCGAAGCAGTTGTTATTTATCTAAACGCAAACAGAGTGATCACGTCGGAGATCAGCCGGGGCAGCATGAAAAGATTAACCTGGCTAATAGTCGATCTGCTGTTTATATGAAATACTTTAAATACTAAAACATGCTTCAACTAGGGGTTAACTGTCTTTGCATATGTTGAATGCTAATTAATAACAAGCATTACGGTGTCTCCTGAAAGTTGTGGCTTACAGTAAGTGAGCACTATCAAATTTTGGCAACGATGATGTTTTTTAACAGTTAAATTACCTCAGCACTCATTTTAATATCACACAATAACAATATTGGATATTTTCCTCTTCTTTATTTCTGTTATAACTCAGAGGAAGGAACACCGAACTTGTTGGGGGTTAAGGGCAGATGTCTTGGGGATATGAGGATAAAGGGCACCAAAAAATCTAAGACTCTTACAGAACTTCAGGAGCATCTGTTTGATTTGCTTTGGACGGGGTCACAGGAAGATTAGCAGCCTGTCCAGCCCCATTTTACTACCAAGACACAGCTACAAGATTCTGACAAAATGCCTGTCATACTGTGTCTGTCAGGCTGTCATCAGAGCTTGTCTGAGCTTGCTGTTTCTCTGAGCCAACGGAAAAAGGTGCCTCATCAGGCTTTTGGGTAGGAGAGGTTTCTTCAGATGTCAAGCAAAAAACAAAAAATCAAAAACGGAACAAAACAAAAAAGGTCTGGATTGCCCACACTTCTACGAATGTATCCATTTTACCATCAACACCCAGTTTCCCTTAACATGAAACAATGAATGAGTTACAATTTGGTCAGCAAAGCACACTACAGCAGAGTTATGTAACTATCCTCTGCGCTGGGACAAGTCGAATATTCACATCAGCGAACAAAGAACATTTACATGAAAGTATGATTAAAAACGATTACGCCAATGTCCAGCAGTACGCTAGAGTCAATTCGTCATGATTTTATAATCTGCTACCCCATAAATATTCTCCAAAGAAATATCACACACAAGCGCATTAACTCACTGTGTTAAAGGATAAAGAGAAAAGGAAGATAATCATTAAGCACTCACTGCTCTCTGTCTTGATGCAGAAACGATGTTTGAAGCCTTTGTGAGAGTGGGGGCAGGTGATGACCTCTGGATTGGAGCAGCCCACGTCAACATACCTCTGGCCCTGGATGATGTTACAGCCATAGCACTGCAGACTATGGACTGCAAGGAAAGCATAGAACAATAAATACAGTGTTTGAGTGCTTTACTAGTACTGAGATCATGGGGAAAATGTACTGATAGAAGAGCTATTATTATGGAATTAAATCGCTTAGATGATGGAAGAGCGTATTAGTCTTATCAGCTCACACATATTGTGTGTGTGGCATCCAGAGAACCCACTGTTTTTACTGGTAGACCTACTTAGCACCATCACCATATGCTCTTATTGTTATTTTTGTGGTTTCAAAATGTCACTTATATAAAAAAGGGAAGATGTGAATAGATTTGAAAATAATATGCTTATCTGTCTAAATTATACTCCTGTATACTGTACTGTGTGGAAAACAGTACAGAAGTGGAAGAAAGGTGGACAGTATTACTTTTCATGGCAGTTCATTGCATTTGTCAACCCTTTGATTATCATAACACAGTTTCATCCCTGAGAGAATTCAGATTTATGAATGTCTGACACATTTAACTTTGCTCTTGGTGCATGACGTCATTGGATTTCTTGGCTTCCTGTTGTTTACTAATCTATTATAAACTAAGTCCGCTGAGTTGGTTTGAATATTAGCTAAACATAACTACCAGGCCTTTTTATTTTAAAGGCTGTTTAATGCTGAATGCATAAGAACCACCTTCAGTGTTAGCAGTGGTGATATTTTTACTTTAACTAGCATCCAAATCTACACAAGTGACATCTTTACTGACTCTGATTTGTATGTTCTGTCTTTATGGGAGTTGTAATGATGCATTTGCATTCATTTAAACGGAAAATGAGCAAAATTTAAACAATTCTTCACTTCAAGCACTACCTAACGTGTTATTTCATGAGATGCATGCGACCAAGATTCCTACGTAACGCTTGTGATCTCTTAGCCAAGTCTACCATTCAACTGACTAAAAGTAGTGGAAGTTATAACAAAGAAGGCATGGGGTAAAAATATGGCATGGGGTAAAACAACATTAGGTTGTGCTGTTTATTTTGCATTTTTAACTGGCACATAAGAATGAGAGATTTATCAGTAAACATAATCAGCTTTCAGAATGAGTTCACATACTAAAGGGTGGAGCTGGTGGGTGGGGCTCACTGAAGTGTAACAAATGGCAAGGCCCTTTAGTTTGACACACACAGAAGTTACATCCAGTAACCTTTTGTGGGAACATTTCTCCACAGTTGTTGCTCCCACACTGAGACATTTTAATAATTAATTGTTGTACTTTATCCATGATTAATAAGCAATTATTTTTTACAGCTATTGCAGATTTTTTTTTATCAACTGAGGGTTATATAAAAAATGTTCTGGCCTCACCACCACTTATGCTACTAAAAGAGAAGCTGCCACTGATTTTATCGAGCTTGTCCAGGATTCTGCTGCAAGGATATTATTGAAAATCAATAACAGGGAGCACATCAGTCCAGTCATAGCAAAGCCACACTGACTCCCAGTATCCTATGGAGCTGATTTTAGAATACTCATACTTGTATGTAAAATCTTTAATGGTCTTGGATCATCTTACATGTCTGACACTTTATGTCCCAACTTGCCCTCCTAGATCCTCCTCTGTCAAATTGTTAGGTATCCAACTCTTCAAAGAGAAAAGTTTAAGCCCTAAACTCTGGATCAGCCTACCTCAAAATACAGGGAGTGCAGAATTATTAGGCAAATGAGTATTTTGTCCACTTCATCCTCTTCATGCATGTTGTCTTACTCCAAGCTGTATAGGCTCGAAAGCCTACTACCAATTAAGCATATTAGGTGATGTGCATCGCTGTAATGAGAAGGGGTGTGGTCTAATGACATCAACACCCTATATCAGGTATGCATAATTATTAGGCAACGTCCTTTCCTTTGGCAAAATGGGTCAAAAGAAGGACTTGACAGGCTCAGAAAAGTCAAAAATAGTGAGATATCTTGCAGAGGGATGCAGCAGTCTCAAAATTGCAAAGCTTCTGAAGCGTGATCATCGAACAATCAAGCGTTTTATTCAAAATAGTCAACAGGGTCGCAAGAAGCGTGTGGAAAAACCAAGGCGCAAAATAACTGCCCATGAACTGAGAAAAGTCAAGCGTGCAGCTGCCAAGATGCCACTTGCCACCAGTTTGGCCATATTTCAGAGATGCAACATCACTGGAGTGCCCAAAAGCACAAGGTGTGCAATACTCAGAGACATGGCCAAGGTAAGAAAGGCTGAAAGACGACCACCACTGAACAACACACACAAGCTGAAACGTCAAGACTGGGCCAAGAAATATCTCAAGACTGATTTTTCTAAGGTTTTATGGACTGATGAAATGAGAGTGAGTCTTGATGGGCCAGATGGATGGGCCCGTGGCTGGATTGGTAAAGGCAGAGAGCTCCAGTCCAACTCAGACGCCAGCAAGGTGGAGGTGGAGTACTGGTTTGGGCTGGTATCATCAAAGATGAGCTTGTGGGGCCTTTTCGGGTTGAGGATGGAGTCAAGCTCAACTCCCAGTCCTACTGCCAGTTTCTGGAAGACACCTTCTTCAAGCAGTGGTACAGGAAGAAGTCTGCATCCTTCAAGAAAAACATGATTTTCATGCAGGACAATGCTCCATCACACGCGTCCAAGTACTCCACAGCGTGGCTGGCAAGAAAGGGTATAAAAGAAGAAAAACTAATGACATGGCCTCCTTGTTCACCTGATCTGAACCCCATTGAGAACCTGTGGTCCATCATCAAATGTGAGATTTACAAGGAGGGAAAACAGTACACCTCTCTGAACAGTGTCTGGGAGGCTGTGGTTGCTGCTGCACGCAATGTTGATGGTGAACAGATCAAAACACTGACAGAATCCATGGATGGCAGGCTTTTGAGTGTCCTTGCAAAGAAAGGTGGCTATATTGGTCGCTGATTTGTTTTTGAATGTCAGAAATGTATATTTGTGAATGTGGAGATGTTACATTGGTTTCACTGGTAAAAATAAATAATTGAAATGGGTATATATTTGTTTTTTGTTAAGTTGCCTAATAATTATGCACAGTAATAGTCACCTGCACACACAGATATCCCCCTAAAATAGCTAAAACTAAAAACAAACTACAAACTACTTCCAAAAACATTCAGCTTTGATATTAATGAGTTTTTTGGGTTCATTGAGAACATGGTTGTTGTTCAATAATAAAATTATTCCTCAAAAATACAACTTGCCTAATAATTCTGCACTCCCTGTATTAGGGAGACAAACTCTATGGATATTTTCAAGAAAATCTTCTAAACACACCTTTTTAAATCTGGCATTTAACAACAGCTTCCTCTTAATAATACCACTCCACAGCCATGCCTTCAGTAACCTGGCAGATACAGAGTTTTTTTCCTCTCCACAGTTTTCATATCTTATTGGCCATTTACTTCCAAGTTTGAATCTTTTTCACATTTCTCTGTTTTATGGGATTTCATGTATTATTTATTTTTTTATATATGGACTGTTTAAATAATTGTGTGTGTGGGTTGGGGGCATGTCTATATTTATGACGGGTTGTTTATTTGTTAAAATGTCTTTTTTAATATTTAGACAGAGCCACCTATTTTTCTTGCATGTTTTTTATGCCTGTGAAGCCCTTTGGATTTCCATGTGTAATATTGGGCCATACAAATACATTTCAGTTGAACTGTTTGCAATACAGTGGAATTTATAGAAGTATTTCTTTGAATAAATAAAGCTCCTCAACCAATTCTTTCATCTTTAACGTCCTCCCTTTCCCGTGTAATTGTCTCTCATCTGAAATGCCTAACTCTTCTAAGAAAGTGAGGCTAAGCCTAACCAGAACAAATCCACCAGAGCTTAAAGGGATTGCCCATGAATTCAGACCCCTCACATACCTGCGCCTGACCTCCCAAATCCTGTGCACACAAGATGGAAGATCAGCTTTGGCTGAAACCAATCCTCTCTCTTTATCTGTGCAGCCCTGTGGACTCAGAGTGGGCAGAGAGCGGACGCCAGCCTCTTGCTGCCCTGCGCCGTTAAATAGCCCACCAAAAGCTCTCATGGAGCTTTCAGGAGTAAACTAATCCCAGGCAAATGCTCTTACAAAAATCACTTTAGAAATCTGCTGGAATCAATGTAAAGCCTCGCAGGGACACAGAGCATGTGCCAGTCTGTAGGGGATGTGTCATATTCCCCTGTTGGTGGTAGTGAAAGGTCACATAAATACTGCAGTATTTCATTAGAGTGAAGTAATAGCTGTGGAAATGAAAGCAGTGAAATAGTCATTTACATCTGGCAAATAACCTGATTTAACTGTCCAATGTGCTGAGATGTTACACACAGCTCTCATGAAACATTAAAAAGCTGCCCTATATGAGCATTTGTCAGCATAATGAGGCCATATTAGAACGACATTCAGCTCCCACGATACGGTGCAGTTTATTATATGAGTATACACACGCTCCTCTCCCAGTATGCATTGCAAATGCTGATTAACTCTGAATCTTTTGTGACCCGAATCCAATTTTATTCATTCATTAGTTTCAAGCACATGCAAGCACCACATTTGTTATCTGTCATCATGTAAAAACTCAGCCATGTTGTTGCCATAGTATTACTATGAGCTTCATGGATTTTATATAAGAATTAGTTTAATAAGAAAGAGACACAGGGATTAAAAGCAGTAGAGACTATTGCCTCTCTGTCTCATTATGTGGAGTTGTTTTTTTTTCCCTTTCTCAGCAGCTCTGAGATAAAGGAGTGCTCAAAATGATCTTTTAATGCACCGTAAACACATTAAAAAGAACTAAGTGAAGGATGATGGCTATAGTCAAGCATTATAATACACAATAGGTGATAAATGGTGTGCTTTTGTGGTTTTATATTCCAGAAATGCTATCATTTATAAGTGGAAGTGTGCATATGCATTTGTTTTGACATATCTGTGCATTTCACGGATGCCAATATTGATAAACAACAAATCAATAATCTGCACAGGAGGTGAATTCAACCCTGCGTCTGAAGTTGATAGCGGCGTATGTCTTACTTGGATAAAACAAAGCAAAACGATGTCTCAGAGCGCTACATTTTCTGTTTGCCTGGCAGTCACTGACACAAAGGTTATTGCCAAACTGAGTCAGGTCAATTGCTATTGCTCTACAGGGAAATTCATTTAGCCTTTTATGGATGTTACCTATTGTTTGGAGGCATAGATTTTAACTCCCAGGTCAATTACGATCAGAACAAAGCTATATTAACTGGAATCAGCTCGAAACACACTTGTTCACCATATTAATGTGATGTGCTCTGCTTTCGGTCTAAATTTTGATCGAGCTGTTTGTTTTATTATTATTGCTGTTTGTGTTATTTTAATGTTTTGCAGATGCATAAAATTAATATTAACAATACTTTTGCTGTATTTATTAAATCCTGCAGTATATATAGAGGATTTTTTTCTATCACTGGCAATCATGCCTTTAATTACTTTGAATGGAAAAGACTGTTTTAAGTGAAGATTATTGTATCTGGGCTATCACTAGGACTTAGGGCATGCCCTCCACCCCCCACCCCCACCCCAACCACACACACACAAACATACACCTCCACCCCCACCTCTATCTCAACCCACAGACACAAACACACATTGCTCATTTGGTCCTTTGCTCTAAAAGACCCACAACACATATTTTCATACCAAAGAATACATCCTACCTACCTCGTGCAAAGCAGAGTGTCCAAACCAATATAAATCCAAACCCATACACCAGCCAGGTATGTAAAGTCATGGATGCAGCACAGTAGTGACAGTCAGTGGTCTGCGCTGAAGGACAGGTAGGCACAGATTTTCCCTGCTCTCATCTAATACTCCACCAAACCAGGCACAAAGAGAAATCTAGCAAAGATCCCACTTTCCAAACACGGAGCAGCCCAGCTGTCTCTCTCCACCCCTGCCTTAGCGAAGCTCGCGCAGCGTGTGAGCGAACTGCCAGTGAGAGTCCAGTGAGAAAGGGAGCCAACCATCCAGGGAGTCAAGTCAGCTCAGCAGCCAGTCAGGCAAAGAGACGAAGGAGAGGAAGATGATTGAATGAATTAGCTAGACAGACCAGTGCCTCCCTCAGCGAGCGCCTCGTGTCCTGAGAAGCAGGAGCTGGCAAAAGTTTGAGCACAAAACAGAAAAAAACATCTCATCTCTCATGTCAGCTCCTGAAGAAAACAAATGAAAACACAGATGAACAGTGAAGCAACGAGTGTGGTCCTTTTCCAGTTGGGCCAAGCACATCAGTCAGGATTAATTCCTGATTGATAATCCATTGCTCCTAATAATAGCTCTATCACAATGTGTTAAAAGCCCAGCAGCTAAATGGGATGGCACGCAGGGGTCCTGGGTTGATGTGGGTCTAAGTGTGCATGTGTGTCTCTCAGAGAGGGAACAATGCCAGAGGACTTGCAAACACACTTTCCCAATTGGGCAGGTTATCTGAGCTTGGTGTATCACTGCACTTGCACACTGTGGAGAAAATTCTATCTAATCAAGAATTAAAGACTAAATCCTTTCTTAGAGACTGTAATACCAGCGGATAAGGCAGGCTTTGTGGTAAGCCCTCATTCCCTCCCCACCCAAAGCTACATATGGTCTGGCCTGATAGATGGCTGCCAATGATTGCTATCATTCATTTTAAGACATATTGACAGGGTCAAAACCAGATTTTGCCACATATGTTTGTATGTTTTCAACACAGATGAATGCAGATACGGAATAATTTCATTAGAGAGCACATTTAGAAATTAAATAGATAATCATATCCTGCAGTTGCGCGCACGTGCCTCTTGTTATTAGTGCAGCAGCGTGTCAGTTGTCTCACTTTTTTGTGTTTTTGTCCATGAGTCATTGTTTGTGAGAGTGTGAGAGAACGACAAACAGAGCAAGGACAAAAAAAGTGAAAGCAGTGTCTTAGTGAGGTAGAAAGGTTTATGTGGACAGTTGTTGTGGGCCTAAGGAGAATATATCCATGTGGGGAGAGAATACACATTATTCAGCTAACTGTGGAAGTAATACTGCCCATGCTTGCACACATGGAAACACACGCGAAGCTCAGCGTGCCATGGTTCTGATTCGTCATGGTCAGGGGTGATGAATCTGTAATGTGAAATTTTCTTCCACGTCTTACCAAAGCAAATAAAAGAGCAGTGCTTGTGAAAGTCCCCATGCTGATGTGCACATGCCGTTTTAGTCACAACCTTTTTCTTCTCTCACCATCTCACAGCCCTTATTCATTTACATTCTGCTGAGCTGCTTGAGTCTTTGAGTGATAAAGCCATGAAAAAGCGAGTGAGAGAAGGATCGACTCCAAGGGGGGAAGAGGAGGTCCAGCAGTACAATGATGAAAGTAAGTCTTTCCCAAGCTGCTTCTGATACACAATAGCCGCTTAAAATACCCTTGAAGTCCCTGCCGGTGGCTAGTTTAGAGTGACAGTGACAAGAATAGGGAAGGCTACATGGCTTTAAATTCTTGATGAAATTGCAATTAAGACACCAGAGGAAGAACTGAGCCCGAGGCTGTGCAAGCAGCAACTTAAACACACATTGTGGAGGAGATGAAACTGAAAATGCCCATTAAGTCCTAACCACAGCCTTGTGGGTTCTCTGCTGTGTTAATGAGCAGTAATCCAGTGTTTGATCACATTGCTTCACAACATGTAAGGACACTCTGGGGGAGCTTATGCAGAGCAAAATCAAAACAAAACTTTAGCAGCTGCATGAGAAGCAGTGAGGTCTGAGGTCGTCTCAGGAACCACCAGTTTGCCTGGTTGTAGAAATACTCGCAGGTCTCTTTTACTCCCCTTTAGGGAGCGTTTTTGCACATTTGTCACATGTCTTAAGATTATTGGTTTAATGCTGGCACAAGCTGTAAGATTAACCATGGGAGCCCAGAAGGGGAAGCTGCCTTTTAGTACCCACAATATATATGTAATTGAAAGTTTGACCAAATGTACATACCTCTGCAGTTTTACACTGAAGGCAGTGAAAAGCCGGATTCTCCTTATACAGCAAAGGAGATCTCTAAGAAAAAGGCTTAGGTTCAGCTTGAGGTACGTAAGCGCTTCTGCGTTTTGATTTATTGCTCTGAAACAGCTCACATCGTTCTTATGGATTTTTGTGCATTTCCTCTTGAGTCCTTGCAGTTACAATGAAACATTTTCCCTGTTTCTCATGAAACAGTACTTCATGCATGTGCTGTAATGTATAAAAAGCATGCTTCCAAAAGTTGCAGAATTAAAAGGTATATCTAAATAAAAAAAGTTTGCAGAGACAAAATATCAGAGGTTTGGATTTGAAAGTTGAAACAGGGGCATGTTTACCACCACGTTGCATCACTTCTTCTTTTACCAACACTCTAAGCATTTGAGAAGTGAGGAGGCCAATTACTGTAATTTCTAAAATGTTTTTCCCCACATTTATTCATAAGGTAAGATTTCAGCTGCTAAGAGTTCAGGGCTTCCTGTGTCAACTTCGCTGTGTAAGAATAAATCAGATGTTCTGAATGGTCAGCAGGCAGCTCAGTTTAGCAGCTAGAATCCTTAAAGACATTTTGGAATAAGCAATGACTTCATGTTCTCTAAGGCACCTTCATAGCATTGCAGACACCGGTTTACACTGTGCTCTGGTAATAAGCCAGACGATCCTTCTCCCATTTGGCTCAGTGGATGCCACATCCCCATTTCTAATTTCTTTTTAAATTTCTTGATCTGTTAGACCGCCGAACCCCTTTCCATTTTCCCTCAGTCCTTAAATGAGCAGCATTTCCGGATCTTGCTTGTATTTGTTTTTTGTATTCTTTGTCGCATGGTAACCTAATGGTTTTCAGAAGTGCTTCTGAGCAGTGAATTACACCACAGAGTCAGTCTGCTTTTCTAAATCCCCAAAACGCCAAATCCCAAATTCTCAACATCCTAAACTTTTTTTTTCTTAATTGTCACTGCTTTGGCATCAGTTTCCAACCTAGACACATTTCCCAAGCCCCACTGAGAATTTTTACTAAACTCTAAAGACATTAACAGTCACCAGAACACATTCTTCACAGTGATTCACCACCGGAGGCAGATGTTAAAACACGTTTCCAGAAAATGAAATCATCAAAACTCTCAACACAATCGGAAAAGAGTTCACCACTTTGTCAAAACTCCACACTTCTCTTGCAAACAGAAACACAGCACTTAAAACCACGCTCTCTCATCTGAAAAACAACTCCTTCCACTAAAACATTCTATGTACACACAGTACTACATCACCTATTTTAAGTAGTAAATAGCAAAACTAATCATTTCTCCTATATAATGCATGGACAATGAGAAACACTATAAAGAAAAACCAGTGTGCAGATGCAAAAGGTAACAAAGGCACTACAAAAAAAAGTAAATTTGCCTTCTGCTCTCTCCGGGGCCTCCTCTTAACCTTCCCCTGTGTTCTTGCTGCACCATCGTCTTGCCTAACGCCTGTACAAGTCAGTTGAAGTTACTTGAGGGCTGTTTCATACTCTGATGCAGGATTAAATTGTTATTCCAGTTGAGTTATCAATACAAAGTGTGCTAAATGCTTAAATGATGCAATTTGTGTTGAGAGATTTCCAAAACTGTGATTTCAAATTACATTTAAATGAGCCAGATGGAACTGTGCTCAGAGTTTAGCAGTTTGGAGTCACGTTGTTGACACACAAGCTTCATGATATTAGAAATGTCTGCATATTTCTATTTTTTTGGGTTAAATAATGAGGAAAACTGTAAACACAGCATGAGACGTATAGTTAGTCCTATGAGCTATATCGTACACGTAAAGCATAAACGCTTATCATATCGTTTGTTCTTTGTTTTAGTTTCTTTTGTGAATAAAACAAGTAGGACACATTGAATAACCTACCTCAGTAGAGATCCTCTGTTGCTGCCATAATCTTGGCTATTTACTGTATAGTCATGTTGCAGGAGATCCAGGAAGGCGGGAGGGTTGCGTTCAATTCCTGTGTGCTACATATTTAGCAACTTGGGTAGAATTGCCAGACAGCCTCAGGAGGCTGGAAAAACCCTCCCATACAATTTTCTGATGTAGCATGTAATGAAACCTCAGTAGAGTCATTACTTTGTGTCTTGTGCATGATGGCGCTGTATGGTTTCAAGCATAAATAAAACTGATTTGATCCGATTGTGAGATACTGCCACAAGAGAACGAAGTTTAGTGAGAGTTCTGAGAAAAGAGTGAGCGGTTCCAAGAACTGTAATGCAAACACAAGCTTAGTTTTGGGCCTTGATCCTCGCATAAAGAGCTTTCTCTCTGGATTCTCTGAGTCTTTTAATAATATTACAGTAGATGATGACATGCCTAAATTCTTTGCAATCCTATGTTCAGAAAAGTTATTCTTAAATTGGTGAACCTTTTATCTTCTCTGTCTTTTACAAAGTGGCGAGCCTCTGCCCATTTTTACATCTGATAGGATCAGTTTCTCCGACACACTTTTAAAAAAAAGACCTAACCTAACCTAAAGAGCTTTTTATTACGTGAATACACAGCATTGCATACTTCTGAAAACATGCTGCTAGTGCCAAATTCAAAGTCGAGACATATTATTAAAAAACAGGACAAATATAAAAGTTCCATTTCAACATTTCAATATGTCTGTGTTTTATTTTCAGTTGAATTTGATCAAATACCACAAAACTTTTCAACAGTCAAAATCACCTATTGAGAGTTGACCTCAGAGATTACAACGTCGATCATGATGGGTTAAGTCGGAAATCACCAGGTTAACATACTTGTAAGTCTACTTGAGCATGTGAGTGCTGCTCCTCTGAGCGTCTTATCAGCCTGTGGCACTAAGCGTGGCAGGGTCCAGTCAGTGGCCAGATATTTTGTGCATGGCTGCTCTGTCTTCTTGCCCAGGAGCTTGGGGGGGTGGGGTGGCAGTTAAAGCCCAGGGCCCTCTCACCATCTGCTGCTCTCACTAGGGGTGGGAGAATTACACTCACTGTGCAGAACATCCTCTCTGCTCAAGCTCTGAGACTTTTATCTACCTCACCAGGTTATTCACATCAGCATGATTCACTCTGCCTGTTGGCATATTGAGCAGAACGTATAAATAAGGACTACAGAGTTAAATAAATATACAACTTAAATAGACGTCCAAATGTTTCAGGTGTTCTTCATTTTTTACAAACTGCTGTACTTGACTGATTTTAAAATTATGGAATTGTAAGTTTTCTTTAAGGGCTGAAAGAGTTTGCTGTAATAATAAAAATATAAAAAATGCATTTTTTAGGTCATCACTCAGTGTAATTCTTGCATTTGACAACTTGGATATAATTTTCTTTCATGAAACAAAAATCCAAAGCAGATATTTCCTCCCATACGGCCATTTAAAACTATCTGAGGAGCTGTTATCAGATTTCCGAGATTAATGTGCCCCTTGGATGTACAGCGTCTGGCATGAAAAATCAAACCAGTGTTTGAAGGCTTGCTGCAGGGATTTGAACGCCTGATATGCTACAGTGCATCAGTCGCAACACTAATTGGATGTTTGGACTATTTTTAAAAGGTCCACTGAACCCACGGCCAGCTTTTTGAAGAGTGCCGTGATAAATTATTGAGTCGACACAGATATGGAAGAATATTCCACTTCTACCCCCATTTAAAAGCTAAGCTTTACGAACCATAAGCTCAATAATCTCTTAATTTAAACATTCCCCTCAATTTCCAAGGCTTAGAGGCAGCATCTGCCACATACAGAAACATCTTTAGAAAAATCCAACCTGACACATGTTGACATCTGTTTCCTTAATGACTTTCATTCAGCGTTCACTCGCTCACAGACTGAATGGCAGACTTGTGTATTTGTGCACTCACTAAAACACACACTGCAGAGTTTTTAGAGGTTTTAGCTTCTATGCAAGTCTCCTACAACCAAAAATACATTTGCATTTTAAAGATCTTATGATCACACTTAGAGAAAGATGGGTTGTTCTGGAGCCACGTCCCAAATTGGAAAATTAAAACATGCTACTGTAGCTTTGTTTTTTTCCCTCTGTAGCCCAAGATGCACATCAACAAAAACATTAAAAGCCCTGCCTGATGAATAATAAATAACCCCAGAAAAGAAACTGCCCGAGTCACATGATGTGGAGATGAAGGAGTTATTCAGGAGGGCTCTGCAAAGTAGGAAAACTGAGAGTTTAGACACTGCCAAGAGCTTTGGAGGCTGACCCGAAGGCATGCTGATGCCAAAATCCCGGTTTTATTTGAATGCTTAGTTGAAACCACCACAACTTTCCTGCTGCTGCCAGCTTCATATCTTAATCCCGACAGGCTTTATCACTTAAATCACCCATAAGGACAAAAGCGGAATCCTATCCTGGCGACTCGCTGCACCTATTGCCTGTGTGTAAGCCCCACAGCCCTCTCAGCTCCCTGAACAGATTTGGGTGCAGGCCACCAAAGTCAGGCTATGTCTGTGTGTGTGGAGGGGGAATATGAATGGCATTAGCTCCAGGCTGTTGCCATGGTGTTGACTTATTTACTGTACATCAGCCCACTGACTTCAAGCAGCACAGTACATATTTTTTTTTTGGCTGTCAGTGTCAGTGTTATCATCCAAAGGACACATTTCCACTGGGTGATTTAAAAAATTCAACTGTGGCTGGCTGTGAACAAGTGAAGTTTATGAGCAGGGGCACAATGTGCTCTGAGCTGGAGATGCACCGACCCAACAGAAAACACGTTGTTAGTTTTAATTCATGATATACTTATAATAAAAAGAGTTCCCTTGAGAGGGAAACAAAAAAGTAGTTCATCAAAAAGGTGTGAAAAAGCACAAGGGAGTGATTGTGAACGGACAGCACGGCTACACCATGACAGTTGGGGGGTGGGGAGGTGATATCTTGGGCAGCTGTTTTCTTGAGCAACACGACGACTTGCATTTTAATGAAACCACAAAGGACATTTTATTTTGTGCAAAAATCAATACATGGATGAGTGGATTACAGGAGACTACCAGAGGCAAATATTGCCAAAATGTCTTATGTGAAACCATTTTAGCCTAAAATGAAATAAGACCACAAGACAAAAAATAAAAAAAGCTCAGATTTGATCCTAATATTTGATCCCTTCATTTATCCGGTTGTGTAAGATTAATTTGAATTTCAAAGATTTGTTCTGTATATCTTTGACACGCATTTAAAGAGTAGAAGGAGCACTCTGTTTAGTAATACCATCTATGATAGTGTGATAACGAATGATAAAATACTTTTTTTCTGCTTAATGTGCTCATAAGGTGGCATTTAAAAGGAATAATCCTAAATTTAGCACTGCAAGTAATTAACAAGGAAACTTTGAGATTCTGTCCCCCAAGCCTGTGTTTGTGCCAGCAACTAAAATCTGTTTTTTTGGAGCATATTTCAGGGTAACGGTTGTATATAGGACAGTTGTGGCATGGATGGGTAGACTTTCTCTGCCAAAATGTGCTGTGCACTCACAAAAAGTTATGCAACTGAAAGAATTTGCCTTCCATGAGTTTTTGAGTCATATAAAAACACAGTCATCAGAATGAAAGCATATTTGGGTAACGCTCTTTTGCATGCTTGAAGAATATTTTTATCTCTTTAGTTGTTTCCTGGGGCTAAGCTATACCCAGCACCAAGGAAAAGAAAAAAGAAAAAAAGAACACAGCTTTGTTACTTTGATTTTTTTATCAGTCAGATAAGAGAGATTATATTTGCGAAAATGTGCAACCTTAGTGATCTTAATGTGAATTTGTCTGGATACACTGGAGCTGCAAGATACGGGAACTGTCTGTGACTGTGAATAATACATCGTAGAGATTCAAACTATGACTCAGCAATGAGACATCTGTGCCAGCTTTTATATGTATATAGAAACACTAAAACAATAGGGCAAATGGGTGAGGATGCTTCGTATCAAAAAGAAATGAAAAGCAGCGTTCCTGTTTGATTCCATTTGTACAATACACTGATTAAAATAGATGAATACATTAAGAAATGAATGTTACCCCACCACTGTGAGAGGCCAAGTGGCAAATGTTGTGCTGCTTTTAACAGAATTTAAATAGTCCGGCAAGATATATAAAAAAACATAATGTGACATCTTGGGTGCAGGCATATAAAGATTAACCCAAAGAGCTCAAAATCTGCACACCAGCATTCAGATTAATCTTTAAAAGCTTTCAGATTTTAAACTATATCAGTGCTTTCTTTAAAAACTTTTAGGGTGAGTGAACAAATTAATTCTAGAAATTTAAGAAACGTAATCACAGATTTATTCAAAGAAACAGTCTTTAAATCCTGCATGTAAATGAAATATTGTTGTAGCTTGTAACACTCCCTGGCAGTAGGGGGCAGCGTTGAGTTTCAAGCGACACGACAGCACTTGGAGGTAGAAGAAGAAAAAGAAGCTCACACGTGTTTTCAACATGTCTGCGTGCTGTGTTTTTTGATGGGGTGTTTTGAAAACTTGATGCCATTTCAATAATACAGAAATCTGTAGAGAAAAACAAATTTCCTGCCGCGGGCTGAAAGGACACTAAAGTGACAGGATGGCTCAGAGAAAGAAGAAGCTGACGAAGAAGAAGAGACACACAGCCAACAGAGAGCCGGAGACCGACTCTGACGGAGACTTCGAGCTGGCTGTTGAAATTAAAGACGATGATTCGGTAAGTTTTAAATTATTAAAAGCTTCTTACGCGTCCTCTCGAGTTTCTTAATCATGCGATCGTCGATCTGCGCGACTCATCGATGTCTAATGTCGCTGTTTTGAGCCCGCAGCTCTGTCAGCTACTCATGGTTTTGCTGAGCCAGTAGAAGGCAGTGGGGGTATAGCTCAGTGGTAGAGCATTTGACTGCAGATCAAGAGGTCTCCGGTTCAAATCCGGATGCCCCCTGAAAAATCCTTTAACAGTTTCTTCTCATATACTCTGAATTATTTGTTAGTACCATTGCAAAAACAGTTTGTTTCATTCTGCTCTAGTTGTAAACTAAACTAAACCCTGAAAGTAGAATGAAAAACTAGTCTCTAGAATAAGAAAAAGGTTAAACTAATTGAAAATGTTGCCCTAATTTCTCCAGATATTTTTGTCCATAATATTTGTCAGAGATGCTCTTGTGCATACATTAACTGTACCCAGTGGTTATTTAGGTACAATTTTGCTGTTACCTTCAGATCCAAGTCGTCTGGCCATTCTCCTCTGGCATTAACAAGGCATTTTTACCAAGAGAACTGCCACTCACTGGATATTTCCTCGTTTTTTTTGCATCATTCTCCGTAAACCCTAGAGATGGTTGTGTAGTAGATCAGCAGGTTTTGAAATGGTAAAAATTTGTAAATAACAAAGTGGCATCTGTGGATATTTAGCGTTTTGCTGCACCAGAGATGTAGGTCTCCCACTCTTACATCACAGCAACAACCCTTGACCCTAAAATGAGACCCCCTCACTTAAGATTTTTATTAATTCATTCTCAGTATAAGGAATATTGAAATCTTTCACTGTATAACGTTTTGATCAGGTTTTTAGACGTCTTGAAGGTTTCATCTTGCTAAGAAGTAGTGCTCGTGTTTCTTTATTTGTCTCACAGCCGGGGCGGAAACTGCCGCGCTTCCCTGCAGCATCAGAGTGCTTGTCAGATGTGGAGCCAGACACCAGGGAGCTGGTCAGAGCTCAAAACAAGAAGAAAAAGAAATCTGGAGGGTTTCAGTCTATGGGTAGGTTTTCCACTATCTGCCTACTTGGATGTGTCCATTTGAGCTGAAACAAAGCTAGATGACCTGTCTGATGTCTGATTTCAGGTCTCAGTTACCCTGTTTTTAAAGGCGTCATGAAGAAGGGTTACAAAATTCCTACTCCCATCCAAAGAAAGGTTTGTTGGTGCTGCTTCGAGATTATGTGTCATGTTACACTGTGATGTAAATATGTGACTTATTACATCCTTCTTTTCACCACTTCAGACTATACCTGTAATTTTGGATGGAAAAGATGTTGTAGCCATGGCTCGGACTGGCAGCGGTAAGACTGCTGCCTTCCTGATTCCCATGTTTGAGAAGCTAAAGGCCCCTCAGGCCCAAACAGGAGCCAGGGCCCTCATTCTGACCCCCACCAGAGAGTTGGCCCTACAGACCATGAAGTTCACGAAAGAGGTGAGTGGAAATTACCGTTCATGTAGGTCTTGCAGGTGAAAAGTGTGAAATAAAGCCGTTAACTACATCTTTAGGCGTGTCATTAATGTACTACCTGTTTTCCTTTCTCTATCGGGGTCTCGCAGCTGGGAAAATTCACCGGTCTCAAGACTGCTTTGATCCTTGGTGGAGACAGGTGCGTGACTACTTAGCTGTCTTGTTACTTTGTTCTTCTTGTTGCTCTTTGATGTCGTCTATTAATGTGAATGCCTCTGCTGTTTTTCAGGATGGAAGATCAGTTTGCTGCTCTCCATGAAAACCCTGACATGTGAGTGCTTTTATATATTTATTTATTTAACCCCCCACCAACCCCCCAACGTGGAGACCTAAGTTAATGAATATGATAACAAAGACATGTAGAAGTTTCAAATTGATACCATAGTTGTGTCTACTGCAAATAGGTATCAAATCCCACTGATCTTGACCTTAAGGTTAGAATTCAGAGGTCAAGTTTTTTGAAAGTCACATGATAACTTAAGAAAAAGGGTACATAGGATTTTATGGATTTTTATGCTGAAATGCTAAGCTCCATTCTCCCCCTTCAGTATCATCGGTACCCCTGGTCGTCTTATGCACGTTGTCATGGAGATGAACCTGAAGTTGCACAGTGTGGAGTATGTGGTGTTTGACGAGGCTGACAGGTGAGAAATTGCATTTTTCATGTTTTTTTTGTTTGTTTTGTTTTGTTTTTTATTTATTGTTCTAATTTTCCAAATTGAATTCTGAAATGTTTTCCTGAATCAGGTTGTTCGAAATGGGCTTTGCTGAGCAGCTTCAGGAGATCATCCGCAGACTTCCAGACACCAGACAGACTCTGCTGTTTTCTGCCACCCTGCCTAAACTGTTGGTGGAATTTGCCAGAGCTGGTAAGATTAACTGTTTCATTTCTATTCTGTTAGGTTTAATTCAGTTGAGTCCAAGTCACAATATTGAAACTCTGTGTTGTAAGTAAACAGCCTAAATTATAGATAGAGACAGAGTTGATTTGTTTCATCTGAATGTAGCTGATATCTTTTGCATATTAGAGAAAATACATAAACTGTCTTCTAATATTTTCCCATAGCTGCTGTTTTTAACTGTCTTCTGGCCTTTCTCTCACCCTCATGCCCCACTTCCCTCAGTTTTTGTTAATCATGAAAAGATGAAAGCTAGCATCTTTTTTTTCTTGGGAAATGAAAGTTAGCAGAATCTATCGATATACACTTGTTACCTTTTCACTACAAAAATCACATTCAAAGTCATATCCATTTGAGTCCCAGTCACACAGATCTAGAGACCAGTTGGTGAACACCTGCCAACCACTGGTTGGTAGCACAAAATGTGTATTCCCTTACCAGTTGGTGGGTGCTAGAGGTTGCTGGTGTTTGCAGGGTTAAATTGGTTACATGTAGGTTGCAAACACTTGCCAATTACTCCACAAGCAGCGGTGAAACTGTGAAATGGCAACACTATCTGTGCCTTTTTCAAATGTGTTAGCCACATTGGTGAGGCATAACTTTAACTTTGAAGGTGAATGGTTTCCACTTCCAGTTTGTATCGTTCTTCAGGTTTTACTGTTGATCAGCTGGTAAGTTCGTGAGTGCTTGGAGACAAGTTGGCGTTTTCTATACAAACCTCTACAGTTGTTACCTGGATCCTCACTGGAGAGGGACATGTGACCAGAGACCATAGAGAGTGAATGACTTCAGGGGATTATGGGAAATAACTGCTGACAACGAGAAGTGGGCGTAACCTGAACGGAAGATCAATTTTTTCTGGCTTATTTTCTCATCATAAAGCATATTCATTCAACTTAGCTTCCATATTTTTTAGCATCTAAAGGCAAATAAACCTAATTATATTCACACCGGTGTATACAAACTTTTTTCTCAGGCCTGACAGAACCTGTACTGATTCGTTTGGATGTGGATTCCAAGCTCAGTGATCAGATCAAGGTAAAAAGGCAGAATTTGCTTTTGTTTTATTTACCTTTTGTTTAATCTGAAAAATTAGATGGAAGGTTTTGCATTACTTATTACAACCTCAGTACAAGATTATTGCATCTACTCTATATGCTAACTTATGTTAAATCAGCTACTGTGTCAGTGTCTTGGTCTTTCTACTTGTTGCTCTGTCTTTAGACACTTGCTATTCAAACATTTTGTATTCTTCTCCCAGAAATGTTGAATGATTTAAATGTAAAGCCCAAAGCAAAAGTCCTTACAGTCACCTGATGTTTCCATGGCTTTGAGCATGTTTTCATTTCTTCTAACTTTCATCAGCTGTCATTCTTCCACCTGCGTGTGGATGACAAGCCGGCTCTGCTGCTCCACCTCCTGAGGAACGTAGTGAAGCCTCAGGAACAGACAGTGGTCTTTGCTGCCACCAAACACCATGTGGAGTACCTAAAGGAGGTAAGATAACAGTGTAGCCTAAATTTGTGAGAATGTTAAATATTGTTTTAAAAACTAGAGCTTTAGTTGACTTCTTTTTTTCCCCCTGATGTCCAGCTGCTGTCGTCAGAAGGTTTAGAGTGTGCCTACATCTACAGTGCCCTTGATCAGACTGCCAGGAAGATCAACATTGGGAAATTTGTGCATCGGAAAGCCATGGTGCTTCTGGTGACTGATGTTGCTGCTCGTGGTATAGACATCCCCCTGCTGGATAATGTCATCAATTACAACTTCCCCTCCAAGGCCAAACTTTTCTTGCACAGAGTTGGTGAGCAGCTGTATGCAGAACAAACAAAGTGATTGAGCCTCTTTAATTTGAAATGATTAGGCCAGCATTACGTGTATTTTCCCCCTGTCTTTTCCCATCAGGGCGTGTGGGACGAGCGGGCCGAAGTGGCACAGCCTATAGTCTGATTTGTCCTGATGAAATGCCTTATGTCTATGACCTCCACCTCTTCCTAGGGCGACCAGTTCAGTTTGCTTCACCTGAACACACACAAGGTAGACTCTACTGCATGCGTGTCAGGTCTTAAAGTGACAGATGAACTGTTCAACTGATGTGCTACACATTTGAGGTTGCTAATAAACTTTATTTAGTGCTCTTTTTATCTGTCACTGTATTGAAATGTCTGCATTTCTTTTTTGTACTCCAGATTCAGAAGGTGTGTTTGGTCGAGTCCCTCAGAGGATCTTGGATGATGAAAGTGCTCATCTGATCACGTCTCACGAAAACTCCCTGGACCTGCAAAATCTGCTCCGTGTCTCAGAGAATGCCTACAAGCAGTACCTCAAGTCGCGGCCAAACCCCTCGCCGGAGTCCATCAGACGGGTTAAAAACACAGATGTGTCCAGCATGGGTGTCCATCCAGTACTTGGTAAGTTCAAAGGAGGATAAACTATAAAAAGAAGAGAGAAATTATGAAAATAATCAAAAGGAGTAGTGAGGAACTGATGGCAGTTAAGTAAGACAATTTGATTTGTTTCAGGGTGTGGTCTGGAAAAAATGGAACTGGAGTGCCTTCAAATAGTCGATGCCATCAAGAGCTACAAATCCAAAGCGGTGAGTTTGATGCAGACACATCGCAGCGCTGCATTTTCTGGTAAAAAGTGTTCTAGTAAGCAAAGAAACATATAATTGTCTCCTGAAATAGACCATCTTCGAAATCAACTCCAGTAGTAAGACACCAGCCAGTGAGGTGATGCGGGCCAAACGCTCTAAAGACACTCGGCTAGTGGACAAATTCAGCAAGCAGAGAGAAGACCGAGCTGCAGAAAGCAGGCTGCAGCAGCCAACCAACGCCACCACTACTGCTGACTGTGACATCACAGAAAAGGATGAGAGTGATTTAAATGTAAGCATGGGTGAAGTATTGCTTCTTTCTTTCTTCCCTGGATCGCTGTAGTTGCAGGTTTACATCAGTTTCATTAAGGATTAAGCACACATTGAACTCCAGTAAATCATAAATTAAAGTGTGGATATTACCTGTCCACAGATTCATGGTGACGTAACTGCTCTTTTAACTGTTTGGTGACTTCGCTTTGTTTGGCGATTGTAGAAATGGTTTACATGAGCTTATAGCTGAGATTCAGAGGTTTCTGCAGCACTTATATTTCTGATTGTTATAACCGATTAAATGCGATCTCCTCCCTTTTGCCCCCATTTTTGGTGGTGTGGGTGCAAATGATCAGGCATGGCATTCTCAAAATAAATCAGATAAGATACTGTAAATAATTATTTCTGCATTTGTGTGATTGAAATGAATTGAAAATGTGTATGCAATGATACAGTTTTAAAGATTTGGCCTAAATAATTTTTCGAGTGAATGAGCCTAAACACGATGACCTAACCAGTGACACCGTGTCACCTGTGACACACACACACACACACACACACACACACACACACACACACACACACACACACACACACACACACACACACGTATGACTTTGCCGGTTTCAGCTGAAACAATTTCAGTGTTTCAAACCATGTTCCAGGATTTTTCCTTCACCATTTATGAGGTTTCAAGAAGAAGATAAACGACAGATATGAATGTTTGAAAAAGTTATAGATGAAAAGATTAGATGAAAAATACTCAAAGGATAAATTCAATTGGTTTATTGTTTTATAAATAAGTTGAAAAAGAAAAAGTTAAACAAGTAAATAACAAAACAAGGTAAAATGAAGTAAGAACAAAACGTTAACAAGTAAATAACGAAACAAGGTAAAATGAAGTAAGAACAAAACGTTAACAAGTAAATAACGAAACAAGGTAAAATGAAGTAAGAACAAAACGTTAACAAGTAAATAATGAAACAAGGTAAAATGAAGTAAGAACAAAACGTTAACAAGTAAATAATGAAACAAGGTAAAATGAAGTAAGAACAAAACGTTAACAAGTAAATAATGAAACAAGGTAAAATGAAGTAAGAACAAAACGTTAACAAGTAAATAACGAAACAAGGTAAAATGAAGTAAGAACAAAACGTTAACAAGTAAATAATGAAACAAGGTAAAATGAAGTAAGAACAAAACGTTAACAAGTAAATAACGAAACAAGGTAAAATGAAGTAAGAACAAAACGTTAACAAGTAAATAATGAAACAAGGTAAAATGAAGTAAGAACAAAACGTTAACAAGTAAATAATGAAACAAGGTAAAATGAAGTAAGAACAAAACGTTAACAAGTAAATAATGAAACAAGGTAAAATGAAGTAAGAACAAAACGTTAACAAGTAAATAATGAAACAAGGTAAAATGAAGTAAGAACAAAACGTTAACAAGTAAATAATGAAACAAGGTAAAATGAAGTAAGAACAAAACGTTAACAAGTAAATAATGAAACAAGGTAAAATGAAGTAAGAACAAAACGTTAACAAGTAAATAATGAAACAAGGTAAAATGAAGTAAGAACAAAACGTTAACAAGTAAATAATGAAACAAGGTAGAGGAGCGAAAACCCCAACAATCCCCTCTGAGCAAGCACTAGGCGACAGTGGGGAGGAAAAACTGCCTTTAAACGGGCAGAAACCTCCGGCAGAACCAGGCTCAGGAGGGGGCAGTCAACTGCCGGGACTGGTTGGGGAGGTGAACAGAGGTGGAGCAAGACGAGGCTACACCAGGTGAGGAAGCAGTAGAGTCTCTCCTCCAGGGCCAGCGGAAGCGTTTGTTCTTCTTTTTCATGCAGTTTTCTACAAGAGCTTTTTTTTCCAGGATGAGGGTTCTCAACTCATCGATGGTTTCTGTGTTTTGTTTCTCAAGCTTCTTGCATGTTTTCTCCACCTCTTCCAATGTTGCTTGTTTTTCTTCAAGCTTTTCCTTGAGCTCTTTGGATGTTTCCTCCTGCATTATCTTGTCCTTGTGCATGTCTGCGTTTCTCTGTTGTACTTCTTTGTACATGTCTTGTAGCTCCTCATTTCTGCTGTGGATATCTTGGAGCGTACGCTGCAGGTCGTCATGTATGTTGTCTTGTTCTTGCTTTTGCGCCTGCATTTCAGTGTGTTTGCGCTTCAAGTTGTTGTATTCCAACAATATCCCCTTAGTGATCTCGGAATTGTTTCTCGCCATTTGATCCATCCTTTTCTGCATGTGAGCATTGTTTGTCCAGTTTTTCTTTTTCCCCTTCTAGTTGACTTGTTTTGTCCTTCAGTTCACTACAAAACTGTTGCAGTTTTAGATTTTTACCCTCAAAGTCTTCGACAATGCGTTTCTCTTCTTTCAATCTGTCTTGCTGTTGCTTTTTCTCTTGAAGAAGGTCTTTATTGTGGCGCCGTGTATCATCCAACTTTACTTTCAGCATTGTGTATTTTTCCTCCGTGACTTTGAGTTTGTGCTCCATGTCTCTTTGCTTTTTCTCCTGTTCTTCCTTCTGTTGGAGGATTTCTTTATTTTTTTTCACAGCTTCATCGAAGTTTGTTTGGAGCAGCCGATTCATTTGGTCCATATATTGGAGATCCCATTCTGTCTTCTCAACAGTAGCTTTGCTGTCTTTAAGCTGGTTGGACATCTCCTTTAGTTCCGCGCTCTTTTGCTTGTTTTCCTTAATTAGGAAGACAATCTGCTCTCGGGCTTGTCCAAACTTGATTCCCCAACCCTCATTAATAATTGTTATGTCGGGCTGGCGTTGTTGTCTTTCTTCCAGGTTCTTATTTTGCGCTTCCATCTGTCTACACTTCTCCTCCAGTTGAAGTTTTTTTTTTTTTTTTAAATATCCTACTTTTTATAAGAGGGAACATTATTTAAAGAATATGTATTTAATTGAAAAACTCTCTATTCATCTAAAGGCTATAACAAAAAAGGTGAGCTTCCAGCTCAAAAATGAAATGACCAAAATAAATGGAGCATTTCTCTGCAATTACAAACTCTGTGTAAGCAATCTTGGTTTCAAAATAAGGCTAATGCTAGTGAGATGTCATCACAGGTGTAAATATTACTGCAGATGTTACTATGTCAAAGTCTCACAACTGTCATATGTTTATTTATATAGGCAAGACCTACTTTTCACTTTTTTGCTTTGCTATATGTTCTTGAGTGTATTAGTTTGCCAGCAGCACGAACATGTGCTAGTGTCAATAATAATAGTACGTGGATTAGAAAACCTGCTCACAAGTTGAATAAACACCCAGGATTGTTTCATCATTTTCATTCAAAACCAATATTTGAGTCAAAATGAGAAAGTTGTTTGTGCTGTCTGATGAAGAAGAAGCAAAATAAAGTGCAGTTTTGATGTAGATGATGTTGTATACAAACTAGAAGAGGAAGATAGTAGGATCTCTGTATCATGTTTTGTCACTTTGTACCATGTAATTCTTTCTATTTCCACCAGGGGGTGTTTTCAGAGGTGGTAGGTGGTAAAAGAAGAGGTCAGCAGGAAGATGGCGAAGAGCGACCAAAGACCAAGAAAAAGAGGCAGTCAGGCAAAGATGAAGAGTATTATATCCCTTACAGACCTAAAGACTTTGACTCTGAGAGAGGGTGAGGCATTAAACTGTTGCATCTGTTTCTTTAAAAAATGTGAATGGCTTTGTGTTTTATGCTGTTTTGTCCTGTGTTATGCGCCGACAGGTTGAGTCTCGGTGGAGAGGGCAGTGCTTTTGAACAGCAGGCCTCTTCAGCTGTCCTTGATCTCATGGGAGATGAAGGCGATCGCCTTAACCAGCAGAAGAAAATGATGAAATGGTACAAATTTCCCTATGTTTGACTCAGTATCCACCAAATGGTCATTTCAAACTATAATTTAAAGTCTTTTTTTCCCCCTTCTTTTTTTAGGGACCGTAAGAGGAAGCGTTTTGTGAGAGAAACGGGAAAAGAAGACCAGAAGAAGAAGATCAAAACAGACAGCGGTCAGGTTATCAGTAACAAGAAGAACAGGAAGAACTTGTATCCTTCCAACAAAAAGCTTCTCTGTGTGCTGCTCTTAATGACCCTCTTCTCTACTCCTATGACAATGATAAGCTGTACTGTGAAGATGTTGTATCACTTGACAACATGTCAGTTATGAGGAGTGGAAGAAAAAATACAAGATTGATGATACAGGATCTGGATCAGATGGAGAAACAGGCGGAGGAGGCAGGAAGCCAGCAAGAGGTAGGAAGGCATCAAAATGAATAGCACAAACATGTCTGCCTGTTAAATATAGACCATCAGCCACCATGTTTTAACTCAACTCTAAAGGTAAATACTTCAAGTCCCTCTTCCAGCCTTGCGAGCTATAACCTCCAACCTCTTTGTTGTGTCGTGCCTCTCCCAGGTCGCGGCCGTGGCCGACGAGGTCCAAACGTACAGAGCTCCGGTGACCACAAAGCACGCTCGGAGCTGAAAACAAAGGATCAGATCATGAAGCAGCGCAAGAAAAAGCAGAAGCACCAGTTCCTGCAGGGCGGGGGGATGAGGAAGCTCCGCTCCAAGAACAAAAAGTGGCTCGGAGAAGTTAAAAAGTCAGGTTTTGGAAGGGGTGGCCATAAGAAAGGCAAGCTGAGGAAGAAACTGTGAGGAGGACAGAGGGTTGATGGTGTGGAGGACATCACGAGGAACTGGGTGATAAGCGTCAGAATCATCTGAGAACATCACCAAAGATTTTCCTGGCGCTTTGTGTGACTGTAGATTAAGGAGAAAATGATTTGTGCATCTTTACACTGCAGAAATGCACGTCACTTCTTCCTTGATGGCCTGCTGAACTCTGCGTTTGCCACAGAGTTATGTTTAATTATGATCCACTAACCTGGATTTACTACTTGTAAGCATGTTGGCAGTCTAATAAAAGTGTTTTGGAGTACTGAAATATGCCTTATCAAAATGGTAAAATACAGATATTAAATATTGTGTGCTTAATTAGCAGTTCGTTTCAAAAATCGTCTCGCCTATCTTTTCTTAAAATAAGAGGTGCTCTATAAAAATGACATTAAATTCTGTAAACATGCCCTATTTGCAATTATTTATCATTACTGTTGTCCAAGTGGTCTCATTTCAAAGTTCAAAGCGAGCATCGGAACGGGCAAGAAAGGCGACTTTTAATTGACTTTGAATGTGTTGTGGTTACTGATATCAGATGGGCTGGGTTGAGAAACTGGCTTAGAATTCCTCTTGCCTTCAGCATGGCCATGCCCCTCTGACTTCTGGCATCAACAAGGCATTTTTACCCAGGGAAATGTTTATTTCGCTTTTCAGTTTGGACTGTTCTCTGTAAATTCCTGAGAAAATTAGAGAAGATCAGGAGTGTCTGAAAAATGTAAAACAGCCCATCTGTCACCAACAGCAATGCTGCCTTCAAAGTCACTTAAATCACCTTTTTTTTTTCTGGCATGTGATTGGCTGATTAGATATTTGCATTCACAAGCAGCTGAATAGGTTAGTGGATAGTGAGTCTGTACTGTGTTATTGTATATTGTTTTTTTCAGTTATTGCTCTGGTATAGAAGTTTTTTTTTCTTTAAGTAATTTAGTAATTCTAACATCTCCGCTTATGTGAAGTGTAGACCTAATAGTAAACATCATTTACATGTCCAGTTTTAAAATATTTTTAATCTTGTCTGGTAAAGTTTTGTAATTCACTTACATTTAGGGAAGGAAAGTTTGAAGAAAGGAAATTTGACATGTATGTTCTAAGGTAACGGTGACATTGACGACCTTTATTATAACTGTATTGGGCATGTTCACTTAACCAACAAAAATAACAAACCAACAAAATAAGAAATAGAATTAATGTTTTATAAAAAGAAACAATGACCAAGCCATCAGTTACTTTATATGCCTACAATATCCACATTTATTTTTATTAATAAAATTGGAAATGTAAGATATTACTAGATAAATTTACAAATTTTAACTTAGTGTGGATTTTAGTATTTGCTTTTTCTCTAATATTTATTGTATTTTTTTTTTTTTACGTCGATTGATTAAAAAAAAAAAAAGGTTTATTTATTTGTTTTTAAAAAGCACTAATCTTCGGGGGTTATATTCATAACTAATAGTATGTAGCAGACTTTTTTCACTCATCAGTGATGCGTTGGCTCTGTCACATGTGAGTGTTTTTTTGACCATATTTCAATACATCATGTAATTTATTTCCTGCAGAAGATCCAACAGTCAATCATCCGACCAAAGAGACTTCTGTCATTCCTTCAGCTGCTTGGCAGGTGCAAAACATGAGCAACACAACACAATCGAAGAGCAGGAGTCCATCTGGATTGCTCCTGTTGTTTCGGGATGATATGCATACATACCATAATAAGTTACCCATTTATTCATTGCTGCTGGCTCCTGACTCATGAAGACTTGAGGCTTTCAGTTGTCTGTGTGAAAGCAAGTGAAGATGAAAAACAATTGATTGGTACAAACACAACAGAGTAACCATGGAGATGGAGCACCGTCATAGTTCCCAGTAGTGGGCTCTTTATATCACACCCGTTTATAGATCTTTGAGTTTAATGCACTTTTTATAACAGAAGCCAAAACTGAACTTGGTACTCATGTTGTGATTTAAATCCTGAATGCATTTAATTTGTTAGTATAACTTTTAGGCTCAGTTACTTGTTAAAAAAGAGAGAGAGAGAGAAAATAAGGCTGCATATAATTTACCAACTAAAGCAGTGCATACAATATAAAATCTAGCTAAACAATTAACTCAAATAAAATGCATTATATTTCTACATTGAATGTAGCATGTAGAAACGTGATTATGCAATATGAAGAAAATATAAGCGATTGTCCATTAACCTTATTTTTACATGCACACACATCTACAAATATTTATTTTGGGCTTTGCAACATGATCATATTCTAGAAAATGAACCATAGATGTATTTACAGATATTATTATTCATTGTATCTGTATATTTACACGTATATGCACAATAACCATGTACACCCTGTGGAATTTATCTTGTCTATTCAACTCACAATCAGCACATCATAGATATAACGGGGCATAAAAGCCATTCATGCACTTACATACAAAAAAGGGACTTTTAGAATTAAATAAGATCTTTATTGTTGTATTAAAAGAACCATTAAAATGAGGCTTACAAAAGTGTGTCACTGGGCAAACTTAATCAATGTGTTATTAAAATTTTGCAGTCCTCTGTTTACAGACCAATATTAAGAACTGAATAAAATGTACAGGCAGACAAACTAAACAATGAAGCAATTTAGAAAAAAAAAAGTCAAGCTAACTAATCTCCACTTGCTCATAACCAGGAATATGTCTTACTGCATGGAGAATAACATCCAGACAAGGAATTTGAACTGTCTGTCTCCAAAGTATCTGGACTGGAGGAGAGAATGTTGCCTATGATATCAGTTAATCCCCATGCACAGATACTGAACCACAGCCTACCTTTTCTTCATATCCGCATCCTCTGTGAAACCATCCCTCACCCACCTTGTCTATCTCAAGTCCCCACTCCCCGTCCTGGCATTCTCTAGTGCTACAGCGGCTCTCCAGTCATCAGGAACGGCAGCTTTATCTTTGTTTAGAGTTCCCAGGACTAACACAGCATCCACTTGAGATATGACAAGAGCTTGAGCATCAGAGTGCTGCAAGTCATATAACACTAGGATGCATATGTTACACAGTTATACATATATGTGTTTAATTATAGAATTTGACATGCTGCTTTATTAAGCGTAGTTGATTTAAAGCTGCAATTTCTTTTTTTTTA
Source organism: Perissodus microlepis (assembly GCF_051167445.1). Classification (NCBI taxonomy): domain Eukaryota; kingdom Metazoa; phylum Chordata; class Actinopteri; order Cichliformes; family Cichlidae; genus Perissodus; species Perissodus microlepis. The sequence goes on from NC_140467.1 coordinate 43,309,971, forward strand.
CATTTGTAGTTAGCTCTGCAAACTTTGAAGCAGTGCTGCTTATTATTTTGGCACTCAATCTGTTGCGTTCTGTCCTTCTTGATACTGTAAAGGATAGTCTGACTATTGTATTGTATTGTATTGTAAACTGTTGTATTGTAAAATACCCTAATAATAAATAAATAAATAAATATTAATGTTAATAAATGCAGTCTATTTAATTTAATCTCTTTTTAATTAATATCTTAATTATTATATACAATTATTTTTATGTTACTTTAGTAATACTTTAAATGCATAGATGATGTGCAAAAGTAAAATAAATAACATATACAGAAATAAATGAGGTTAGGGAAACAAAATAGGCTAAATAAATAGAGAAAAAAAATATATAACATTTTGTAAAGTAATACCTACCTTTATTTAGATTATATTATTTGTTGTATTTAATGGCATAATATTTTACACATTGACTCATTTGGTTAGTTCTTTACTTATTTGTGATCTTGGCAGTTTTGGTCCTCCATATTTGATATCAGAACAATATATTTAGATTTTCTTTCCCCCATAGTTATCTCATTAATCTTAATCTTTTATCAGTGTAATTATCTCTTTGCAGATGTGTGTGTGTTTCATTCCTTCCCAAGCAGCCTTCTTTGCATGCAGTCTGGCTCTCTTCTCTGTGTGCTCTCTCCAGTGATAAGATTGCTGCCCTTTCTCAGGCTATCGCTTACAAGGCAAAAGGCCACTTGTGGAATGACAGGGCCAACAGGACTGACATTAACCGCTCTCAGTAATTTTATTTTTCTATGGGGGGAAAAATGCCAACAACTCGTTAAAAGTAAAACAATATGAATACCTTCAATGGGGAATTTTGTGTGAGTGTGTGTGACTGTTGTTGTTGTGTTCTTGTTTTATACAGCTTTCAAGGTCTGGCCTGGCAGACTGGGTGGAGCTGAGATGTTGTTGGGTCAAATGCTGGTTAGCTTGGTTTATTGTCAAATTATAATTACAGTGCTGTGGCTTTGTTTTGGAAACAGGCAGCCTATGAAGATGTTTGGAACAACCTGCTATGCAGATGCTTAAAGGGAACCTAAAATTAGGTTGATCACAAGGGAAGGACTGCAGGCTGTCTCGAGCCAGAAATGTCCTAATTAAAATAGAAAGGTCTGTTGGGATTGTGTGCCTGTAAGCCTTTTACTAAGACAAATAGGAACCAGATTGGCATCAAACCAATCTGAATGTCAAAAATCTGAAAGGACTGTGATGAAGTGTTACAAGCTGAAGTTCAGAAATGAGCTGCAGCAGTACCTATTGCAAGCATATTGTGAAAGGAAATACACTTCTTCAGATGCTTCTAAAATCTGTTTACACTTGCATCATATCAAATTGTGTAACAATAAATAAATGAGTAAAACAGCTTAGAATCCTTCAGTCCTGATAATGGAAAACTTCTGACCCCAATCACACTCGTAGCCCGGCTACAAACTGCACGTGCACTGTCTGATATGTCCTCTGCTTATCTTCAGATTATTAATCGTTATTTGGAAATATTTGAATGAAATGTCAGGAAAACAATTTGTCATCACCGCAGCAATGATTACTTTAATATGTCAGTGACTTTGTGGATTTGAAACATTAAACATTAACTGATGTATGACATAAGCTGTCTAAGCTGAATCCCTTCTTAAATTGCCTGAGTATATGCTCTCTGGAAAGACATGCCGTTTCAAAATTCACAATCTTCCAATTGTTATGTAAAGAAAATCTGTCACTGCCACAGAGCTGTGTCTCTGCTATGATCTGTTACTGCTGACAAGCTGTAAATCTGGGTGCACCCTCTGCAAAAAGGAAAGAGGCTTTCCAGCTAGGACAATTACATCTACAGCAAGCTGCTAGATGGTGTTTCCACTGCTCGCCTGTGTGCTATTATAGTAAAATGCAGCCAGTATGCAAAGCCTTTTCCCTGATTTGGATTTCTTTTTTTTTTATTACCCTCAGAATCTTCCCACATTCTCTTTATTTTGTGTCACTTTGACCACAAACGCTGAATATAGAGGTTGTTGGGTTGGTTGTGCGTGTTCCAACGTTGAATAGTTAGTTAAATATACAGTTGTAGGCCTTTGGAAATTAACAACACACGTCTGCTGCAAACACATACGTTTAGTTTGTGCACAATTAAGAGCATCTGCATTTTGATTTTTAGACCACTGTGCTTTGGAGAGGGGAAACATGCTGGCACGGAGCCACAGCTCATCATCCCATTGGATTAGGACTCAGAGAGGGTTATTTTGGGGATGTTCAGGTGCCTGGGTCCCCGTCAGAAAGCCCTTATAAAGAGGTCCTCTCTGGGTGGGTGGAAAGTGAGTTATCAACTCCACTGTCGCTTCTCGATGGGGCCGACTCGTTTGCATCTAGTCAACACCTTCCACCCCTCTCTGGCACAGAACCCGGCTCCCTAAAGTGACCAATGGCCCTGCACCTTTTTCCTTGCATACAATATCCCTCCTCATACCATCATTCATCTGTGGGTAAGCATTAAAAAAACTGCTTACCTACATTAGCTCAGAAGAGCCATTGTGGATTTGATTTCTTTAACTGCAGACTGTTAGTTTGTGCATTTGTATCCCTTTCTACAGTTAACTTCACATCTATGCATCCTGATCCAGGTCATAAAGCCTTTTGCATTTGACTTAACATATTGAAGAATAGCATAACCACATCTTTCCATCCTTTCCTCCCCCCTCTACCCTCCTCTCCTTTCCTTGTCTAAGGAATGTTTTCCTAGACTCTCTTTTCACCCTCTGTGAGCTGTCTGTCTCTCTGTGGTTCCACACTTCATTTGTCTTCCACAGGATCAGAGAAACAGTGAAAATCAAAATAATCACTGGACATTGAAGCAGTAGGATGCTTAAAGCAAACCATGGATAACAAGATGACAAAGTTTGTTAAGACAGAGGCTCTCGAGAATCTGGACAGTCCAGACAGTTGTTGTATCTGTTATCCATATTTATCAAGTTCTTGGTTTCTTTGTAAACGCTGAGCACATTCTCTTATTTTCACATCATGAATATCTTGTGGTTTATGTTGTAGAGCTTCAAAACATTTGACTTGTGTAATTGTGTTTAGAGAGTTTTTGCACATTTTATTAAGTGATGAACATGAATTTGATACACATTTAACTTTTTAAAAAATTGAACTTTTTCTATATTTGTCTCTCTAATATTGCATATTATGAACTATGAAAAAAAAGATTTTCAAGAAGTTTCTTTATATATTTTATATATATCTTTAGATATTTTTAACCCCACCTTATAATAATATAATCTAAGACTAAACTAATACACTCAAGCTCTAGTATGTGTTTTTACTTTACATTACTTTTTTGTGGTTAATGTTTTACAGGAAAGGATATCCACACATGCACATACACTCCTGCTATTACCTTAGTCACCAAAAGATGGCGGTATTACCATTGATGGCAGGTCAGACTCAGATGACTGAAAGTCATTTCTGTGAACCCCCACCGTGGCACAAGTTCTGGTTGTTTGTGAGTGATTTTAAAATGAGCACACGTTCAGGCACTGTCCAGTGTGGAAAGGTTTGTGTGTGAGGCCATTCATCAGGGATCCCTGAGAGCTAACAATATTTTGAAAAGTGGCCCCCAACTGTTCATTTGCAGTATGCACGTTGGGGTGTTTGCAGGAGTCTCCTGAAGCCTAATATTTGTACAGCCAGGTGCAGAGCTAAAAGGTTATATTCTTTACATCTGGTGTGTTGAGTAATATAGATGTAAAAGACAGAATGACTTAAAATTACAGTTATGGTGCCTGGAGAGGGGATGAGGAGTGCTGTAACCTTTTCCATAAGTTGAACTAAGGATTGTGATTGGTTAAAGACTATTTTCACATCTCTCACTCCCCCTTGCTTCCTCCCCTCGCCGTCACACCAGACCCTGGATGGCATGCAAGGCCCTGACCACCACTGCAGCTTGGCGCCAAGAGGGTACAGTGTATGTGTGTATGTGGGTGTGTATGTGTGTGTGCTTGCGCGCATGCGTTGTATGCATGAGTCAGTTTTGAGGGCCGAGACCCCGGATATGTTGTGGAAGTGTCCAGTGGACAGGGGCCAGACAGGACACGACCTCCTGGAGGAAGCTCAGCCGGCCCTATAGGCCAAATAACTATCAATCAACCCAATTTGTCCCGCCCCCAGCTGACCACTTCAAATGCACGGCAGGATCACACCCGTGGTCAGCTTTTTTTAATCTCTTGTATAAATGACCTCATTTTGTTTTGATCACTTCGTCAAATTGGGCGCTAGTAGAGCTCTAAATATTTAAAAATGGGCAGATTACAGGCAGTTATGTGTTGATTCACCAGAATTCAAGCTTTCTATGTAAAAGCAGAGTATGACATACGTCTGTATCAGTCACCTGTAACTGTTGGACACGATTATTTATTAGTCTTTTGAACTCCACTGTAATTTAGCAGGGGAACTTTCATTACTCCCAATTCACAGCAACTGCAGATCAAAGCTGCGGCTTGATTCTCCTCCTCTGCAGGCTGTCCAGGGTTGAGCCTATGCTTCGGACAAATGACCACCAGGTCAGAAACTCAGTTCCGCTGAGGGTAGAGGCCACGGGCCTGTACTGACCCTGGACTGATGCCACTGTGCTATGAACTGCTTCTTATGGCTTTCATTTTCAAACAAAGCAGTTTGGGTTACTCTGGGTTACGTTTTTGTTCTGCGGTGGCTGCACTGCTATGACAGCTTGGTAAAAAGTCAGCTTTTTATTATTTTCCTTATGCCACAGTTTTTACCCAATACTTTATATTTTATATTAATTGATGTTAATTTTGACATAAAAGTTCAAATAAAAACTTTGCTGCAAGATGTGGCCCACAGGTTTAGCACTTTTTCCTTCATTCAGGTAATTACAGCAGTCATCTGGATTTTAATTTTCATTTGTAAGTGTTGCTGTGCGTTTGTTATCTTCAAACTCAGATTTACTTGTTTGTGCAACACTTTTGTTGCCTGTAGGATGATGTTGCTTTGCTCCACATATACAACCTAAAACAAAGAAACAGGCTAAAGATGCAGAACGAGGCCCAGAGTTAGCAGACATATGGATGTCTTACTGTTGTCTGTGTCTGGGGGGAAAGGGCTAAAGGTGCTAATTAACAGGGCTGTCAGTGGTTCCTTGAAGTGAAGTGAACTTGCCGATAACCAGAGTGGCTTGTGGAGGAAAACTGACGGGGCCCTCAAACCATCTGGATCTTGTTCTCCCAAAAACGCCAGGCTGTGGCACAAAATTGTGTATTAGCAATGAAATCTAAAGATGGATACAAAGGAAAATGGGACTCCACTGTGTTTTCTAAGGTAGAAAGTCAGTGTAAGGTAGCAGTGTTGACAGGTGCTGTAGATAAACAAGTAATAAGGTTTGTACAATATAAACTTGAGATTTTTGTCAATTCCATTTGCTTACAACACATTTCTGCCAAAACACAAAGCAAGAAACACAACTGTTACAGCATATGAAATGTGTGAGACCTTATATTCTTGCTGATATTCAAAAATAGCAACAAAAACAGCAAAACCCCCCCAAATGGTTTGATTTTCCCCCTTTATGTTTCCTTGACATCTTCAGCGATGGAGCTCGGCTGTGACAGCGTGCTATCCTGCGACTCTGGAGGGTCTGTGTAGCTCATCTCCTGCAGGTAATCAACCATCATTCTTTCATGAGGCTCTGAGTGTTCAGGAGAGACTCTGGATCTCCCCTGCTGCTTCTGCCAGCAATACATCCTGCTACACGTTAGGAAACATGACAACTGCACTCCCTCCCAGTTCAATGCACCTGAACACACTCCTGTATCTCATGACACGATAGGTCAAGTCAGAGCTCTTTTTGCTGGAGTCCGCTTCAAGGGAGCTGAGAAAGGAGTGGTATAGATTAGGATCTTTACAAATAACACGATTCTGTTTGGTGAAGCTGAACCGTACTGTAATTAAAATGCACTGAGGAAAAAAAGGAAAAAATCCTTAAAGTTTTGTTTTTTCTTTGTCACCTACTCATCTTATTTATATCAGAAGGCAATAAAATGTACAGAATGAATGTCACTACTTTCAGATTTAGAGAGATCGCTGTAAATATAAGTGACTGGAACTTAAAGGCCTTACACAAAGTAGTGCTGGAGCAGCAGACTGCTCACAGTCTAATTTCTGGTGTAAAGCATTTAGCGCATTACATTAACAGGCAGCAAATTCTACAGTGTTGGTTGTTTAAAGTTCAACACCAATGGCTAAAAATGGCTAACATGGTTGCACCATATTGAACATACATATAAATCTGGCTCATACTTAATGCATACTCATACTTAACTTCATTGTGAAAAATTAGCTTGACACAATGCGGGATTCAATATGCATCTTTAAACATTTTGAATGAGTTGACTTTAAATGTGCATTAAGGGATTTTAATAGAAGTAACTACACAATGCTTCATTTAATTTTACCATAAGCAGCACCTCTGTCTTTGCATTTAACAGTAATCTACTCTAATCTAATAAAACTATAAACCAGTTATAGGTGGCAAAATGTTACTGGAGATTTATTATTATTATTAACTAAGAAATTGTCACATTCAAAAATACATTCTCAAGTATATATATATATATATATATATATATATATATATATATATATATATATATATATATATATATATATATATATATATATATAATATGAAATATGATTGAACCGATAAGTTAGAGGGGTTAGAGAAATGAACAAACAGCATTTGCTATGTTCCTGCTGTTCACTGCTGCAAACATAAAATGATTAAAGTAAAAATAAAGAAGTCTTATGTTAATGTGTCACCCTCACTCTCAGAAGCACTCCCCGTGGGTGCCTGTTTAGCTTACAGGGGGAGCAGGCAGCCATTTGCCCCAATGCTGAATGCTGCAGGCCAGGTTTTTGCTGCATGTGTTAATCCATTTCCCTGCCTACTTTTCACTACGCTATTTAATAAAGTCAAAAGGGCCAAAAAAACCTATGTTATAAAAAGCTCTGCCCTCTTCTTGCACCTTTTATGTTGTCACGAGTGTTTATATTTCTACAACTTTTCAGCATTTACAGGCTTTGTTGAGCCTTCACTTTGAGATTCTGCTTTTAAACGTGATCTCTGACTTTATAAACTGGTCTTTTTGGATAAACTGCAATTCTTGGATTTATTCAAAAGTCTGGTCTAGATGAAGCAATTAAAGTGATCAGAAGATGAGACACATAAATCATCAGTTCAAGTTAGTATTCTGGAAAGTGCACACGCATAACAAAGCACACCTTACTTCTCTGATTGGCAAGTTATTGCTTTTGTTCCTCTTTATGCTGTCAGAAGCAAATTCATTGCGTAAAGCTTATTTTACATTTTTTCCCCCTCAATGACTGACTTACAACTGACAACCAGCACACAGCACGTCCACTTCATTGGCTCTTCCATGAACCAAGAACTGTCCAGAATGGCAAATCTTTTTACAGGACGCCTGCTGTTTTCACGCTTGCTGTATGCTTGAAGACTTACTGCAGTCTCCTTTTCTTTTCTCTCAACTTATCTCATCGCTTCCATATATTTTTAGGATTAAGTGTGGGTATATTGTGCCTGTGTGTGTTTGCGTGCACACATCATTTGTGCGCCTTTGTTCGTGAGACATGGTTTTATCAGTGTAGCTCAGTGGTTCAACAAAAATGGTTGAAATGATATCCAGAGCTCAGACATCAAACACCAGAGGCCAGTTGAGTTATGGCGCATCGATCGACTGCAAGAACAAAGGGAGGTGGGGGGGGGGGGGTTAACGGGATGGAAATCGTGGAAGAAAGAGATAGATGAAGTAGACAGAAGACAAGCAGCCCAGAGAGATTCTGTTTGGGGTCTGAGGCTCCGGGGTTTATGTCAGTCAGGATCTGGAGGAAAAGTTGCTCCCTTGAGAAAAAGAATGGAAAGAAAAAGAGAGAGAGGGATGCAAGCGGATGTGTGGGGCACTAAGAGTCTAGATGACAGGTGACATTAACCAGGTGCCCTCCTGGCCCAGCTGTCAATTCATCACTTTCCCTTCTTCTCCTCAACAATAAAACTTTGAGAATGTTTAAAAAAAAAAAAACATGGGCCAAAGTCAGGTGCTGCATTCGAGCATGCACGGCTGCTGAGTTTCTGTCTGCCTGTGTCTGTTTTTCTAAGCTGTTACAGTCGGGTATGGGCACATGTCTGGATGTTGATGAATAACCAGACCCTCTTTAGTTATCTTCACTTCCTTTCAGAGTTTCAAGTGAGAGCCAGATGTAGCTATTTATCTTAATCTTACCTCTCATTCAGATGAAGTTTGATGCCATTTCTCTTTTCATTACATTATCAAGCATTAGGACAAGTTGTTATAAGGTGAAAAAAAAAAATCAGGATGTGCTGAGTACATTTTCACCATATGTTTAAAATGCCAAAAGCAAAAGACAAATGCCTGCAAAAAAAAAAAATTGCTGTGGACTTAAATAATCTGGACGCTGTATGACAAAAGATGTGTGACCCCAGGAAGCTGCTTCATGTACACATAAAGATTTAATTTACTGTAGTAATATTCAAGCTAATGCATTTAAGATGTACTTGAGAAAAACCTTTCGAGACAAAGACAGCCTGAGTGTTGAGTCAGAGGAGATGGGGCTCCTCACACCATTGTAAATGCCACGCTAGGCGACTGTATATTACATCATAAATCATTCAACATGCACCACATTTGACTAATTCATTGTCTGCCCTAGTCTTATGTGAGTTCTTAAATACAGATCTATAATAATACTTACAATAATACCAATACTACTATTAAAAATAATAATGATAATACTAATGAACAGTGTCGGTACTGGGCAATTTTAGGAAGTAGAACGCAGTAAAAACACAGCAAACTTCACTTCCTCCAAGACATTATTAATTTGTCTCTAGCACCACATATTGACAGTGTGCACTCTTGTTGTGTGCAATTAACAGAGTTTACATGGTGTCATCCTCAGTGATGACAGACCACAGGCTATGAAAGCTCTCTGACAAGGAGCATGGCTCATATATGTGGATCGTTCAGGACGTGTGAGTGTTGCAAAAAGATGATCAAAACCACATTTTATTTAAAAAATTGGTGAGGGAGTGTCAAAGACGCTCATGTGTCCGTGAGTCATCTCTCAAAGCAGGCTCTTCTCTCCCTTCCCTAACCGCTTGGAAGGGAGAGAACGGGCCCATTAAAGAAAAACGATAAAAACATGGAAATGAACTAATGACACAGGCTTTTGTTATGTTTTTGTTATGTTGCTGCATGTTATATCTACTCTGTTTGATTTCATCTCTCTCTCCTTTAACTTAGAGGCTAAAATGTAAAAACATGACTTTGGAGTTTCAGCACCTTTATGAAATTATGTTGTTCATCACTTTTGTGGATGTTTCCTCTTCTTCATACACTAGTAATTAAAACCATGAGGTCTTGGATATTGTTCTTCACACGGTTGCATCTCACAGCACATTAAACATTGAAGAACGCAGCTGAAAAGGTTTGTGCCATTGAGGTGTGTTCAGACAGCGGTAATGACCTGGGCGAGTGAAGAAGAGAGGACTCCTGTGTGCACATGGCATGAAGTCTGTGCAGAAAGGCGCATGGCTAAAGCACATGTACGTGTGCTCACAAGGTGGCTGTATTGTGCTGCAGTAATTGATAATAAACAGGTCTCATAGAGGGGATTTTTATTACTTTTCCAGTCTTGTTAATTCAGAAAAGAAATGTTTGGTTCTTTCCTCCCTCTTTTTAACTGAGGTTCTTGTTGGCCAGCTCCATGAACGTACCTTTATTATGGGCACCGGTGGTCAGGCTGCTTTAACTGGCTCTGTCAATAACAGAGGCGGAAATCTGGTGGCTGCCATGTCAGGTCCAACACTGCACAGAGTGTTCAATAGGGAATAGTGCACCTTAAATGAGAACTGTGCAGGAGTTTTTCTTTTCCGCCAGCTGTTGTTTATTTTACAAAATATACAGAAATAAAATAGAATTTTACTCTAATGACAAAGTAAGATGAATTTGTGAGCCGGCTAGGATAGATAATAGATTTGCAGTCCAAAAAAACAAACATTACTTCTAACTGAAGATTTCTGTGAATTGTCCTATTTCATGCAAATGAACAACTGAGTTTTGTATTCTTTCAGTTATGCATGTAACAACCATTATCATATAGTTTCCAGCTGAATGGGTTTGGCTGTATGCATGAATACATTAAAACAATTCACTGCAATCACACACATTTTCAAGTAGTATTTCTTACACCCACCATTGTTCATGTTGTTTGTGTTGGCTGTGGGGGTGGAATTAAAAAAAAGTTTTTATAGTACTTTATAAATCAGCTATAGCCAGCCAACACTGGTGTTTATCCCTTGTTGTCAGTATTTTCTGTGAAATCAACCGTCCAGATTGCCGCCCTTTGTGTTGGGGATTGAGGTTGAACGGTGGGTGGGTGGGGTGGGGGTGGGGGGGGGGTGTGGGTGGGGTGGGGGGCGGGTGGCAGGAAGAGCGGAGGGCTGGGAGCGAATTCTTGTCCAAACATTCTGCACGCGGATTTGTATTCATTGCACCCCTGCTGCTATTGATATCATTACGCAGGGTGCTCATGCTGCGAGGAGGGGCCTGGGACTGGCAACGGGGAGGTCATGGAGCTGCAGGCCCTAACGAGAAGTGACACTGGCTCCAGGTCGGCCAAGCATCTACCGGATTTCAATGGGAGCCGCACTTTCCCAGTCAGCGCATTAGATCAAAGATCATTACCTGCTAATCAAAACACATGAACATAAGGGGCTTCCCTTCTTCCAGCCTTTCTTTGGAGGAGATGTGCTGGTAAACGAAGGAGGAGACAGGAGCAGCTACTAGACTGGATGGAGCTCCATGGCCCCATGAAAATGGACACTGCACTGAGCCTATTACTTCCTGGACTCATTCAGGTGCCTTGGCTGACCAGCTTTAAACTAATGGTTTAAAGAAACATTGCCACAAAATCAGATTAGGTTACATTTCATTGCTATTAAAGCTTAAACAAAATTCACTGAGTTCTTTATGAATGAGATGCATCATCAGTAGCTTCCATCATACTTGAGACGGACTCACGTGGGATATTTTGGGATGTGTGCTTCTGTTTGCATCTGTGTGGCTATTTTTAAACCTTTTGTCTCTGTACTTACTTCATCACTATCATTACAGACTGCGTTCAGTGAGCTGCTCTTTGCCGTAAGACATGATTGCAGCACTTGTCCTGATAGGAACAGACCTTTTTGCTTCTTTAGATAGCTTTGCAGCCAAAGAATGCCTTTGTTTCAAATCATAGAACCAACATCTGATTAAAGACAGTACAGAAAAAGTTAGGCAATATTTCTGTCTTACACTCTCCTTTAGTGCACGAGATCCCTCTGGGATGTTCACAATATTAAGTTGTGTTGTCCGCTTACATCGCTTGAAGTGTCTCAGCAGAACTGGAGTAAAGGGGTGGCAGAAAATACGTCGCTTCTGGGTAGAGGCCTGGGTTTTTAAATGTCAATCCCCCCTTGGTCAACATGGGACAGAACAAGAACAAGTGACTACAGAGAGGGGGAGCAGTGGAGGATATTTTGCTGCCGTACTAAAGGCTCCATGGCCCATTAATCGTTTGTTTGAGTTTCCGCCCCGGCGAGCATGTCATGTCTCTATTAGAGAGGGTTTGTTTCTTCTTCCTGTCCGTCTCTTGGCAGCAGGGGGCTCTCACACATCTCATTTGGCCACGTACTGCTGTCTGGTGCCAGGCAGGCTGCCCTGCATTGTGTACGTGTGTGCACAAATTTGTATATATGTGTGTATTTGTGTGTCCAAATGTGAATTTCATGTTTTTAGACTACTCATCTCATTGAGGTGAACTTTAATGCTATTTGAGCTAGTAGGGTATGTTTCCAATGTGATCTGCTGCACACAGCAAATCCCTCCTAAATACTGTTGTCAGTTACTTAATCCTTCCGACTACTGCAATTCATGGATTACTCATAATTGGATTACTTTTGTTATTTTATTGCCTTTGTTTGCTCCGGTAATATGCAAAACAAATTATTATATATCTATATAAATTTTCTCTAACTTCAGCGTCCATGCTGCTAAATGTTGAAGTTGCAAAGGGCTTTTTGATAGTAATAGCTGAAAACACTTAAGCTGGGGCAATAAAAATGAAAGAACACTTATTCACTGAGCGTCATACTTTTAGACTTATTGTGAGCTATGGTGGATGTAATACTATGTTGAAAGTTGCAGTTAAAAATCCACAGTTTCAAACTTAAGGAGAGTGATGATTGAAGGACGACTTCATTAATTCAAGAACTGGATACAAAGTCAGTTATTGGCAATTGCTGTTGCTTAATTTGGCAGTTGTTTTACTTCTTAGATTACATGCTGCATGAATTTTCCTTGGAGCAACCAAAGTCACAGGAGCAAAAGCTCAGTATAAGTTTTTTGAAATATGGTATTTCTTCTGCAGACATATTCTGGGTGAAATGCTGAGAAACAACATTCCAGTGAGTCTGCTGACTTCCTTACTGAGTCTTCAGTGCAGGAGCCAAGCCACTCTGCTGCTGCCTATCTTGATGTTAGTTTGACCGTTGACCTAAGACTATGCTGCAGACATCAGACTGGTGACCTGTCAAGCAGGCCCCTTTATTCCCGTGACCTGCGAAGCTTTCCCCTTTAAACTGAAATATGGCTGCCAAGCCTGCAGAAGCCGGCCAATTAGAAAGTGGAAAGAAATCAGAGTGGCACAATGAGCCGAGACTAATAGAGTCCTCTTTATCTGCCGCCTGCCCGTCTGAATGCTTCCCTGCTCTCTTAATGCCCTCAACAGTCCTGCTGCCATTCTACTGATTGCGTCTGTGCACAATTGGAAAAATGTCAATAAGATCTGTTCATTGTGATTGATTATTCCTGCTTTTCTTTAAAACAATGCTCAGCAGCTCTATGTACAGTGCCACAAAAAAGCATTTGCCCCTTCCCGATTTATCTTTTTTTTTCTTTTTGCATGTTTGTCAGACTTACATGTTTTAGAGCATCAGACAAAGTTTAATATTAGACACCAGTAAACCAAGAAAATACAGTAGAGTTTTAAAATGATTTCATTTGTTAGGCTTAACATTTTTGGGCAACCCCCTTTTTTCACTTGTCACACTTGTTGATTCAAGAAATCACTAAAATTGAACCTGTCTGACAAAGTAGGCTAAAAGATTTTAAAATGATAGACATGATGTCACAAGCCAAAGTCATTGACATATATTAGTCTGAAAAAGGTTACAAAGCCATTTCTAATCTTTTGCTATTGTCCACAATTGGACAAAACACAAATAGAATAGTGGCGATCCTTCCCCGGACTAACCACCCACAAAAATTACTCCAAGAGCACATCAACGATTCATCCAGGGGGTCACAAAATAACCCACAACAATATCTAAAGAACATCAGACCTGAAGAACTCCAGGTCTCACTATTCTCAGTTAAGGTTCATGATTCAACAATAAGAAAGACACTGGGCAAAAATGGCATCCATTGGAGAGATCCAAGGTGAAAACAGTCCTGACCACAAAAAAGGCAATGCCTTATTTTTGCCAGAAAACACATCTTGATGATCCACAAGACCGCAAAACGAGTCAAAACCTGAACATCTTGGAAGGTTTGAGTCCCGTTACATCCGGTGTAAAACTAACACAGCATATTATAAAAAGAACATCACACCATTGCTCAAACATGGCGGTGGTAGTGTGATGGTCTGGGGCTCGTTTGCTGCTTCAGGACCTGGATGATTTGCTGTAATTGTTGGAACCATGAATTCTGCCCAGTTCACACCCTGAAACTCAAGCTCACTTTGGTTATGCAGCAGGACAATGATCTGAAACGCACCAGCAAGTCCAGCTCTGAATGGCTCAGAAACAAAATAAAGGTTTTGGAGTGGACTAGTCAAAATCCTGTTTGATTAAGATGCTTTGCAATTATCTTAAACAGGCCCTTCATGCTTGACAACCCAACAATGTGGCTGCATTAAAACAATTCTGCAAGGAAGAGTGAGCCAAAATTCCTCCACAGCGATGTTAAAGACTCATTACCAGTTATTGCAAACGCTTGATTGCAGTTCTTGCTGCCAAGGGTAACACAACCAGTTATTAGGTTTAGGGGCAATACATTTTTTCTTTTTTTCTTATATTTAGCAGGGACAACACATGTTAATGAGCATCAACATACCAAACGTATAAAGTGTAAACATGCCAGATTATAGCAAAACTACTAATTTACATCTATAGTCCCAGGACAGGTCACATAAAACCTTATCATATGCGGCAGTTCCTTTAATACATGAAGTCCTCACTTAAAAACTGCACTTTTATATTCACTCAGGTTATCTTTGTCTAGTATATACAAACAATATTTGTTTGATGATCAGATTAACACTGTATATCACAAACATAGAGTAACACAGCTAGCAGAGATTGGCCTGGGGGGGGGGGGGGGGGGGGGGGGGGGGGACAAGACCAAATGTTACAGAAGAAAAGAAGAAAATGAAATAAGAATGTTAGAAACTGACAAATGCAATAAATTGTTGGCATCCAGTCAGGCAAACCGCGGAAGCAGCGGTTGAAATGATTATGTTACTTTAGTATTCCCCTTCATTAAGTAACTTCATCATGATCATATGCTTGTCAGCCATCCAGTTGCCACAATATACTATACTGTGATGAAAAACACACAACTGTATAACAGAATAAAGCTCATTGAAAATAATATGAGGGTTTGTAATCTTGTTTTCATCTAGAAATCTGAGATAATCCAAAATGCATTTTTATTCTTTCTCTAATGGAGTACTTGAACAACCTCAATACCCACAACAATGCTGTATGACTCAGGATTTTGTTTTTAATGTTTCAAATATAAACTGAAACTGAGTGTGGTAATTCATTAACAACATCATATTTTTACATTTTTGTCTGTAAGTTTAAAAGCCTATCCAAATGTCTATTTTTTGTTTTGGAAAAAAGTCAAACCCCTTACAAAGAATTTTTATTTATTTATTTATTTTTAAATATTCACTATTTGAATAAACTCTGCATATTAAGGGCATATTATTGATGATGGATTTAAACTTTCATTTGTTTTATAAATTATCTGTTCAAGCCATGAATTTATATGAATCATTAAAACTTTTTAAAACTGTGACACTCCTGCAGCTGAAATATCTTTTATTGCTGAAAGTTGTCTGTGTGGTCCTTGTTTTTCTGTTTGAGGTGGCCAGTCCCAGTTCCTCGTGTCTTTGCTCTTCCTTGAATGTCACCGATTTTTCCTGATGCATTAGCAAAGACAAACAAGGTCTACTTGCACATTTTTATTTTCTCCCCTCTGGTCTTATTTACTTCCAGGACTTTTCCTCTTTCTTTTTGCACTTAAAGCAAGTTTGCATCCTTAAGCAGCTTAGGGATGCTGCAGTCAGCAAGGACAATTGTCTCAGTTTAAAAACAAGGACACTCATCTCTGGAGGTGTTTTCCTGAATGACCTGGTACACATTTGAGTAACTTGTTCAGTGGCGGTGTCCTTTTATCACAATTCCCACAGGAGAATGAAAGAGTGCCACCAAAGGCAGCAGAGTGTCCAGAGCTTAGGAAAACTAGGGACAAAATCAATTGCTTACTAGAGTGGAAGTATTGTGGACTGTAAGCTGAAATTTCTCACCTTGTTCTGAAACCCAGCTAACCTTGCCCCCATCTCCACCATGTGCTGGATTGATATCTGTTGCGCTTGTAGATGTAGATGTTGTTTTTCGATTGCAAACCTAAATTAAGGAGTGTCTTGACTTTACTGTTTCTGTCCCGGCTTGCCCATCATGCAAAACTGAAAAACACCAGCAAAAAGTTATAAATGTATTGAAAGGCCAAAGAAAAGTATGCATATTGTGTAACTGCATTTATTGTACTTATTACAGATTGCTATTGTGGTTGTAACAAGTATTACAAAAGCAAAGAGGCAAAAGAGCTATGTTAAACCTTGTAGGCCATAAATGTGCATTTAGACTGGTGTTTCACAATTTATGGAGAGTGACTTGCTTCAGCCTAATGTGGCCATTCTCATTTCATCCTTATTTAAATTTTTCTATGGATCCCACGCTCTGCCTGTGAGTACAGTATTATGCAAAAGTCTTGAGCCACACCTGATTTCATGAAATTTAGCTAGGAAAATGGCAGATAGGTACAATGATTTTTTGAAATGTGCAAACATACATGGCAATTAATTAAGCATATGAAGCAGTGCATAATGAACTCTCTTAGACAAACATGTTTGTAATTTCTTTGAGTAGTCTTCAGGAATAGTTCTCCAGGCTTCTTGAAAGACATTCAAAACTCTTCTTTTGATGTTGGCTTCCTTTTTATTCATTCTCTGTGAAGATGATCCTCACTGCTTTAATAATGTTGAGGTCCAGGCGCTGGGGAGGCCAATCCATGGTCTATTCAGGTATGCTTTTATGGGGTTGGCAATAAGTTTAACATTGCCATTATTCTGAAAAACAAAGCCAATCAGACACTTTCCAGATGATATTGCATGGTGGATCAAAATCTGGTGGTATTTTTCTGTGTTTGTAATTTCATCAGTTTTGACTATGGCAGAGGATCCACCGTGTTTCCCAGATGGCTGTAGACACCAATAGCTGTATCTCTCCTGACCTCCTCCATATTAATTAATGACATTTTAAACCAAAACATTTTATTTCAGTTTCATCACTTCATAAAACCTGTTGCAATTCATTTCTCAGGTCTGGTCTTTGCTGGATTTTTATGTATATTTTAAAGACTGCTACAAGGACTGAAATCAGGATGAGTAAAAAAAAAAAAGCAGCCAATATCCAAAGAAAGACTTTGAAAGACATTCAGGAAGTCTGAAGAACCATTGCTCAAGACTACTTAAAAAAATGACACCAGTCTGGCTCCTTTTAAGAAAATATAAAGAAATGCTTGGTGACTCAAGACTTTTGCACAGTACTGTATGTATACACACTTCTCCTGCTGAGTGTATTTCACATGTCAGATAAGTGCATCGCATTGATGGAAAGCAGGCTGTGGTATTTTTACCTCAGGATCCACTTCTGTCTGCTGACCAAGATAATAAAGATGGACTCAAGCAAAGATTACGAGCGAGCTCTCCCATTTCACTCTTAGTTTTCATAGCATCCTCATTAACTTGAAGGCACTTTGTTAGCTACTTGTAAAGTGCTATTCTTTAAACACATAAATATCACCTCGGTAATCACACACACAGCACTCGAAGGTTTTGTTGCCATGTTAATTTGCTCTATGTTGGTGCACCTTTTTCATGCATTGGACTTAGTTTGTTCATCACTGTTGGCAATCTAATTGAAGGACATAAAATCATTTGAATTTTGGTTCCCTGGATTTAAAACAATATATAGTTAAGTTAGATCTCAAATAAACTAAGAGTATTATAATATATTGGGTTACAGTGAAGCTTGTCTGTGGAAATTCTGGTGTAAATGTAGTTTCTTTTCTATTAAAAAAAAATAAAAATCACAGTCATTTACCTACATCACCTGAAACGATCTAATACAGGGGTGGGCAACTCCAGGCCTCGAGGGCCGGTGTCCCTGCAGGTTTTAGATGTGT
Organism: Perissodus microlepis; assembly: GCF_051167445.1. Classification (NCBI taxonomy): domain Eukaryota; kingdom Metazoa; phylum Chordata; class Actinopteri; order Cichliformes; family Cichlidae; genus Perissodus; species Perissodus microlepis. The sequence goes on from NC_140467.1 coordinate 43,327,682, forward strand.
CCTTGAACCAACACAGCTGATTTAAATGGCTAAATTAGCTCCTCAACATGTCTTGAAGTTCTCCAGAGGCCTGGTAATGAACTGATCATGTGATTCAGGTGTGTTGACCCAAGGTGAGATCTAAAACCTGCAGGACACTGGCCCTCGAGGCCTGGAATTGCCCACCCCTGATCTAATACCATACACCTTTGAGCATTAAACTGTTGCCATATTGTGGGTGCTCAAGTAGCCATTTATGCTCTAAGTTCATATTTGTGCTTGCTGTTCTTTGCAGTTGTTAGCAAGATCTGCACTCCAACTAACCAACTTCCTCTTAGCTATCAGGTTTGTAAAATCTTCAAGTGAAGGCTGCACTTTAACAGTGGAAAATTGCTTTTGATAAATAGATTTTACTACTAAAAAACCCCCAAAACTCTAAAACAGCTCCAAAAACGTTTGATTAATTTACTTCATACATTTCTTATCTTAATCTACCTAAAACCTAAATACACATGCATTTGTTTTAAAGGTCCATATTCTTCCATTTTTGTTCCATGTTTTAAATGATAAACCCCCTATCCCTTGTCAGAGTTTTTTTTTTTCTCAAAACTTGAGAGCCAGCGATATCACTATTCTCTCACACCAGCACTCTACACATTGTCACTGTTTTTCTTTTGTCAAGGTGGCCCATGTTTCAGCACCCAATCTCCAGAGCAGATCCAACAACAAGAAGGAGGGTCAAGAGGGAAAGTGAGTCTTGAAAGAGTGCATCGCTTAACCTTGACATTGGGATTGCATTTCTCTAAATGTGTGTGTGCAACTACAGCTGCTCCGCTTGCCACTTCAGAGAGTGTTTACATTTTTGGAGAGGTCTTTATCTCCCCCAAGCCTGGGGTCGCTCTGGGTGAGTTTATACAGCAAGTACACACACGTGCACACACAGACGAGCACGCACGCACACACACACACACACACATACACATTTTGTAGTTCATCGTGAGCCTCCCATAGAATGACTAAAGGGAGAGTGCTGTCACACACTCATCCATCTCAGCTATATACTGGGCCAATGCCGGGTTTAGAAGTTCGCTCTCTGAGAGCCCAAACAGAGCAGAAGTAGGTTACCTACAGTCTGGATAATAGAGGGTAAAAAAAAAGATTGTATAAACTACACTAGTAAGAGTATTCATAGACATAACAGGGAATTTCTACTTTAATGATGGTAACAGACCTCATAAATCACCAGATTTTCTAAAAAAAAATAAATAAAAAAATCAGCAGCCCATCATTTTTCAGATTTCTTCCAAAAAAGCTTTCATTAGCTACTCTGGTCACTTATAGCACATGCATCACCAAGACCAAACAAGTATAATCTAAATGACACGTACAGATTAGCGTGTGTTTGCGTGCAGCATTTAAAGACCTATTTATCATAAGTAGTGTCTGTCGGTTGTCCTATCAGTGAGTTTAGCCATTTATTGTCCTTTCAGAGCCATCTGTCTAGATAGGCTGCTTCTTTAAGATATGGAACCGTGGGGTGTCTTCCATACTGTTACTGTCAGCTGTCAAGTACCTAACCTTCAACCAATGCTTTCAATATGCAAATGAAATTCTAGTAGTGGGTGCAAAGTTATTTAAGTAATAACTTCATGCTTGAGCTGAGGAGTTACTAAAGAAATGAGTATTTACCAAGCATTTAGCCAACAGGCCAGCTTGTTGGCAAAGAACGGGAATAAAAAAGACCACCAACATGATATCAAAGAAGACTCTCTCTCTTTCTCTCTCTCTCTCTCTCACTCGCCACACACACATACACACTCATACGTTAACAAATGTGTGACCTTTTCCACTTGCATAGATAATAAGCTGTTACAAAAACCAAACAACCTGTCAGTGATAAGATAAAAACAGAACAGCTGATTCACAGACACACAAAAGGCTTGGCAATCATTAGCGCTGTAACCTAGCCTTCAGTTTTACAGTGGTGTTAAATTACACCGCGAACCAAATCAACAGCCCTGAGGAGCTCAGCTTTCTTTTTCAGAAGCTTTCAGATTGAGCAATCTCTCTTCTTAACTTTTTGTGCCATTCCTCTACTGCTCGCTTTGAACCCACACTACTTTTTAACCCAGCACTCTTTTATCTGGTGAATGTTGCTGCTGACTAACTGAGAACCCTTAAGACTTGGCGTACAAAGCAGAAAAACAGACAAAAACAGAAACACAAACTGGTATGGATCCAAGGGAACCTACTGGTGAGATATTGAGTGTTTGTCTCCTCAAGGGCCCGCCTCTATCAAGGTGATTCATCGCAGAGGACCTGACTAACTGTGAGGGGTGCGATGAAAGTCCATCTCAGATGATGGTTTTATTGATGGCATCAAGTCACACGTCAGCCTCTGTGGAGGTGCTACGCTGGCTGCTTTGCCTGGCTGGTGGGAGAGGGAGACACAGAGTCAAAGCAAAGGCAAAAGGGGAAGGGTGTGCTTGGCGGTGCATGGCACACAGACGGGCCATATTGTCTCTCCAAGCGCAACATGCAGACACTTGCATTTAGGGAGATCAATACCTTGCCACAAGCAGCTAAGAGTGCCTCTGGAGGATAAACTGCATCGATTTGCAGCTGGTGTTAATAGAGAGGGGCGATGTATTTGGTATTCTCTGTTCTTTTTTTGGTTTTTAAAGCAAAATTGACCCAGTCCCATAAGAGACTGGTCCATTCTTGCCACCTTGTAATGTAGTTACAATATTAAAAACGTAAAAGATAATACAATTATCTTGAAAGACTTTATAGTAGTTGTTTGTAACCATTTTAGAAAAAAACTCATCATAAATTAAATAAAACAGTGAATCTAAATATAAAATAAAACCCAGACTTCAGCAAACTATAAACATGAAAAGCCACAATATTTACATTTGTTTACAGATTTAACTTAATTTAAATGAACTACTTTCACAAGGATGTGGCACACTTGATAAACCAGCTTACTGTCCCAAACTCTGATGGCCCCATACTGCTTCCTCTAGACTTATTGACCTGCTTTGCTGGCACACTGTCTCTCAAGACATAGAGGGGTCAGACAGTGTTGTTGCCTGAGTACCCTTAGGTTCAGTTACTCTGTGGGCACAGTATTGATCCCCCAGCAGTTACGGAGCTCCCTGTTGAGTATTCCTATAGATGAATGGCAGCAGTCTTGAGGTGTCCCATAGTTAGCACAGAGTATGCGGCAGGGTTTTCGTGCCAGGGTGTGGTACATTGTTGTCGCTGTGATGATTAATCGACAGATTTGTATGATCAAATTATTTATACTCAGTGTGTCCTGCTGCCTCTGCATTAGGTGTGACATGTTCACAATCCTTGCTTTAACATAGACCACCAGTCAATTTAACCCTTTAAGACCTACCATAGAACCAAGTCCGCCAGAGCTTATATTATATTTTTACATGCTGTAGTGTCATTTTTGGGAGCATTTCAAGTTGCTATACATCAATACAACCATTATAGCCCAAATTTTAATAATATCTAAAATTTGTTTTCTTCACTTGATTCTATTGGATAAGTCAAAGCGACACAGTGTGCGGGAACCTTTGGTTCCTTCCTGTTTATTTTTCATTTTTATTCTCCTTTGATAGTTCTGTGGTAAATGCAACACTTTCTGGTTTTAAAAAGAAAAACAACAACAGCAAACAACAGAAAAAACATGCTTGTATGGATGGCTTACAATGTCAGGGAGCGCTCCTAATAAGATGGTGAATCTCCTTCCAGATCTGGACCAAGGCATCACTGCGCTCCTGGAGAATCTGGGTGGACCGAAACATAATGTCCCAGAGATTCAGATTCAGGACAAGTGAGCATATTGGCCAATGATATTTTGGAAGAAGGTCAATGATATAATATCCTTCATTTTCTAGGAACTGCTTTCATACTTTTACCTAGGGCTGCACGATTAATCGTTAGAAAATCGCGATCTCGATTCATACTTATGTGCGATCTCATTTCCAAATGACAACGATTAAAAAAAAAAAAAAAAAAAAAAAAAAAGACGACGACGATTGTACCGCATTTTGATCCGGGACGTAATCTGCATGAAAACAAGCGCTCACTCTTCCTGCTCAACAAATGACAAGGGCGGAGCCTTATACCACGTGATACAGAAGCTGTGCCGTGTGATGCTAAAATTAGCAGGGAAAAAACAACGGAGAGCACGTCAGGGATGACGAGAAAGTGACAGGAGAAAATCCGTCCCGGTCAACCACCCAAACATCAATAACGGGAACCTTATACAGCGCTTCCCTATACACGTCGAACTCCCGCAGGCACAAAGAAATTACGGAGGCTATTACTTATCACCTGACCAAAGATATGGCTCCCATCAACAATGTGCAAAACGAGGGATTTAGGAAAATGATCAACACCCTAGACAAACGCTACACAGTGCCGTCCCGCAACTATTTTTCTATTGTTGCACTACCTGCTCTATACACGCAGTGTCGAGCAACGGTGGAGACGGAATTTCAAGCAGTACAACATTTTGCGGCAACGACAAAACGTGAGACATTTGTTGTTTTTATGTTTATTTATTGTTTTTATGTTCAGTCTCAACTGTTACGAAGTTGATGTGCAGTTAATAAGTGCAATAAATATTTATACTGGAAAAGAAAATCGTGAGAGAATCGTGATCTCAATTCTAAGCCAAAAAATCATGATTCTCATTTTATGCAAGATCGTGCAGCCCTACTTTTACCACATGAGGCCACGCACTGTCATGCACCAGGAGGAACCCAAGGCCTATTTTACCAGTGCAGAGTCTGACGATGGGTCCAAGAATTTCATTCCAGCATGCCACCCTGACTAGTGGCAGTGCCTAGCCTGTGGAGGTTTTTGCTTCCCTCCAGGGATATGTCTCCACAGACCCTCACTGTCCCACCACCAACCAGTCATGCTGAATGATATTACTGTACAGGGAGCAAAATTTTCTCACAGTCATCACATGTGCTCAGGGTGACCCTGCTGTCATTTGTGAAAAGCACAGAGCACAGAGTGCCAGTGGTGGAACTGCCAATTCTAGTATTCTATGGCAAAAATGCAAGTCGGGCTCCACAGTGCTGGGAGTGAGCAGGGGGCCCACCATTGCTACCCTCATCAGGTCTGTTTCTAATTTTATGGTCAGAAAGATTCACACCGTTGGCCTGTTGGAGGTATTTTGTAGGGATTTGGCTCTGGCAGTGCTAATCCTCTTCCTTCTTGTGTTGGAAAACCTTTTTGCAATTGCACGCATTAATGCGCCATCCTGGAGGAATTCGACTAGCTGTGCAACCTCTATAGGGTCTAGGTATCGCTTTATGCCAGCAGTAGTGACACTAGTCAAATGTAAAATGATTGATAAAAGAGTCAGAAAAGATGAGGAGGGAACAAATGCCAGTAGCCTCTACCTGTAAAACCATTCCTGTTGCCTCATTGCGGTCCCTCTGGTGCACTAGTTGTTAATTTCATTAATACCAACGCAGCTGATACTAGTCAACTGACCAGATCCAAATCCAGAAGCTTAATTGACTTGTTACTAATTCTGTACTATAAAAAGTCTTCATTTCATTTTTTTGAGCAATATATTGTTTTTGGTAAGTGGATCTAATCACTACCTGTCCAACATAGTGCATCACTGTAAATGCCTCACAGTACAGCAGTGGGGCATTTACAGGCAGCTTAGCCTGTTCTGTTAACTGTACCAATCTGCATAGTCTTGATGCATGCTCAATCATCCAGGTAAGTAAATCTCCAAAAGTTGATTCTGTTCATCTGGACGTAGCGTTTTGTGGGAGAAACGTTTCGTCACTCATCCAAGTGACTTCTTCAGTCTCAGCTGACTGCAGGTTTCCCCAATCTTATAAACAGACTTATAAACAGACTTACAAACAGACTTACAAACAAACTTACAAACAGACTTACAAACTGTTTATAAGATTGGGGAAACCTGCAGTCAGCTGAGACTGAAGAAGTCACTTGTTTCTCCCACAAAACGCTACGTCCAGATGAATAGAATCAACTTTTGTAAACCTGCATAGTATTTTCATGCAACCAAACTCTAAAATAAATTATAAATTTAAACGTACAAGTTCATAAAACTGCACTTGAGAGAAGTCCTTACATTTACATTTGTCCTTGCATATTCTCTGATCTTCCTCTCGTTTCCTGTCTTTCTTAAATCCTTCTCCAGCTCTCACTGTTCTTCCTTCCCTGGAAAATACAATCACAAACTGCACAGAAAGTTTGCCTGTTTGCTGATATATTGAAATGTTTAAAAAATTCAATCTGAAAATACCTGATTTTTTTTAAAGTTACTCTTCATTTAAGCTTGCTCCTTTGCTTGCTAGATGATGAGTACCACAACCACAACTTTATTTACATCTACACCATGAATGCATAAAATAGATGAGAAGAAAAAAGGAATATGTTGAGGGTGTAAGCAATCCTTAGGATGACATTACTTTCTTATTACTGACCAAGTACCAAGTATACCATGCCTGTGCAAGAAGAAAGGTTGCAGTACATATAAAAGTGACATTCAGCCAGTCCTGTTTACCTCAGCTGTCAATGCCGGGTGAGAAGCATCCACCTTTATTTACTCTGGAAGAGGCTGTAAAACTTTGTGAATGGAGTTAAATATAGGTCAGTGACTCAAAGACGCCCACTTCTGACTGATGACAGTAATAATGATGTAAGTTGTTGGCTTCCACAAACCTCAAACCTGCTCTGATGTATTTTTAATAGATTAATTATAAGTTTATGAGAATGTAAAAATTGGTTGGAAGACATAATTACACACAAACTGTCTAAATTTGCAAGTACAATATGCTTTTTGTCTATTAAATAACCTTAAAAAATGTACAGTCCAGAAGACTGTTTCTCAGAAGGCTACAGTAAGAAAAAAATGTTTGAAAGAAACAAAGCATGATTCCCAAGCTCTCAGAGACTGAGAGAGCTTGGGAATCCTAGTCTAAATGTGTTCCATATGGAGAAACTAACCCAGGTGTGTGAGAAAATGGGTTGTTTTTTCCAGTACTTAAAGCCTCTACCTGTAATTCCCATAGACTGAAAGAGGCATGCAGGGAGCCTGGCCCCGGTGCCTTATCAGCTCTAATGATGAGACAGCTGGAGGCCATTTTTCAGTTGGACTCAGTTTTGACATTGAAACACTTATGATCTACCCGGTCTGGTCTCTCTGTGATGGGGATGGATGGGACTTCTGCAGTGTTATCAAATGATATGATGATGTTTCACTCAGTTGTTGCTTGCAACCAAGGAGGGATATGGTTGGTTGAATAAAAACAAAAAAACAAAAAACTGCTGTCATTGGAGGGGAGTAAATAGTTCTTGTTTGATGAAACATAATGGTAAAAGCAAATGATTAAAAAGAGTTGCCAAGATGTCGCTGTGTAGTTTATGAACAGATTTGTGTTCTTTGTGCTAAACTGGATAGCATGAATGGTACAGCAATAATTCACTAATGTCCACAGGCTTTTGGGATTGGACTTGTTGCAAAGTCATATTTTACCTGGCATGGAAAGACCTCTCATCGGCTACTATAAATTGATTTGGCCCTAGATTCAGTAGGGGTTTCTCAATATTCTTTTACACAAAACAATTTTTCTCAAAAAAGTATTGCAATCTTCTTCTTGAAAGATCAAAGTCATCAAGATTATTCCCTCCTCTTGCCTTTCTGACTTTCTACATGTTGTTTTTAATATATTGGTCTCCAAACTACTGGAAACTAGTTCTTCCCATGTCTGACTTGTTTTTTTTTAATCTAACTAATCCTGTCATCTGGTGTCATGGGTGTTAACTTCGAAACGCCATGAAATATGTTGAAAATATTGACAGAACACATGAATGCTGATAGATATCAGAGACAGAGATGACCATTCAGTCTTTTTCATATAACTCATAGCGGTAAATTACTTTAGGAATGAGCTGGCTTGAGTATAATAAGCAGCTTCTGGTTTAAATTTATTGGCCTCTACATAAGCATGAGACAGCTCCATTGTAAATCCATTGTAAATAGTAGAACAATGTTGCTTGTGTAAACAAATTAATAACAGTCTTGCAATGTTTAGAAATAACTATTTGAAAGCATCTGAAAATAGATTCATAGAGCATATATTGAAACCATAGATGTTTTTAGGCTATCTGGAGTTTGTTAAAATTAATGTTTATTTATTTTGTGATTGGACACAAAAACCCATGAAAAGGGAAAAGAAAAAAAGTGATGGTTTATCCCGCCTGCGCCAACAAGTTTGCCTATCTACATATTTTCATTAAATCATTTGATTATTGTGTCACCACTGCATTAAATAAGAAGCTGAGGGCTTTTTATTGATACCAACTAGACTCCGAGGCCGTGGCATCTACAACATAGGTCAGAACCAGCGCTTCTGAAATGAGAATAATCAGAATCAAATTTATGTACCAAACTAAGCACAGCAGAAAACCCTGAAACAAATCTTCCACAATGTGGTATTTTATGACACATAAAACTAACATTTCTACACTTTACAAAGAGTTATGACTTGACGGATGATTCTAGGACAGCTTAGATAGTTTTAGATTGTTTTCTGATGTGCAAAATAGCACGTTGGAAGTTCCACTCTAGTGCACGGACACAGCTTAACAGCTTTTGCACTGCTCTCTGGCTCCAAGTCACTCTCTGGTTCTCACCCTTTCAACACTGCAACATCCCTGTCTGCCTCTCTTGGAGGACGCTCCCAGCCCTCCCCATTTGCCTGTTGGCTCTCCCCAGGATTCTGGCCAGGAGTGGTGCTGAAAGACTGAATGGTGGGAGGTGGAAGGGTCTGTTCTCCCATGTCAGCACTTGGTTGCCAGGACTTGTCTTAGCTAACCGTTAAGGCAAAAACGGCTGTTGTGCACAGATGCACATTGCACATCACGTTGATGCATATCTTTGTTGATACACTGAACATCTTTACATGAACCAGAAAATGTGTTATCTGATGGAGGACTCTACTCCATCTCCTCTACTCCAGACTGACCACAACTGCTACCCCACCACAAACTTCAAGCTAGGCATAAATATCAGCTCTGGATATGTGCCAGGATATTTGTACTAGACTTTGCTTGATTTGCCAGAAAGAACAATATTAGCATTTACTCCTTAAGTGGATGGTCCAGATGCTCTGTCGATTGAAGCCCACATGGGTTCATCTTTATTAGAACTGCACAGAGAGGCACAAAGTTCAAGCTAATTTCTTTGCCCCCTCCTCTTTTTGTTCATTTAGACTTCATTTAAATGTTGACTTCTACAGATTTCTAAAGGTTTTCAAAAGGGGAGCTACACTGTTTTAAGAAAAAGACAGAGTTGCATCAGTATGACTTTTCAAACAGATGTTTGCAACTCCTGCAAGAGATGGATTTGATTCTCTGAAACCCCTCTTTGTGCGAGGTGCTCATCCATCTGTGGTTATCTGTGTTTCAGTACATCTTAATAAAGTAATCCCCCCCTCCTCCCATCCCTCGTTTTTCTGCTCCTAGGAATGCTCTTGTTCTTGCACTCTTCTCCTTTGTCATGCGTGGCACCCAGACTGTGATTTGTTTAGGTTTAAGTTTTAAGGTTGACCGAGGCCATGACTCATCATTACTCTGAGATGACTTGTTTTAATTTTCTCTCTCCAGAAGCAACAAAATGAAGTAGGGTCAACTGAAAGATACTTAAATAGGAATTCAGTGATGTTTTAATGTACTTGCACTCATCTAAGCGTGATGGTATTATAATAAATACATCTCATCATGCATGCATCATCTTCATTTCATCATATTCAATCAGCATAAAAGTGTTGTTTCTTTTCATCCTACCAACCCCGTCGGTCCCAGTATGGCAAAAATATACACTCATAATCCAAATAAACCAGTGATTTTCCAGTATGAAGTTTCATTTATTATCCAGGCTTTCCATTCATTAGACATTCATTTGTTTTCCTCCTGACATATCTCCAGACTTTCAACTGCTGACCATGATAACTGAAGCAGTGGCCAAAGGTTTCAAGTCCTCCCTTTGAAAAGCTGACCCGTTCTTTAAATGTTTAAAGAGCCTATTGCATCATCGGCCCTCGCCCACACATGCATGTTTGGGTGAATCTTGGGGGGATGTGTGGGGGTGGGTGTTGCGATACATCATGTGTTTAAGCGGTGGAGGAGAGGCCTGGGTTGTATGGGGTTAATGACTGGCTCTCTCCGTGGGCTGTGCCGGCTCTCTGAGAGGATAAGACTGGCGGTGTAGGGGCAACTGGAGCGCAGGGGTCACATCACTCACATCAAAGGAGGCTGGGAGTCTAGGTCAGTGTGTTTGGCCATGGGGTTGTGGAGAGAGTGGTGGGGTAGTTAGAGGGATTGGGAGCAGGATCAGAGGGAGTTAACGGGGATGAAGAAGCACAAGGATGGGCAGAGACAGAAACAAAGACAAATAGAGCAGCGATAGAACGGGATAAGGAGGGTAAAGTGATGGAACAAGGTTTGGTATTTTCAAGTTTCCTGTAAACATGTCATTTTCATAAGTGAGCTGTCTCATTTGTTCATGTTCACTTCCACATCCATGTTCACTTTCTCTTAATGTAAGCACCTCAGCTTTTCTTTTAGGTCTAAAATAGCAACGTTTCCAAATAGACCCTTCTCACAGCAAACGTTTTGACACATATGTAATTGTTAACATTAAAAATGACTGCATTCAATCTAGGTGAGCCCCTTTCGCAGTCCAGGGATTCTGCATCCTGGCCCACTGTCATGGCTTACTTGCACACTTTTGTTAACAAACTATGTATCTCCTGAGTATGAAAGATTTGGAAACATTGTTGGGTTGTGTCACATCAGTAATTAATTATGAGTGAGATTCATTCTCCTGTGATTCCCGTTAGCTGTGGCCTGCTAGTCTCCAGTTAGTACATCTCTAAGACTTATCATAAGATCCTGTTCTGTTCAAAGTCCAGCTACTAAAATGGTCTGAATGTCAAAAAAGCAAAATGAACAAAAATAATGTGACACAAATCCTAATAAAGAACTACCATTCAAGGGCAAAATTTGATGAAATGGTAAAAATGTTTACCATTCAAGGGTAAAAGAAGAATAAGAATAAGGAAGAATGAAGGCAGAAGTGGTGCAGAACTGCATTACTGTGTGACAGAGTTGTGACACAAGGATAGCTTCTTGCTATGGATGGAGATTGTGGCACAACAAAAGGACAGTGGATGGAGCTGGAAGTGGCAGACATGAAGATATTAAAATTTTTGTTGGGAGTAACCAAGAGGGACAGGATTAGAAGTTAGTCTATTGAGATCTAGCCTCTTAGGGGCCAATCCATGACTGATAGGGTTCCATTGTATGTTTTTCTATCCAGATTTGCCTTTACTATATTGGCAGTGTGTTTGGTATCTTTGTCATGGGGAAAAATGAAGCCACTCAGATGCTTTCCAGATGGTACTGCATGGTGGACCAAAATCTGATGGTACTTTTCTGCTTTCATAATTCCATCATTTTTGACAACATCTAACACCACAGCTGAAATGCAGCCCCAAACCATGACAGAGCCATGTTTTGCAGATGGCTGCAGAAACTCGCTGTCGTACGTCTCTCCTGACCTCCTCCATGCATATTGTTGACGATTTTAACCAAAAAATTATAAATTTGGATTTATCATTCCACTGATTTTCAGTCCAGTGTAATTTTGCATGCACCAGTCTTTTCCCCCGTTTCCCTTTCTTCAAAATGGCTTCTTGACCAATATTATCCCTTTTCTGATGAGGCTCAAGTCTTGTGTGAGGTCTTTGCTAGATTTTTATCTTATTTCTTTGAGGACATGATTTTCAGAAACAGTCCATCAACTGTGTTGGATGTAGTGGTGTAAAACACACCGCCACTGGAATATGTGAGCAGTGGAGATGTGTTTTTTGGAGCGACAAAATACGCTTCTATAGCAATCCAATGGATGAGTCTGGGTTTGGTGGTTGCCAGGAGAATGGTACTTGTCTGACTGCACTGTGCCAAATGTAAAGTTTGGTGGATGGGGGGAGTGTGGTGTGGGAGATTTTTTCAGGAGGAAAGGAACCGTTGATGCATACTGAAACATTTGGACATTTTCATGCTTCCTACTTTTTGGTAACAGTGCACAGTCATGTTGGAAGCAAGGTCCATAAAGGCATGGATGAGTGGGTTTGGTGTGAGAAAACTTGATTGGCCTGCACAGAGTCCTTGCCTCAACCCAACAGAACACCTTTGGGATAAATCATCAATATCAATATTCTGGAAGAATGGTCAGAAATTCCCATAAACAAACTCCTAAACCTCATGGAAAACCTTCCCAGTTTTTATAGCTACAAAGTGTGGGCTTATGTTATATTAAACCCCTATGGATTAAAAATGGGATCTCACTAAAGTTCATGTCTGTGAAGGCAGACAAGCAAATACTTTGGCAATATTTATTAAGCACAGACACTACACTGTTCATCCCTATAGTTAGATGCTATTTATGTTTGAATAACTCACAGGCCAATGTTAAGTAGTTCAACAGAGAAAAAAACATTTCTCTGAAAATGGTCAGGTAAAAGAACCGGACTGAAAATGAGTGAAAAAGCAGTTAATGTCCAAAAGAAAAACCTTTAAAGACCTCCAGAAACCCTGGCAAACTATTTCTCATGACTGGCTGCTTGGAAGGAAAATATAAGGAAAAAAAGAGTGGCTCAACTTTTGGGTAGTCCTGTACATCCTAACTGGCCACGCATCGCTGAAATAAAAATTATTTCTACAACTTAAGTGTCTGAGAATCCCCTGCTTTACTTGAAAGCAGAAATGTACAAATGTGTCTGTGTCAGAGTAGAATAACCCTTTATTGTCACTGTACATGTACAATAAAAATGTGAGTGCTCCACACCAGCTGTGCAGGAAAAATAAATAGTAGGATAATAGGGAAAAATAAAAAACAAGAGAATGTATACAAAACAAGAGAGAGGGACACATTAAAAGGACAAGTTGCAAAATGCTTGAATTTGGTGCAAAGGACTTGGTCTGAATATAGAGTCTTTGTGTGAGTAGCCTGAGGGATGATAGTTACTCAGACCATAGCTTAGATTTGTAGGCGGGGGTGGAGCAAAGGCCCAGTAGAAGAAGCTGTGAAGAAGATGCAAATAAACGCAATCAAACAGCGATCAATTTCAGACTAAGCTCAGTCTAGCCAGCTAAAATTAATTCAGTCAGGTTGAGGTTTGGACTCAAAATGGCTCATTGCAACACCTTGATTCATTGTGCTGTAAATTTACTGTGCTGCTTGGGATCATTGTCTTGTTACAAGAGGAATGTATACAAAACATTTTCCCCAGTTTCACTCAAGCTTTAGACAGATGGCCAGCATTTGACTTGGGAATACTTTGGTATACAGAGGAATTCATTGTTGGCTCAGTGCAAGGTACCCAGGTCCTGTGACTGTAAATGAAGCCAAAGTTGGTATGAGGAGCTCCATCTTTGTCAGAGTTGAACCAACCAATCCTGTTGCTTGATACTAATCTCGACAGGACATATACATTTCCCCCCAAACATCTTCACTTTGTTCTTGTCTGTCCAAAGGACATTATTCCAGAGGTCTTGTGGTTTGTTCAGATGCAACTTTGTTTTTAGAGCAAAGGTGCTTTTTTCTCTGCCAACCCTTCAAAACAAGCCAAACTTGTTCACTCTTTTTCTACTTTAATCTTTAATTCGCTAACCGAGGTCTGTAGAAAGATTTTGCATGGTCTGATCTTGTGGTGAATTTTCTGGGAGGTCCACTCACGGGAAGATTGTGACATGGGGCACAAAAACAATGTTGCAGTCTGAAAGTGTCTTTTGACTTAAGTGAGTCCCTGACTTTAATCAGACATTTATGAAAAGTCTTTACAACTATTGGATGGATTTATAATGTAAAGACTGATACAGTATATTCCATATAATGAATTCTAATTACATCAATCATCTTCTGACATTTTTTCTGTGGCGTTATCAGAAGGTCTCAGAAATTCTTCCATTATTTGGTAAAGACATGCAACGTTTTATGTTGATGGGTGACTTTATCTTTACTATCACTAAGAAGTTTACATTTCTGTTTTATCAGAATTATTTGCCATGCCATTTGCTTCAGGCATTCATGTTCCCCTCAGGATGTGATGCAATCAGCTGTGATGACCCTTTGACTTTTTTCTGTCAGGTTAATAAAAGTTCAATACTTTATGATGAAATTTGCAAAAGAAATTACCTTTCTAGAGGACTCAGTGATAACAGGTGTTTCCTGCTAATGATATAATGTTGGAAATGCTTTACAAATTTGAAATAAAAGAACTGTTCTGTCTTTGTCAGGTAAATCAACCAATCTGCTTGTTTGATAGTAATCTCACCAGGACATGCAGTTTCTTCCCCCATTCTTTGTTTGGGATTTCTGTTTCATTTATTTTAAAGGCAGACAGAATAGGTAAGCCATGTATGTACATCTTAGACCAATAAAGCATATGTTAATATACCCTTCTCTTTGGAGATTTACATGGATAGGTATGTGAGTCTTTGCACATTTTTGTCACCAGCCAATAGTCAACCACAATAAAATCACTATACATGGAAACTGCAGAAAATGCACATAGAGGAAACCTACACGTTGACTTACATTAAACATAACCGGTAAGTGAAAGAGCAAATCCCTAAAAAACTAACAACAAAATACCATTGACGGTACATTTGATTGGATAGTTTATATACCAAAATGTATGAAAATGGACTGACATTTATAAAGTGCTTTCCTAGTCATACTTACCAAGCAAAGTGCTCAAGTCACGTTTAACCAAACACTCGTACAGCATTTGATTCTATGAATTTTAAATGCTTAAACTACCTTACATACTCAGTCAGGAGGCACAGGAAAGACCATGCAAAATCTTACACAAAAAGGCCATCCCCTTAATACGAACAGAGCATCATTTAAACATCTAATCTACCCACATAACTGCTTCCTGTAGGATATGGTGCCATGTCACAAAGCTCAAATCCTCTCAAACTGGGTTCTTGAACATGGCAGTGAGTTGACTGTACTCAAATGGCCTCCACACTCATCAGATCTCTATCCAATAGAGCATCTTTGGGATGTGGTGGAACAGGCATCTATCCACAGCAACTGTGTGATGCTATCAAGTCAATCTGGACCAAAATCCCAGAGGAATGTTTCTGGCACCTTGTTTAATCTGTGCCATGAAGGCAGAAAAGGTGTATAACCCAATACTAGCAAACTGCACCTAATAAAGTGGCCAGTGAATCCACATCTGAAACAAAATGCAACCAAAAAATTTAAAAACAATCCAGCAAGTTTCTTATTTTTTTTTTAATTTATTGCAGGTATTCTGTTATGTACATGTTTATTTACAAAGATATCCACATTTTCATGTTTTCCATTCTTGTTTTGATACTTTTTGACAGCTGTATAGTAATCTCCTGTTTTCTATAGAAGCATGATTAGAAAATCCTATACAATCATAAAAAGCCGGCTATAAAAAGAAATTGAACCATCTATCTTTGATACATGCAGGAGCAAGCTGATTTCCATAGTTGTTAAATAAATACTATTGACAAATAACATTCTATCGACTACAAGCACTTAAAAATTAGCCTTTGTCCACATGTGAAACAGGCCGCTAACCCACGCTCATTTTTATGATGGAACTGACATTTGCTTCATAATGAAATCAAGTATATTTTATCTGCATTCTCAGATTTACATTCCATTTGATGTCTAACTGCTACTTTACCTGTCTCCTTGTCACACGTTAAGCGCTTACCAGATAAACGTGTTGACTGTGCATTAAAACACACAATCAAAATTTGACCCCCCCCCCCCACAAAAGATTTGATGGTGTTGCAGTTACAAAAAGCTTTGTCAAACTATCTGATGTTGTAGTGCTTACTACAGTAAGTTTCAACATATTCAGATGATTGTGATGTGAGTGAGGCAAAACAGTTCACCATCAACCAAGAACCTTATTTTTTGTAGTGTAGCTTACGCCAAGTATAGGCTCCACAGTCCAAATAAATAATGAGCACTTCTTCCATGAGTACGTAGACTGTGGCATGGGTTTGGCAGCATGACAAAGTGCTGTGGAATGAGCCATTCTTGACTGTCAGGTAACAAATGGGTAAAATATCAAACACTTGAGTGGAGAAAATGTTTACATTTTTTGATTTCTTGACAATGTAAATAAAAAATAGTATGATTTAACATATAGAGAACATACAAACACATTCAGTGGAATGAGTTCCACTATAATATTGTGTGTCCGGAGCACTGGAAAGACATTTTGGACATTGTTTACTGATGGCAGAATGTTAGCCCTCTGCAACAGGGATTATAACTAATAATGATTTTACTGAAAGTTGTAATAATGTAGTTACAATAGTGTGTAGGTCCAGAAGAACACTTTAATTGCATCAGTCATAATATTGCTATTGTAATAATACATTTGGTGGAGAAAGAATGCTGTTTTTGTCTGAAGTTGTGAGTTTGTGTATTGTAGAGCTAACTACATCTCGATCTCCAACTGTTAAATAGCTGTAATCAAACATTTAACACATTCAACGATGCATTAATGAGGCTGAGGCAAGAAGAACTCCACAAAAAAGGCCACAAACACACAGCATGACTGAAAAATGATACCGTAGGGTTGTGTTTTGGCCATGTGATTACTCGGGGTCAAATTATTTTAATTATATTATGTAGCCTACATTTATCATTAACAAAAATGTATATTTATTAGTGGATGCTGACACAGAATTTTGGATTTCTTATCATTGTTCTGTTTTTGCTAGTTTTTCGATCATGCCACGTGGGAAAAACAGGATGATATGTTGATACATTTTCATTGTCTTTTGCGAGTGGAGTTTATAGTAGTGTGAGTACACACCTGTGGGCAATGTGGGAGTAAAGATTTTTTAGGGCATTTCCTGAATTCTCAACACTGGAGTGCTGTGCACATTGCAATGAAATTATACAAGTTCCAGCTACCAAGGTCAATCACAATCATTACCAGAGTAAGTTCTGTGGTTCTGCTTCTCAACATGGTCAGTATCAGTTTTTCAGTGCTGCTGCTTGGTTGTAACACCGCTGCATGTGGTGAGGGCGGTTTCTGCCTGAAACGTCTGGGCACGAATGAACAATTATTCTGTCACGTTTCACATCATTAAATTAATATAAGGTTTTTGAAGTGCATGTAAGTATGCGAAAACAAAAACAAATCAAAACAAAGCAAAAAACACAAAAACCAAAAAAAACAAAAAAAAATAAAAACCTTTTGACAGATTTAAGAGTAAGCAAGAGCTACAACAAAGGCTCACACTTGCTTATTCATGGTTTAAGTTATAACAGTTTTACAATGTAACTTGTTAACTACAAAAACTATTTTAAAAATGAGAACTTGGGCTAATATAACAGAAGACAAGTGTCCTTTTTTTTGTTTTGTTTTTTACAAAAATTTGTTATATAGTCCAAAAAGAGCTTAGTACTTGTGGTTGCAAACACATTTAATGGTCTGACTAAAAATGCGGACATCCAAGAAAAAGCACCGCCGCACGAGGATGCAGTCGACCTGCGGACCACATGCTTCTGAAGCATTTCTGACCTTCGCTTTCGTGTCTGCGTGCTCTGCTCTTGAGCAGTCTTTGCTTCTGCTTTTGTCCAGCTCCTCTTTGTTTGTTTGTTTGTTTATAAGTGCACATGCTGTCACAACAAGGTAAGTGATAAGATGCCTTCTCTTCTAGTCAGCACCATCCTACTATGCACATTCACTGTGAACCAACACTGGTCTCTTTAGGATGAACAGCAAGACCTTTTAAAAAAATATAAATATAAATTCATCTAAACCCTGCCTTGTTTTGGTCCTTTGTTGTGTTTTTCTTTTTTCTTTTTTTTTTTGTATTTATAGAGTGAGGGGGGGAAAAACAACTTCTTTAGCTGTTCTCACTCCACTCTGGCATGATGCTTACACTATGTACAGAGTGGTACTGGTGTGGTGATAGTGTACGTGGTATGCCATGTGTATACAGGTACTCATTTCCCTGCAGACCAGCTGCTGGTGATTGGATTCCAGCCCCGGGACTGCATTGGCGGCCCAGAGTCTGATGGGTCATAGAGCTCTGGTACATTGCAGCGTGGTGGCCATCACCCAGCTGTGGAGAGGCGTGGCCTCCCACCCCACCTAGTCTGGACACCAGAGACCCTGAGGTGAAGTGAGCGGAGAAATGTTGGTAGGGCAGTCGATCCATGGGCTGCATGGTGGTGACAGAACAGCTACCATAGGGTGATACACTGGCCCAAGTGTTGCAGCTGATGTCTTCCAAACTGGGAACAGGCTCAGCGCTTTGTGAGGCACTGGCATACATACAGGCCTGCCGCTGGCTAGACTCGCTGCGGTAAGGCCCACCGGAGAGACTGAGGCTCTGAGCATAGCCAACAGGGCGGTAGTAATGGTCCTCCTCACTCGATGAGCTCTCCAGATATGCTTTCTTGTAGCTGTGATCTCCTGAGTGACAGTCATCATCCACTGCAGGTGGAATTAGAAAGGTGAGCAATTGTGTTATTCAAGAGATGGAAAATACAAACTGTCATCAAACAGAATGCAATGATTTGCAGATCTCATAAACTGGTATTTAATTCACAGTAGAACACAGAAAACATGTCAAATGATTAACTGAGAACATGTGCCACATTAAGAAAACTATTAAGAAAAGCTCATTTTGAATTTGATGGCAGCAACATGTTTCACAAAAGTTGGGACAGGGCTATGTTTACCACTGTGTAGCATCCCCTCTTCTTTAACAACAGTCTGTACATATGAGGGAATTCAGGAGATCAGCTGCTGAACTTTTAGGAGAGGAATGAAGTTCTGTTTTTGCACAGAGCCCGGTTGAGCAGCCGGACTCTTGTTCTATGAAGCCATACTGTTGTAATAGATACAGTTCGGGTTTAGCATTGTTGTGCTAAATATATTGGAGCATAATTGCTGTAAAACCTGTATCTACCTTTCAGTACTGATGGTGCCATTCCAGATGTGCAAGCTGCCAATTCCATAGGCACTGATGCCTGTCCATACGATGAGAGATGAAGGCTTCTGAGATTTGTACCGTGCTTAACGCCTAGGCTTTGCCTCTACAGCCACTCTCCACCTTCATTCACAGTATTTGACGTCCATGTTTTCCACAAAGAATTTCAAATTTGGATTCATCTGCCCACAGAACACTTTTCCATTTTGCCTGGGTCCATTTTAAATGAGCCTTGGCTCAGAGAAGACAGTAATGCTTCTGGATCATGTTCACTTATGGGTACTTCTTTCCATGATAGACCTTTAGCTCTGGATGGTGCAATGAACTCTTTTCACAGAAAATGATTTCTAGAAGTGCAATTTTTTCCATGACTGAATCACGCCTGTTTTTAATGCAGTGTCGCCTGATGGCCCGGAGATCACAGGCATCCAATTGATCTTCGGCCTTGTTGCTTGCACACAGAGATTTCTTCAGATTCTACGGATCTTTTGATTCAGTAGGGCTGTAGATGATGAGACTTTTAAAGTCTTTGCAGCTTTACATTCAGGAACACTATTCTGAAATTGCTCCTAATTTGTACATGCATTTTGTTGCTGATGTGGCTTCTCTGCCTCTCTTGGATGCTCTTTTATTTTTTTAATCTCCACTCATGTTACTGACCTCTGGCAAATTAGCCTAATTAGGATCTTATGTAAAAATTTCCTCATTTTCCTTTCCAGCTGTTTCTTTTTTGTAACACTTCCATTTCCAGCCTTTTGTTGTCCCATCCCAACTTTTTAGAGACATGTTTCTGCCATCAAATTCATAATGAGCTTGTATTTTTCCATGAAATGTTGAAATGTCTCAGTTTAAACATCTGACATGTTTCCTGTGTTCTACTGTGAAGAAAATGTAGCTTTATTAAACTTTCCAATAAAAGAATTTTGTGTTTATTTGCATGGCATTCCAGATTTTCTAGAACTGGGGTTGTACATGACATATAGCAATATTAAATAGCAGACACTATATTTTAAATTACCCCTTTGTTTAACGTAACACATCTCACATCATTTGTTTTAGTTTACAAATCTTCAGGTACACACATGATGTGTTCAAGAATAAACATTTATTTAAAAAAATATTATAAATAAAAGATACAATTTAGAAACATAGAAACAAAGTGTGTTATAGCTAAGAACAATGTATGGAGAGTGACTACTGAAAAAAACCCCAATCTACCCTCTTCTACACTAGTCTCCATATTGGAGTCACCTACCTTTCCTCTTGATACAGTGGTACTCTTGGCCATGCTCATGAGGCAGGGGGTAGGAACCCGACTGGGGCAGCATGTCCTGTGAACTGCTTGTGACACCATTTTCACACTGGGAGTACTGGGAGCTCAGGCTGTTTGGTGTGGCCAGGCCTTGGACCTCCCCGCTAAATGGACTCTGGCTGGAGCCCACTCTCTGCCGCACTGTACTGCGAGGCACTACTGGATACTCCTTGGTACTACGTGCACACACAAACGATCACGGTTGTTAGTTAATATCTTCAACTATAATTTGCTGTCAACAAAGCAGAACTATTTTAATCTTCCGCATTTCATCATAAGATCATTTCTCAAAGACAACCAACGAGGATCACCATCAGTGATTTACTTCCACTTAGGACACAGAGAAAAACGTCTGGGGGGGGGGAGAATATTCATTCCAAAATACCAGCATGTATTTCGCCCCTATAAATCCTCAGGATCCATCAATAGATCATTTTGCTACTTCTAGTTCTTTGATTTCAGGGGTAGATTCAGTTGAAAACCTGACCTGGTTTTGCAATAAGCTCTCCCCTTGATATTGTAACCAAGAGCAGACGTGCATTGCTTACTGTCCTCTGCAGGATTGGACAAAGGCATGAAAGATTGATAGTGTGGTTTGGACTCTCACCAGCTTCTATAGATTTACAAGTTTTGATAGCTGAAATGCATTTCACTTGAAACGTTTCATTAGCTCGTGGAACGCACCTACTTAAAGAAATTTAACGTGCGTCTAGTACAATCAGGCATGCAGTTTTTTATAAAGCTACTTCTTTTTTTGCCGCAACACTGATTGTGAGGTACTTGATCATTATTCTGTGCATCAGAGTAAAGGTTTTAGAGTGGATGCATTCTTCTAACACCTTATGGAAACGCCAAACAACTTTTCCTGTTTGGTCTGATTTGGGATTTTTTTCCCTCCTCATTTGAATTCACACAGAGTCTGAACTGGCTGCCCAAAGGGGGTTGTGTTTTTTTCAAAACCAGATTTTCTCCTTTGAAAAAGTGTTTTCCACGCAGTACGGACTCATGCTCCATTCCTCATCTGGACTGAATAATAGAGCGAGGGAGGGGAGAGATCAATGTGGTCGTGTAGTGCGTTGGCTGCCTGACCAAGAGATACCACCAGTTCAGCACAAATGCGTGCCCCCCCCCCCCCCCCCCCCCCACACACACACCACCAACACACACATATATACACCGCACACACACACACACACACACACACACGCACACACACACACACACACACACACACACACACACAGCACAGTCCACATAAGGAGTTGGAACATCCTGGTAGAAAGAGCTCTATGGAAGAGAGATGTTACAGTTGTGTTTCAGAGGTTCTGCCAGATCAGCCATAAAAGTCTTCAGCATGAAAACTGGCTGACTATCAAGAACTACACTTACATCATTGAAAATAACACTCACTGAAAATAACACATACGACTGGTTTGCATTTGGGTGATTGAGGGATTAAAGTGGGGCTCGTTAAGTGACAGTGTGACCAGGATGTCAGTAATCCCTGCCTAATTGAGGTAACATTTATCTACTCATTTCACAACATTTAGAATGGGTCAGTATTTCCATATGTCAGAAGCAGGATCTATGAAAGAAAAAAAAGAAAAGAAAAAGAAAAGCAAGCAAGAATAACGTGCATTTTGATTGTTTTTTTTCCCACATTTACCTTTGCATTCTGGACATCCGGTGCAATTCCATGTCATCGCTACCACGGAATCCTTTTGCAAATGGGTTGTTCTCGATCTTCAGCTGGGTTATCTGTAAGAGCAAACACACGAAGTGTCAGTAACATACACTGTTGCAGTAAGAGTCAATTGTTGTGCTGCTTATGTCATTTCATTGTCAGCTGCGTTTAAAAGCACCCAATTACAGCCAACCCACACATGCATTGAAATAGCAGCTATTTAAAAGCAGCATTTCGCCATGTGCCAGACTGTCAGACAAGACAAGTCCTCTTCAACTCAGGGGTTTTATGATGACAATATTAAACATATTTTTTGGAGAAAACCGGGGCTTTACGGTTTTTTTTGGATGCATGTAAGTGTTCACAAGCTACCCAAGAGTGAAATAACAGATCATATTTCCAGAAACCTGAGATACTTTCTGAGCTGAGTTCCTGAGTGCAATAGTTCAATAAAAACATGTCTATATAAATCATCTTTCATTGCTTAATTTATGATGTTACATTAGATGATGTCTAGCTTAGGAGATAGCTGGCTCGTGCATGACAGATACAAATCATAAGACTTATTCTATGACTTAATGTTTTGGTAAAAAAACGTCTCTATCAATACCAAACAAATAGAAGCAGAAATTACTTTCAGAGCCACCCATAAACAATAAGTTAATCCCAGAGTGGTTTAACCCAATCCCGGGATATCCCTCTCGTGAGCAGTGGTTTCTGGCAGGTAATTAGCTGGCAGCTCTTGTGTGCTTCCAGCTTTTTGACAAGACTGGAAGTTTGTGTGCACGCTGGCTGACACTTTCAGCAAACCTTGTAAAATCTCTCATGTGACACTTCGCTAGCTTCTTGTTAATACGAGCTGTCTGTCAGATCATTTATACACTGTCTCATCATTTTAAAAGTTTGGCATTAAAAGTTCAGAGTCTAGTTCGCCCTTTTTACCCCCCTGCATGTCTTCCAAAAATACACCTAGCGAAATAATTATCCAGTCCAACAATCTTATTCTCAGCTGAGTTTACAGAGAGAAAATTAAATATTTTACAAAAGATTTTGTTCTGACTAGAATCAGCAGATAGGAGGAAAAACAGAAAAAAATAATTTGAGAGTAGACTCAGACAATGAGTCGAAATTCAAAGACTGTAGTTTGACTAGGCTGTGTCCAAACTGTGCTCATTAAAATAACTGAGGCTGACATAAACACATTTCCAGATGCAAAATGAAGTGAAGTAGTTCAAGTAAGATTTTTTTTTTTAAAAAGAAAAGAACAAAACTATGAGCTGGTCTTAATTCATCTTCCCAGTTTGACAAAAATCTTAAGAAAACATACCACTGCAGAAACCTCAGTTTCTGGAAAAAATGCTTTAATTACAGCTACGACAGGAAAGAGCTGAAACCAGAGACTTTGACCATTTCATTAGCTGAGAGTCTAACAGGTGAATTGGACACATGCCTGCAGCTCGTATCCCACTCCTTTTGGCAGGCTTAAAACTGTTTGATTAGACAAATGTGGCAAGAAAAAAAAGAGCCTCGAAACCCGAAATGCCCCTTTCTTTCCTGCAGGTCTGGAAAGCCCTAATAATTAGCCCGCAGTTACGATCTCAGCCCCTAGTAACAGGCTCGAAAATAATGAATGGTTTCTACAGAATGTTGGTCATTTGTGCTTCCTGTTCCCAGAAGCCCGGAGACCTGGATTGGCTGCGGGGACATTATGAGCTTTCGCCCCTTTCTCCCATATTCCCCAAACTAAAAACATATAGGCCTCCATGGTTAAAGGATGTTAAACAGATGCTGTTTGCAGATATTTGTATTCCCAAGATTTTTTTCCCCTCGCCCAGAAATGTAGACAGTGTAAATATTGAATTTTATTCCTGCTACTTTCACAAGTCTGAACACGCAATGGCGACTTAAAAAAACAAAACAAAAAGAAACTACGAGGCTGTGCGGCACAAGAAATCACATCTTTAACTCTAATCTGATGTTATAAGTTTCCAGATTCCAGATACGTGAAAAACAAGGGTGAGTCCAAGGTTTTCTGTTTCCAATTAAACACGGTAAGAAACGTAATTTATAACTCAATAATGTTAATTAAAGCTCCGTCGTTAACCGAGAAAGAGAAGCTTAGAAAATAAATGAAAAAAGGCAAACATTTGAATAGCATATGTAAAATCTGGTTTCCCTTGTGTAATTAAATCTTCAAAGTTTTTAGACTGAGATCTGTTTTTGCACGTCTATATACGAGCAATGCGTAAGGAAAGCTTCGAAATAAAGCATGCAGTGATAGTCTCATCTACACTGAAATAGACTGAAAATAAAACACCAACAAATGAATTTAAAAAATAATTACTAGAACTGTTTCAAAGTAGGTAGTTATTTATCTCCAACGAAAGCCTTAATAATAAAATCATGCCACGGACTTGGGTCTGTGAAACGTGTTCTAGTCAGGAATCTGAAGTTTTCCTTTAATCTGCCAGCAGCTGAGTTTAATATCAGCAATTTTCAGTGAAAAACTTTAAACTCTCAAAGAGCTATTATTTCCCCTCTCCTTTAATCCAACAGAAGACCAAGAGCTGCATAAAAAATTGACAAAAAAATATTATTAAAAATAATTTGCGCAAAAATTATAAACACATTTTTTAAAATAACTTCAATGTGAAATCGACCTTTGCGCAATCCTGCATTTGCACCGGGGGCATTTTTGAGAGCGCAACAGGCTGCATGGTTCTGTTTGCACAACTGATTTTTTCCCTCTTTATATTTACCTCCGTTTGAAACACTGTGGAATTTTAACCACCCCATATAATACGTAAACTTAAAGCTGCCCCTTTCGCGACAATTAATGAATAAAAATATCCAAAAATACCCCAAGGTTTTACCTTATGGTTCTGATAGGATGTCACCGCAATGAAAGATGTTTCCGGGAAGACGTGAGTGCAGAAGGCCGTGTTTTTGGAACCAAAGCCATTATTTTCATCCGCTTTCACGATGTGAATCCTCGGTTGATACTTGTGCATCGAATTGAGGATGATCTGCAGTAAAGAGAAAGTGGCGTTACACACATATATTTGGCGTCATTTCTAAAAATAAAATTAAACAAAATGAGATACACCCTACCAGTCCTCAAAAGTGTTTTTTTTTGAGTGCCCATTTTTTTAAAGATTAAAAATCTCCTTTTGTAAGAAAACACTTTAGCATATATTTGTTATAATAATAATAATAATAATAAAAATAATAAATGTTAGTAAGACAGTCATTTTTACGCATGAGCAACATGCTGACATGATAAGATTACAGTCTATTTTGCAAAAGGTCTATTTCAGTACTTTCACCAACGCACTGGTCTGCTTATACTTCTCAATAAAATTGTTTTTGTCCCTGTAATTTTACGAATTCTGTGTACTTTGTAATGGAATCCACTTTTCCTCTCAAAACGTCTAAGCTGAGCTATAGTTTCTGAAAAACATAAACACTTGTTTGGCTAAAAAACTTTTATTGAACTACAAATTGTAATGAAAGTTTTATTTTTACCTTTTTATAGATATTTAAAATAAAATCGGCCCATTTGCATTCCTCTTCTTCTTCTTCTTCTTCTTTTTTTTTTTTTACAGCACAGTCATTAAACATTCCTCGTGTTTTAAATAGAATAAAGATTTAAAATGTTCTAATTAAACCCTTTAAAAATATAAATTGTCCCTCACTGTAATTATTACTGCAGTGACAGTGATTTACCGTGTTATTTATACAGCACTTCTCATGACAGTCACACAGATAAATGCAGGAGATAGACATATGCATGCCCTCTTCCTTTATATTCTGTTACCTTACTAAACCAGCCTATGAGAACTACAGTGAATAGAATGAACCTGTCTTTTGAGGCACTATCGAAAGTTAGTCAAGGCCATCAATCTTGAAGAAATATTATTTATTTATTTTATTTTAATTCCCATTAAATTCTTCTAATAAAAACGACGGTAATTGCTTTTTAATTGACTTACCCCTGCATTCGGTCCTATACCCATTCCTTCCATACTTTATCTGAAAGAGTGTTTTTGAACCTGCGTCTCAGTGCTAGCATGAGAAGAGCTGGGGGATTGCCCTGACCTCCAGTACCTATAGGGGCATCCTGCAGTATTACACAGACATAACCCAGAGTCTTTTCTCAGAGGCGAATGAACCATAGAGACCTACATAGATAATACAATAGTCATCCATTATTAATTCCCAGTTGAACTTGATCTCATTTCATGCTGGAATAGGTTTTTGTAATGGGCAGGAGAAAGTGTTTTTCAGCTGCTTGCCATGCACCTTGTAGATGCAAACTATTTAATGGAAGTAAGTGACAGAAAACATCAGTCAGGATTTTTTTAGTGGATCACTTCAGTTACATAAGGAGCTTTTTGTTTTTGTGGATTTTTCCAGTATTGCAGTTTTGTCAGGGTGTATTTGAAAAACAAAAAAAACAAAAAAAACAAGCAAGCAAAAAAAATTATTTCATGTGTCTGTTAAGGAGCAGTCCCTATGTCTTAATATTTAGAATCATTAATGAGGCTTCAAAACACGACTCAAAACTATGTAAACTGTGCAAAGAAAAAGCAGGGTAAATGGCAGATTTTCTCATGCATTCATTGCCTGCTTATTTCTTAGTTTGCATATATGTGCAAGATTGGAACAAACCACAACAACTAGTCCACTGATGCAAACATGTCATACAGCACCCTGTACGGTTTAAGAGGCTAAAAATGTCTGTCATGAAGACATATTAGAAGTTGCATAGAAGTCTAAATGCACATTTCACCATGGAAAATAGCATGGCTCACTAACCGTGGGTTCCTAAAGTCCAGTATTTGTGCTATTAGGATGGGATGTGGTAGTAAGGAGGGGGTAGCTGTAGACCACCCACTGGGGACCCAGCATACGCCTCAACTCCGTGGCCCAGTCACTGCCCTGCCTGGTTCCCTGTATCTCTGCCTCAACCCCCCCTAGCTTCTGGATGATCGCATGTAATGATAGTGAAGGATCACTTTGGGTCCCGGGCTGCTGCCCTTTTACGTTCAAGTTCCTCCACATCAGAGAGTTTCCCCAAGCTTCAGGATTAGCAGTCTTTGTACACCACCATCTATTGCTCATCACACACTGCCATTCAAATATAAACAGTGTGATCCTCACACTCCACCCTCATGCACAAAATGTGTGGGAAGACTGGGAGACGAGTGCAGCAGCAAACTGATGGGTAAGACAAATAACACTGAGAAATATTCTGGGAGTTGAGACAGACATCAGAGCAAAAACTACAGATTGGTATGAAACAGAAACAAAAACAAACTATTCAGGAATTCAGATACGGAAAAAAACACCACTTAATTCTGTAATTTTGTGACCAAACTAGTGCTGTTGTGGAGGTTTTGATATGTATCGACGGATATGAATAAGAAGCAACAAAGCAAATACACTTTGTTAAAGCCAAAGTACAGAGGGAAATTTAAGATACTTGAATCACAAATAAAATTACTTACAACAAAATAGCACTTGCCAGTAAATATGCTATATACAAAACTTATAAATTATAATGTTGCAGATGGCAAAGTTTAACCTTTAACTAATAAGAATACAGAATTTTTACACTTTGG
Source organism: Perissodus microlepis (assembly GCF_051167445.1). NCBI lineage: Eukaryota > Metazoa > Chordata > Actinopteri > Cichliformes > Cichlidae > Perissodus > Perissodus microlepis. The sequence continues at coordinate 43,355,376 of NC_140467.1, forward strand.
GGCAGTTTAATGTATAACTTTTTTTTTTTAAAGAAGATACTTATGTAAGTAGAATCTCATGGAAACTAAAAACCAAATAGCTAGCCAAAACTGTTACCCTGTAATATAACTAAAGTCAGTGAGTATATATACTTAGTTACTTCACAAAATTAGAACATTATGATTAATAATTGTCTCTTTAAATAAATCTCATTTAAGATACACACTTCTTTAAAATGCATTACCTAGCTTCACTATAACTAAAACACATTACCATTGAAATAAACTGCTTAGTGAAACAGACCTCCACCTCAACACTTTCATACGACGAATATGTAAAATATCAGAAAAATGACTTATGTGCGTGTAACCTATTACATACTGTGTATAATTTAAAAATCCTGTTCCTTGCAAATATCTTTCTGCCCACTTCAACCCACTATTCTTCACTATATTTCTACACAAAACTTAATAAAATAGCATATCTACAAGATTTTCTCATGACATTTCCAAAGCTCCTTAAACTACCTTCTTTCATGATTCGTACTAAAATGTTTGCTATAACAAATTTGTTTTAAGAGTGAGGGTTACACTCCACTGTTATGCAATACAGTTCAATGGGTTATAAAACTGTCACAAACCAAAAACAGAACAATTAACCTTGCATTAAGACAAAGGCACCACATCCTCTGAGATTAATTCCTAAGCTGAGCTCAGTCCTGTCCGGCCCCCTGACGTGTATGTTTTACAGACATTTCTAGAAGAAAACATCAGGCCAGTCCTGTATTGGTCTAATCGGCATCAGCAATATGTTTTGGTCTTATGTCTCACTGCTAGTAATTATAAATCATCTACAAGTTATTTCAACCAGCTGGACCAACAAGCTGATGGAGTATATTTCTGGACAGCCACCAGTGCTTCATTTATGAATCCCATGGTGCTCTCTCCCAGCATGAAAGAGGCCGAGCCAGGAACCACTGCAACCAATCGAAAACGCACTTTAACCCAAAATTCACAGTGCTGCTCACATTCCGACTGAGACTCAGTTTCATCTCACCAGCTGTGCTTTGGCAAGGCAGCAGTTCCTTTAGGTGCCATGTGGACAGATAGTGGCTTGTGTGTGCTAGAATTCATATTCATTTTTCCGTGGGTAACTTTGAAAGCTGAAACCAGCTTCACTTTGATTCATTACCACACTGAAACCAACGCCTTAAGTGGATGCAGAAGTATACATAGGAATATAGTATAATGGCAACAATACACTCAATAATTGGTCATATGCAATGAGATCTGTTTTTTTTTTTTCAGAATCGAGCATTGTGGAGTAATACGTCTCTAAGAGCAAAACCAAACAAACACAGCTTGTTTTAAGGAATGTTTTCTCATGAAAGCAAACCAGCTGTTGAGGTAACCTTTGCCAACTTTATAATTGTATTTTCCTTTAATGGCTAAGCCTGTTAGTAAGAAAGTTAACTGTGCGGATGCTCTGTTTCTACAACAAGACATCTAATTAGGCCTAAATGTACCCGTCGAGATACCTTTCTTCATGAAAACCTGCCGCCAAAGGGCCCATTTGTTGATGAAGTAAGTGATGTTTGTACTTTCTGCTTTGGGTAAGACAGGAATCACAAAAGCCTGAGGCCAGATAGGGAGTTTAGAATAATGAGGAGTTAAAGCTAGGAAATAGGTACCATACAGCCTCTTACTGCTGAGAGGGGTGAAGGAGATGGTGGGTGGTGGTGCAATTGCCCTTTTCCTTTTTCCTAAAAAAGTTCCCAGTTGATCTCTTCTACTCATGCAAGCTGAATTCCAGGAGGTCCATGGCTAATGCACCTAGGGGGTGCTATAATAACACTGTGCTACAAAAGGTATGTTACTAACACCTTCATAGCAAACATATTACATATTAAAGAATAAGATGATGGCACGATAAGAAAGAAATACTTGTCTCAATCTGGAATATTTATCTAAAGATCACAGAGACTCTTCAAAACATTACCTTTACATCATTATGTTCAATAGTAAAAACAGAATATCACAAAACTTTTTTGTAATCTCAGGAGATTCCACTTTGAAAAAGTGAAGTAGAAAAAACCTTCATACGGCACAAAAATTCCTCTATATTTCTTTTTTTTTGTGTTTAAAGTCTATCAGGCTTACTATTATTATTATTATTATTCTTATTATTATTATTATTATTATTATTATTATTGTTATTATTATAGCAGTAGTATAGTATAGTGGTGGTAGAAGTATTTGCATCTAATTGAACACCACAACTATTTCACTATTTAAAATTACTTTTGTGACGTTTTCAACATCAGAATGCATTTCATTACTTACTATTTTCGTATTCATTTTAACACTGCAAGTTACATTTCACAAAAAATGGAAAAAAGGACACAACATAAAAAATATAAACGTATCTATATAATAAAACGTATACCCTCCACCAAAGCGATGGATGGATGGGTGGTTAGATGGAATTTATCAAACGATTTACTTTCACTAAAACACATCTTTACAGAAGCAACTTAATAAAGTTTGGGCTCCACAGGTGCAGTGAAAGAATGACTGAAAGATTATGTTTTAAGTTTTAATGCACATTTAACAGATCAAATGCAAAGTTTTAAGCAAATAAATAAATCAATAAACAGATTGCCTCTCTTTAAAAATTATGACCAGACAGGAGCATTATCTTTAATCAATTTAAAAACAATAAAACGTACTTTTAATTAGCTGCGAGTAGCAGTAGTAGTAGTAGTAGTAATAATAATAATAATAATAATAATAATAATAATAATAATAATAATAATCTGTTAGGCACTTTTATATAAATGGCGATGCAGAGACCTGCAGATAAGCATTTAGTGCCATCATGTAACACGTCGGGCCTTAACGGATTCTCGGGATTTGGGTCAGCGCAACACCAGGTTAGCAATCATGTGGTTAAATAGTATTGATGATAGGCAGGCACCTACGTGTCCGAACGGGTCCAGGTGGTTGTTGGTCAATTTCAGCTTCTGGAAGGAGACGAGCTGCCTCATCCAATGAGCCCCCGTGGCGGGAGAGTCCGGGTGAACGTAGAGTCTCCCGGGCATGGCAGGCTCTGCCTTCCCAGTCACAGACCTGATACACAGCAACACAGTCACACGCTTAGAAACTTGCTGGACTAACACTCACATGCTAGCCGCAACTAAGTCGGTCCTAACATGTCGAAAGAAGCAGAAGGTAATGCCAGTGGATAAAATGTAATAATAAATTAAAATTTTATTATAAACGGAAAACTTAAATTAGTGGGGCACTGTTTCTAATTATTACGCACAAAATGGCGCAATATGGGACTTTCTGCACTTAAAGTTCTAAACTATGGGTGATTACCTCTTTTTCAAAACTTTGCTTTATTAATTTTAAACTTCAGTACATAAGGAAGCGGTCTGTACTGTGCCATTGTCGGATATGGATTGCTTCTAGTCACGTTAGACGTTAAAGGCACTGTTTTGCAACATATGTGGAACTAGGGGAGAATTAGTTTCAGGCCGTGCTTAATGCGTCTTCAGTGGCACCATTGGCATGTAGCTAGAAATATTAAAGGCTCTGACACAAAGAAGAAAGACCCGCTTGGAGAACGACTCTAGACAAACAGCCGTGTGAAAAAAATCTTTGATGCAGTGCAAGGAAAAGTTTATCTCGTTGCTTTCAGCGCAGAAAACAGCACTGACAGAAACATTTCTGCCTGCTGACTTCATTTCTTGGCAAATATTAGAAAAAACACAGTTAATAATTCTCCCGGAAATAATATATTCACTTCCGATTCCCGTCCATCACGACAATATAACGTTCCCCGCTGCAAATAACTCCAGAGAGAGCGAGAAAGCGAGAGACTAGCTGAGATCCCCCTCCCCCCAAAAAACCCCAAAACAAAATCAAAAATTAAAAAAACACACACACCAAAAAACAAACAAACAAACAAAAAAAGACCCGGATTTTCATCGGTGCGTAAAAGTATATGTTGGCAAGGCAAATCCCTTTAGAGAAGCGTTGCTGTGTTATGTTTTACGTACCATTTATTATCGGCGAATTTGTATCGATGGTCGTCAGCTGGAACAACATCCATAAGTAGAATGTATTTCGTTTTAGGGTTTAATCCTGTGACCTTCACTTTGAAGCTGGGAAACATTCTCCTGTACAGGAAAATAAAGTGTAGTGGACACGCGAGAAAAAAACAAGTACATGACTACTCACACCTATTAACACACACACACACACACACACACACACACACACACACACACACACACACACACACATGTGTATATATATATGTATATATATATATATATATACACACATATATATATATATATATATATATATATATATATGTGTGTATATATATATATATATATATATATATATATATATATATATATATATATATATATATATATATATATGAAATCAAATGCTTTCGTAATAAAGCCTGTACCATTCACTCTTTAATAAGCAAACCAAAAGTAAATAATATTTTGAAGCATAGAGAAAGGTTAAGTGGGAGGATTTAAAACATATAAATATCCGTCTTTGGTGTTTGGAGAGGAAAATCTTACTTTCAAGGCAGGGCGTCGGATCTGAGAAGAGCCATTATAAAACATTTTTCAATATGTTCCAGACCTTTTTTTTTATACGTGCAACATCCCTCTAGTAAATCTTTTGGATATTTGGTAGCTGTCATATTGCAGAAAACACACACATACACGGAGAGAAACACTAAGCTCTCCCACGAGTGAAAGGGAAGGGCTAACGGACGAGGATGGATGCTGTGTAATATCATCTCTTGCCAAAAACAGGAGTGAAATGATTGACGGGAATATAATGGAGACTTTTTGCAGCTGTAAGAAAACAACTGCCTTCTGCCCGCGCTGGAGAGCACATCGAAATGCAGCAACGTTCAACTGTAAATATTCCTCATTTGTAGGAGCCTGTGCAAGCGGTGCTCCGAAGCTATTTGACATAAAAACTCATCGGGTCATATAAAAGTTCACACTCAGGCGACATGAGCTGTTTTGACTGGATACAGTCTGAGGGCGACCGTGGAGCTGACAGCAGGACACATTCACTCACGCTGTCCCTGCACAACATGCTGTTGCACACGTGTTGGATCACAAGAAGTGTCTGCACGCAGTTACACACACACACACACACACACACACACACACACACACACACACACACACACACACACACACCTGCAGCGGATACAGAGAAAACGGCGCAAAAGGCAGCCCTTATGCTCTTTAATGTCTTTATTTCAACGCAAAGAAACAATCGGTAACATTTTACACAAGGGGGCGCGTTTTGCACGTTGGCTCTCTCGCTGTATCGCATTTCCCAGCAAGGCCACCCAGACTAAAATATGGACCGGTAGTGCTGCAGAACACTAAAGCGTCCACCAGATGCTCTTGTGTTTTCTCTGTGGTTCTGTACGGTTCCAGATCCCCACGCAAGAAAATTCCAGTCTGGTTTATAGTTTATATTTAAGCTCGAAAATCGGTCAATATAACTAAAAGCCTCATCAACAAGCAGACACGCAGTCAATGAACCCATTAGTTCTACTGAAATCTTTCTAATCGCGATAATAATAATAATGAAAATGTTTTAGATGCTCCTACCGTCCCGCTTTGGTGATGATCATCTCCGTCCCCACCTCGTGAAACTTCGTCCATAGTTCCCTTTCGTGCAGGTAGACCTTTATTCCCTCCATTCCCTTCAAAGTAAAACATTCTAGTGTGTATGGTTTTTCTAAAGTTGCATTATAGATAGAAGTGTCATGCACCAGTCTGCATGCATTTAAGGCCTTCTGAGTTCAGAGGTTGTAAAAAATCAAAATCAAAACTGTAGGTCTAATATTTAGTGTTTGATTAAAACACTTTAAAAAAAATAAAATGCAAATACTTTGGACAACCGAGTTGTACGCTGAGGGCTAAGCTGTAAATAATGCAGAGGATAATAAGCTTATGGATTAACAATTTAAAACCAGCCATAATACCGTAGCCTTTAACTTGTTCAGCCTTTGCCGTGAGAACTGAAGCAGCAAACACGATTTTATAATAATATAGTCAAAGCTAATGTGTAGCAATGAACATAAACCCACACAGAATTGATCTGTAATGCTATATGACTATAAACTATAACACACACAGTTACGCTATGAAGCTTAACAGAAACTAAAAATTTGCTGAGACTTTGCTGAAGTTGTTTCATTTCACAAATTAAAAAAAAAAATCACTAGTGGACTAAATATCAGATCCAATCACATTTCTATCTCCAAACAGCGTAAATATATACGCTGAAAGAACTAAAATTAGCAGAAATACTCCATTCACTGTGCGGACATTTGTTTTTAAGTCATGATTTATATTTTATATTTTAACGCCAAGAACAACAGGGTATCTGCCTGCTTCTGACAAAAACGCCTAGGCTATTTTTTTCCTGCAAATGAGTGAATGTGACCCCTAAGTCCGCAGCTTGCAGCCTGAAGCAGTGAGTGTGAGGCCTGCAAACCGGCACTGACCTGCTGGATGTAAGTTGTCTGTGATGACGGGGATTTACTTGAGGTCCCGTTCTGTTTCTCTGATTTATTATCGCTCTGTAATTCTCTCGAATCCGAGCCACCTGGAGAGTTTTGGAGGACAAAAGTCTCCTCTTGGTCCGCCATGACCGGAGCTCCGAAAATTACACGTCGCTGCTGGGAGACGGAAACAGAGATGTCAGTGTGTGCAGCCCGACCTTCTTAACTAACCGGATAACTGAAGACAGACTTTCAGGACATTGTGTTAATATGAATTTAGAGACACACAAATAAGCTTCATTTGCACCGTGTAATCACATTTATTGTTCTTGTTGTTACTATTTTGTCAAGTGGAGAAATTAAAATACTTTTTGATAGCTCAGAAATGAAAGCATAACATGTGTAAATATAACACACATGATAGAAAGCCTTCATGTTAATGGCATGAGCTAAAAGTTTAAACCCAAAGCATTTTAATACTCTTAATAATTGCTCAGTGCAATGTGTTTTTCACAAATACAGGTCATTTTATTATGTTATTCTTAGGAGAATAACTTCAATATTCACAACATTACTAAACTATTAGGACTTTTATTGTGACACACTGAAGCAGGCCCTCGCTTTTTTCCCCTGCATGCTCCCAGAACTAAACACATGAGCTGTATTGCCCTGCGAGGCGGCGATCAAAGCAAAAATTAATCGCAGAGGTGCCTCCTAAAGAAAAGAAAAAAATCATTTGCACTCAGACGGTGTCACTTCAGCAGACAGCTGTGATTCCTGCAACGTGGAGTAGCATTTACTACGATGTGGGCGAGTTATGAAATGCAGTCACGGTGGGTACACGCAGTCGGTTCAGATCAGCATCAGCTTACCTAAGAACCAAAAACAGGTCGCAAGCTGCAGCTGGCCCAGCAGAGAAACGCAGTGTCGCCTTGAAAACGTCCAGCGCCCCGTCCAAAAAATAAGAAATCAATCAAAAATCAGATAATCCAGGCGTTTTTCTCGAAGAAGCTGCACAAACTTCCCATGAATCCCCACTGTTTCTCCCCTCAGTTAGTTCCTACACAGCGGAGTCAAAACCACGCAGATCCTCGCGGAGCTCGCTGACAGCTACACGGCGCTGCTCGGTGCCTTATTGTTGCATTTTACAGCGGAGGTGCGTTTTGTGAGCCTACTCTGCCGATGGCACTTAGCAGTAAGCTGTAGCCTATTCCCAGCGGAGCAGGTCTGTCACCTCCTCCGTCCCTCCTCTCTCTCCCAGCCTCTGGTTTTTCAGGAGCTACGTCTCCCTCTCTCTCGTGCGCGCTCCCTCTCCAACTCTCCGCTGCGAGTCGCTGACCAACCGTGCAAAGCGGAAACGGAGTCCGCTACGTGCAAGTGCCGGTGTGGGGCTATGAGGGAGCAGGGTGGGGAGGTAGGGAGGTGTTGCCTTTGCAGGAAGAGCATTGGTTTATGTCCGCGGCAATAATTCCTTACTGGTACACACCCCAGTTCTTCTTATTTATCCACTCCAAACCTCTTCTTGATCCCACTCTCCAGCCTCTAATTCATTTGACATTGACAGCTTCGTGCGCCGTTAAGCACCAGTTTCTTCTCCGTAGATCTACACACAATAGAATCAAGTTCATCAAGCGTGACGCTCAGTCACGCATGCATTAGTAGGCATAGGCCAACAGGTTGCCCTTCTTTATTATTACAACTGACTAATAAAAGGATCATAAGCTATGTTTTGTCTGTGCTTGCACTGATGTCTGGGCAATTAACAATATCAATTTACCGACCGAATTTTGTCTCTGGGTACTTTAAACCATTATTTTACTATTCAGTTAATTATTCAAGAAGAACAAGGAACCAAGCTGGGTTCATAGAACCGAGGAAAAAAATAAATACATCTACATTTGGGATATAGTTATCTCTCTTTCTGTGTGTGTGCGTGTGTGTGTGTGTGTGTGTGTGTATGTTGGGGGGTGAACATGAGGAAGTCTATCTTTAGGCCTTTGGCTTCACACAGGTTTACCCTGCACACCACAGAGGGATTAGATGGTAAAAAACAGCATTTTCCCCCTAAATTACATCAAATTGTATTGCACCATGTATACATAATACTGTACATCACCCTAATGCGTATCTATCTAACTTTATAATGGCTTTGCAAGTACACAACAAACTTACAGTGCCAAACTAGTAACTTTTAAGCGTGAATTTTGCAGATGAAATCCCTCTATTCTCATGTTCCTCCTGAAATAAGACCAAAGAAGAAGAAGAAAAAGAAAAGAATAACGATTTAACTCGACCATTAAGGACAAAAATTAGTTCTGAAGAAACACGGGAGCAGTACGACAATCTGCAACTTCCCAAAAGCGTCATTTTTTGCAGTGTGCCCACTTAAACGTCTCATTTGCATTTTAGGCTGTTATCTCATTACGTAGTCACCCCCAGGGTGACTTTCCTCACCAGTCAGTGTTGTACACAGACACCACTCGAGCTATGTGTTTGTTCCATAGCGACTCGTCGATATTTGCACTACTTTAGCAGTGCTCACAGAGGCCTTTGAAAAATCCATAAACATAATTAATTTGAATTTGGTCCTGATAAAAGCGAAGGTGGGCCTATGTGCTCACTTACCCCATTTTTTTTTGACTGAAAAAAGTGCTAAATTTGGTTTGTCTTTGCCATATGATAAAATAATATACACATATTTTTGGGATGTAGTCTTATGCCATTGTGTAACAACATTTTCCCGCGGAGAAAAAACGAATCGTCTAAACTTTGTAATCATAATTTTCCAGTTTTCAAATGTATTTCTGTGAAGTTTTTGCAGATTTCGTGACGCTTCGCGTTCGTCAGATGGGCTGTTTATTTGTTTACATTTTAAAGACAAAACAACCCGGCAAAGAAATGTAAAAAAAACCCCAAAACATTTTGGGAAGCTGCCACACATTTTTTCGCCTCAAAGTTGATTCTGTTGTCAGTGCAGACGTGACTATCACGCAGCGTTACTGCATAACTGATAAATGATAAAGACGGCAATTTATTCAAAAGATACTCCACGAGTTTACAAGCCACGTGTGAGCAGAGTGAAGAAATAAAACAAATATATACTTTATTTATTGGCCTCGTCCACAGTGAGAAGTCTGCGCGCTGATGCTGACAAATACAAGTAATTGAAATGCAGTCTAACAAAAATCCATTAAAACAGTCTTAGAATTAAAATGTCAGCAATGGGAATACAACCCAGCAGTGTGAGGTTGTGCATATCATTCTGTAAAGTGAAACGTTTTTTGGTTGTTTATTTACTTTTTAATGAGCACTTGAAACGATAGGTACTCATACAGGAGCCGCAGGTAGATGAAATCCAAAATTTAAAGCCTGTGTGAAAGAGAAAAAAAAGCTATAATCTTACGATCTTATGTTTTAGGCTACTTATGAAACGGTAAAAACACTTCGAAGCTCGGTCCTGGAGAACCGGTGAGTCTGCGGTAATCGATTAGATAATTAATAAAGCAAACTAATCATGAATTTAAAGTTTAAAGGCAGCCATCTCAAACAACGCGGATAAAGACGTATTTTTTAAGCCTACAGAAATCAAAATTAGAACGAAAGCGTCTTTAAACAGTCTTTTACTTTATTTTTAATTGTATTTTTTTTTGTAGCCCACTCAAGGAAAAAAACGTGTTTATTAACGAGTTTATCTTTAAAAAGTAAGCATCGCAGATGGGCTAAAGTTCCGCTTGTCTTGCCTTTGCGCACATATATAAATGATAGGCTGATACTTACATAAATGCATTTAAAGGTTAAATGGTCTATAAAATATAAACATAAAACTTTTATTTTGTAATTATTCCGTTTAAAATAACATAAAAACTGAACAGTGATATATTAAAATATTAGTATTTGTCATCATATTGGCAGAATTTCGAAAACAATACAGTCATTGCTTATCATAAGAATATCACTTTCAATCACATTAGTTGGCTTGCCTCAAAATGCCTCAGTTTTAGATCACGTGGTAAAAGGTGAGTTTAGAGTTTCTTGTTAACCACTACAGAGCTAACTACAAAAATAACTGCAATGATTTTCTGCAATAATAATAATAATTATATTATATTATATTATATTATATTATATTATATTATATTATATTATATTATATTATATTATATTATATTATATTATATTATTATTATTATTATTTTTTTATAAAATTTATCGAGCACTCTGTTTGTAAACGTGCTATAAAAATGAAATTTCCTTACTTACATTATAAGATGTGCAACATTTTCTTACAAACGTCCAAAATTTAGACAAACATTGCATATAAATGTAATTGTAACAAAATACATCCCATCAGCAACCGAAATTATTTAGAGAGACTAATCGTCACGTCTATATTAAAATAAAATTAAGAATTCAAAAATCAAAATTAATACAATGCATTTGAAATCCGAAATTGCATACACAGCGACGTGTACTTTGTTGAGCATGACAGAACACGTGAAAAGTCCAGGAAGATAAAGTTATTTTTCATCAAGAGAAACAGGAAATGGTGGAAGTAATATAGCTGATGAAAATGCAAGACAGAGGACACTTTGAGCTTTTCACAGAGTATGTTAGTGTATTCTTTAAAGCACGAAAAAAGCTCTCCTCGCAGACAAACAAAAAACAAAACTAAAGTCTAAATAAGCTCGATGACCATGTTGGATAATTAGTATTTACTCTGCAACTTAAACTCTTAATACACCCCGAAAGAAATCCGAGCAACAATATACTGATCACCACCTCACTCCTCTCCTTATAGACTCAGAATGTGGAGTGTTTAGGGTCCACAAAGACCTTAACATTATGTATGAGAAAAAAAATCCTCTTCAGAGACTACAAATCCCACTCATCCAGGTGCAAATGAAAAAGTGGCAAACAAATCAGAGCGACACACCCTACCTTCCTCCTGACTGTCCCAAGCTGCTTGAGTGTGTGAGCTGATGTTGCCACTTGTTTGGAGCCGTTTAAAGTCTGGTAAGACTTAAGCAGTCAGGCAGGTGAAAGCGCTGGTGTGGCTAACCACCAGTCCAACCAGGAACTCCTGGATCACGGAAAAGTGCTGCCCAGATGCTGTGAGGTTTGTGGCTGAAAACCCATCCACAGTTTGGCTATCATGAGCTGAGCCAGGAGGAGAGGAGACAGAAGGAAAACAAAAGTAGCAGCGCTTTCATGTTTAAGGCGCAATCTTTTCCAAGATCTGAAGGACTAAACTGGCGCTTTAAATGTGATTAAACAAAGATGAATCCACACACACACACACACACACACACACACACACACACACACACACACACACACACACACACACACACTATTTCACCTTCATTTAGAATGTTAGTGCTTATGTTTACACACCTCTTCCCTATCTGCAGATTTAACGGGCCTCACAGAAGCATGGGATGGATTTTATGACTAATTTATGACCAAACACAAACACCTGAATATCATGACACCTTCTTATTAATCCTCCGCACTCAGCTGTTGGTTTATTCGGCAGAAATTTCAGCATCACAGGAGAAAATTATTACTTGATAATAAAAGAAGAGGAGTATTTTTTTTTTCCTGACTGCTCCTTTAAAACCCAAACCCTTGAAAAACCTCGTTCGAAGCCAGGGAGCCAAGGCAGTATCAGTACCTAACCTTAAAGACTATAAGTACTAATTTGTGGCAGCATCGTGATGAAAAGCTTCATGAGAGCAAAATGTGTGTCAGAACTGCTGATTGCGTTGTTTGAGTGACCGGACTTAAGTTTCACCGACTGATGACTCATTTGCTGCTGAGTAACGTCCACATCCTCACTCAGCCACCACTAGCCTCCCATGTCTTTCAGTTTCTTGCATAAGGATGAAGAGTTACAAACGCTAGCCTAATCCACTATGGTTTCACCCTCCATAGCCACACATGGGCCTGTGGTCTGCCACCCGCTCTGAGTCTTTTTTGGCTGTCTTGTTATCCACTCCCCTCCTCACCGTCGACCTCGTGAATGAGTTTACCCTTGTTCCACTAGAAGAAACGAAGATAAGGTATCCGAGCCTCCATGGCAACGCTGGGCTGAGCGGTATATTGTGTATATATATATACGTGTGTGTGTGTGTGTGTGCGCGAAGGCATGCATGTTCATGTACAGGGCTCTACTTTCACAACCTGAGCGGAGCTGCGCGCACAGGAGTGCTGGTTGGTGGTGGTGGTGGTGGTGTGATGGTGGCGGTGAGCTTGGGGCTGACACATTTCTGCTAACAATCACATCACACACAAGGACCCACATTCCAACTTCCTGATCAACAGTCGTCGTCCTCCTCCCCCCACAGGCACAGCGCTGGGGGCAGCAGTGCAGCAGACTGTATTCAGATCTAGGAGAGCTAAGATTTTATGTTTTTTTTATGAGGATGTTTACTCAAAACCAGACTGACTGTGAGTTTTACTTTTGGAAACCTCTGTTAAATTGAACACATATATTAAATAAAGCAGGTAAGGACTGACAGTTAGATCGAATATTGGAATAATTTAGATTAAAGTGACTGGAAATAAATCGATTGCAGCACATCTGGATCTAGTTCATCTTCACGTGTAGCTGGGCTGTAATCTTATGTGCGCCTCTGTAGCGGTTATACTTCATGTCGTGTATTCTACTGCCCCCTAGTGATCCTTTTATGAGTTCACCATAATAGGTTTTGATGCTGAAATTTATTAACTCACAAAGATTGTTCTGAAAAGGAGAAAATTATTTGATGAGCAACAGTTCTGTGGGCAGAAGTATCTCGTTGATATTAGAGGTCAGATGAGAATGGCTAGACAACCAAAATATGCAGAAGAGCATCTCTGATTGCACAACACTGAAATCTGCAGCAGCAGAAGATCACATCTACTGTCAGCTAAAAACAGGAAACGTAGTTTTTATCAATTCATGAAATTGAATATTAGACGATTAAAAAAAAAAAACACGTTGCATGATCTGATGGATCTTAATTTCTGCTGTGACATTTGGATATTTGGACCAGAATTTGGCATCAGCAACATGAAAGTGTGGATCCTGCTTTGTATTAGATGTTCAGGCTCCTGCTTGTGGTGACCTTAATAGCATTTGGCTCATGTTTAAACATGGATTTCTGAATACTGTTGCTGACCATGTCCATACCTTTATGACCAGATGTACCCATCTTCATATGAGTGTTTCCAGCAGAATGATACACCATGTCACAAACCTCAGCTCTTCTCAGACTGGTTTGTTTGAACATGATAATGAATTCCCTGTACTCAAACGACCTCCACAGTCTCCAGATCTCGATCCAGTAGATCTCCTTTGGGATGTGGTGGAACCAGAGATTTGTATCATGGATCGTGTTGCCAACAAATTTTTAAAAATTGTGTGATGCTGTTATGTCATTAATCTCTGAGGAGAGTGTGTTCACCACCTTGTTGAATACACTAAGGTGGGCATTGACCTGAATGTAAAGTTTAAGTACAGAAAACACTAAATGTATGCAGTTTCATGATTTAATTGATGATTTAATTTAGCAGCAATAGTTAGCAATAGGCCACACAATGTGTTAGGAAGTGAATAAAATGAAGCACGCACATAGGAAACTCATATTTTTAATCAAATATGTACGTATCCATGTAGTTAGTATAAAAATATTCTGAATAGTTATACAAATTACATTTAAAGTGTTGCATCAGAACATAGTGAAGACTGTTGATAGGCTGTGTGATCTTGTGAACTTACAAATTAATAATAATAATAATGGATTGCATTTATATAGCGCTTTTCGGGACCCTCAAAGCGCTTTACAATTCCACTACTCATTCACACACTGGTGAAGGCAAGCTACAGTTGTAGCCACAGCTGCCCTGGGCCAGACTGACAGAATCAGAATCAGAATCAGAATCAGAATACTTTATTAATCCCTGGGGGAAATTATTTTTTGTTACAGTGCTCCATTATAAACCAACATTAAGACAAGACAGACAATACGCTAACAAGAATAGTACAATATATACATATATATACATACATAAGTCACTCATAAATAAATAGCTGGAAAAGAAACGTGTAGTTGTAGCAGTAACCAGTGTGTTAAGTGGATGCGTTGTACAGGGAGATGGCCACAGGCAGGAAAGATTTCCTGTGTCGTTCAGTGGTGCTTTTCGGTAATCTCAGTCTCTCACTGAACGTGCTCCTGTGACTGACCAGCATGTCATGGAGTGGGTGGGAGGTGTTATCCAACATTGTCTTTATAATAAGCGAGACTGCCATCGGCCCCTCTGGCCATCACCAGTAGGCAGTAGGTGAAGTGTCTTGCCCAAGGACACAACGACCGAGACTGTTCGAACCGGCAACCTTCCGATTACAAGACGAACTGCCAACTCTTGAGCCACGATCGCCAAATTAAAGAAAAGGGCAATAAAGAAAAGCTTTAAGGTTTTATAGCAACAAAGCAAATATGCACAGTGCAACTTCAGATTAACTTGTGATTAAAGTTATATCCTTAAACCTGGTGTGCATTATACTGCTTTGAATCTGAGTTGTCAAGATATTTGTCACACACACACACACACACACACACACACACACACACACACACACACACACACACACACACACACACACACACACACACACATATATATATTCAAATACGGACCAGACACAGTCATCTGACTGCCTACAAATCTGCGGTAATGAGAATAGGAGTCGTGTAGGGTGGTCTGCTCCAACACGGGCGCATTGACAAACCTGGAGGTCTGTTGGCCATCACGTCTCACTTCGGTGAGGTCAAAGCACCTTCAATTCTGACACGTTCAAATGCACAAATTATGACTGTCAAATCCACAAGTTGTGCATTAGGTACTTCCTTTGGCCTGTCTGAACCCTTGGTATGTCCAAGAATGGTCTGAAATACTGGTAAGTTATTTTCAAGCCCACAAGAGGGATAAAATATACCATTGAAAAAAAAACCAAAACAAATCCCCGAAACACTGCTGCATATTAAATGCATGTGTTGTGTTTAAGGTTTCTTTATACACTCTGAGTGTGACTGGGCTGACAATTGCACCAAATCTATCCCCATAGGATGTCCATTTCACACTTTGCCTCTCCAAAACATGAAAT
This sequence comes from Perissodus microlepis, assembly GCF_051167445.1. Taxonomy (NCBI): domain Eukaryota; kingdom Metazoa; phylum Chordata; class Actinopteri; order Cichliformes; family Cichlidae; genus Perissodus; species Perissodus microlepis. The sequence goes on from NC_140467.1 coordinate 43,371,074, forward strand.
GGACACGTATGCAGAAGTTGCATTACTCCATGCAGTAAACTGCAGTAACAGCAGGGTGGAGATAATATATTTAAAGCAGTGAAGTTGGTAGTAAGCAAAAAATGTATGTAATACATTCCAGGGTCCTTAATCATCAGAAACCATTAAGCTAGGTGGCAAATGTGTATATACATGTAAATGTGTGGGAATAGTGTCGGTTTAAATGCTTCCCTGTGTTTATTTTCATGTTGGTTTAAAAAAAAAAAAATCTCCCTCTGCTGTTACTGCAACTTACTGCAACTTTTGCATGCATGTCCATTTCACGTTTTTTAGCGGCAAAGTGTGAAATGGACACGGTGGACCGGCATGTCTATTACATGCCTTGCTGTGATATTGGGTTGCTCATTCATACAACATCAAAGTAATAGATGAGCATTTAAACGACAGAAATGTTTCACCTTTTTCACTTTCTACAATAGAAATTTCTTCATTTTTTATTTTTATTTATTTATTTATTTTCACAGCTGGTCCATATAGTTTAAAAAACAAAAAAGGAAGAAAAGAATTTTAAAAAAGGAAAAGCTAAGCAAAAACTTTCTTTTATTATTAGAGGACAACCTGGACAGTGAGCTACTTTTTCACACTTTTACACATTTCTTACCTACAATTTAGTCCCAAAGAGTCGTGCTGTCAGACTTCTTCCATTTACTATAGAATAATTTCTTCATCATATAGATAAACTGAGACGAGCTGCTGAAATAGAACCTTTTTCTTATATGAACATAATTAAGGGATTTAATGTGTAGTTAAACTTCTTTACACTGGCAGAAAGGGGCACAGGGCTGTTTTTTAAAAGTAAGAATATTTTTTTTAAACTAATCAAAGGTAATTTGGAAAATAATACGGTAATCATTCTTTCCACGAGGGGGTGGTAAAGACACCTAAAAGCTGTGAAGAAGAAAAAGAAGAAGAAGAAGAAGAAGAACGCAAAACTGATGATACTGGTGGGAGAAGAAGTGTGGGATACAAGAGCATGAGTTTGAACTCTGCAGGGAGCACAAAGTCAAGTTGTTTCTTCTTTTGGAAGACTCTTGTTTACTTTGAATCTAATACTAGAATCACAAGACATTTTTATGCTATGTTGATTCATCATAGGGTACTTTTTTCATATTAACAGTTATTGTGAAATTGCAGATAAATAAGTATCAGATTCTGTTCTAACTCTTTCCCTCTGGTACGGGCCACACAGCACAGTTTCTATCCATAGGCCGTCACCCTGATGAACACTTAGGACACTCACATTTGCTGTATATTCTGCTTGCACATATTTATATACCACACACATATATATATATATATTTTTAAGTCAATCCGTATATATATATATATATATATATATATATATATATATATATATATATATATATATATATATATATATATATATATGTATGTATGTACTGTAGTTATCCATCCCTTATTTATTCCATGATTTATTCCAACATCTTTGCATTCTGCACCATAGATATGTGTTTTAACGTCTGTGTTGTTGTCAGTATTGTCTGCTGTCTGCTATGTTCTGTACACTGTGTGCACATCCTTGGTACACCTTCTGAAATCAGTTTTACAAAGGAACAACAACAGCATCCCGAAAAGGCAAGTTTTTTCACTAGTGCTGCCTTGGCCATCTGCTGGTCAAGTTAAGTTATAACTATAACTACAAGGAATATATTTACAGAGATGCTAAGGAGCAGTTGTGGCCTTCCAAGATTCATTTAGGCAACACACAGTCTGTTAAAATTTGCTGCTGACAATTCAGGTGTTTTTCCATTTTCATCGAGGGGCAACAAAACAATACAACACTTCCACACAGCACACACTACAATAATAATCTAAACAAAAAGCACACATAAACAATGACGTTGCACTGAGATAGGGACTTTAAAACCCAATCTGAATACCTAAAACAATCACCTATGTTTTTCTTTTTTAGAACAAAACAGTCCTCAATAATACACCAACATATCAGGGAGACACTGATACTGGCTGATATCTGCCCCAGTAATAGGAACTTGGCTATCATGAAATAAAATGCACTTTAGAGATTATAATGGCATCTGATGTATCACATGAATTTCACACTGACTCCTCTTTTATCCTTTTAGGGGTTTTAATGAGAATGGAAAATAATGTAAATTAAAATAAGCTGAGTAACTTTAGAAAAGTTGTTCTTCAGCTCCTCATAAATATATTCGAACATTTAACTGCTCCAATGTGGCACTTCAGATGCCTCAGCAAACTTTTACATTTGTTTTATTTGCTGACAGGACTATTGCAGTCAACAGGGCAGATAATGGCCACTATCGATGTTTGACCGATATACTTTTGCATCATTATGTTCCTTCATTACAAAAATGTCTATAGGGCTAAATATTGAAAACACTGTAACAAAAATGATTAGAGGAAGCTAAGCAAATATAATAATAAATTATCATGCCATATTTGACCTCTGACCTCTGCTTCATGGTCAGTAGATTGATCTGAATGTCAAATAGCTATATAGAGATAATAAAAATGACAATAAGGTTTCAGACTGACAAGAACATGTTGGCATGGGGTATTTTTTCGGTATAGTTAAATAATTTTATTATGATTTTGTTATTTGTGTTACAGTAACCGGATTTAACTATTTCAATATATGTACAGTGTTCCGAGTAAATATATTTTTGGAAAACAAAATAAAGTTGAAATAAAAACAAATAAAAATAATTGTGCTCAAAATTATGGCAAGTATAGTAAAATTGATTTTAACAGGGCAAATAACAAAAGCCTGCATTTTGCACCCATTTTTATTGCGATACAAACTATGTATGTTAAAAACAAATAAACCCAGAAAAAAATGAATATATACAAAATACAACACTATTCCTTTAAAAGTAAAGTGAGCTGCGTTGGTCGAGGTTTCTGTCTATCTGTTCATGCTCTCTGTTAGATCATCTGATGCTCACCCTTTATGCTTTTTTTTTTGCTCCAGTTTTTCCACCTCATGTTTGATCTTTTATCATGTTTGCTTCTTTGTACTTCAGTTTAATTTCTACAAAACTGGTTTTATCTTCTGATGGGTTTTCCTGTCAGTTCTTTTTTTTTTTTTTTTTTTTTAAATTCGATTGCTTAATAAAATTCCATTCTGGGATTGTGTGGGGATTTTAAAGAAAGCTCACACCCAGCTTAGAATGTTGTCATGTCAAGTCATGTATCATATAGTGGAATTTGTAAAAGCCAAACAGTCACTGAGGTCATTAGATTTTGTTAGATTTTTTTGCCCCTTTCCCCTATTTTTTTTTTTTTTTTTTTGGTAACTTGATCTTGTCTTTGTTAAGGCACATTTCCCGGGTAAGGCCCATGTGCTACATATTGGTCAATGGAAGCAACCAATGTTTTGTAATGAACTGAGACTTATTCTCACTCCTCATCCAGGTGCAGAGGAAGCACATATGAAATCTGAAGTATTTTGACTTGGAAAACAACTTGGAAGCATTTCATTATACAACTGGCCACTAATAGTGTCATTTCCTAATATTTAGCATGTAATTATTCTGAATTTATTAAGTTATTAGGGATATGGGCTATGTTGTAGAGCATATTTTGAGGTGCAGGCTGTAGTCTCAGGACATGCTATATAATAATAAAGCCTGGATCCTTAATACAGTAACCTGTAGTTACAATTAGAGAGGGGGAAACATTGTTTTTCTTTAAAAGATAATCAATACATAAAAAATGCTTAAAATGTTTACAGTTAGAGATCCTACGTTTGCTGACATTGAGTTAATACAATTCTTTCTTCAGTGTTTCCTGGATCAGTGATTGCCCCACAGCTTCAGTGGAGATTATTTCCAGTCACTTGTTTTAATAAAAGGTGTTTTCCCCTGGATTCAGTTCATTGTCTTCCACCAATTTACACACAATACTCCATGGCAAAAAAGAAACATGTTTTTGGAGTGTTTTATAAACTGATGAGGGCTAATGTGCTCTTGGGCACTTTTGGTATCTGACCAGTTTTCTTGTAGATCTGTGCATAAACACTGTCCTTGCTTCAAGATCTAACCACAGTTTTCTCAGACTTGTGGCTTAAATTCCAATCATCACACCTTCAATTGTGAAGTCTACCTTTCCTAATTATGTCTGGTGATTTCAGCTGGTCACTGGTCTACAGGCCATTAATAGGCTCTTTTCTGAATGCTTTCAATCTTTCAGTTTTAATAAATCCATAAAACATATTTTTGTTTAAACGTTCTTTGTAGATTGATGAGAAAAAAAGGACCTCAAAACTTTCTGAATGAACTTTCGTTTTTGGTGACTGTGGATGAAGGGCTAATTTTACTTTCATCTGTGCAGCATTTTTTTCCAAAACAGCTCTGGCTTATCCAGATGTTTTGCTCTGCAGTCACTGACCTCTGTGATGAGTCATAGGTTTCCTTCTAGACTGTGTCAATGCACAGTAGAACCGTGCTTTTGTGTGGTTTTGCCTTGCATTTCTGGTCAGCCAATGTTCACTTTCATGTACAGGTATTTCATTGTATTGTTAGTTAGCATGAACTGTAGCTCTGACTTTGACATTTATATGTTATGGACAACTATTCCTTCACAAATGAAGCACTCTGCTGTAGCATCTTCATGATTATGTTTTTCAGGATATTCCCAGTACTTATGTATGTCTCTATGTGGCCTTTAGTGAGTGTACTAAAAGAGTACTTAAGTATATGGGTGCTCCGTTGTTTACATATTGAAACAGCTCTTAGTTAAGTTGAGCAGGGGGCTTGTGCTTGAAAAAACGACCAGAAATCCCTTGGGAGATATTGACACAGAGATGGGAGTGCAGAGCAAGAATCAGACTATGCAAACAGGAGACAGTGCAAGCTTCTTTTTTTTTGCCTTCCATCATTACACTGTAGGTAATGGATGGGTTTGCAGTGCTGACAAAGAACCCAAGTCTATTTTGGAAGTGCTGCATGTTAAACTTTATGGAGGCATAGCAGAGAAGACTCATTCTGCATTCCCTTTTAACTAACAAGGAAATATTGTCATAAGCAAGGTGAGAACAAAAAAAAATCTATGCCACTGTTGCACATGCAGTTTCTGGGTGTATGACAAGTGTTCGCAAAGACGTAACAGGTGCTAGAATAAAGTTTTGCTCATTGAGTTTTTATATTAAATTCCACACTCAGCATCAAGATCTGTGTTACCTTCTTACAGAATGAAGCTGAAGCAAAAGTCTGTGTGCATCTCTACCAACAGGCCTGTGATGTCCAACCTTTCTGTCAAGGATCACTGGTGATGAGTGTTGTGTTTACAACTCTATCCAAGAGACCGAAAAGCTGATTTTACAGTGGAAGAGCCTCTATAGTCTCCAAGACCTTAGAAGATGGGTCAGGTCAGGAGTGTTACCAGGAGCATTGCTCTTGTTTTGTTTGGCATTCACAGAGTTTGTGCAAAGTGAATGCACTCCCAAAGGACAGACTGTCAACACTAAGTAATGCCTTTAGACATCCGAGGAAAAACATTCAGTAAAAAAGCCTGAATTGCTCAGTGCACAAAACCTCCATATTACAAACTTGCTCTTTCACAGTATGTTGAAAACATGCAAGTTTCTTTTGTTCCTCCAACATAAGGTGGCTCCTACCAACTTTATTTTGCAGTTTTGGGTCCAGGTAACTTCACCTTCTTCATTAAAGGGAAATTCAAGTTGAAGAATTGATATTTTAACATGTGGAAGAGATTGAGCATGCATTGCAAATGTTCACAAAACAGAACTTCCAGGGAATGTTCCAAGTGTGGGAGGAGCACTGGGAGCTGTGTATTTGTGCAAAGAGGGAGACTACATCAAATGAGCGGCCGAATTTAAATCCACTGTGGTTTTTGCTTTTTATGTGTGCAGGCACATAGATTTTAAAATATTACCAAAAATAAAGAACAGTGCCGCTATAGGTGTGGTGTCTCAGTCTTGTAAAAGATGACACGCATCCTGGCAAAAATAAAATACAAATGAACCCATGTGTCAAAAAATACTGATACTGAAACGCTGATATGACAGAAACACGTTTAAAAAAAAGATAACTAGGATAAAATGATAAATAAAAAAAAGAAATGAATCTTTTAAATTAAGGAAAAAAAATACTTTGGAAACACTCATACAGCACACATAAACACTGAACTCTGCAAATGATAAGAAGTGGGAATAGCTTATCGCAGACTATAAAAGATCAGCTTGTTTGCAGCAGTTCAGCCTGCAAACACCCTCAGAATGATGGTTGTGGGAATGTGACAGTGCACTCTAGTGGCTTAGTACCTGAAATACAAGCAGAGGGCAAAGTGAAATGAAGGTGATACAGTGCCACGAATGTGACAACAAGAAATTTGGGTTAATGAATGGGACTGATAAAATATTCATTATTAATATTGCATTTACAACTGTAATCGTGACAGCCGGTGTAATCTAACCCCAACGAAGCAGCGATCCGATTTTAACTTCTGATTTTAAGCCAGAGTTGTTTGATGCCAGACCCTAATTAAACATTCACCACAGTATTGTCACACTCTGAAAGTGTTTGTGATTTATGTCTAGTTTACCTGTGACACATTTCTGGCTACCAGTATGCTCAGATCATGCCATGATCAGTTTCTAATGATGAATATGTGTTTACAATCAAGAATCGTTGCAGGGAGTTGTGCTGGGTGTTCCTGTTTTTGTTCAGTGTGCGGGCCCTCAAACAGCATTGAAGAAATATTTTTCTGTGATGTGGGTTTCAGTGATACGCCCTGAGGCAACTGCGCAGGCAAAAAAAATACGGAATGAGGCAACTGTGGGTTAGACTATCACTTCATTTCAAAGCGCTACAAGATCATACAATAAAATATACAGACCAGCCCAGCACACTAGTCACGCATGGTTTTCTTTAAGCCTTTGCACACTCAGTAAGAAATAAAATACCAAGTCTCACCTTTAATTAGAGTCGGCCTAAATCAGGGGTGTCAAACTTACGTTAGAGATGTGGTCCAAGTCAATAAAACAGTTGCTCAATAACCTAAAGGAAACTTCTTTGGGTTTAATGAAACCACCCATTTACAAAACAGGTGATGAACAGCTTGTGATCGCTTAAGAAATTGGAATGCGCTTTAAACAGTGTACATGTATATGTACATGTATGTTACAATTTTCACATCACAGTAAAGCTGCAAAAGCCAAAAGATAAAGAAAGAAAAAAAAAGAGAAGGACAGAATAAAAGTACAAGAACTTGTGATTCAAACAGCTCTTCAAGATCTAAAAATGCTGACCTTTAGATACATTGCCACCCCTGTGTAGTAACACTGGAGTCCTCAAACAAGGAATGGGAGTCTATTTTATTGAAAAATGTAATATTACAGACTTCTCTGTTAATATGACAATTTGAAAAACCACCCAGAGAGCTGGATTGGACCTTTCAGTTGGCCCACATGCCATATGTTTGACAACATCCTTTTTAAGTGTGCGTGGGTTATAACTCTCTTAGCACAGGGGAAATGTCAATAGTTGCTGACTGGCCAAAAATTGGGTTTATTTAAAGAAAAACTAGAAACTGACAAATGAGGTAGTCCTGTACATGACCAAAAAATCCATCAAAGATAACTGTGATTTATTTATAGCTTGGGTATATATGGATTCAAATAGAACTGACACACTGCTGTTTACTGATGTTGGGAACAAACGAAATGAATGGAGAGATGTGTGGGAGGCAGCCTGTGTGTTCAAATTAGCTACATTCATCAAAGCCTGACAGAGACAAAACCAAACATGTTTGTAGAGTGAAGACGTGGAACATCCCAAGATCCTAAAAAAAGAAAGAAGAACAGATGAAACAGTAAAGTGCAGAAAATGAATCTTTGGGTATGTGTAGCTGTAAAGCACTTCACCTTGTTTCCAGAGTAAAGAGAGTTGGGTGGTTTCAGCATCGTTCAGATGCAAGCGATCACTGGTGTTACTACTGAGAATCAATGTGGCTGCTTTAAGAAGATGTGCATGTCTTCTCTGTCACAGCCTTCATCTTATAGATAGATGATGGGTAAAAATATGAAAGAGCCATAAATCTCCAAAAAGGAGAACCTGGAAATGTGATATCAATTTACAAAGATGGAGTGAAAAAAGCTGCTGTCACGCAGCCACCAACATTCAACACAAATGAAGTGCATGTGTGTTTGTGTGTATGTTTCCGTGTGGGTGGATAGCTGCGTTACTCACAAGAAGGTCATCACATGTAAAATCACATGCAAATGTGTATTTGTTTAAATGCTATACTCTGTATATTTACTCTGTATACGTGGGATTCAGGCTTGTGCATATGCTGTGACTCCACTCCTGTATTTACTAGTGTGTGTGTGTGTGTGTGTGTGTTTCTGTGTGTCTGTGCGTGTGGTGAACCTTCTTTTTAATCTGCCAGCCAGTGGTTGTGTATGAAGTGCTGCTGACGGTGGAGACTATTAGGTCTGTGAAAGGAGAGTTTTCTGTCTTCTCCTGTTCCCCACAGCTCATTTAAACTTCCATCTCACGGTGGAGATTAAACGTCTTCTCTTAGAAGGAGGGATTCTGTGGCGAGATTTCGGCTCCATTTAAGAAACTCGAATGAGTGAAAAGCATGTAAAGAACCCATTTCGTAAAAGACAAGAGAGCGGCAGTGGGTTTGCATGTGCAAACAATGTATCATGCCTCACACGAAATACAGTACCACACATGTGGCCTGGTTTTCCTATTGATTTGGAAATCTACTTTTAGGGTTTGCAGATGCCATGTACACATACCACAGGGCAAAAAAGTTTGTCTTATATGTTATTAATTAAAAGAAAAAAAGTTTGTAATTTTTCATATTTCTACATAAAACATCATAGGAAAAGACCGGGTAAAACCAGTTAAAGAAATCAAACTATTTAGCAATTTACTTGTGAACACTGAGTTCATTTGAAGGTAGAAATAATTGTCATTTAATGCATGACATTAATATCAGGTATGAGTGAGTGCTCTAAAGAACAGAAATCTTGTTTAAAGTCTAAACTTCACAACACACTGAGCGAGTCTGGTATTTATTTCTATTGGAAAGGTTTACAAACCTTTTCCTGCATCTGTAAATCTTGTAATGCTCAACAATTAATTTATGTTCATTAGAAACATTCAGTTGATAAAAAATAATTTTCTGGATTTTCCAAACTTAAAATTTGGAAATTAAGCCAGAATAAAGAATGGTGTAGTTTCTTCTTAATTTAATAACATGCACACATTATACTTTGGAATGTTTATATGCATCCTTACATTTATCTTTAAGAAATCAGCTTTGAAATGATACACAAATACAGTAGATCAAAAGACAATGTATTAATGTTAAGTTGAATACTTAAAAACAATTAAGTCATTAAGACGTTTTGAATCACTTAGGATCCGACGGGAGGAACCATTATTATGATTAATATTTAGTTATTTAGTCCTTTGCATTAACACTACATTTGAATGTGATGATAACATGGGCATAATTATTAACTCATATTCCATGATAAGTTGTTCACTTCAAATGTTGACTTAATCAAAGTATTATGTTGCGTTAAGGCAAGCATTATATACTTGTAATGTGACAAATAAGGATTTGTCTACAACTGGTTTAATCTATTTTCTATACTTACTTACAGGCTTGTATTTCAGTAATTGAACATTTCTGACAATTTGATGGCTTATGTAAAAACTTTTTGCTACTTTAAGTAAACAAAAACTGAATAACTATTTCATAGAAAGTTTTAAAAAAATTCTTTATAGCTTCACAAAATCCCACAAAAGCCAGGAAAATCTTATCTATGTGCCTTTATAGTGAAAGGTAAACATACTGAATCTCAGTGACATGGCATACCTACTGGTATTATCAGAGAAAAAGTTGCCTTGCACATTGTGTAATATGATCTGACCAGATTCAACTGCAGATTCTTGCACTATCATGTTCTTGAGCGAGCCATGACACACCTCCACAGCCCCGGGGTAACACATTGTGATGGAGTAGACAGCAGTAGACATGGAGAATTTCACTGACTGACAGGTAGGCAAATTTAGAAAGCTGCAAAAGTCTCAGATCAATGCAACTTGATCCTCAGAGGTGAGATTATGAGCAACACCTTCTCACAACAGAAGTCCAGGGCACTCGTCCCGGGCTTGTTCCTTTAAAACAAGCAATCACGCAGCTAGGTCTCAGTCTTTCATCCCACAACTGCTCTGGAACGTTTCAGTATCGTCTTCTTTTCAATATTTGTTTAAGCCTGACACGCAGTGTTATTATATTTTCCTTCAGGCAACAACTTACATAACCACACAAAGATCATCTAGAATACTTTCTATTCATCAGTTATACCAAATGTAGTTGTCCACATTTTCTGTGACACCATAAATTGCATGCATCTACAGATTCAGTTGCACGTAAGACAGAAAATAGAATATGGGTGTGACGTGCAAGGCCAAACCCTTCAAGAGTCAAACCACTGAAGGTATTTTCCTTCCCTGCATCTAACCACTTTGCCACTAGATTGCCCACAATGGTTTTTGCACTTTCTTTCCATCTATTTTTAAAATAATGTGTCCAATCTCAGTTGCCCCTTTGTCTTAAGCTGTCTATAGAAAGAAATTATTTGTACCTCTCTATGTAAACCAATACAGTGAACACAGGAGAAATATATTTCTATTCCTCGAGAACAAGATTGTGAGCAAAAGATGTTTAAGTGAAATTCACACTCCAGGTCTGTTTTGCATGTTTTGCCAGAAATTGAGCAGGAGACTGCAGGTTGAGAATAGTGTGTCACTGTATTTGATAACTTAAAATACTAAAGTGCTACAAGTAATTCTTGAAAAACGGCATTATCTGAAATTAAAAGAAAAAAAGAAACACCATTTAATAATTTTGTTTGTATCAAAACTGTAACTGCAGTAACGTTCCTTGGACACTAGAGTGCAGTGCCACCACATGAAAAAAAGGGAAGTGGACATGAAAAATAAACTTATTTAGGAAAATTTAAAAGAAAAAAATATACGTTTTTTGTTATTTTTACATGAGAGGAAAACACCGATCTTTCCTTTTCGTGGCAATGCAAGTTGCTAAGTTTAAACATTTTCCCCAATTCACTCATACCATTTGAGGTGCTTCAAGAATGACACGGAGGAGGGTGTAGATCAGGGGTAGGCAACTCCAGGCCTCGAGGGCCGGTGTCCTGCAGGTTTTAGATGTTTCCTTGATCCAACACAGCTGATTCAAATGGCTAAATTACCTCCTCAACATGTCTTGAAGTTCTCCAGGGGTCTGGTAATGAACTAATCATTTGATTCAGGTGTGTTGACCCAGGGTGAGATCTAAAACCTGCAGGACACCGGCACTCGAGGCCTGGCGTTGCCTACCCCTGGTGTAGATCCACTAACATCATGTTCATTAATGATGAAGCGACGAACAACCAAAGTGTATCAAATGTAACTGAGTTGTATAGTACATCAAATATATGTACTATTTTGGGATTCAAACTACAATAATACTCTTTAGTGTTTGCAAAAATAAATAGAAAGGAAGCTTCTGTCCACCATTGATTTTTTTTTCCATGTCATTCATAAGTCAAACCTTTGGGTTATTATCTCAAAATTTTGACTTAATAACTCAAAATTTCAAGTTATTTTCTGAGAAGTTTATTTTTTGTGTGGAAACAAGTTTCCATAGATGCACATTTGTGAACACGATTTTTATCATTTCAAAAATTACTATTTGCACAAAATATTCAGGTGGTACTTGACTGCACCAACTTGCAATTAGATTAGTTGTGATGTTTCTTTTTCTTTTTACAATTTCCCTTTGCATGTATACTCAAAGTCATACACATATTACACATATACTCATAAATACATGTAGAACTGTGAAACGGCAAGAATCTAGTCTCGAGAGAAAGGTGTAACTCAAAGCAAGCCACTATTTCTCTGTTTCTCTCTGGGTGTGTGTGTGGAGAACAATGCGTTATTAACAGACTCCTGGGCTTTTAAAAGAAGACCAAAATTACAACAGCATATATAAAACCTTTATGATGCAAATAACATCCAACAATGAAAGATTTAAAAGTTATCATTTTTCTTGTATAACTCCACGTAGGCCACAAGTTAGACTATAGTGTGACTGGGCCACTTACTGCTGAAAAAATATATGCAGATTTAAAGATTCGGTTTGCAGTAAATGTAGATTAATATACTGGTTATAGTGCTAATTATTATAAATGATTACAATGATATTGTGAATACTGAGTCCTTGGACATGATGTGAAAGATTTGATCAACTGTACTATATGATAAAAAATATTTTTCATGAAATGTTATATAAAAAAGCAAAGAGTTTAGCATTTCCATTTCTATTTTTTGTATTAATTTCTAATTGTATACACAAACATACCTATTCTGCAAATTCAAAGATCAAGCTGAAATTCATTCTCTGAATTATTATTGTTGTAATTCAACTTAAGCATGTTTTTTCGTTTAAGTGTGGTTCAAATATTTCTTTGGCAGTGGACACTGAAGGTTTTCAAGTGACCACTAGATGGCATAACTGGCTCGTACATAAAAGCGACCTGTTGAGCCTCTTCACTAAAGGCAACTCTAGGAAACTTCTAATACTTCTAATACCGTCTTCTAATACCAAACTGTTATAAGTTCAGGCTATAATATAGGCCTTTGAGCAAACCGGTACAAACTAAATAAATACATAAAAATAAGGGAACATTTAAATCATATCGCGATGAATGAAATGTTAGAAATAAGTTCTATTAACAGCCAAATTCAGTAATAACAAAATGACTTTACAAAGGTAAACGAAAATCATCAATTCTTTGAGGGCTTTATTCCAGAAAGAGATGCATAAATAGAGTGTTCCCTAAATATTTTTTTATTTCTGCACTTTATTTAAAAAAAAAAAACCCTCTGTCTGTCTGTCTGTCTCTCTCTCTTTATATATATATATATATATATATATATATATATATATTTAACTCGGGTAAGTAGCCAGGTATAGTAGTTTACATGCGGTACTTTTGTTACTGTCACTGTTTATTGTTCATCATCATGCACTGTTATATTGTTATATTGTTATATGTCCCTTACAGTATCTGTGGTCGTTCACGTGGGTTGGGGCTATCAAACGCACAGCTTTTATTTCAGTGTGTTTGTGTGCTACTTTTGTTGTATTAAACAAAGTCATTACACACTCCTTTATTAGCTATTAAATGTCACAAATTATTGAAATTACAGTAGCTGTATGTTCAAGTCAAACAATCGTTATCACTTTATCACTGGCCCCTCAGAGAGCTCTCACCCAAGATTTGTCATTTGGCCTAGTGTGCAGTTAATAAACCTGCGCTGTAGCCGCTTGGGGGCGTCGTATCTAGGTACTATTACAGACGCATTGTCGCCTTCCGTGCAATAAAATGGCAGATATGCTCATCGAAGGCGCCAGGTGAGCAATAAGACAGGCCAATTGAGACAGTTTGTATGATGTCTACACCTATTCACTAGCGCCAGGTTTGCTACATATTAACCAGACAATATACAAATATCGTGTCGCTGATAAACTCACGACACGAAGAGCAATATAGAGGGTAATCAAGGGATGTCGTAGTCTTAGTCTCTGTCCGAAAGTAACACACCTTCACCACGCTGGCTCATCAGCAGTGTCAGTTTCATGTGGCTCCTCTAATGCCGCCCTTTTCCTTTTCTTTTCTTTTACTAAACCGAAACCAAATTGCGGACCTGTTTGGCCAAAATGAACTTTTTCGAGATGCGATATTAAATCCAAAAATTGCTGGCCTGAAAACCCCCAAATTCTCATAGCTTGTAAAATTATTTCAAGATTTTCTTTTAAACTGCACCACCTTTCTTTCAGATTTCCACAAAAAGATTAATTCATAGTACATTTGTAAAACTCTAGCCTGCATTTGACGTCAAGTGAGACCCATAAAAACGGCGCTGAATTACACCGTGAGGCCTCTTATCCAGGTAGCCATCCCAGGTTCTGACTTATCTTAATTTGACATTTTGAACACAACCTAGACTATTAGAGACTTCACTCACCTTCACAGACTAATCAAAAACATGGTGGCAGAAAGTTTTGGGACTGTATCGCACAATCCCAGCCTTCTACAGGATGGTATGCGAATTTAATTGCGAATTGTAGTTTAAAATAATTCTCCGCTGTATTGGATAAAACGAGGAAAAAAGAAGAAAGAAAAGAAAAGAAAAGAAAAGAAAAGAAAGGCATTTCGACATTTTATTGAAACTTTCAAGAACACGATGTCGATGTTGTAAACTAGACATAACTCCAATACAACATAACCCACTGACAACTTAAGAAACACAAAAAGAAACCTTCATTTTTTCGAGTATGCGGCACTTTTAAGATCAGACTCGCAAAGTATGTTAATAACAGAAAGATTGTCCACTTTTTTTCACACTTCAACAGCACTTTTTTTTCTTTTAAAAACCCTTCTCCAAAAATAATATATACGTTTTTTTTTCAAGCCATTGGTGCAGTGCGTTGTCGTTTTTTCATTCGTCTTAAACAGTAGGACTTCACACACGAGGACAGGTGAAAATACAATGGCACATGAGTGTGAATAACTAGCTCAGTGGATATTTGGGAAGGGGGTAAATTCCATATTTTAAATGGGGTATAAATGCAGATGGCAACAAAAAAGGATAATAGTCCACAAACTATCTTTACACAGGTATATCGACAATAAATTAAGAACAGATCCCTAAAAACAAACTACTCAGTTGTATTTACAAGCAATAACAATATGAAATAATTACATAAATATTTTATATATTCCTATTTACAGCGATGATCAATACCACCTTTCATTTTCATTTCTTTTTTCTTTTTTCTTTTATATTTACTTTAAATTCCTGCTTCCCTTTGCCTGCATGCCTGGGTCACACACTTGTCTCGGAGCACCAGTCATTTCAGAATCTGCCTATTCTCATTAAAAAAACGCATGAAGAAAAACTATTTTTTTTCTTTTCTTTCTTTCTTTCTTTCTTTTTTACAGTTCATAACCTAATTGAAAATAAAATTAAATGAATACGTGATAATTATATTCAAATGGAATATTTTCCCACAATTTTTCGTTTAACTTTTTTTTAGTGTTGAAATGACATTCGGTTTCTTTTAGAGGGCATGCAACGTTTTCAATGAATTAAGAGCGTACAACAAAATACAGCAGTCTTTCAAAGGTAGGTCAAACGGTAGTGAATGCAGATAAGTCAAATCAAATCAGAGTGCATATTGAAAAAAAAAACACTTCACCCCCCATGTGTGTACAATAACGTTAGGAGACAGGACACAGCAGCAACTTCTCCTAAATCTGTAAGTCACACCCATGCCAGCGATTCAGTTTCAATACTTGTACGGTATTCATATGACAGGATACGAGTGATGTTTAATTTAACAAAAAAAGAAGAGCAAGAGAAAGAAATATACAGATCAGATGATTATTAAACAAAGTGCATTTCAGAAACGAAAAAGGTCCAACAGTTCACGGTTTGAGCTTTTCTTTAAAAAAAACCCTGCATTAGTCTACGAGGGTCAGTGATGTCATCACCTTCAACGTGTCGATGTGTTTCTCTTTTCAAGACAACAAAACACCCCATAAGAAGCAGAATTGAAAACAAACAAAAAAAATCCTAGGGGGACCCGCTCCGTGGCCTGTCTTGGTTTGAGTCGAGTCCACTGACCAGGCGCTGAATGCTCTGAAGCTCGTTGGCCGCGTCTTTCTCCGTGCAAGTCTTTGGGGACATGGAGACCGATCCGGAGGATATTGTGGACGAATGACTGGTAACTTCCGACGTGGAATCCAGGGTGACAGCGGACACTGGGCTCGCTGGTACGATGCCTTCCCCTTTCAGCTCGGCCCCGCCGCTGCCCATGGAGGGCATGGCAGTGGTGAGCAGCGTGCTGTCCGGTACCGTCATCGGGAGAGAGTAGGGGCTGTACCTGAGTCGGGGACGGACTGCGTTCAGGAAAGGGTGTCGGTGCACCGTGGAGGAGGCAGCAGACGAGGCTGCCGCGGCTGCTGCCATGTACGTGTACGGATAAGGGAATAAATTGCCAAAGGGAGACATGGCAATGCCCTGCGGGTAAATGGGAGAAACTGAGAGTGAGCCACATATCACACCGCTGATCACACCATTCAAACACTTCTAACAGAGTAAAACAACACGTGAGTCTCCCCAAAAAAGAGGGGAAAGGCAAGAGAAATGCATTTGAGTTATGATTTCCCCAAAATTTAAAAGCTTCATTTTATCACACTTCATCGAATCTGCTTGGAGATTTTACGTTCACTGATCCAGAACGAGGATTTGACTTGTAAAGATCGTAGTAGCTTCCATGAATTACAAAATATTCAGCCGGAAAGCTTTACGATCCACTTGTTTAAGAATTAAGAAAAATCGGGTTCCCTGATGCTTCCGCTAAAGAAACCACAAGGCTTGCTTTGACAATAAATAGGGGGAAATAGACACTTTGTTGTCTATTAAAACATAATGATCTTTCCTTATTTGAGTTATTTTTCCTTATTATTTCTCACCATTGTGGCTCTAAAATACTAAAATTATAATAATAATGACCTTTTATGAAAACAAAACTAGCAGAAGAAATGTTAAAAAGCTTTTTGTAAGGTTGCCTCAAATCCAGCCTTTTTTAACCAGACATAGTTACTCCAGAATTAACAACAAGAGTCCAAAGTGAAATCTAGTAAAACCATGCCCACGACACCGTGCTCAGTCAAAATACAGCTGCATGACTTCACTTCGAATATTAGCCCATTTGGCCTTAAAACAAAATAAACAAACCCCCGCAAGAACAATACAGCCGCACACGCACAACCACACACACACTTTCTCAAATCGTGTTCACGCTAACTTATGACCATTAAATGCATAGTATTATCTCACACGATATTAAATCTGGGCCTAGTCGGCTGTGTTGAAATGCCAATCACGTGTTTGCGCAAAGCTGGCGGTAGGCCCACAGGCCAGAGAAAACGGGTTTTACCTGTGATGCCAAGACGTGTTGCTGCAGATGAAAGGGCAGACCTGGCGCCCCCGTCAAGCTTTGCGGAGGTGATGCCATACTAGCTGTGTCCATGGTGCTCACCCCTCCCGTGGACACGGCTGTCAATAGTGGTCCCATGCCTGCGGCCATGTTTGAGAATGCGCCCCCCATGTTGAACTGACTGGGGTGCAAGAGAAACGGATGCGCGCTCCCTAGGTGATTAAAAAACTGTTGTCCTGTTAGGCCTGTAGGAAATCCAAAATTATGCAGGTGGCTGTGACCTATGTGTGCGCTGTCAGTCTGAACGGTCAAAGGCATGAAACTGTCCTTGCTTATTGACCTACATTCGTCCGTTTTGGGATGGTCCTGGTTCGGGCTCTTGAGTTCTTCTCCAGAGCGGGTGGTACTGGAGATAACAGTGATGGGGCTCTGCCGTGAGTCTGCCTGGCTTTTCTCAGTCCTGGGACCGCTTTCGCGGATCCTACTAGTAGAGTCACTGTTACTGAACGGATGCCCTTTAGCTGGACTCGCTTCGTGATCCTTCCCGTCCTCTGTGGTGGTGGAAATCTTGCTGGAGTCCGGACCATCTTTATTGTGTCCATCTTTGCTCTCGTCGTCGCTATCCTCATCGCTGTCGCAGAAGTCTGTAAGTAGGAGGAGTAGAATATCAGTTTCCCTTTCGCACATGGGTGAATCATGGCAATAATAATAACTCCTACTATCTGAGGTAGCCTGCTACAGCTGACCCTCAGAGGTCGAATAGAAAACAAACACGCAGGACATTTATTGCACAATAGGAATCCACACCGATGAGGTTTATTTGCATTGCTTCCAATAATAGATGGCGGTGTGTTACACATTCTCACATGGCCTTTTTTGAGTATTTTAATGTATTTTTGCAAATTGCTCCAAAACAGCTGTAGCAGACACAACAGTATACCACCAACTATACTGAGGCTAATCCTTGTTTAATTGTTTATTGTTAATCTGAACGAGACGGTAATTGTAGAGACTTTCCCTATCAATTTTCCTCATGTAAATGATCAGCTATTCATTCATAGCTTGGCTTCGCAGATTTAATTGAACACATTACGTTCAGCTATCCTGAAAAAGTCTTGGCATAGTGGAAATTTTACGAGTTGACACATAACTTGTGATCAGAGCTGTGACTAGTGGTGGGGTCTGTCAAGCCTACCTTTCAGGTGTGGGGGGCCCACTGTAGACACGGCAGGGGACGAGGCCTGGCCGAAACACTTAAAAGAAGGCTGCTCTCCAGAGGAGTCGTCTGAAGCCCCGTTTTCCTTTTTCTGATGCTCCTCGTACGAACGCATGGATTGCAGGGCCAGCTGTTTCCTGCGCACAAGTAGCTAGGTTATTATAGGTGGTAGCCACAGTTCAGGTTAAAAAAAACATAACAAATAATGCAGAAGCTTAGTAAGATTATTTTAATTCAAAAGATTTATGACTTTAGAATTAGCCTATAGTTTTAGCGTAATCTTGTGAAGAGTCGGACCCCCTGCGGTTAATGTGGAAGCTTAGACGTATAATCCAGCAAGATCACTGTCTGTCTACATGTAGCCTAAATGCAGTAAGTCTTTTCTCCCTTTATTTTCACGTATATTCACGTTTTTCCCTCTAGCTTACCTCTTTTCCCTTCTCCCATTGCCCGTGTCACGGAATCCTTTAGCAAATGGATTATGGTCGATTTTCAGCTGCGTTATCTGAAATAATTGAAACTGTGTGTAAATAACAGTAAATAGGAAAGGAAACATCCCTAAAAGTCATTCAGTGCCGCTTTAAGCCAGTTATTGTTCCAACTTTACAAGACACAATGATCACTTGTCCCAAAGGCCAAACTTATTTTTGGGGTTTTTAAAGGTAAAACACGCGATAAACAAAAAGACGCATGAACACAAAGAAGGCAGGAGTCCTCCTATTGGCACGTTTCTCCACGAGTGTGAAGTATGCAGCGTTGTTTGTGATTTTTGCAAAACTTTATTCACTCACCACTTCCCCTCCAGCTGGCAGTGATAGAACTGCAGACGGGAGGGCAGATGTGGTGCCAAGGGGTTTCCAGCTCTTCCAAAGAGTCACTGAGACGATTTTGATTTTATTTTTTTTAATTTATTCTTTTTCTTACAAAGTATAAAACGCTACCATGCACTACAGTCTGAAGCAATTTCCCTCTTTCCCCCCTTTACGTTTCTTCGCCCCCCTGTACACACACTGTTGCTGTACACACCACACTGTAGCTACACACACACACACACACACACACACACACACACACACACACACACACACACACACACACACACACAGCCTGCAATCACAAATGCAAAGACAGGGAGAACGAGAGCGGGTCTGGGTCTGAGACAAATCCTTTCCACGTGATTAAATAAAAGAAAGATAACCTGCACAACATTCCTCTGAATTATGACTTTCCTACCACAGACTGGTGAATGTGGCACTTAGTCGCAACCCCCCACCCCTCACTCGCCAAACCCTGACCGACGCTATGATACTCCAAGCTCCCAGCCTCAAACAAATATGACGTCTTTCATATTTTATGACAACAAAAAGGTACAGAGCGGAAAGGAAAGCGCGTCTGGCACGGCTAGGGAGGCTACATTTGAGAAAAAAAAATCAGAATATAAGTTTAGCAGACCTCTGGGCAATAATTGCGCTTACCTTGTCATTTTGATAAGCGGTCACGGCAATGAAATCCGTTTCAGGAAAAACATAAGTCCTGAAGGTACTGTACGGGAGTTTGAGAATATCGTTGGCCCTCACAATGTGAAACCGGGGCTGATATTTGTGCATCGAGTTAAGAATGGTCTGCAACACACACACACAGTCACAAACATGAGCAATTATAAAAGGCTCACAATACAAAGAGATTTGTTTATTCTGTGTTACTTTTTAGGATCGCTAGTTTGTTAAAACATAAGCTCTCTTCGTATTAAAATAGACAAATCGAACCATATCTGCACCAAAACAAGTTTAAATATCAAGCTTAATATTTGCAATAAATAAAAAAAAAAAAACTCTTACAAAATATCTCAACATGACCACGTTTGTCATTTTTATTGTTGTAAACGGGTCTTTTAGGTGTTCATTTAAAAAAATAAAAAAAAACTGTACTAAAATAAAACAATCAATTTTAAATCATGACGACATGTGTTTACTAAAGCGGTAAGTTGATAAATAGGGAAATTGACATACATTAGTTGAACTTACAAATCCATGCTTGTCAGAGATGTTATTTGTCAGCTTGAGCTTGTGAAAATTGACGACTTTTGACATCCACTGTTCACCAGTAGCCGGACTGTCCGGGTGAATGTACATCCTCTTTGGCATTTCGGGGTCGGCCTTTCCTGCCACCATCCAGCGGGAGTTATGAAATTTGTACCTGCAGTCGTCGGCTGCAACTATATCCATCAAGAGTATGTACTTTGCCTTCTTGTCCAGACCAGTGCACCTCACTTTGAACGGAGGGAACATCCGCCTGTGACAGAACAAAAATATATTATGAACACGAATGCGTTACAAAATAAATCACGGGGTAAAATATCCAACGATATTTTAAAAAACACGATGTTTTTTAGGTACACGTAAATAAACTAAGGTCTAGATTTTAAGAAGTGTATTACACCGCTATAATCTCAGTGTGACAGCCTGCTATTAATTAATGTATGTCTGTGCTGGGTAAACAAATATATTATGAGTATATACTCTCCAATAAATAAATGATGTCTTGATTCTTAATGTCACGAAAGGCCTACACACACACACACGCACACACACGCACACACACACACACACACACACACACACACACACACACACACACACACACACAATAAGATTACCGTGATGATAAAATTAATTTAGTCAGAGCTCTATGAGCCACTTTAATAGAGTATTCTGACAACAGAAAGTTTAGATAAAAAGGGCAGTGGGTAAAAAAATTATTATCAAGACATATTTTATATCATAAGCTGTGTATAGATCTTTGAAGTGAAAACTAATGAAAGACAAGGTTTAATATTAATAATTCATGAGTTGCATGCATAATCCCTTTTATTTTAGGCGAGTGTATGCTGTTTTCCACCAATAAAGACGTCCTAGTAAAGTGTCTTTGCAGGCTGTGTGAACACGAAAATTTACACTGTAGCTATAGATGGTCTCTTTTTTATTTACCAAGCGAGAAATAGATATCAGAAATGGCCGATCTTTGCTGTTTTACTCTATAACTAAAAAATGCCGTTTCAGCGTTATATTTGTGGCATATTTAGACTGAAATGTCAACGTAACCAGTTGAACTTAGAGGAATGTAAAGGCTTTTTTATTTAATTTAATAACTGTACAGTACTCTCTGTATATAGTAACCATTGTCCTTAATGTAAATATGTAAGAAAAATTGTGTATGTTTTTGTTCTGTGTCCTGTGTACTGTTTGTTTGTATATGTGTCTTTTTGGCTGCTGTTACAACCAAATTTCCCCTTGTGGGACAATTAAAGGATTATTCTATACTTATTCTTCTAAAGTAATTGTAGTAATTGTAATGTATCTGTATGTGTGCAGGCTAATGACATAACATCCCACATTTTGATCACACACAACAGGATTCTGCGTTGTTGTTGTTTTTTTTTAATTATTTGAATAAACACACAAACATGTTTCACCTTCCGGATTTTGTGATCACCATCTCAGTGCCCTTCTTGTGGAAGAGTTCCCAAAGCTCCTTGGCTTCCAAGTGAACTTTTGGGTCGTCCTCCACCTCTTCCTCAGGCTCCAAAGTCTTCAGAGGCCTGAGGTGGGCGGCAGCAGCCTGATGTCCCAGCGAGGAGAAGTGGAGGCCGGTCTCCGCGGCTCCCATCAGCTGGTCCATGATCGGCTTTCCAAGGGCGCCCGGCAGAGAGAGGGAGCCGCTGGGAGGGAGAGCCAGGGCCGGGAAGAAGGGAGGCTGGTGACCCAGCATCGCACTCATGGCAAATTCCGGACCCCGATGAGGTATAAACGGATGATATGCCATACTTGATCCCTGTATGACTGGATCTCTCATCAGGAAGTTCATCCAAGAGCAGGCAACAAACGTAGACGACTGGCTGGATGGAAAGCAATACTTCTTAGAACACTAAGGCTCGCGTATGACAGAGCCAAATGATGGCAAAATAAGAAACAAAAATCAAAACCAATCTGGAGTTGGAAAGCTTTTTGGAAATTCCTCCTTGAACTCGACGGGAACAAGCATCCACTATTTTTTCCCAAGTTGCCGGGAAATCTCTGCAGTCATTTGCTGAATCGTTGGTCAAAAGTCTGCAAAGTGAAATGTATATGTGCTCTCCATTAATCTTCAAGAGTGCTGCCAGGCCGATTTTCTTCGGAGGTTAACGCGCATCGGACAACTTTCTGCGTCTTTCGGACATTAGTCGAATTAAACCGAGTGAGGTGAGTCACTTAATTGACTGCGGTGCATTCCTTCTCTTCTGCTGCTGTTTACAATATCGGCATTCCTGTTAAAATGGGTTCCCTCTTATTGGCTTCAGTCCTGCAGCGAAAGCGACGTGTTGAAATATTTCGATAGCGCCGAATAATCCCCCTGCCTTTACTCGCTCCGGACATGTACCCTCACACGCGCGCACACACTTTATTCCTCCTCTCCCTTTCACGCACACACACATTTCAGGGAAAGACGTGTGCAAAAGAAAGGAGTCCGCTGACGGCCAGCGAGAGAGAGAGAGAGAAAGAGAGGTGGTAAGGTCCCAGCTCCGTGATTTTCCTAGCGCCTCTGTGGCCCATAGGGCTTCATACTGTATGGATGTGTATGCAACAGAGAGTAGCAGCGCTCGGTTTGATTGGCTCTTTGACGCTTTCGGACCAATTGTGTGGCTGCGTGGGCGTGGTTTTAACAGGTCGGGTGGAGGGGACAGACTTCAGACTTATAAAAAGGTGTTTGGAAACTAAAAAGGGCTTTGCCGTGAAACACCACCCTGCCTCAGCCAGTGTTGTGTGAATATGTCAACATCGTTAAAGAACTTGCGCTATTGGTCGGTGTGTGAGACCCAGCGAAAGGGAGAGAGCAGACAAGCCAAGCCGGGAGACCGGCTCGCTTTGTCGGCCGGTTGTTGTGTTGCGCTGCTGAATTCCTTCTCCTTCTCTGTCCCATTCCCCACCGTATCACCGTGTTTTCTTTTTTCTTTTTGGTTTGAATACCACGAAGACTGTCCTGCTGGGTTATAATCAGATTTATGTCATAATTTAATATAACAATTTAATTTTTTCACTTCGCACTTTACAGAGTCTGCGAGCACAGATTTATCAGCACCGGAAAACAGAGGAACATTTCCAGTAACGAACTCCTCCAAGTTCAGGAAAATATGACCGGGTTACGGATGAAGCGCTCTATGATAAGCTCCTGACAGTAATGTAACGTTAGGCGAATATTATGACACCTTTGAGGCTTTCGCTAACAGTTATTTTATCTTGAATTAGTTTATTAGGCTATTTATTTTATTTTGATTTTTAAAAATTTGAAAGCTCACGGGTGTAAGATGTGTTCATTTTTTTTTCATTTATTATCTTCCTAGATTATACTCCCTACAGTGAGGTCTTCACTTCCACTTTTCCTCATCAAGCCATGTTTGGATTTGACTCGGTGTGAGAGAAGCGTGCTGTACATATGGTGTGTAAATACATTATTTTGATGAGCCAGTGAATATAAATATTTTCATTTCGACTTGAAATGGGTTTTATTTAACAGCCAAGTTCATCTTTGCTGAGGCTCATCCCGTATCACAAGTTTGCGCACAAATACCCAGAGGAGCACAGTTCGGGGAGGATGTGCTCACTTGTGCTACTGCATTATCACTTCCCCAACAAAACGTCTATGTTTTGAATCATAGCCTACCAATCAATTCTCTTGTTAAATATAGCACACTTTCCCGGCACAACTGTCTCTGGGAAACAATTCCGTTATAGCCTGCCTCTGCAAAATGTCAGTTGCTCACGCTGGATAACCAACTAGGTGTTATTGATAATGCACGGGTATTTTTTTAAGCTATCTGAGCCAGTGTTGTTCCTGTTACACCCGTACAAGCTGTCATAACCTATTTTCCATAACCGCTATAGCCTAAGGTCCACAGTGCACTTCCATAACGGTAACATGCAGTATGCGCCTATTAACAATGCTGATATACTTATAAGATGCTTAAAAACGCCAATTAGAAGCAGCTCATTAGTCGGTGCAGTGACAGTTTTTTCTGCACAGCGTCGAAGTGAACCCAAGACAAAGCCACGCTAGTGCTCTCCAAAATGCAATTTAACCACTAATTCACAAGTAAACTAGAGTGCAGTGGCCAGTCAGCAGCCTTGGGCAAACATTGACCATCAATTCTCAGTCATTTGTCTGTCTCCATGGATCCAGGCGGGGACCGCGTGGATCTGAGAGTCCTTGAGGGAACGAGCAAATTCTTACAAAAATCAACAGGGATGTAGTGAATTATGATGATTCTACATGCACGATTCTGAATATTTTGACAACGTGGAAATGTGGCCTGTTTGTCGCACACTGGTTGTTAGAATTTGTAAAAGCTTGCACTGAATTGAAAACAAGTGCTTAGGGACTTATTGTGGGAGCCAGCAAAAACCGCTCGTGCTTGCAAGTATCAGTGTGAGACCACCGCGCGCATGTTGTGCAGGTTTTTGTTTATTGTCGGTCGGATGTCCTCTTCATCATAAGTATTGTTAGGCGCTGTCTTAGAAACCTGCCCCTCTTGCCTGTGTAGATACTGTATACAAGTACGTAAACTGGAGTGCATGCATATATGCCCCCAGGAGATGTACTCGGATGTGGCGCATTTTCTCTGTTATTGATTTGCTATAGAAAACAAATGCGCCACTATTGATAAGCTCCAGCAACTTCTGACTGAATGGAGATCTTACAGAACACCTGGAGCTAAGTAGCTAAACAGTGCGTGCAATGTCCAGCATTAAGGTGCTGTTTTCTATATGAGAGCTTGCAGTCAACTCTTTGTGTAAGAGAGGTCAGGTCTGTGTCAATTACTGGGGCTTATTCTTCTTTAAACACTCGCCCCCATTAGCGGCACATTTCAATTTAGCGCAGGGTGTCATCAAATAGGAAGCAGTGTTGACATTGTGGCAGCCTTCAAGGCTATGTGGCCAAGCTGCCTTCATTAGCTAAGCAAGTAGGGAATGGTCAATACTTATAAACTTTTACAGGGTTAGGGCTCTCAGGGACTTCAGGAGGCTATAAAAAGGACTGAGCTGACACAACTGATTGATGAAGCCAACTTTGTCAGCGCTTCCCTTTTGTACAGAGATCATGCATATCAAAATCAGAAGGGGTAGTATATCTGACTGGACAGCCTCTAAAATTTCTCACTCCACGTGTGTGGGTGGGTGTGTGGTTTGCGTGATTTTAGGCAGCTTCGGGGATGTCTTGTGTTTTAAAGCTGTCATGCTGTACTGTCCACACAGTTTACGGAAATGATCCTTGAACAATGTGACTTAAGATTCTTGGAAAAAAGGTAGAGAAGAAGAAGAGAAAACTATAACCACTCTGTGTTTTTATAACTTTATTTTATTTTTGTTTATATTCCTTTACAAGCCTTAAAATATTATCAGGAATGAAAAAACCTGCACTGATGTCATGGGTTATCAAGCTTTCATTGCTTAACTACACAGAGCAGCTACACTGTGTAGGTTCATTAAGCAAAGCTTCAAAGACATTCCTGGAATTGATCATAGAGCTGCAAGTGATGTAATGTATGCTGTCCTGTTTATTTGCAGATTGTTAATGATAAGCAAGGACAGACTTGGTGGCACCACTCCTGGATAGAGGAGATTGTCTGGTGAGAATCATCAGCCCTAACAGAACATGATAGGAAAAGGAAACATCACAAGATTGGTGTATCCAAGAAGTATAATGACCCCAAACTTCATTATGTACACCCCAACAAGAAGGGGGGGGGGGGGGGGGTCAATTAACAGCATAATGACTTTCTGAATACAAACCATTTACCTCAGACATTTAGGTGGGCCTAAAATTGATTAACCAAGACCATATTGCCCCCCAAAAAGAGTGCAGACTCCAAATTGCTCTAGCCAGAATAACACAAATGTTTTAGTCAATTGGCTGGAAGATTGATAAGCTCTTTACCTGTTGATGAAATGTCCATGTCAATCATTTTTTGTCAAGTCAACCCTTGCTCTCATCAATTCTTGCAATGGCCAGTTATGGGTATTGATTGAATACTATTTTAGTTAATTAGAAGATGTGCCTATTGATGGCAAAGCATTGACTACAGGCTGACTAAGGAAAATGTTATTTTTGAAATTTTATCCTAGGGAGATATTTGCTGTTTTTGGTTAAGGTTGTTCACCAGCAGTGATGCAGGCTCATAACATTTACCTTATTACCACACAGTTAATGATGAAGCAGCTGGAAGATTGGGGGGGGGGGGGGGAGCATAAAGCTTTATATTCATCATTTAAACAGGGCATGCTTTAAAGACCTCTGGGGTGCAAAAAAACAAAAAAAAAAAACAAAGCAAAAAACCCAAACAAATCTGACACAAGGTATAAAAAACAAACTGATTAATTTATACATTTATTGATTACGTGAAAGGAATGAAATCAGTGTTGTCATTTAGATATTGAGAAACTTTACATACAAACATTTCAGTATAATCGTGTTTAGATCAAGAAATCACAGGAGTTTGTGTTTTGTTTAAAATGGCTTGCGTTTTCCAAAGGAGCCCACAAAAAAAGTTTGTGAAATGTTTCCTATTTACATAAACCAGGCCATGCCTATTATTCCTGTTGCTGCAGAAAAGAGTAAGAACTGACAGCTGCGTTTTGAAAGTGCAATGTACACAACGCTATTAGAACAAAACCAGTCCAGTGGCATGCATCACCTGTAGAGTATAATGCGGGGGATTTGTCTGCTCAACCTCATAAACAGCCGTCAGGCTTTCTCTGTAGCTACACGCTGTGTGATCAAGACACTCATGGCAAATGCCTCAGATGTGGACCATGTGTCAAAAGTCTTCAGCTTGCTTTACGTGCCACCACTCGCCAACGTGGGAGATAAGCATCTTTCCCGCTGTATCCTGAGCAATGGGAATTCTACTGGAACTAGTTTTGCATGCTAAAAAGCAAACAATAGTAAATGGGGAACAGAAAATTCCTCAGGTTATTTGTCATCAAGTTAGCACAGTATAAATATGCTCCTGCTATGTTCATGAGATGTAACTGTTAGGGACTATTTTGGGTTTAAATCAAAAAGTATTTGGGTTTGGGCAGAACGGTGGCCAGGGAAGGCCCCAATGTTGGTATCTGCTGTCCATTTAGCTTCCCCACCATTGGCATCCACTCTCTGCTGCTTTGGGTTTATGGTCTCACAAAGTTAGAAGGTTTTGCCATTGAGTGCAACCTCGAGACATGGTGCTTTTAAGAGCAGAGTGGTATAAAGCAGTGCATTCCTCAACCAAGGGAATCTTGGACTAAGGGGTTAGGGTGGCTTCTCTCTAGAGGTTAAGTGGGATAAGTGTGTGGCTCATGTCAACCCCACTACCCCCCAATAGTTTCTGGAAAATTTGCAATGGGGTCAGATTGGATTACTGTGTTTTTGTATTTACATGGAGACACAGGGCTTTGAAATGGAAAACCATAGGCGGAAAAGCAAGTGCCATGCAGTCTGGAAAGCTTGGTAAAAGAAACCAGCACTGATTTCCACTGACGGGATGGTTGAATACATGTCTTTTATGTCTTTCGGTCCCACAATCAGATATTTGCTTACCAAGAATGGTGATTGAGGTAACTGGATCAAGTGTAATACCAATCTTTAAAGTAAATCCATGGTAAGTACTGTGATAGACATTCAATAAGAAATAAGGAGGCTTCAGGCTCAGAGACAGACCACATCAAGGCTGTGAGTATGACTTAAAGGGAGCTGCTTAAATGCAGTAAAAAATTTGCAGCCCAGTTATGCTACATAAACAGCAGTGCACCCCATCCCTAAATGACCTTATAAAACTATCTTAGGTGCCAGCACCCTCAAGGTAAGCCAGGTCTTCCTGGATTTGTGCCTCAGGTGGTCTGTCATATTTCCTGTTGAACCTCGCTGCAACCTGCTGGGATAAGTTTTGTGAGTTATTTTGAGAAGGTTTCTCCAGCCACTCCCTACAGGTGCTGTGTGTAGGCCTGAGCCTATAATCCACCCTTTTCACTGCGGATTTCACTGCAGCTCATCCCATTAGTTTTTTGTTTTACTCAACAGAAGAGAGGCAGTAGCAAAAAGAAATAAAGCAGCACAGGCTTGTGTAACACGTGCAGATTTTTCTTTCTCACATAGGATAGTAGTAAAATGTCGAGCTTTAATGAGATACATAATGATATCACTCAGGAAATGACGAGATCCAAATAAAAAAGATGCCTCTGAACCCAAGCTTTATTTTAAAATACAGCGAATCCAGTGTTTAAGTCTTAAATAATTATGACAAAAACTGTTGTCAGATCGTTCACAGGATTCACAGAATTTATTCATATTTATATACCCTTCTTCTTAAACACACCTGCTAAATTTGAGCTGAGTGAACTCACTCTTGACATCACATTTTTCAAACATATAGATAGAAGCAACAAGTGTCATAATAACGCTCGACGGATAATTTTAGGAAAGCCCAGGGCATACTGGAGCTCTTTGTACACAGAAACCTTTGCGGTCTTACACAAATGTTCCTGTGAGCTGTCGCCCATCTTTTTTTTCTGCTTTTGCTGAAACTTGACCTCCCGTTTCTGGGTGAATTAACGGTTTTGTCAGTAGCGGGAACAAAAATTTGAAGTGTATGCTGCAAGCTCAAACGGCGGCAAAGTTGAGTGCGGTCAATTGAATCTCCTACATGCTTCTCCGTGCTTTGGATGCATCCCTGCAGTAACTTCTGAAACTATAATGCCTTGTAAATGTTTGCGGAAACCTCCTCTGGGTATTTGGAGCCTTGCATTAAGTTGCTTGCAGTTGAAACGTTTTCTCTTCTGAGAAATCAACAACAGACAGCAACATATGTTCATATTCTCTATGTTTATTAAGATCCCGAAAGTCTTTATATTGTTTAGAAGTAGAATAGAGGTTTTTTTATTATTATTATTTTTTTATGTTGTAAAGTTATGGCAAGTGCAGCGCTTAAAAACGGTGCGATGTGTGGATAATCCATAATAAGTACTTACATTTCTCAGATGGGTTACAATCATAAATTAACTGGGTCATTTAAAGGACTTTAAAATTATCTATGTGCTCATATTAAAAACTAACTAAACGACTTCTGTGGCAACTGAATGTGAAGCATCATCTGGCTGGGCAAAGTTATGAACTGAAACATCAACTTTATGAACAATTCTCTCTCTCTCTCTCTCTCTCTATACACACACACACACACACATATATATATATATATATATATATAGTAGGAAGGAACTTTTTTTTAATTTTTTTTTTTTTTTTCAAATACATCTGTTCAAAAGTAAATGCGAATGTAATAGGTTTCAGAGCCACCTTTTCCCTTTTTCTTTTTACTAGCTGTCTGCCGTTGCTGCTTTTTCATGTTCAAATTGCAAGTCGTCAGAGAATTGTGACATTTGAAATATGAGACTGGCCGTATTTACTGAGTTAGACAATACACGAAAACCACATGAAAATCTAAAAGAAGTAGGATGCGGTTTGGAGCCGTGCTTTCATTTATTGTACTCCCCCACAGATGTTTTGTATAAAGACATTTTTTGGGGTAATGAGGGGGAGTATTTGAACGTAAGCTAAACCTGGTTGGCTTAACTTATAGAAGTCTAGAGTGACCTCTAATAAGCGCAGGCTAGGCTCAGTACGCGCAAATGCTGTAAAAAATAGCACATTTGCCGAGGCAAAAATAAATAAATAAATGTAACTGTGACCCCTTCGTGGATCTATGTGCTGGACTGATGGTCTTTGTGGTCACGTCCGCCTTTATAGCTATATGTTAGGACATTGGCTCTCACTGTGAAGTAGACAGAGAGGGGGGTTTAAATTAAAGTATCAGTGCTCTGTGCAGAAACAGTTATAACTGCGTCACTTTCAGTACAGATTCTGTTTACACCTGTTGATATCAGCCCTGTATATAAAGCCTCGGGTTTCTCTTCAATTAAATAAAATAATTCTGATTGTAAATTAAAATTATAATTTCATCTAATACATCATGGTCACGATTTCATATGTTTGCGGATCGGCGCAGAAATACAAACTCATCCCACTGCGAACACTGAGAGGACACGAATCAGCCACTCAACCAAGCAATTAAAATCCGATTAGGAAACATCTTAGTTTTCCAGCGACGACAGTGAAAAAGCCTCTAACCTTTCCTCGCTGGTGTCATTCACCTAATAAGATCCATAGCCTATTGTGAAGCCGCAGACCTTCACAAATGTTCCTGGCGACCGACTGTGGCCCCAGAGACCTTTGGCAAACACGGCAGTTTAATTGGTCACTGTATTTAAGAATAAGGTGGGAGTCCAGTTAATTAGTGGAGAAGTGAATACGATTGAACATTATATGATTTGCTCCCGGTCCCTGGTTTGTTAGTGCGGATTTGGGGCGGATCAGCTTTTGTGCTCGACAAATGAGAAGTGAGTAGCGTGGTGCCGAAGCACAGTGTCGTTTTGTGGACTGGCGACAGTCTCGTTTCATGGGAAAAACTTAAAGGAGGCCCGCGTTATCACAGGACCTCATTATCTCATGTCTGCAACCATCTTTTGGGAACAATCCCTAATCAAGAATGGCACAGACCTACTTTGCAGAACTTTGGTATAATAGCTCCCCTCTCTCTCTTTTGGTCTCTCTCTCTCTCTCTCTCTCTCGCTTGCTCTGTCTCAACACACACACACACACACACACACACACACACACACACACACACACACACACACACACACACACACACACACACATTGGGTGCCAATGACAGCATAGCAAAGCGATCCAGGGACACTGAGATTGTTTTGAGTATCAATCCATTTAAAATAACGGTGTCTAAAAGTATTCACACACACAGTCAAACGAATCCGCTAGTAAATATAGTGCTGTCCCATAAGCGAAATAGAGCTATCTATGCACATATTTTCTGAAAATATTTTAGCCAACAGTAATTGATTTTTCTGCGTTATATTTGTATCAAGTTTACATGACCACTACTCAGCTTTGGCTACTTCTGATTGGATTAAAAAGCAGCAGAATGTTTTTAAACATTCTGTAAACTGAACTTTATTTCTTCATTTTCTTTAAAAAAGAAAAAAAAAGCTTAATAAAGATGTCTTTAATTATGAATAAATGCCGTCTTTCCCGTCCCCATAGATACACAAATCGATATATTAATATTTCCCTCCCTACGTATCTACCACACACTGTCCATTTTCCTTTTTCTGTTCAATTCATGACAATGACATCTACCCTGAGGCTGTTCTTCTTTTTTGCACAAGCCCACAAAGCAGGAGAGGTGGTTCATTTACTTGGCCATAAACCATTTATTTACCTTCAGGTGAGTGTCGCGCAGAGTGCAGAGTAAAGATCGCAGGAGAGATTTACACCTGTCTCTCGGCTCAAATAGAGAAGCCTATAGGCTACAGAGATGGCCACTGGAGCCAGTTTGTCTGGGGCTCTGCTACACAGCCCATCCTTTACTCCACTGTGGATTAAACAACATCATAAAAAATGGCCATCAACGCACACATTGTAAACAGATTATTCTCCTCGGCGCCTGGCGCACAAACTAACTCCACGCTGAAGGCAAGACGCGTCCGGCCAAGCAGCGCTTGGTCACCATTTTTCAGTCGTTTCCAAACACATTTCTTGGGACATTTCCTGGTCATGTAAATACTGATGATCGTTTGATGTCATGTCTCCAGGTTTGCTCCACAGTGGGGACTACTGATGGATATTAGTAAGAAAAAAAATTGCAACATATCCTGATATAAAGAACTGAATATGTTTTAAAACGATTTTTTGAAGACAATATGGTTTGATAATTAAAAAATAATCAGAGCAGTATCACAGCAATGGATTTCAAAATGACCACTAAAATTGACAATGTCCATTTTTAATAATACATAGGCTACACCCAGTTTTTTTTTAAATTTATTTGCTGTTTTTCTACTTCTGTTTTACCTGCTATCTTACTCCTGTATTAGGTTTGGAGGTTTTGATACATTGACTATTGTTGTAACATGTTAAAGTAGCTTAACATACTCCGTTCTCTAAAGGTTCACACACAGAAGCACATTAGAAACTGATTCACACCTTGATTTTCATTTCTTTCTCCAGCATTCAGTGCAGTCCTTTTAAGCCCTTTACAAGACTGAAGACATGCTCACATTTTCTGCTTCATATCATCCCTCCCACCACACCACATCACCTGGTGTCTGATTGCAGGCTGGCACAAACGGTGTGATAAGGATTACTCTGAAAATATACTCTGTGTGTGTGTGTGTGTCAGAACTTGAGTGTTTTGATTCAGGTGTGAAAAATGGAGGTCATTTGTGGATTAATATTCAACCTTGTGACGAGGACAAGGTAGAAGTCACACAATTCAAAACTCCACGCTGTTTGACATTCTTAGGCAGAGGGTTAAAACTCCTCAAAGACATCCCTCGTTCGCAAAAGCACACACACACACACACACACACACACACACACACACACACACACACACACACACACACACACACACACACACCGGTGCATAAAGTCAGCAGTTATTTTGTGTCCAGTGGTGATGCCAGTGAATTTCATTCCCTTTTGATGATAATATTTTTCCTTCAGTGTGAGACTGGCAGCTTGGAGGCTATGCCTGACTCTTTATTTATTTACTTTCAGATTAAAACCTTAACATTCGGGTCATTCTAAAGCAGGTCTGCAGTTGCTCAAAACATCATCACACTGTCAGCATGCACATGTTCAGCAGTTCCATTGGTAGCTTAGATTTTATGTAGTTATATGTAGTTATCATGCTTGCACTGTTGTTATTTTTTTTTAAATAGTTGGGGCGAGGAACATTTTCCTTTTCTGTTTTTTTCTCTCTGTTGTTTTCTTTTTTCTTTCAGTGAAGATGATGCTGGGGCTCACTGGTGTTTATTCTTGAAATATGGGCCAAGACTCAAAATGGGTCATGGATCCCTTTTCGTGGCTCTTTGTGAGACTGCTTGGATGTCCCTGGGTCATAGGGCTAGGGTAATTTTATTCAGATTGGATCTGAAGTTTACAAATGTCACATTGACTAGAATTATATACTAAATTTTACTTGATTTAGGACTAAAAGGTGCCTCTGTGTAAACCGTCCTTGTATCTTCATGTGAATTTTCAATTAGTGCTTAATCAGCTTTATATAGTTATCCTGTTGTCAACTGAACTGCCAGGATTTTTCCTTTTTTTTGCTTGCAAGATTGACTCATTCAGTCATTTTATATGTGCCTGTTTCTCTAAGAAAGAAGGGGATTGGCGGTGTACGTGTATCTTGGAAATCATAAAGGGAAGCCTTCCATCTAGTGTGCCATAAGGAAATAGAGAGCGGGAGGCAGCAGGAACAAAAAGAGAAGGGTGATTTCCAAAATGGCTCAGCCATTGAATGACAATTGCCAGACCCCTCTGCCCTTTTTCTTTCACTGCTCAGACTACTAGAACTAGCATAATAAAGGGGCAGAGAAAAGGACCAAAATGTGATTTAGTCTTATTTGAACAAATCATTTGTGATTTAAATTTGTCAGGAAAGATGTCAATAGTAACAGACTTTCTCCTCACACAAAGACCTGTGTCTATTCTTTTGCTTCCATTTTATTAGATAAACTGAAATAGTAGTCGGGGTTCCACCGAGTTGATATTTTGCAAACACTGCTTCTCTCCTGTGGAATTCTTGATGCTCTTGTCAGTGGAAGCAGACAGCACATGCTGCTGTTGATCACAGTTATTCTGTTTCTTTTTGTTTTAAATATGCATCATTCAAACATTTTAATGAGGCATTGAAAGGCTGACAGCTTTATGGGAGTTTTGAAATAAAGAGCTGAAACAAAAAAGCACAAAAACAACATGTAAAAAATTAAATAACCTTTAATCACTTAAATTAGAAATGTTAATTTATATAGTAGTGAAATTTAGTTATCAAATACACATTTTAAATCTCCTTTGAAAAAATAGACATCCAGCAAGCGGTGTACTGTGGCAAATTTATAACCAGATCATCTGTTTGCAATTTTATTACTGCAGTTATTGTCCTCTAAATAAATATTCTCACACCTTTTTTTCTCCCCGAACTCAGCATCAGTGTACAGTTTTTAACAATGTTTTCATCCTGCTTGTTAATACAAGGCAGAGTCAGTGAGCAGTCCTACATATTCCCTCATCCGTCAAGGAAGGGAAGATTTTTTGCAATAAATAATTCACCACTGATAGCCAGCCCTAATGCCTACATGAACAAATCTCTCAGTTACAGCCATCTTGGGAGTGAGCCAGTCCAGTAGAATACTTAATAAACAAATACAGAGCATGACAAGCTCTGGTTTCATTGATGTCTTTCTGAGAGGAAAGTACTTGAAGACAGTCGGTGAAACAACATCCTTTCCATGCACGAAGGTTTAGGGGTCAGGTGTGGGTTATTGCTCTAAGAGTGTGTTACCCCCTTTGCATTGTTACTGCTGAGAGTCCTGATAGATTTACGGTCTGCTTTACACAGCATGTAATTTAAGTTTTTCTTTAGCGATGAGACATTCGTGTTAGGATCTTACACAATTCAGACAGAATTAAGCAGACAAGTGAATCAAATGCGCTCATGCACTCACACGCAGGCATATCTTTTAAATCTATATCACGGGCTTTTTAAGGAGGTTGTCTTTTGTGTCCACTTTTAAGAACCAGGGCTGAGTCACTATCTGAGCCTTATATCAGCCACATGTTTGCTGGGACTAGAAACATAATCCAGACATGATTCCCCTAACTCGGCCCTTTGGGTGAAGGGGCCATGTGTGTTTGCGTGTCTCTGCGTCTGGGCATCATCTTCTCAGAGTGATCTTTCTGAGCTGTGCAATAAATTTCCTTTCACCGGAATCTATTAATGCAGTCAATGTTTTTTTTCTTCTTTCAGTAGGGCTTTGTCTTCTGATTTCCAAGCCTTTTTGTAGTTCATGAAGGATTAAAAACACCATATTTATGTTCATGTTTTTTTTTTTTTTTGGTTGAGATTACACAACCTGATGTATGTTTGTGATGGGATGGGGTTGTTGTTATTTAGCCTATTCGTGTATCTGTTGCAAGACTCCATGAAATATTCAAAGTCCAGTGAAAATTGATCTGGTGATCTGAAGTCTCTCTCTCTCGCTCTCTTTCTCACTCAACCCCCACCTCTCTCGCTCTCTCTCTCCCTCTGACCAGATCCCTGTGGAGCTTCCTCGAAGAAGGATCCTAATATCACATATCAGTTAGATGACCAATTTAGGGCCTACATGACTGCTGCAGCTCAGCGCTGGAGCTCAGATCAATGGAATACTGTTGGGGATACAACGGACCACACCCACATACTGATTAGACCCTCTGATTGGATGTCACGTGGATGTCTTGACCACTACCATGGCTTTCATGCAAATTGATCAAGGTAATTTTAGCCCCTCAAGTGAAACTTAAGTTGTTAAGACCTCTTATAGTTGTTCATAATCTAAAATGGCTTTGACTAATAGAAATATTATCAAGTGAAGCAATTTAATATACTATATCATCTCCCACTAAATTAGTGGTACTCTAGTGTGTCATCTAAGATTACTGCTGCTCTAGTAATGATATCTAAAATAGAGCTTTATAAGATTATAGAGTCAAAGACAGTTGAATGGACTCTTACGATAATCGCTCATAAGGCTATGAGGTTATCATCTACTACAAAGCCCTTCAGCCTGTAGGCCATTTTCATACAGAGAAAACCTCATGGTTAAAGTAGCACATATGTCCAGATACTCAAACACACACACACAGACACATAGAAGCTAAAATGCTATCAGCAAAGCAGTTGTGCTATACTATTGTATCCACCTACCCAGACTGTAGCTGTTACGTGCTCCCCTAAATGTCTGTGACACTCCACCTCACCTCTTCAGAGCAGCACGGCGCTGCAGCCTGACTAAATGAAAAACAATTTGAGGAAACAGGGAACAATCTGAGGCAGGCTCCAGCAGGCTGCCATAAAAAGAGGGACAGCCTCTCCAGCCTTTCCCTCCTGCCTTCAACTTTAACTCTATGGGCTGATGAAAGATCAATGGGCCGGCTGGGCAGCCGCTCCTGTGCCTGCTGTCTCCCAGTGCACCAGGAAGTGAGCCAATTAGAAAACACCAAGAAAAAAAAGAGAAAAAAAAAGAAGAATGACATACCCCTCAATCCTCATGGATAAAACTGAGTGATTAGTGAAATGGTTTTGTGTGTCTTCATGTGAATGTGTGTGCTTGTTTTCTGTTCTTTCTTTCTTACAGGCAGCTGCAGCTTGACTTACTTTAAAAATGCTGAATGCTTCCATTATGTGACTTTTCAAACCCCTGTGCATCTCTAGCCGTCCTTACCTCAGCCTCTTTAACACCCCTTTAACCCTCCACATCCAGCCTCTGGCGGCCTCGCTTCTGATCTGCACCAGCTAACCAGCCCTCTGGATCTCTGACAGGAGTAATGGAGGTTGGTGCTAGGGCTTGATGCAAACACACAGCAGCAGAGAAACAAATCATGTTAAGTCTCTGCTGCCAGCCATGGCAGCACACTCAAAGGGGAGCCGGTGCCCTGCCAGGGAGGAGGGTACACCCATTTTCCCAGGGAGGGGGTGAGGACTAGGGTGAACACGAGGGAGGGTAGCGTGGAGGCGAGGTCTGGTCCTTATCGAGGCCGGATCACAGACACCTCCGCCCCTCTTGGCAGGAATGCATACAACCCCTGTGGGAGGAGAAAGGGCAGAAGAAAGAAGGAGGAGGAGGAGGAAACAAGCAGACATAAAGAGGGGAAGTAGAAAGGGAAAGAAAAGAGCGAGTGAGGGAAAGTGAGTTACTGAATGAAGCTGGGAGACAGACACATGAAGAGGGAGAAAAAGGCCTGCCCAGATTAAGAGAGGGAGTGTCTCCGAACATGTACACAGACAAAAACACACCAATCATGACACTCTTGCTGGGTTGAGAGCACCT
Source organism: Perissodus microlepis (assembly GCF_051167445.1). Taxonomy (NCBI): domain Eukaryota; kingdom Metazoa; phylum Chordata; class Actinopteri; order Cichliformes; family Cichlidae; genus Perissodus; species Perissodus microlepis. The sequence continues at coordinate 43,408,415 of NC_140467.1, forward strand.
CTGAGAGAACACATAGGAAAACAAACAGGACATTAGGCTTCTTAAATACCATCGTAACCATGCAACTGTGGTTATCATTACCACAGTTCAGTCCCAGTCTAATGTGATGTGTCACTGAGAGCAGCTGATGAGAGATCAGAAAACCAGCAATGTAGTTACACGCCACAACGCTGTCAAACTTGTAGCTGTTTCGACAGTGTGGATGTTTTGGTGAGGTAATTGTAACCAAGATTTTAATCAGTAGTTATATTTTTTTCTTTACATTTTTTTCTTTACAAATATATATATATATATATATATATATATATATATATATATATATATATATATATATCACATCTAATCTCAAACTGTCAGTACACATCAGAACCTAAAGTTAAAGTACTGAGCAAAGATCTTTTACTTATTTTACCTGGGAAGGAAATATATATGTTTAAAGCCTATAAACATCTCGACCTAGCATTCCTGCATGATGGCTGCAAGCGCTTTGCGGTCATGTGTAACGACGAAGAATAGATTTTGTTGGCGTTTAGGGGTTCACGTACAGTTTAATTTAAGTGTTCCAAGCAGTCTTTACATTTTCATTCACCCTCTGCTCTCCCTCACTCTTTTCCTCCCTCCTTCTCCTTTCGTGCAGCACTTTCTGCTGTCTTTTTGTGAATGCTAATATATTCAAACTGTTATTTTTTTACTGTAAAAAATGCCTTACAGTTAAAATTGTGGAGATCTTTGGCATACTGTATGTTATGCATGCTCTGCTGAATGCCTTTGAGGGATACTGCTGCGACAGAGACGTGAGTCACACTACAGTGTACATACTGTCTTCTGTACACATATGCCTAATTACTCTGCGTACCTTTGAAGTGCACTAGTATCTTTGATGGTATGATCAAATCATAGACAAAAAACAAGTCTTGTAGCAATACCAGTGCAGCTCTACTTAAAAACTCCTTTCTGAAATCTCTCTGCTGTTTTAAAGGTGTAGAAAAGAAAATACCCATGAGTCTCCTAGACAGAGATACATGAGTCTAGGTCTTCCTTATAAGACTTTCATTAAGGTAGGTAATATTGCAGAATTTTGGAACTAATGATAATAATAACAATTAAAGTCACAAAGCAATTTGCAGCCATATATGTACTGATTTACTGTTCTCCATACTGACACCGGCCCATTTATGCGAAAAACGAAACATCTCTTTTTCTAGTTATCAGACACATTTAGTTTTAAATTAGCAAAATTAATATAGATGAAAATAACATTACGACTTAAAAGACAGACATAGTAAATTAAGTTGGATATTAACCTTGATCTACATCATTATTTTATTCCACCAGAATAAAAAACAAAGAAAAAAACACAAAATAGCCGTGAGCATTGTGGTAATGATACTTAATGGCACACACTAAATGTATGTTTGAATTATATTAGGATAAATTATTCGCAGCACTTTAAAATTATTGTGTTTTATCACCAAAGTTTTTATAACTAAAAGAGTCATTTTTGTTTTTAAACTTGCCACAAAAAAAGCTTTTATACAATACAATACAATGTTCTGTACTAAGTACTAGTTTTGCTTTCATTGAATGTATCATTGTCCAGATAAAAACTAATAGACACTATGGTTTATTTTTCCCATTTAAAAGCTATTATTATTATTATTACTATAAAAAGTGGCACTGCATCACTTGAAAAGACTGTTTTCGGGCCCGGTATGTAAGTTTAATATATTTGTGCTAAATGTAAATCAGCTCCTTTACTTACAGATTACACAATGTATGCTGCATTTCAGCAGTGTATGCTCTTTCTCCCATATGCTTTTATTTCTCATCTCTGTGAAAAAACTCAGAGAAATCTCACCCGTATCCCATCTGTTTGATTGAACAGAGTGGCAGCAAGTCTAACTTATTGCTAGCACATGTGACCAGGTGAGTGAGTGTATGCGCAATGGCCTATCACACGGCATCCTGTTGCCTATCAGCACCCTTAGATGAATCTCCGCCTTCATTAATGCAGGTCCACAGCAAGCGCGGTTTTCCACATCTGGCTTACTTTGAGTGTTGTGAGTCCCCTTTCGCCCCTTTAACCTTCTCCTGCTCTTTTTCGATTGCCTAAAAGTTGCGACTCACATTTTTGTACTTCTCAAGAAAAGGAAGTGGAGCTGGTGTTGTTGTGGTGAGGGACATCAAAGAGGTTTGGACGTCACTCATGAGCAAGCAGAGGGCAGAACCTGGTCAATAGCAAGGATTTGTCATCTAATAGCCCCTCTGGGGCGACTTTAGGTTTAATTTCAGAGGTGCTGAAAGTAAGGTTTTATGGAGTATGCCATGTCCAAAGGTCCCTTTGTTTCACATATTCTTTTCATTACACAGATGCTAATTTCACAGATAATGGTGAAGCAAATGCTAGTTAGTTTTTTTCATTTTTCCAAACAATCTGATTTTCCAGTGCTTCAGTGTATTCAGTCGCATCAAATCATATTCTTACCTTTTTAATTTAAACTTAAGTAGAGTATAGTAAGTACAGTAAAACCGAAGAATCTTAAAATCTCGACTATATTCATTAAAAGTTTATTTAGATGTTTTATCCTTGACTTGCTTTTTCTATTAACCGATTTCTAATTTTGAATTTTGAATTCACTGCTTACTTTTTAGTTTTTATCTGACCTGGTCATGATGTCACCAGGGATAGCCTGTCATGTAACACAGGCGGCAGTAACTCCAATTCCCTTTAATATTGATGTTTCTCTCCCCTTGTCTCTCCATCAGCAATATATTTAATGGTCACATTCTGTGCCTATTCAGCACAAGAAAAATGAGACCAAAGTAAACATGCCAACTTGAGAGCAAAAGGCATTAGTCTTGAAATAACTGGATTGCATTTAATGAGACATGCGTAAATTGAGAGGGAAGGCATTTGTTTTGCTCCTGACTACATGTGGTGAATTAACTGACAAACAGTGAACTTCTCAGACTTTCGGTCTGCGCAGTTGCATCAGCCATCAATACAAGCTAATGATCTGTAGGCAGTGTCAGTCTGAGGGTTGTTTAGAAAAAAAAAAGATGCAAATTTAATGGCTTGATCCATTATGATTGGAGTGGTTAACTGATGATTTGGTTGTAAATTTCTGTCTCATGGCTGTCACTGTCTCCTCCCCTTCTTTCATCGTTCCTTCTGTTTATCCCTCGTTGACTCTTCGTTTTACTGAGCCCCGTGCTCTTCCTGTTTTGTGACTTGCATCTGTGTTTCTTCTGTTCCCTTAATCTGTCACCTTACTTACAGATTGGAAATGCATGGCACTTTTTTATAAAAAAAAATATTCACAGCTGAAATCCATCTAATTGTCCAGTTGAAATCCATCTCATAAAATTATTCGCAGTTGTGCAGTGGAAACTGTTTGCGTTGGCTGACAACCAACGGCAAGCTCAACAAATGCCAAAATTCAAGTTTCTGGGGGGATGCTAGGGTGCTGCTTCTGCTGCTGTTGCTGCTGTTGCTGGAGCAGATGTGCTGCCTAATTGCAGAATCCAGCATGCGGAAACTATTCTTCTCAACCATTTCAAACCATCCGCAATAGGTGTCACTGCAAGGTTAAACCAACTTCAAAATGCAAGCCGTGTTTCCATTCCTCAATTGATTGTGTGGTGCTGTGCCCTTAGAAAAGAGGGGGAGAGAAGGGCGGGTGGAATAGTGAAAGAAGGGGATTTGGTTATGCTTTATATTACTTTGGAAGTGTCTGCCAGTTGTGCACAGTGTGCTTTTAACATTAAAGTGATGGAAAGTTTTCAGTGTTTACACGGAAAATATGTTTTCCCCATGCATCTCAAACATTTGAACCGGTGCTTTGAGAACAGGAAAGTTTTAATTTTGACTATGGGGCTAAATGTAAGACATTTTATTTTCACATGCTCTCAAAAATATTCCCAGAGTGTAGCTACAGAATATAGCTTATTAAAAAAATAGCAGAATGCTTTGAATACTTTCTTGAAAGATACTAATTTAGTTAATCAGTAAATTGGAGCAGTTACCCAATAATTATTGTTGATAATAATTGAAACCCATAAAACAAAGCATAAGACTTCATATTATTGTGTCAAATACCACAGAAACAAAATAGAAGGAAATTAACACATACTTAGTGATGTCAAATGTTTGATGGAACAACTTCTGCACTATCAGTGTGTATCGGGACACTGATAGTGCACCTTTTCTGCTCTTGAAAGTGTATCAGCAGGTTTTTAAGCTGAAATCTTGAGATGATGACATCATGGTAAAAAATATGCAGGAATAAATGGTTGACAGATGAATAAAATACATAGAGGACTTAGCACTAGACTGACAGATCAAAGGTAGAAAACAATAATTGAAAACTTATAGATTCTAGTGTATCAGTAGAAGCGCCTGATATGACATTGTGAAGGAGTTCCAGATAAATTAATCTTTGCACAGCTGCTTAATATCTTGCTCACGCGGACATAGTTGAACTTGTTGTGAACTTGTGTTTAGTCTCTTTTATTTTCTCATGAGTAATTCTGCAGATTTTAGCAAAACATCTGCAATTACTGTCAGTTCTCTTATGTTATTTCTGTGCTCAATTTTTAGAGGACTAGAAAACAGAGTAAAAGACAGCTGGCGACTTCATACATGTGAAGATGCATTTGTGCGCCCCTATGTGTATCCGAGTGTCTCGTCCTATGTCTGGCCAGCCGATGCCACATCTGTTTGTCATGTTAGCACTTAAGCGCCTGCAGGAGCCATGATGCTAAGTGGAGACAGAGTCCTCTCTCCCACTCTCTCCATCCACCCTTTCTCCTAATTACATTTGTTCATTAATCCATTTTCTGCCCACTTCTCTTTCTTGTTTATGTTCTTGCATCAGTGGGCTTTTGCCTCCTCCGACCAGCAGACAGTGACCTTTAAGGAGATGCCAGAAGACTCTGTAAGACAATGTTACCCCTTCACCCTCTCGCTAAATGCACACACACACACACACACACACACACACACACACACACACACACACACACACACACACACACCCTTACCCAGTCCCATCCTTGGCCCCTCAGTATCCCCTCAGGCCATCTCCAAGAGGCTAATGGAGTTAGCCTAATGTCTGCGCAGCGCCAGTCATAAAACTGATTTGAGGCTAAAGGCTTGGTGCCGAGACCACCACTCTGCCTACAAAAAAAAAAGAGAGATGTGAGAGAGACGTTAAAAGAGCGCGAGTGTATGTTTAGAGGGAAAGATGTTGGGGTGGCGGCAATGGTGTGTGGGGCAGGCTAGCGTAACTACGGCAACTGCAGACAATCTAATTGGTATTGACATCCTTGTCTCGGAGGAAATTTGACATCTAAGGGCAAATCATTCTATTTAGTCGCCTGAATAGTCTCCAAGGCGGGGCCTGAGGAGCACAATCACGTTGTAGCGTTGTTCTGGTCCTTCTGTCTGGGCAAGCTCTGCTACGCAGCAATCGATCCTAATCTGATCGGGGTTGGGGAGGAGGATAAGCGGCATGTGGAGAAAAAAAATGAAAATAAAATCAAAAGCTCTGTTGGGGTAATACTTAACAAGAGGGAGTACAATTGGGTCCTGCTGGGGCGGCTGTCTGTAATGCACTTGTGCTGCTGTAGCATGGTTAATGTATAGAACTACCTGGGAGTAATGGCTCTTCAGCCATGGTGGACAGGCTTCAAAGAAATCTGCTTGCTTTAGCTAAAAGACTGCCAGGATGGGCCGCCAAAGACCTTCATTTTGTTAGAGCATCAAATATTGCCCCCTCTCAGGACACACAGACACTCTGATTTTATTATCCTCACTCCCCTGAGAAACTCATCTCATCCCTCTTTTTGTTTGTTTGACTGACCATCATTGTGAAAGACTGAAGTAAGACTGTCTATCAAATGGCACACACACCCCTGTTTCTTAGGTCAAAGAGGAGTAAAAGCGCTTGGTGGTGTCTCAATAAGCTGACACAAGTGACAGCAGTGGTTTAGGTGGGGCTTTATTAACTGGATGCAACAGATTTACAGCACAGTTCATAGTACAGCTTAAGGAGCACTTCAGTTTGTGAAAAGTGCATTTTTGAGATCGAATTTGCTGTTTTGCAGTGTCTACAACAACCAGTCACTCACAAATGAAATGCAACGGTCAAAAAAGAGAGAAGTAAGTCCAGTCTAAATAATTATTTAAGCAAAGCAGCTACTTTTCCTGTGCGCACATACAGAAAGGGGCCAATTAAACACGTATTGAAGGTTTTAGACTGATATGTTAGACTGACAGTCTCCATCCCAATCATTAAAACATTATTATTATTATTATTATTACTGACGATAAAGTCCTTCCCCCATAATACTCATCAATGAATCCTTTTATGCTAGCTTTGGTTCTGTCTCTTTTTCAAATGCTGCAGATTCAGACTTCTATCATATTGTGCATCTGAAAATCTCATTAAACTCACAACCTGGGTGATGTATGTCACACATATACATTGTAGTTGTTGATATAGTCAGTAATTTCAGTTTCCCCAACGATGTGGCATTACAAACTGGTTAGTCATAATAAGATAAACAAAAAAATCAATATTAGGATTTTTCTGTTTAAAATTTCTGTTATAGTTTGGCAAGGTTTGCAAGTTTTCAGCATTCAAACATTCAAAAAGACATCGGCATGTTTCGAGGCTAAAATTAAGGTTATGGCAAGTAATACTTATGGTTAAAGTTAGACTACGTTTCTAGAAAATTAATATTAGTCAAGGAAATGTCCTTTGAAGTTGTGTGTGTCTGTTTATCTGTTGGAAAGACAGAGAGCGTCTCACTATCTGTCTAAGTATGTGATGAGGGTGTATAGCACTGATTGCAGTAGATATCAGCCCCAGATACTTAAGTCATAAAAGTGTGTCTCGGAGCCCTGTGGCTGTGTAGGCCCCGGTGCCTGATGTTATCAGAGTTAAACAGTGGCCACTCTATCATGACAGAAGTGGACAGAGACATTCCTGTATTACTAGCTTGAGTCAGGCCTGCTGCTGTAACTGGGGGGGCTGGAACGGTGGCTTACAGAGTACTGCAGGAGTGCAACAGACAGTTTGGGAGTGGTGTGGGAGGTAGCCACATTACTGGACTGGCTCCTAGATTATTTACAGCAGGGTGTTGTTAGGGCTTTGCTGTACTTTCTTGCCAGTTGCGTAACTAGACTAACAGGACAACAAAAGGAAATGGAAATGCCCAAATGGAGTTTTGTCTTTTATTATAGCCTCATTCATCTTCCTGACCTATAACAAAGGCACGATTAACTTCTTACCTATTTCACTTTTGTTAATAACTGCGAGTACTTTGGATTATTCACACGCTCATGCCCAGTATTTAGGAAGGCAACACCTGCAGAAAGCAGGATCATATATTATGTTGTCAGTGCTTGATGTATGATTTCAGATTGTTCGCATTATGTTCTCTTGTGTGTGTGTGTGTGTGTGTGTGTGTGTGTGTGTGTGTGGGTGGATGTTTGTGGGTGTCTGTGTGGTACACCTAATTCCCTCCAATTTATTCCTGACTTTAATGAACCTGTTAATATATATAACAGTAAAAGTATTGTAAATGCTTACTTATTTATATAATCAAAGGAAATGTCAACTTAATCTAGCCAAGTATTGAAAATACTCAGAGTGCTGAGTAGAGTGATCTTTTTTTGTAGTAAAAAGAAGCATCATCATTGTAGCTGTATATACATGCAAACATAGAATTAACAATGTAGCTGTTTCACGTGGACGTCATTTTTAACGATTTTTGGTTTGTTTATATCAACCAGTCATATTTTAGAAGCTTATTTTTTCCCTCCTTCTAAAATAATTTAAAGCAGCTAATTAATCTCATTCTACAAATGCTAAAAAAAACCCGTAAAGTAGTGTAAAATGCAGAATCTAATTTGTACACCTGAAAAGTAGAGGTGTAGTGGTATTTGTTAATATAAAATGCAAATGAAAGAGGGGTAAAATGAGCTTTGTAGTCCTTCAGCTTTGTAACTTTCATTGTACCTGTGAGAACTGGAGAGAAGGGATGTTTAAAGAAGCAAATGGTCTTTCCATGACTAAGGATGGCTTGACAGGTTATATCTTAATCGTCCACTTTCCTTCATGTCCTCACTCATTCCTCTTGTCTCTTTGTCTCTGACCAGTAGCACTGAGCAGGGCTTCAGAAGTCAGAAGTCACAGGTCCCATAACAGAGACAGCATATCATCAGATAGGGGTATCAGCACCTCTAGGGCCTCTGTGTGCCAGCAATTGTCTCTGGTCTGGATTAGTTTTTGTATCTAGTTACAGACTTTTATTCCTGTGGAGTCAAGTTCAGCATGGCAATGAGGGCCAGCAGTGCTGCTGAGAGCCCAGTGATTTATGTGTTGCTGAGTGAGAGCAGCAGGTTCAAGTCAGAGGTCTCTGGGCAGGATAGCTGCCATATATGTTTGTGTATGTGTGTGCGTGTGTGTTAGGATGTGTGAGAGAGAAAGTGTGTACTTTTCACAGCCTCACGCTATAAACTTGAATGTGTGTATATGTGTGAGACGCTGCATGAGGGCCAGTCCAAAGTTCTCGGCAGGGTGCCCTAGTCTATTTGACTTGGAGTGGCTCCATTCGTTTGACAGTGGGCATGCTTGGAAGGCTTTTGGTGCTGTAAAAATAATGACTAGCTCTCAGAGGTGGAGTCATCTGTGTATGAGCTGCGCTGATTGGTTGACGTGAGACACTGAATGAGGAGTTTTGATGGCAGAGTAAAAATTATGCATGAATTTGTTCTGGCAGCTTTAAAATCACCCTTCAATGTCCCTACAACATTAATCATGTGGCTTTGGCGATCATGTGACATATTCTTGCAAAAGTGGAAGAATGCATATGTCCTCCAAGGCCCTGCGATTTAATTACTTAGGCACACATGTGAGGTCACCACCTTGTGTTAAGGTTTCTGTGTTTTTTTCTCTCTGAACATTTAGTGATTGTTTATTGAAAACAGCAGCAACCGTGTCTGCGTTTTGATTTTAATCAGAGCTGAAAAATATTAAAAATTTTCTCACTATGTGATGATACTGTAAACATCAATAGGTGGGATTTTTTTAGGTTTCATTTTTGGTTTAATCCTGGGACAAATCAAGAACAGTACTGAAGATATTTAACACATCTGATTTGTGTTTTTTCTTAAATGAGATCCCAAATTTCCAATTTCTCCCACCTTTCTTTCACGTTCTTTCTTCCATGTTTCCCCTCCAAACATTAAATGTAAGAAAACTTATATAATTTAAACACATAGTGAATAGAGCAACCTGTTGCAGTCATACCAAGAATCAGCTAAGATCTAGTTAACGCAGTTTGAGTGCAGGCGATCTCCATCCACCCATATCCATATTCCTTTGAAATATGATGTCCTAAAAATGCAGCCATATTTATTCTCGATGGTACGTTTTGGATCCCTAAGATATTTTAAAATGGGGCATCTGTCCTCTGGCCTGGTTAGCCATCTGGATAAGATGGGACAGGGAGAAGATGTTAATGCACTTCATGATGAGAAAGGAGGACGACACCTTTGACCTTCCCTAGCCTTTGACCTCTGCAGCCAATACGAAGCCACTGATGCTATGGGTTTCCTATATCCAGCATATGCTGGCCAAGCCGATTCCCGATAAAGAAATTCTTCATTTGCCACACGTGGTTTATATAGCCACTCTCCCCTGTTGTAAACAGCCAGGCAGTAAGAAAATAGATATTTACTTCACAGGCTTTCTATTTGATTGGAGAGAGAAAAATTGACATGCATATTGGATACGTTGCTTTCGTATTTCCACAAATGCTAATGCAGAACTGGTTGTAGAGACCAAAACAATTCATACATATAACACAGAGGTTGAGATGGGATATGTGTGTGTATCCTACAGTAGTTTCTGTTACCATTCCCTTACATGTGTAGAGGTGCATGAACAAGCAGCAAAGATTGAGCGTGCACATTTTGCCAACCGACCACAGTTTCAGTTTCGTGTCACAGAAGCTCACATCCACTGCTATGTAAGAGGATCTGTCCCTAAATCACAGCTGCACTTCCAGGAACCACCACTAGAGTGACAGGAAGAAAATCTCCTGTGCTTCCCCTTTATGGCTGTGACGGTTACAGTAGTCAGTACATTGACATTTATATAGTGTTTCCTTTGGGGTGCAGCCCAGGATCAGAAGGTGTCCAGAGATGGTGGCTGGGTGAAGTATGAAGGTGGAGGGCTGATACCTTTCTATCTATCTATCTATCTATCTATCTATCTATCTATCTATCTATCTATCTATCTCTGATGTCCTTCCTTTTGTGTGACCTCCTGGTCTTGAACCTAGGAGCAAAGGTGGCAAAGGTGAAAACTACTACACTATAGTGCCTCACTTAATAAATGTTGTACACTGATTTAAGAAGTGCTGTATAAATGTAATTTTCAGTTGTTGATTAGAATAGAAAAAGTACAGTATTAAACTCACATGATAGTTTGACAGAAATGAAAGAAACGTTAGCTGTCATTCAACAACAAGTGTGTCCTCATTTTCTTCACACATCCAGTCATACATGTGATAGGTGGCTGTTCAGGATGCGTTTCCAGTCATCTGGCCAGTCCTGTGTGCTAAACATTGACCTTGTGACCTCTGCTCATGACCCCTGACCTGTGATGTTGACCCCTTGTACAGGGGGATGGGTTTCTTATATATCTCGACTGGTCGTCTCCATTGACTACCTGCCAGGCACCTGCTCTGAGAAATGAAGCCAAGGCGAATGCCTCTCTTGGGAGTCTTTTGGGCTCACCCGACAACAAGGCCTGGCTTCAGCCCTGCATTTGAAAAGGCTTTGAGTGGCCCTGGTAAACCAATCTCCCTAATTATCTATTGAAAGAACATTCCTTTTCCTTGCCCAGTCATTACCTTGATTTCAATTGCTGAAAAGTAACGTGGAGGAGCTAAAAAGAAAAGAGGAGAAGGATAGAATGTGGAAAAACATACATGCATGCGTGTGTACATACACAGAGACATATAGAAATGAAAGAAAAGATCATACGTCTTACTGATTTAATTAAGGTTGATTGTAGGTCAGAGGGAGCAGATTTGGGATATAAATCCAGGATACCGTGCAGGTCAAGGCAATGAAGAGAAACTAAACATGAAAATATTGCCTTTAGCTGGATTGTGCAGCAACAGTAATTACTATTAGGGCAGGGAGCTAGGGCATGTGACCACAAATCATTACTAGTGTGAAACTATAATATTTTTAACTGTCAGTGATAATTGCAAGAATGTAGTAATGACTAACCATCAGTCATAAAAAGCTAAATAAGGCCTTTATTTCATAGACAGAAACAACTCAGTCTTCCAAAAGCAGGGGAAAAAAACATATTCTAATAAAAAGTGAAATTTACAAGAACACAACGAATACATTGTAGAGGAAATACAGTCCATTTTTTATAACTAGGTGTATCAGAAAATTTACAATCCCTTTCAATAACAGGCTTCGGGTATCATACATGGTTCTTGCATATTGCATCATGTGATACACTGATGATGCGAACCTGGATATAATTGGCAGTTTTGCATTAAGAGTTATGCACCCCTGAAATGACATAGTGGGATCATGTCTCTCAGAGGTGCTAAAACAGATGCACCCTTTTAGTGTCTACTTATCAGACCCTGGTTCTGTACATTTTGCTAATTAGTTCCTGTAGTTTTTTTTTAAACAGTGCTGTTTATTATGCTTCACAATTTAATTAATTATTTTTTAAAAAGAAACAATCATCCAAATATCCGCAGATCCCATAACAACCCACTTTAAAACCAGAACAGAGCATGAGCCTGTTAGTTAAGAAGGAATTTTAACAAAATGGATGTTGTTGCTGTGCATTAGGTGCCTTTGTTAGGGGTATCTACACGTTGTACCGCTGGGTCAAGAGCTTGGAGACACTCACTCAAGAGCAGGCTCTCGGGGCTCTAGGGCTGTTCTCAGGAAGCACTCAAGGCTTGCATGCAGTTACCATGTAGTGGATGAGATAAGGGGGCACAGAGTTGCACTTTGAAACTAAATATAGGTTATGACAAGCAGTATTTTGTCCTTCATTCTCATAATGCCGCAGTCTCAGACTTATTATTTTTCTAATGTTGTGCAGTTAAGTTGGTACTCTAGTACGCTTAAGTGCTTTGACATCTCTTAGTAAAAATAAAGAGTTAAAGAGGTCCAGTAACACAGGTTTGCATTGTTCCCGTGGGTTTACATATACATACAGAAAGCTCAGTCTTGGGTGCTAAAATTTTCTCAACAAACAAGAAAAATGAATATAAAACGGTTAACGATGTATAAGCAAATTTAAGTGATTGCTTCTGTATCTTTAAAGTGATGTGGTGGTTAGTGCTGGAGACAGGCTTTCTTCAACACCCCCCCCCACACACACACACACACACACAAAAGTCCAGCCTTTGAACTGCCCTGAACGACTGTCTGCCTTAAGTTCTTTAATCTCCAGCGGCCTGTCTCTTCAACATCAGCACCTCTAAATGTCTTCCTACCTTCAGACATCTTAACTGTCTACACCCTCTGATCTCAGAACACATGCGCACGCACGCACACACACACACACACACACACACACACACACACACACACACACACACACACACACACACACACACACACACACCATTTTATTTTTCTGCTTTTCCTTAGACATCACACCACGTTCTGTTTTTTTCTTTACACTTTTAAAATTTGTGCACTTCAAGCATTCAAAATAAAAGCCTTTATTACATGCTATGAATTTCTTTTTGCCACATTATTATTAAAATTTTCACTCTTACTTGCAAGTGGACAACAGCAATTATCCTCTTCTGTGAAGATTAAGTCATTATCAAATTTTACGACCCATGCTTTGGTAAAACCCAACAAACAGTTATTTTAGGATTCTATATTTGGTTTAGTGGATTTTGAGTCATTTCATAGCGAGTTTAAGTGCATAAGCACATTGTTTTGTGTGAAGTCAGTCTGCTCTGTAAAACACATACAATGTCCAGTTTTTCTGAATAAACAATTATCTTACAAAATACTCTGTCTCTCTAAATTCTTTTCACAATACCTCAAAGTATGATAAATATTTGAATGTTTTTCTAAATCACTGAATTACCTCAAAAATACCAAGAAATGCTGAGATTTACCTGAAAGACTGATTTCATGGAAATAAAAAAATACGACCTGTGTCTTTGGGATCCTCTTGTTTTTTTAGGTTTTGGTTTAAAATATATTGAAAGATACTAATCATTGTGCTGACTGTTACTTCTGGTGCCTCTTCTATAGCTGACATAATTTGGCATGTAGCATTCATATAGCTACTTGTAATCATAGGATCGTTAAAGGACTTATTTTTCAGAACAGTGAGGATGTTTTCTTAAATGAAAGGTTTCCCGATGATTAAACAAAAACAAGTATTTTTTCCTGAGGGGAAGGTTTTCATATTTTCCCAACGGCAGTATCTCTCCAGAATTCCACAATGTTTTCATATTTGTAAACCCATCTTGTTAAAGATTGGAAATACTTTCGATTTCTATTGAGATTTTAATGGACATCTCTCTTTTTCCCCCCACAAGGTGGTCTCTAACCCTTGCTTCTTTTACAATGAACACACGTCTCACAAGTCTAACAGTTCCCATATTCACATGCCCAGAATTTCTTTTATGGATGCCTACGGTCACAGTTGATCCCCGTTACCTCTGACATTCCCTTATGACCTCTGACCCTGACCAGAACAAGGCCGCCAGGCGTCACCATACAGTTACAGTGGTCAAAATAACAGACCAATATAGTGATGTGGTTTTATTCTCAGCAGCTGTGACTATGCTCACAGCCTCAGTGTGGTTCCTGTCAGGAGCAATAAGCGCTGTGACTTTCAGCTGTTTCTCCTTACAGTTATCTCTTATGGAGCCTCTAGGCTCCTGTCCTCTGCACCAGCACCAGAATACACAACTCTGTCACTGACATCACACAGCTAAGACTTTACAAACCACGCGTGCATTATATACACATTTGTGCATTTGTAAAATTTCACATGTACACATATTTGAACACATGGGAGCAGTCCTCATGAGATTAGACCCATTACATCAGCCTTCAGAGGTACTCCAATAAGCTCTGTGTAGACAACGGTTCCTCAGTCACATCATTTATCATCCAGGCCAGGACCACTTCGAGGCCCTGAGAGGTGCATGGTGCTGAGGTCAGTGGTGGGGGTGGATCTCTCTAAAGAGTTAGCAACATGAGTGAGGGATGAGCTAACAGTGTTAAAGTTACCATAGGTGTTATATGTAATCATCGGAGGGTTTCAAAATTCAAGTTTGATGGCTTAAAAAAAAAAAAAAAAAGATTGAGTGCCACAAAAATCTGGTGGTTAAAGGTACACGTGCTAATCAGTTCATTAAACGCTTCCATTGGCTCAGAATTTCAGAAAACCTATTTCCTCATTTCGGGTAAGTTTTTCTCAGGTCCTCTCTGTGTTTTTAACACTAAAAACTGTGCACGCGTCATGCATTGCAGTAGTGTACATGCACTGGTTCTTCATTTCCTCTTGGTGTTCGGATCAGTGACAAGAAAGCAAGTGTCTGATTCACTTGGATCCTTTCATTCAAAAACGGACCCAGCGAGTGTTCGGTTCAGTGAAGTAAATCCTTCATTCATGAGCTAGATTTCTCCCTTTCAAGCCAGACAGCGTCCTCCCTAAGGAATAGAAATGGCTTTAACTTTTCCATGCTTTGTCAGAGCTGTAATGAAATCCATTCTACCTCGGCAATGCTTCAAACTGATCCACCAGCAAAAAAAAAAAAAAAAAGACAAAAAACCTACAACTGTAGATTAAGATTAACTTTCATGAAGCAATAAGTCAGTACTTAGTAGCTAAACACTTCCATGTACATCCCATTCCTCCAGCTGGCTTACGATAAATGCATTACAGTAGCATCTTAAGGCACCGTCAGTGTCATCTTGTATTTCATTTGTTTATGTTTTTGAATTGATTTGATTGATTAATTTGAAGGATTAGATTGTCAGAAGATTTTTTTTTTTTTTCAAATATCAGACTTCCACGCTCAATATATTCTCATACAATTCAGTTTTCCTCAGAAGAGGATGATTTAGCAGTGGCATCACATCAGTCACTACTGCTCCTCGCTTACCCCTTAGCTTTATGGATGGCTGAGAGGACTGTGAAACTTCTCTTACCTCTTTGTGAGTGTGTGTGTTTGTGTGTGTGCCTGTGCGCATGTGTACTGTGTGTGTATGAATTGGAGGTGGAGCTGTGGGGTGAGTGATGACACCGGTGGTGTAATCCCACCAACATCTGCTTCTAATCTGCAACATGAAAAAGACACTCATATGACCCCATACGTGCCCCCAACCATCTTCTACCCCCACCCCGCTCCTTCTGCCTGATGTTGCTCTTTCTCATTTCAGCCCAAATCAAACAGTGTATTGAGTTACGAAAGATTTTGACCACAACTTGCAATCAGACATACAAAACAGGGAGTATACATTTGTTTTATGTGCATTCTTCCGTTCCCCCACGCTGTAGTTCAGGAATTCCACTCAGTCTGCTGCTTACTGCATGTTTTGTTTGAGCTGCTTTTTTTCCTTCTCTTTTGAGATGAAGCGCAACAAAAGGAAGCCGAAAGTGTCATTTTTTTCCCCATAAAGCAAACCTGTTAGTTTTCAACATTTAATTTTTCACAACAGTGACAAAACAAAAGTAAACAACATCAAAAGCGACGACAGCTTCTACGAGCAAAGCCCTTCCCTTTTTGAAACCCGTCCAGGTCCAGATCTGTGATAACATAGGAAGAGGAAAAAAGGGATCAGCGAAAGTACTCAGAGCTGGAGACTGTGGGTGTATGTACAGCATGCGGGGACTTTCCAGTGGATGAAGATTGCCTCACTAGAGGAAAGTATTTATTTAGGAGTAATTGAGAGAGAAATACCTCTGCAGCCAAACGCACAGCTAAAGCAGATGAGCAAGAAAGGGATGTGGGTGATTGAAACACGGCTGCAATTTGTTTTAACTGGCTGTAGAAGCAAGCATGGCAGAGCTCTTAGGGCTTGGTAGTTGTAAATCTGGAGCCTTTCAGGAGAGTTGTCGGTTCATAACCTTTCTTTTTCTCTGTCCCTCCCTTACGCCTCCCAGGGGTACATTTAGCTGAGGAAATGGAGCTTTTCTTCCCTTTATTTGGCTTCCTTGTCACAGGCAAACTCTCTTTCCCTCTCCCTCTCTTTCTCTCCCTCTTTTTCTCTTTTTTTTTCTGTTGGCGTCTTACAAACACACACACACACACACACACACACACACACACACACACACACACACACACACACACACACACACACACACATACACACTTGCCATGACCCGCGTTTTTGCAGGATCCCCTAACTGTTTCTGTCCAGACCAGCTAAGCCAGGACAAGGACACAACACAGATATACATTAGAGAAAATCACTTCCCCCTTTCAACAGCAGTGGCTCTGGGATGTTGTGTAATTCTTCCGTGATCTGCGTTGTCTCCTTTTTCTTTTTTTTTAAAGTGTGTGTGTCCATTTGTACGTTAATTTCTATTTGAAAGACACGTGTGTTGCTTTCTTACATTTAGATGGAAGTGATAGAAATGCATGCAATGTTCAAAGGGTGTTTAAAACAAATGGCAAAACAATAGAAAATAATGAAAAGCACCTTACCTATATGTAGTTTTACTTCAGGTAAGTTGTTTAGAGATGTCTTTATTTTATTTTATTTATTTTTTTGGCCAACTACAAGTAAATAAAATGTAATTAATGTCGGTAATGACGGTGTCCTGTGGTCATTTTCACCATCAGCATGTATTTGCTGTCCAGTTAAAATCATACATGTCCAAAATAAGAGATTTTGATGTTTTATAAATAGAAAACTGTATAAAAGGCTGAATAGGGGGTTTATTTTGGATGAAAACTTCTGAAAACAGGGACTTTTGTGTTAACCAGAGATATTATTACATGGCTTCCACAAAGATATTTTAACTTCCAACATTTTCTGCTTGCTCATCTCTAACAAGTGTTCCTTTGTTATTGAAAAAGAAATGTATTCAATACGATTTCAGTATTCCTTCGTTCATTCTGCTAAATGAAGTGCTTTATATGCCTTAAAATAAAGGAAAAAAGAAAAAACTTTTTTTTTTAAATTCCACATATTTTAAGTGGGAGCCAGAATCGGGAGTAACATGAGATTATAACTCTGAAAGCACAGAGGTTGTCATCAACCCAGCAACCCTACAATAAAAGTAAACAAGACAACAACCTGAGCAGCTGAGCTGTACACACAACCACAATGACACCAACAGAAAACATGTCATCATCACAGAATATGCACACATTTTACCAAACATCCTGAAGCTCTACTAAACCAAACCATCAACTTCTCCCACACTCTCACTCGGGAAGCTGGTATTGAGTGGCAGCTGCAGACTGCAACAGAAAAACAAGTGTTTTGCAGTGTGTGCTTATCAAGGAGACTTTTTTCAGGGTCGTGCATGTACACTTATACTGAAACAAAATCTATGAAGATATTATTTGTTATGTGGGTAATAAAGGGGAAAAAAGGTACAAGTTGCCTTTGCCATTGTTAATATTACCAATCCAACACTGTGACATCTACCCGTGCATATTTTTTTTCAACATGCTAAATAAAATAAAATAAAATAAATAAAATAAAGATTGTTCGTATGTGAGAATTTATTTGATTTTTATTGTGATTTAAATGAACTCATCTGTAACCTGCAACCATTGGTTACAGTGGGAACGTGTGAGCGGATCTCCCTGTTCACACCTCAGGTTCAAGGCCTCTGCCTTTGCCAACCTATTGGCCTGTTTTGTCATCTCCTGTCTCAGAACACACACGTCCACAAACGCACACACACTTTTTCTCCTTCACCCCCAATATTGCCTTTCCTGATTCCTTCCTTCCTACAAAGCACTGACTGAAAAAAGTGCAAGTCTCTGTGGTGGTAGCAGCATTTGTGAGTGAGTGAGTGAGTGAGAAGCGCACAGCTCTTTGGGATGCAGCAGTGTGTAACCCTTAGACCTGTGCGCTTCTCACTCACCGCTGCGGGTCAGCACTCAGAGTTTACACAGGGGGCAAAGGTGTTAATGCTACATGCTTTAAAGAAGTACAAGATGTCTTCACTTCAGCTCTAACAGGCACTGTGGGTAAAAGCTGGAACTAATCTGAGGTGTGTTTGTGTGTATGTGTAAAAGAGAGCATAAGAAAGCAGTGAAGTAGGTAAAGTTTAGAGGTGGTCTCGCAGTGTAACAGTACACCAACATTGTTTCTTCAGCACAAATAGGAAAGGGGCTTTCGCCTCTTTGCTGCATTTTGATTTTGTGCCTGTTTAGAACAAAGAAGGCCAGTTATTGTGCGGTGTGAGCACACACTGAAATAGCCCGTCGCTGGCAATTAAAGCAAAATGGGGAAAGCAGCTAATACGTAAAGATTGTCTACATTATCAGAAAATACAGTGTTTATGAGAAAACATGTACATATGTCTCTTTTTGATTCATTGCATCCTTTTGACTTAAACTTATGTCATTTTGGGTTTTTTTTACATTTTGCTCGTTACCTTATTTTGCTTTGCTCTTCATCTGCTTCGTGAGCTTCATTATCATTGCATGAGCAGAACAGGCTCATTATTTGTTTCATGCATACTAAGTAATCTTTTAAAGTCTAATTGATTATGTGCACATGATCCACTGCAGAGAAAGCAGAGTAAAAGGAAATGGAAAACAGAGCGAAAGGAAAAGTAGCCATTTTTCTATCAATTTCATAACTTTAACTTTGCCCTGAATTGATTATGTTTTTGCTTTTTTTTTTAGCAATAAAGCAGCCACCCAGAAGAAGCTGGATGCACGTTTGGTTCAGCAAAACTAGACTTAGGTCATAGCACTGGTAATGAATGAAAACACATTTGCGAGCAAATCAATTTTTACAACCTTTGCGTGTTTATTAGATATTCTGAGGCAAATGCAATAAAGTGGCCAAAGCCAATATTGTATGCCGTGAAGGCTGGTGGAACAATTCCAAACGGTAATGTCACCTCCAAGGACCGAGCACAAATATTACACATGGACTTAAGGTTCAAATCAAAGTGGTGCGTTTTTACGACCATATATGTTTCCTTAAACCCACACGAGAGCGCAAATGACAAAATGCTTATTTTTGTGCGATGATGTTCTTTTTTTTGTTTGTTTGTTTTTTCAGGGTTGGACGCAGACGCAGACAAACACCTTCTAGTCCAAACATACGTGCACACAAACACAGTCACACGCACGTTGTCCCCCTTCCACAGCCAAGGGAAGTAATGAAAACAAATGGCAGAGTTCTATTCCCACTGGGACCTGAGGAGGAACTTAGTCATCAAGCTAATTTTATTCTTGTCTGGCTCAGAGACTCCATTTCCTCTGGGTGTTTTTACAAACGCTGGGCTGCACCACGCCATCGGCCAGTGATGGATATGAGGGCCTGATGGCCGGATGGCAGATGCTGGCCCTGTAACTCAAGCTCCAAACACTTGCTGATGACCCCCCTTGCACCCTTAGCATTCCTCGCTCAATGCAGAGTAGCTGCTTGTGTGTGTGTGTGTGTGTGTGTGTGTGTGTGTGTGTGTGTGTGTGTGTGTGTGTGTGCAAACTTGTACTTTCCAAACAAACTGTACTTCTATTTACTAAGCTTAAAAATATCATAGGCACACAGTTAGATGGAAATTACTGTTTGCATATTAATGCTCCAGTACAAAACAATACAGTGAGTTTGTGTGGTAATTGCCTTTCTCAAGCAAGTAATTTTTATACATATTTAACCTTATCTCACTGTTATCATCATCATTTTAACTATTTAATGAATTTAGGCCAATATTTTTTTTTAAAACATGGTCGATAAAATTAATCAAGTTGATTCAGTGAAGTAGGACCTAAAATCTCAAGGATGTTGTTGAATACTAATATTAAATAGAGTAAATCTACCAATCTTGCAGTTTAGTTAAGACCTCTATAACTCTAAGTGCATCCGATTACTCCATCTTTGCTTCCCCTATATGCTATGAATAAGAATCATGTTACCGGCAGTGGCAGGCTGTAGTTTATCAGCTTAAGCAGTGAGAGCTCTTGTTTCTGCTGCAGGCTACTGTGTTGAGAGGCTGGTTAAGCTTGCAACAAATTCAGATTATTATGTAATTTGTTGTTAGACTTTTTGTCTCCATAATTTCCCAAATATTTGTTGGAGTCGCTGTTTTTGTAAAAAACAAAACAAAACAAAAAAACAGTGACTAAAATCAGGAATAAACAATACAACCTAATGAGTGGCTGTAAAAATGTGGCCACAATGCATATTTTTCAAAAAATAAAACTTTACTTTTTTTTTTTTAGCTGCAACATCTGTGTTTTAAAATGTTTTAGCACACAACCAAAATCCTGTGGTGTGTTTTCTTGAGATTCAAGCATAATGGATTGTTACGCTTCATCTAAAAAGCTACGTGAAACGTTCCTTATTATGTGCTGATTAAAAATGAATGCTAAAAACTCTAATTTTGCCTGAAGTTACGGCTAAAGATGGATGAAGCATGTCACAATGCTTCGTTGGGTGAGCTGGATTAGCTGGATCAGCATTACATCTTCCCATCCTCGCTCACACCACAGTCCCATTCTGTGACATGCACACAGCTGGGAGTGGAGGACACTTGGGACAAAGCAGAAAAAAAGCCAAATGGCCTCCTGTTAGAACTCCTCTGTTACCAGCTTAAAGCCTTCATTCCAATGCATCCTGCATGGATTATTCAGTGACTCAATACCCTTTTAGTCTTGGCTATGGCCTGCAATAGAAAAAAGAACCTTAGTGTTGTTGATTTGTCAGAATGTGGCAACTTTCAGGAGAGAAGGGAAACATTAAAAAGCAATTAATATACTGGTGTGCAAAGAAAAAAGCGGAGTCGCCTCGGCCTCCGGAGGGACTTGGTGTATCCGCAGCCAGACCTAAAAATGCAAAAAACATGCAAAAGATGGCTTTTAGTGTGACTTCTGCAGATGGATGACTGACGGCAGGAGGCGAGGGACAAACAAAGGCAGTTTACGATCAGCATAATCAATGTGACATCAGCACAGTAACATAATGTGCGGGGGTGGGAGTGGAGTTTGGTGGGAGCACAAGATGCCCTTTTTTAATAAAACTGCAACTTGTTCCTTACGATTACACCTTCCCGATCTTTGCCCGAAAGAAGTTTTTCTCAGGCTTTTACCACCCCACAAAGAAGACTTAACATCGTGACAGGATATCAGTGACACCACTTTAAAAGCAATCAAGTATGCATCTAAATCTCGAGCTGACAGGTCCTTCTGTGCTTCACTGTAAGGAAGGACCCGGTCGTTCTGTTATTACAGGTCGGTCTGTGCAATCCACATTTCATTATAAAGTGGGAAAACCTAGCTTGAAATTAAACTAATCTCGTATTACTTGAATTTGAACAGAAAATGAAACTGTAAATAACATTATTATGCTTTGTGTAAAAAGCACGAAAGCGGTTTCAGTTGTGTTTCAACCCAGACTGTGCAGCTCTCAGCTACACAAGCTGATAGCTGTGTAGCTTTACTGTGTTCAGAACTGATATCCTCGTGTTGGCGTTGTTCCCTCGTCATCATAAATAATGTTGTTCCGGGTTCAACATTGTAAGTGACCAATCACCTTCTCTTGACGTCATCCGCGACCTCAAAAGAAAAAAACGCCTTCAAAAAATCTACTTCACTTGCGAGAAGAGAAACCGCCTCTGCAAGGACAATATGTATAATGCTTAACGTTTATTAAACAAAAGTATCCTGAAATGCAAAGAATTGAAGTTCCTGGATGGGCGGACAGAAGCAGTTTCTCTTATCGCAAGTGAAGTAGATTTTTTTAAGGAGGTATTTTTCAAAGGCACAAAAGGGGGACGTCACAACAATGTGATTGGTCACTTGCAATGTTGAACCTGGAACAACATTTATTACGATGATGTGGGAACAACACCGACACGAGGATATCAGATCATCCGTTCAGAAGGGATTTGTGGGGAGCTTAGCAGCTTTCAACACATACACATAGGTGGGTGTTGTGCATTATTATGCGCTTACGCTAAGTTTTCTAAAGTGTACCAAGTAATTGTCACCACAGTTCAAGTGCAGTTTTACACTGTTTTTATACTTTTCTTATTGTAATGATGATTTTTTTCCACCCAAGATTTCCACCACCACGTCCACATATATTGAGGTGTTAATGAAACAAGTATTTTTTTGTTGGTTCCTCTCACTACCTTACCTTTCATTCAGTCCAAGGCTAAGGCTAGCAATAACCCCTCAAATCCTGCATGCTACTGCCATTACAATAAGGGAAGAGGAAATCAATTTTGTCTGTGTTTTGGCATTCGAGAATAACCAAGGTAAAAGTGCTGCACAACAATGTAACACTGAAAAAATACACACACAGAGCAAAACTGGAAGTGGCTAACCTTGGTCTGAACACCATGGAAACCGGGCACACAGAGATGATCTGGGAGCAAAATACGTGGAAACTGACGATTTGAAAGCTGGTAATTGAATTAGATGAAAATCTGTTAAAAGCACTACAAAAATTTGTTCTTATTGGATACAAAGTACCCGTATTTGAAACACAAATCCCACTACTAAATCCTGACAATTTACTACTGGAGCAACACTGACACAAGCTCTACAGTACAGGCCTGCACCAGAAGTTCAGTCCGAGCTCAGGAATGACTCATGTCTTTTTTCCTCCCCTTTCCTCTCTTTGCTACGTGATGTGACATGTGCTCCAAAGCCCAGGTGTCATGCTTGCTACATGATGGCTTTTTCCTGCTACAAAACTCGTTTATCATCTAAGGGGGCCTGTTGGGTTTTAACTTACTTTGAAGCACTTGATCCTCCATCTTGTCTGCCATTTGGGGCTCACTGTGTCATGGACGGGGTCACAGGTAGGGCAGCATCGGCGCACACTCCCCCTCGTCCTCCAATCCAGTCAGCGCTTTGACTTCCCATCCTTTGCAGTACAGATACATAGGGAAATAGGAACGCTGAAAGAAAAAGGGGAACTAGCTATTGGGGAGTGGGGAGGGCAGCCAGACAGCGTCGGGCAGAGCCGAATCAATTAAGGCACATCAAATCAAGAATTCATGCACACCGAAAGTGACAAATATTGGCTGAGGCGGTCAAAGCTGTCGGGGTCTTGACACAGGTTACCCCACCCCAATCATCATCAGGATTGTCATCATCATCTCTCTTTGTCTCTTTATATCTCTGCCCTCCACATCCCCTATCTTACCTGTGACATCTGTCTTGTTTTCTTCACAGATATAATTTCCACATATGCAAAGTGTACATAAAACCATATATCTACAAATATCTAAAATTTATACTTGTGGAGAAATACTGTGTAAAGCTTGGTGAGCACAGCATAAAACAGACACCTGAAATGTGGCTGTAACCCTAACCCTTTAAAATCTTATTCAAGCTGGTGCTGAACCTAACATATGACCTGAAATTATATTTTTGCATTAGTTTTATTGATTAATACCCTGCCTTGCTAATGCAACCTGCTAGCTATGCCATATCTTAGTCGGTAACTGCATATTTACCTGCAAGTGACAACAGCTTTGGATTCAGACAATTACGAAAGAATGAGGCCCCTGATTGGCTTTTAAGCCAAAATTTGATTTGTGTTCATTTTCAGCAGAAATAATATAGCAGTATTATGAGTTTTAAAACATAACACAAGTGCAATTTGTTGAAATGGGACTTCTGTATATATTTTTTTAACATAAATTTACATATTTATGGTAATGACGTTCCAGCATGTCAGGCTCTCGTTCCTAATAAAAGCTGGTTTTACAGCAGGTCCATTAAAAGCCTTCCTTACCTCTTGCCGGACCGTTCCAGCACTGAATCAAAAAGCACGTAAAAGGAAAATTCTGTGTAAAAAAGGTAGGATACAATAAATCAGTTCAGGCACTCAGATCCGAGCAAACCGCTGAGCTCAAAGTATCAACCATTACAACATTTGTGGGAGTTATCGGCCCATTTGTGCCCCCTATCTCCCCTTACTCCTCCAGGTCATCCTGGTGTCATCAGCTGGCGTGAGCATATGTCTGACATCGTGGTCTCTATGTCTGTCTGCTTTTCTTTCCCTTTCCTTCCTCCCCTGCCCTCCAATACCCAAAGATCATGTCACCGTCCCTGTCACTTCTGTCGGCCGTGGCCTGGGTAAGGATGTAGCGACCACTTGATATGTTTATATGAGGATTTCGGGGGCGAACATTACCGTGTTTTGAGAGCGGAACATCTGGTGAGGGGAAAAGGTTACAGTATAGGGATACCACTAGAGCCACAGCTCTGCACAGAATTCCTTCCATCAGATAAATCAAGCCGGCAAGTCACTGAGAAACAGGAGGGGCAGTGGAGGGATAAGAGGGTGAAAGGGGCATTACTCAATCTTGTCTGAGAGAAACGGATTGCTTTGTACAAGATGGGCTTCTATAAAAATGGGAATCCTGTATTTATTGTGGTGGATTCACTCGGCCTCCTTCTCTCTCTCACTCTCACTGCTTCCTTTCTGTAAAAGGTCAGTTTACCTAAATTACAAAAAAATGAGCTTGGTGTGATTTTTCAGATCTCCACCCTGATTTAAACTCTAGTTTAAACTCATGTTTTAATCCAGCACTCAAAAGGTTAAAGATTTTGACTATTGTTGCTAGGCAATGTTGAATCAGTACAGATTGTCATCTTAAAATTTTCATTCACTCCAGACTTGATGTGTGATTTAAATGTTTTATATATTTTTTTTAGCATTACATATATTCACTGATTATGACTCCTATATGTTGCAGCTTCAGCAGATCAAAGAAAAGCTATGTACATCTTGCTAGATACCGTTTAGAATGATGAGCATGTTTACATGTCATAAATTTGGTGAGCTGACATAAATTCTTATTGAAATGCAACACTATATCATTCTGCTATGCAATCTGACATTCCTCTTTATGTTTTTATATAAATATGTTATATAAACAGACCCCATGTTGATCATTTTTGGCACATTAGCCGCTCCCAAAAATGTTTTAAATTTAAGTTCATTCTGCCAACTATGCCGTAACTGTACTGTGCCTGGTGTATTATTGGTTAGTTATGTCTCCCACCTGTCAGTATACTTGTATTTGTATCTGTTATTGCTTTTAATTGGTTCTGTGAAGCACTTTGGCATACCTTTGGTTTCTAAATGTCCTATATAAATAAAATTGTATTGTATTGTATTGTAAACTATGTTAACAATGTGCTCTAGCTCCATTTTTATGGCTTTATTTTGTGAAAGTTTTCCCAAGTTCCAAAACATTACCACACCTTCAAAAAAATACACATTAGAATATTTAACATAGAGAACTAATCTTAAACATTTTCGCAATTTCAAATGGCAGTTTGTCAGCCTCTCTGTAGGTGAACAGTTTGTCTTCACCAATCCCTTTCTTTGATTTTTGATACCAACCTCCACCGCAATATCCTTCCACCCGTCTCTAACTCTCCCTCCTACTATCCATTCTTTCCCGTCACGTTGAGGAAACAGAGAATCGAGGCAGGAATGACTAAAGCACATGTCAGAAGACGTAAGGGCTTCTGTGGTGGCCTACGAGATGAAGCTGTCAGAGGAAATGCTGTCAGTGCGACACCCAAGTATCAAGGGCATCTTTGTGTCTTCTCCTCTTCGGTGTCTGTCCTCTGTTGCCTTGCTTAATTACACTGCATGTATGCTAGTACTGCTATTGTCAGGGGCTTGACATAGCTACACTGTTGGCATGCACAGAGCCAAGTTTTGACACAGTGCCCCGGAGACTGTGCTGTGTTGTTGTGATGTGTTGTTGAAGGGTTGTCTGCAGAGGCAAGCGAGTTGAGATCAAGAAAAAGAGGTCATGTGGTAACTTTGTAATTTAAAATACTTAAAAAATAAAAAAAAAACATGGATGGGTGTATGCTTTGCAAATCTTTTTAAATGCTTTGTAGAAACTGCCCGTTGTATTTGCATATACACAAAGTATTTTCCTGCCTGTGTACGACTCTTAATCTGCACAAGTGGTACATTATGGCTGGCAGTGGACGCATACCTCACACCTCAGATTGACCAGGAAGTAGTTGACAGCTCTCAGTGCCCTGGCCTGCCGCTAATTTCTCCACTTCCTTCCTGCTAGCCTAACTTAGCATCAATCACCTCTCTCCACTTGCACCGCTAGTGCAGACCAATTTCCTTAATGCTGATTGCACTGTAAACCAACTCTCCTCACTCGCTCCGGCTCGTGTTCCGTTTTGCTCGTTCATTCTTCCTTTCTTCCCTTTCACAGCTTCCTCTTAACTTGACAAAGCAATGATTCAACTTTTAAAAGCTTGCTTAGCTGAAATAGATGAATGATGTTTGTATACATTTGCTCAGATTGAGTCTGGGTCGTGTTATGTTCAGCTATAAACTATAAACCCAATCTGTCAATCATTAAACTAGAAACACAGCTTAGTTTGCCTCCTCTTACTTGACAAAAATAGCATAGCATAGCCTACACGGCTGGCTAATCTGATTCACATTTAGAGGCTTCCACATAGAATTCAGAGAACTCAGTGAAAGGGTGAGCGGAGATCCCTGTTTCCTGCTCACCCATGAGAAATTCCCTACAAGTTTTAGAATCATCACCAAGACAAAAACAGGTTTGCTATGTCTCACCTTCCCTGAATCTGTGCACCCAGCCCACATCTGAAGCCAGGAACTGTGCCAGATTGTGTGCCTTTACATACGCCCATGTGTGCTCATGCTTCCTTTTAACTCTGTCTACAAGCCCAAGAGATCCCAACAGGATTCTACCTGCTAAAGAAATTCTCACCACTGATAAGCACAAAACCAGACGACAATTTCAGTGGGTCGAAAGTCTTTTTAATTTGTTCCATTAGCATTATGTGCGGCATAACACAACTGGGATTTTGCCAGTGCCGCAAGCAGTCAAATATATATCTTACCGTGAGAAGAGTTAGACCTAAATACAGCATTCATCAGCTGTCACCTCATCAGTGTCATTCCGACCAATTATGGGATCCAGTTCCAGAATCCCAGTCCAACACACCTTCCATGCAATACATGTACTCCTACGGACTGTGGAAGAATTAGCGTAGCATGTTGAAAGTCAAAAATGTAAAATATTGAATTTCAACACAAAGCTGCTTAAAATGACCAAAAAGCTTTCAAAAAATCGAACAAAACATCCCCCCGTTTATACATTTAAAAGTACATGGAAGCTTAAGAGAAGATAAAAGCATTAACATTGTGATAAAATTTGAATTTAGTTTCAGTTCTATCAAGTGACCTGGGAATAAATGGTTATAAGATGCCATGCTGATAGTTTTTGCTCAAAATAACCACTGAATAAAAAGCCTTTCTTTAAATATTACCAAATACAAACATCCTTATTGTTTGCTAGATGTTCAAAACCTAAATCATGTCCCTGAGATTCTGCCCTTTTAAAAGTGTTTTTTTGATTTACCTGCTTTTGCTTTATCTTTGTGTGAACTGCATCATGTATGTAAAAGTCTTGAGATCCAGTGGCAGGCTTTTCCCATTGGAGAGATTGATGAAGTGCAGTGGCCAGAGGGCCAAGGGAGCAGTAGTCCCCTGCTGGGACTTCACTCTGACCCACTGAGCACACCACAGTCACACAGGATACATCATTCAATCTGCTGCTAGCGCATGCACGCACGCACGCACGCACACACACATACACACACAGGCCTTGCAGTGGACAACATAAGGGCTGTATGGGTAGGAAGAAATCGTAGCTGCTTTAACTCTTGTCCTAATGGCTGGTACAGAGTGGCTCAAGTTTCACTCTTGCTCCAGGGCCCACCACTGACATGCTGCTACATTATGTTAGCCTGTGTTTTATTTGGCTCTGTTTGGTATAGCGTAGTGGGATAGGAAGTGAGGGAGGGGGTGCGGGGAGTACTACTGAAGGCCCAGCAGGAGGGCTAGTCCAACACAAACAGTAGGAGGCTGATGCTTGGTGTTCTTTGCTACACACAAACTGCGGTGTTTCATGCAGTCCAAGCCACAGATGGAGCAATTCTGTCACCATGTTTGTGTGTTTTGTGTGTGTGGTGGGATTTGCAGAGTAAATGTCGACAGGTTCGGTTTACAAAATCATCTGGGGTATGTAGTCCTCACTGTATGCCCTATGTGGAAGAAGCATAAAAGTGTCCAAGGGAGGAGGCACAAATGCTGCACAGTTTTGAGTGGCACGCATGTCACTTCTTGCTTGATGTATGGCTCAGATTGCCATGGTCAGGTTGCCCCAGTTTCAACATATCGCTCCTAGAATGATCACTGCTTATGCAGCCATTGACACTGACTTGTCTGGGTCTGCCTGGACTGGCGACACAGTCTGGGAGATTCCTAGAGAAAGCCTCTGGTGCATACACATGCCTGTCTGCTGACACACACAAGCATGAAAAGTGGGGGTTAGGTCGCCCTGACAAATTACCTACATCCCCGGCGCTCTGGTGGCTCAGCATGGGGGAAACTCGATGGCCCAGTAGGAGGTGGGAGGATAAGTGGAAGGTCAGGGAATTGAGTGGGGACAGCACCCAAAGCCAGTGCTTTCTCCAGACTTGGAGGTGGACGTTTATTTTAAGTCCCTTTATCCAATCTTTCAGCACAACCTGTGTTTGAATGTACAAGGGGCACAGCGATTCAAAGCAGAGTGAGAGTTGTAGACATTTATGTGTGTGCGGGCATGCATGTGTAGAGCAGCGAAGGCCAGCGTTCCAGACTGCAGGGAAAGGATTAGGAGACTGGAATGCAAGACACTCCTTGACCTCGGTGCGACCTTTGAGACTAAATCCCTTGCCCATATCTGTCCCTCATGGGTCATGATCCAATTGGTCACCCCTTTAGAATGCTGACCTCTTATCCACCTCGTCTCTGCCTGCTTGAAACATCTCCATTCACTGATGTTGGGGCCTATAAGCAAGCTCGCTCAGAGGACAACTGCACCATGTTAGCTGTAGACTAGATTTTCAGGGTACCTGAATAACAACTCAATGCTGAAATTCAAAAACATATTTGTTAATGCAAGCCAACGTTAGGGCGGAATATCACTCTTGTTCTGCCTTTCAAGTGTCCATGTACACCTAAAACATAAATGAAGCGTTTCTCTTTACTCTGTTTTGAAAGTCTATACGCTTTTCCATTTGCAAGCGCGTCGACCAAGAGTGATGGTAATGGAGGTGGAGAGGAACGAACACATCAGAACTGCGAGTGAGTGGCAGTGACACTGAACAGCAGCAAAGAGCTGGGTGGCAGGCAATCAGAGAGGCTCTCTTTCTCTTTCACTTAGGTCCCACATGACATGGCTGACTGGCGAGATGAGAGACAGATGGGTGCCTCGCTTGGCACTGAGGGCCCCTGAATAAAATATCACACTTCTGATTAATTCATATTTCGTCTGCAATGAAGAAAAAAAGCATTATTGTTTTTAGATGCTGTTCAGATGTCGTCTATTGTTGATGCAGAGCCATTCATTAATTTTTTTTCTTAAGCTTATTAAATCAGTGATGATTGACGTAATAATTGGCTGGTACTGTTAAGCTGCTGAATTCCAATCACCATATAAATACCTTTAGAATAAACATTATGATTATTTAATATTTAAAGTTTTCTAGTGTAGAAATGAAAACTTTTTTTTTAAAGCAGTGTAAAATCAATGTGTGCATTTCTGATTGGCAGTTCGGTCTGACGAGTCAAACATTTAAAGCATCTTACAGGTCAGGGGAAAAAAATTCCACAAATTTTCACCCAACACAAGCACTTTAATGTTTCTTAAACCTTTTAAAACACAATTATCTACACAAATCAAATGAACACTTCAAGACAAGACCAACTGGGGCAAGTGGCCTCTACTAACGGAATTTAACTTTACTGTTTCAGCAGCACTTGAAGTCGCCATCCTCAGTCAAAAGCTAGCTAATGAGTTAGTGCCTGTATTTCTTCTTCAAGACAAGGGTGCCTGCACTGTGACGACGTGTGAATGTGTGAATGATGCTGAACTGTCCAATCAAATTCTTAAAGAAGGCAGTTAATCCATATCGACTAGTCAGGGATGCACAAAATTACACCCTGAGGGGCAAATTCCAAGCTGCAATTGAAACTGAGCCTCAGAACCTCGGAGTGACTGAAAAACTGTTGGGCTGTCCATAGTCTCGTCCATACAAGGCGTCTGTACAACAAGGTCGATACATAATTATATCATTCGCAAGAATTTAACACATGATCCTAAAACCCTCGATTGACAAGCCACCACTGATAGCACCAAATCACAACAACAGTCACCTCGAGATGCTTTATATTATAAGGTAAAGACCCTACAATAATACAGGGAAATACACAACGATAGATGAGCAAGCGCTTGGCAACAGTGGGAAAGAAAAAAACCCTTTTAACAGGAAGAAACCATCAGAAGAACCAGGCTCAGGGAGGGGCAGCCATCCACCGGTTTGGTGTAAGGGAAGGAAGACGGGACAAAAGACACATCTAGATGCTGTAAAACTGATACCCACGACGTGTTGCTTTGATATGGCATATGTGGGATATGTTATTACAGGTTAGCAAAAGCAATGGCACAATTTAGTGAGAGGAAATACTAATTTCCATACAACATAATAGTCACATCAGGGTCATCCGCTGGCTCCACATTAGTTGGTTCATTAGAAAGCAGTCAAAAAGTGCTTAATGTTAGGGTTATCTGGAGGTAAATGAAAATAAAATGTAATTAGAATGGGTGTAGAACGAGGGGGAAATGGAGATTTAAAAAGGAAGTAGAGGGTGACATGCTAAGTGACCTGTTATGAAGGCACCCGTTAACTTGTGAGAGTAACAGGGGAAATAAGGAGCAGTAAAGGAAATACAGGCGTGGTAGAATCCAATCAGCAGTCAATCACTGATTTTGAGGTTAATTATCTATAATGGGTATGCTAAAAGGTCACACAATTATGTCTTCATGCAAGCAAAAGTTTTGATAAACTGCTATGTTAAGAAATAAACGCTTTAGCTTTCTGTATTGTTGTGTGTTGTGTTTTCTTATTCTGTTTAATCTTGGCATTATGAAACTCTGAGTGTGAGCACATTTGCGCAAATGAACACACATGATTGCGTTGTCCCCAGTGTAAGGGTGCTTCTCTGTGCATCTGTCTGACAGGGGCAAAGAGAAGCAGCTGTGAGGAGCCTGCAAGCTTCCCCAAAGGTGCCCCTCACCTGTGTCACCTCTGCCTGCCAGCGCCATCAAGGTGCGTCAGTCTTACTGCTCTGGCACCTTTTCACCTGTGGCACTATTCCTCGCTGGCTAGCACACCGCTATCCTCACCCACTGCTCCCCTCCTTGTTTCTCAAGGCGTCTGTCACTCACCTGTCATTTCTTTCATCAACTCCTGGTTTCCACCTTCTTGCAACAGCCCCAACGAAGGCGGAAAAGGAACCATCGGAGCGAAAATGGTGACCACTTTGTCCCAGTTCTAGGCTTTGCTGCTTCAAAGAGTGACACATCACGGAGGTGGTGACTGACAGCCACTTCACACTACAGCACATTTCTCCGTGGAAGCACTGGAGCCTGGAAAATTGACAAGTTAAAGATTTGACATTCTTGAAGATATATATGTATATTGGAATGGTTACATGTAGTAGGAGAGAATGATGAGGTAAAGAGCAAACAGTTTACATTTCAGTCCTGAACTGAGCTTACCCTGACACTATTAAAGTTAAACAGACATATGTTGGTACATTGACTGAGCTTGTGCTTCTACTATTCACAAAACAAACAAAAAATTAATTTTAAAAAATAGAAAAAAGAAACACTACTGAATAAAACATGTGGAAAGACAACAATTTTTTTCCTGACAAGAGTAATCATTCTTGCTGCACGTCTTTGGTGTTTGTTCTTTCAAAATAAGTACAAAATAAAAAAGAAGATAGTGAAGGTCTTTTGTTGGAAAACATGTTATGGCGGCAATATTTCCCTGATTTAGTTTATATCTTGTTTGTTGTTTGAAAAGAAAAAAAGTTTAGTAATGTTTAATGTTAAAAAATTAAAAAAAATCTATACTTAAAATCTAATAAATACTTAATCTCCCTAATACTTTCACACATGTATTTCTTATACCCCTTCTGGCTGTGAGCAGGAGCCTTACTTTCTGTAAATTCGTAGGTAGCTGGAGGGTTTCTGACCTGCCTTTCTGCTCTGAGGATAATGATTGACACGAGGCTACCCCAAAGGTCAAAAACACCACCAGTAACAAATTTGCCTTCACCAAGCATACCACACACTGACAGTGTTGCTCAAATTCCAGTCCCAGTGCTGTGTGTAGAAAAACCTCATAGGTTACTTCTTGATTGAGAGGCTGAAGACTAACATCTCTCCAGGCAAGGAAAGGAAGGAGAGGATAATGACAATAAGATATCTTATTTTTCTTCTTGCGGAGTTTCCTCTGCAAGGCAGCTCTCACACGAGCAAAGAAGAGGCTCTTGCAGTGGTATTTTTGGAATAGTGCTAAAAAAAAATCAGTTTTTGAAATTATTTGCCACAAAATCCAACCTTGTTACGGCCATACAGTGATGTTTTTTTATTTCACATTTTTGCCCAAGATTCAAGCACATGCAAGAAAGAACAAAATAAAATAGATTTTTTTTAAAGAGCCCTTGGCCGTGGCCCAAACTCTGACCATATCAGTTGGGCTTTGCTGCCACGTGGCATATGGTACAAGACAAACTGTCAGGCTTTTTCCCTCCTGTCTGTGCTTGCTTAGAGATGACAGGAGCAAGAGGACGTTTGTGTCCGAGCAGCAGGCATCAGGCAGGCTTAGCGGTGATTTGGGGGGAAAAGGGGAGAAAAGCAGAGCATCGTGCTGTGGTGAGCAGTGATGTGTCTGCATGGCTGAGTGTGTGTGTGTCGGGAGGGAGGGGGGCTACACAGTAGCTGCGGGGGACAGCACGGTGCCTGCGATTGTGAGGAAACTGCAAATTGATCAAATTGTGGAGGCAAGACTTTGGGCCTATTATCTGGGTCATGTCAATGTCTCTCTGGTCTCCAGTTGGTTCACAGGGCCAAGTGAGTGTGTATGTTTGTGTGTAAAGAGCCGAAGCTTGAAGAGCCAAAAATTGAGCTTTTGTTTGTGTGTGTCTAGTCAAACCTCCGTGCGCATGCTGTTTGCACAATGACTCTCCACCAAATAGATTTAACAAACACCAAACACAGTGTCCATTAGCACTCGAGTGATATTTCTGAAACTTTTAGTGGGTGAATTTGAGGTCAAATCCTGCATTTGCAGAAGTTTAACCCTTGTTAAGGTTGCACCTTACACTACTCCAGAATTTGGGCCCTAAAATGGAAACTTTTGGAAAAGCCCTAAACCAGTTTTAAAAGGATGGAGCTGTGTTTTAGTCCAGACGGTCAGAAACAGACACATTTAAATACGATGGTGCAGACGATATGCTGGTCGGGTGTTAACAGTCACAAAAATTAAACATTAAACAATTAAACATTATAGCCAAGTCAGTACATAACTGGAAACTCCTGACCCATTGCCACAGTGACAGATTACACTTGCATTTTTCTGCTATTTTCAGTAACAGCTCAACATTTTCATCAGTCCCACCAACGAAATCTCTGGACTTAGTTGCTATTCTTAGTTTGCAGTATTTTATACAAGTAATACAGACACATGTGCAGTGCAAGTAAATATGTATTTGTCTTTCTAGACGTTGCTTCTGAACTGCATTAAAACATCTTTCTGGATAGGGACCAATTTCTTTGTGTTGCAAAAACAAAATGTATTAGTATAGCCAGAAGCAACTGCTGATTCTTTCTAAACTCAGGAGTTTCTTCAACATTTGTTTTCTGGTTTTCATTGCCAAATTCAGACACTTTTCGAGGGACGAGTTGCCATTTTCTTATATGCAATCCGACATGCACGAGTCACATTGTTCGCCTATCAACAGTGATCACAGGTCAACCCTCTATCAGAGCTGACTTGAACAGAGCATATCATGGCTATTAGCTTAGCATGGTGCGTGATTTCCCTCTTTCTTGTTGCTGAGGGTGCTGTCCTATGCAGTTTAGGGACACATGCATGAGGGAGGGCGTCGTCATCACTTGTCATCATGCTTCTGTCATAGTCCCTGGAGTTTCAGTGGCTCCCTGTGGTCCCTTGCCACTCTGCCTGGCTGCAGACAGCTGGTTACCAGAGCCATTGCCTTGCTGCCACATGTTTGGGTGTATCTTATATGCTGGTATGAAGTCCAGTCCTGGGAAAATGTATGCAACATTGTTTTTGTATAAATCATTGTATGTGTTTGTACATTATGGGTGTTCTATGTTCACACCAGCTAATATCAAACAGGTGTGATGGAAGCAGCTCCGAGCACAGAGACTGAACAACTCAATTCCTTGTAAATCAGCAGTGCTGATATTAGCTGTTGAAGGCTAAATGGCCATTATGAATCCTCAACACCCTGACACGTTATGACCTGCCTGCTCTAGTGAGGTATGTTGCACTGTGTGTGGGAAACACATGCACACATATGAATGCATAGAGCCTCGCTGCTCTGTGTGTGGGCCATGTTTGCCACCACTTAGTGACAGGTCAGACTCCTATAGTGTGATCAAACAGCAGCCACAAGTCTCTAGAATTCCCACAACACTCTGCCTGGTGGAGAGTGGACAATAAAAACAAGAGTGGCGGGCTTTCATCACAGGCTTTACCAAAGCCTATCCTATTTTTGTTCCCTCATGTGGAATAACTTTTTGAAGATTAGCTAAATAAATATGAGCAGTGGCTCAAAATTGCACACATGTAGTCTGTGCATGTTTTACACTCCCTGAATGTTGATAAATGCAATAAAAGCAACAATTTGACTTTCAAAATAGGTCACAGGTTTTGCTATAATTTCCATTCTTTATTATATTCACCAATGTGGCTGCTGAGATGTGAGATGCGATGTTTGAAAGTCAGGGCAAGAAACACAAAACACTCAAATGATCAAAACACATGTAAATACCACAACACTTTTGCCAGATAATCTAACACAGTGCACAGGGAGATAAAACTAAAAGTAAGGGCATACAGTATTCTCACTGTGATACAGAGACGAGCCTGCAAGAACATCATATTATTGCAGCAGCTGTGGTGATCCCACAATTGACACAAAGGGAAGTCGGGACCACGGACCATACTCTTGACCATATGAAGGTCGCGTGCTCTATGGCCTAAATCAGCACTGACAATTTGCCAGTGTGGGGTTTTTTTTCTTTGCTGTGTTGGCACTTTAGGGGGATCTTTTCACAGTGGGAACAAATCAGCATGAAATGGCATAGAAAAAGCTTGAAATCTTCTTAAATGGTGCATGTTTTGTGTGACGATTATAAAGAGACACAACTGCCTTGCAGCAGCACATCGGCTGCCCCCATAAAGAGATGGTGCCGATGTCTTTCAGTGGCCCCTTAGCCCCCTCATTTCCGGTGCCCTTGAGAGCGAGGTACTTAGAGCCCGTTGACGTTACATCGTTGTATGTCTAGCACTCAAGTGCGAGGGGCAGATGTATTCTGATTTAGGCAACCGCTGCTGATTAGTGCTATAAAACTTGAGGCTAAACAGGAAAACGGCCAGTCAGCCAAGAGGTATTGTAGTAAGGAAGGGGCCCTATCTGTAGCGCTATCAGCCACAGCCCCTGTCTTACACTAATGGAATTGTCCTCCACCCCAGGCTGTGTATTACCATAGATCTATGGGATAGTCTCAATCCAACAGGAGAGCTCGTGATTTAATTAGGGGCCCCTTTCTGACTCACTTACAACACAACAACATCAAGACAGGGAAGTTCAGACACATGGCAAATAAATAAACTAGGGGCTCCTTCACATCAGTGTGTGTGTGTGTGTGTGTGTGTGTGCGTGTGTGTGTGTTGCGGTATATGACCAGGCTGATTATTCAAATAAGACATGCCTTTCAATACACACACTAAAATGTAGTTGATGGTAGCTCTGTCGGTCCTTAGTCTGTACTGGATATCTTTTATTTGGACCCATTTAAGGCATTACATATAATATAGTTTGAAATTTAAATTGAGTTTTAGTTTCACTTATTGTTACTAAGCTAATTTGAATTTAGTTGTTTGGCCCTAAATGGACTGAAAAAAATGGAGAGCTTATAAATGGGAGGAAAACATTTTCAAGTCTCCGTATGATCTACTGATCTAGTATGTAAGTGACCCTGTGACTTTTATAAATACGCCGCTGTTATAAAACAAGTCTTTCTTCTTTTCTGGCATTGTTTCCAGCTGGCAGATCACCAAGGGTGAGTGACAACTTCCAAAACAATAGGCTACAGACAATGACATAATGTAATTTAATCCTTTCCACTTGGAATCGATTGTTACACCTTAGGGTGCAACATTTTAAGATTATGTTGTTTTATCCAGGAGTTTAATATATTATTTTTGAAGAAGCAGCACATTTTTGCTCATTCTCTCATTGACTGCAACAAAGCAGTAACCACAACCTAGCTGTCAGCAGAATTTGGACCGAATTTGGACCAGCTTTATTACATCATGGGTGTGAAAAGATATGGATTTGTGAAGACTTTAAAAATCAATGGCTTTTTTCTGTCATTTGCTCTTAGCTTTTATTCACATTTCACGACAGACTTATAGAGAGAATCGACTTGTGTAATTTCTGTGTTGTTCAAAAAATGTGAGTTTTTTCAACTTTCAAGTAGCAGTATCATATTAGGTTATATAGGTTCCTCACTAAATGATACTTCTGCTCATATAGCCAAAGATTAGGCAGAGAAATACCATTGGTGTATCTGTGTGGGCTGGGCCGGCGGGTAGCCGATGGGCCTCTGGCTCCATGTTATGAGCTCCTGGACTACGGTGCTATTACCTGCACCTAATGAAGTTATAGCAGGGTAGGGGCTACAGGGCAACGACTCCCTGTAGATTGCTGGGTCTGGGTCTGTCATGGCCCACACACACAGAAACACATTCCCACATAGGTGGGAATACACACACATACACACACCTAGACACTTACACAAACACACAAACACACACTTCTTCAATGCATAGTTATGGTGCATGCCTGAAACTAACAATCAAAAGGCCCCTCCCCTTCTTTCATCCTTCCTGTCCTTCTTTCTTAAAATTGGAGACATGGTGCAGATTGATGTGGTACCTGTGCTTTTGGTGTAGACGTAGAACCTGACTGTCTCTATGTCATGGTAAGCACACATTAAGTCCTCTTGGCCACCCTGGAGTCCTCGTTGGCTAACTCTTAAAAAGCCCAGGCAACACAATTATCTTTTATGACCTGCCAGAAAACACTGGCTGTGGGGAGGCTGTGGAGGTCTACATTTCGGCCTTACGGAGGGAGAGACACAAGTTGTCACCTGAGTCCATCTGTCCTTCTGGAGCAGCCCACCAGCGGTGACTTTTGGACTCAAGAGGCCAGATTTACTGACGTGCTGCACCAGCACAGACAGACTTTGTGCATAAGAGGTGGGAAGTTTTTGGGAGTTCCAAGGAGCAAAATATAGGGACAAGAATAAGCATGCAATTTACTGTCAACTACGTTGCTATTTAGCACACACACACACAAAAAAACGTATTCTTTTTTTGCATTTGACATTGAAATGAACTGACTGTGCCTGTGTTTAGAAAACAGCACCACTTTTGTAAATCACTCATAAAACTAATCAAACCAAAGAGGGCTATTTGGGGATTGAGCTCAGATGCTATTTCGCCCTGTTAAGAAAATCTGACCCTAGTGATGAACTTGCTCCACTTGAGCTCAGTAGAAATTTCAGTTATAGTCTATTTATTGTCAAATTTTAGTTTTTTAATGCTACATTTCTTAAAGTTTTAGAAGCAGAGGAAGATATTTATGGAGGACTAAATTCTGCATGAGGATCAGTAATTTCATACAACTATACAACATTCCCTCCTAAAAAACATCTATTTTATCCATGTTCCAGACATCCACATATCATGACGAATCCTCAACACACATTTACTTTTCAGCACTAGTTTACTTTCAGAGTCAAGTCATGTTGGTTTTTAATTGAAAATAAATAGTTCATTTTCCTATTAAGTTCTGCATCTCTCCGTATCCATCTGTCATCATACATATAGTAAGTACACTACATAAAGTCTAATGAAGGGATTAACAACATGTCCCTGGTATAGCATGGACATATGTTTCTCAATTGAGACAATTGTCTCTGCTATCAGGGCATGCTAAGGATCAACACTGTAAATCAGTGTACTGGGATTGATCATTATATATATGGGCTTTATCACCCCTAACTAGTGTACAGAGGCAGGAGCAGGAGGCAACCTACAAGAATGACAGCCATCAATTCCTGAAGCCCTCCTCCTTGCTCATCTCATTAAAGGGTAGTACATCAGAAAGAAGGCTGTCAGGAAGCTGTAGAAATAAAACTGGACCGTTTAAAAAGCCCACTAAAGGGGCATGATGGGGAAAAAAATAGATTTAAGACTTGATAGTGATTACTTTTCCGGTCATGTTTTTTTTAGTCATTCTTCATTCTTTCAGCTTCATTTTACAATTCTTTCTCAACCCCTTTCCTGAATTCCCTTTCTTTTACCTCCATATGAATCACATGTTCATTGTGCTTTCTCACGCTTTGTACCTTGACCTCAGTGATTCAGGTCCTATCTAATTAAAGACAACACGGTTA
The DNA here is from genome assembly GCF_051167445.1 of Perissodus microlepis. Lineage (NCBI taxonomy): Eukaryota > Metazoa > Chordata > Actinopteri > Cichliformes > Cichlidae > Perissodus > Perissodus microlepis. The sequence continues at coordinate 43,447,312 of NC_140467.1, forward strand.
GGTCGCGACAACCCCAACCTGAGGCTGCAGAGCTTCTGTAAGAACTCTGAATTATAGCAAGAATTCATCTCCCCATCAGAGAGCTAAATGTGATTAGATTGCTCATGTCAAAGAATGACAGCTAATTCATGCTGAGGCAAGCCTTCTGACTATGTGTTCAAAACTTAATAAAGGATGATTCAGTTTACATTCAGTTTGTAAATCATGAATGCTAGCAATCATTATTTCATGTTGAGTCATGATAACCTGTTTATAGGATGCGACAATTAACTCTGTTATTAATTTGTGCCGGATATTATACTTATTATAGTGAGTTCTCAAAAAACGAAGCACAATCTGCACGTTGATTGCAGAATGCTGAATGTAGCCTGTATTTACCGCTCATTCACAGGGGTATTGGAATAGTCCTGACATAAACTCCTTTAAATACTTAACCACATATTTACTTTTAATAGGTTGCAGCTCTCAGTCCACAAATGCTGCTCTCTGATCATATTGTGTTTATCATGGTCATGATCAGTGAATGCTGCTATGACCTTTTGTTGTTATCCACTGGCGACAATCTTTTCAGATAATATCCCTGAAATCAGGAAAGCTGGGGCCTTCACTGAAGGACCCTTATTGTAGTGATGTGTGCATATGGAGGCCGTAGGACTGCAGGGTAAGAGCCAGTTGCCTGCGTTGGTGTATCTTATGGGACAGGCGGTGTCACACCAGGACCTTAACAGGCCTACTGATCGTCCCTGTAGAGAATAAGGATAAAAGGAAAGTCTGACTCCGACGTGTCCCCAGGCCCCCTGTACAACTGGGGAGCCTGCCTGCAGAAGCTGGTGTGCCTGTTTACCATCTTACCAGGGGTCCCCACAGTCGACGGCAACGCCTCGCCTGCACGGACTAGAAATGTCTTGTGAGTATGGGCAAACGCGCTGTGAAGACAAGAATATGGAAGCTGACAGAAATAAACGCGGGTTGGGGGAGAGGCGAGAGGCAGAAAGGGAAAGGGAGATGCAGCGAGCGGCGGGGGTCCCGAAGTGCTGAAGAGATTGTGATGGCATGGTGGCCAGAGGCCTTTCAGCTGAGTGGGCACTACTACATTTCCCTTCTACGGTTCAGGAGCCGCATGCTGGTGTGTCTGACACACAGAGAAACACCGCCTGCTCACCATCTCTGGCTATGTGCACTAGTGTCTGTTGTTTTTTGGTGTTAGCATGGATGTGCATTTACGTATTTAGCGTTCTTGCTTATGTGTACATTAATTGTTACTCGAGATTAGTCTTTAAATCTTCTTAAAATCTTGAAAGCAAACCACACACGACACACAGCAAGATCAGTGAATGCTTCTCTGACCTTCTGCTACAATCAATTGGCACTTTTCTTTTTTTTTCTTTTTTTAAAGATAATATCCCTATAATCAGGAAAGCTGTGGGCTTCACTTTACAAACTTTTAAATTGATTTCTGGGTGGACATGTAAGACTAGAAGAGATCCATTTTCTTTGCTTTTTAAGATGTTTTCAATTATAGGTGGAAATGGAAGCGCTTCAAGCCAGAGAAATGTCAACACATCCTAGATTAACAAGTTTTTTTTCCCAATCCGCTTGGGAATCCATTCCAGTAGCATGCCTCACTTTTAAAGCATTAAGGAAGTTTGCTGCACATCTTGACAGTTCTGTTTTCCTCCCTCGTGCTTTCTTTATTCTTGCACTTTATCTTGTTCTCATCTCTCCCCAGTAACATTTTTTATTCATTCTCTCTCCAAAAACAAACTCTGTTGACAGAGAAATGAAAAATACCAGAACCTAGAGGTAAATACGATTGCACAGATATTCTCATTCTTTAATCCCTTTTCTTCAATCTTCACACTTCTTTTTTTATTTAATACTAATATTCAACTTGTTTTCCTTCTCTATAGTACATGTTTTGTTTGTTTCTCTTGCCCCCCTACCTTTCCAGATTTTTCTCTGTACTTCTCACCCACGGTTTGAGAAGGTAGCAGAGGGCAGAGGGTTGGCGCTGGGGTTAGGGAGAGCGTAGCGGCGCTGGGGTGCTGCCGATGCGGTAAAGCGATTCTGATTTGTGCCCACAGCCATCAGTGTCACTCTGCTCAGCTTGTCAGTCTCTACGAGCATCAAAACATACTGTCTGGGACTGCTGTCACTAACAGTAATAGATATCATTTCAAAATCATCAGTCCTCCCTATTGTGTCTGGCTCAAATCTATAGTTGGGGCCCGCGTTGACCATGGTTGGATGGGCCCACTCCAAATGCTGCACACAGAAGCCCCGGTGCTGGGCTAAAACTGTTTGGGTCATGGTCTGATATGTAGATCTTCATGGATGGTTAACGCAGCAAATGTGTTGATATGGCAAGAGAGCATGGGCACATGAGGTAGATTTCCAAAGTTTGGGGTAAATGCACAGATACGATTCCTGTCTGGCTTGGTTGGGTCACTGTTTCAGCTATCACACGAAGGTGTCAGTGATGCGCGCACATACTTGCACACAAACACACACATTGGGTCAAACTGTCTTCCTACACCAATCAGAGTGTCTGCACAGCCTCTAATAGCCATTAACTACCCAGCCGGTAGTGCAAAGAATCTGACATCACAAATGTCACTCTGCATTAGGCCAACGTTATGTCAAGATTCCCTCCAAGATAACTAGGCTATCTGGCAATGTGTGTGTGTGTGTGTGTGTGTGTGTGTGTGTGTGTGTGTGTGTGTGTGTGTGTGTGTGTGTGTGTGTGAGTGTGTGAGAGAGAGAGAGAGAGAGAGAGAGTACCTACATGCTTATTTATGTGGTGCCAGTACATGAGGACATTGAGGGGGCATATTTGCCTGCATGTGCATTTTTTGGGTTTTCTTACTGCATTGTTCTGCCTTGCACATGTAGCTAGTGCAAACAAATATATACAGACAGTGATCTAAAAAAGTAAGTACAGTCAATTCTTAGGATTTATGTATGATAATAAAAATCATCACATTAGCATGTTTTAAAATTAGGTAATTACAACCTTTCTATCAATCTATCTAGGTCATGATCTTGTGACAAGTCTGTTTGGGTCATTTATTTCTGGCCTTAATAGGTCACTATTATGTATTTTTTTATCATCCTCTAAACTATTTCTTCAGCACAGCTACAGTAACGACTAGGACAAAAAGCAGTGCATCCAACACATGGCTATTTGCTTTCAGATTCTCGAAGCGGCAATACGCTACAAACAGATAACAACGTTATTCACTGTGCTAGCCAACTTTACATTGAGTGGAGCACTAAAATTAAAGACAGTTTTAAGTGATACTAATCCTTTTTGGACCAGAATAAATTTAACACAAATTTTCTTATTTGGTGGTTATAACTGTACTCGTTCATTAAAAATGCTACCATTAATTTCCCCAGATTTACTCTAAAGTTGAACTCACAGTCTTCACACCATGACTAAAACTATAAATTAGGAATACCTGGAGGTATGTTATGATAAAGCATTGAGCATCTCATGAAATACAGGGCGCTGTTTTCAGTAAATGAGGTCAGGTGAAGAGGAGAGAAAAGAAACAGACATAGAAATAGACGGATGGATGAGCGACAGCGAGAACAGAGATCAACAGTAAGTTGACAGAAAGTGCTTACGACGCACTGCCACTTCGCCTCAGCCCCCACGCCTCCCCCTCCTCCCCCTGTCCTCTTACATGCTCTCGTCAGCTAATTATCCGGAATTAGAATCTTCTTTCACACCAGTGGTGTCAGGGTGCCTTAGCTTGATCTGTCACGGCCCCTCATGACTGGGTGCTAAACTCACGACAGTTGATGAGTGCGAAGCCCGTCACAGCTAATTGTTAGTGAAAAGCTGGACAGGACTGACAGTGCAGAAAGAAAAGAGAGAGGGAGGGCTCTTTGTTCGGGGACACATGAAGGAAGGAGGTTTTGTTTGTGTTTTGTAGGTGGCAACACGGTGGCATCGTAAGCTGGTGCCCACATTTGACGGGTGGAATGAAGGGTGGGGGATGGAGGGGGATTTTGAGGGTCCTGCGGCACTGAAATATGTGCTCAGCAAGGTGAAAGAAAAATGGAAAGAGGGCTGAAGAGTGAAAGAAGCCAAGTGTAAAAGAAGATGTAGGTGTGATGAAGGAGGACAACAAATCCTTTCTTTCAGGGCATGTCGGCCAAGATCTTGCTCATCAGTCCTCACGGCCTGTGACCACCATCAGCTTGACAACACAGGGCTAGTGTGTGTTTGTGCTTGTACATAGTTACACATTTGCAAGTTTATTTGTTTTTTGCTTAACTTATTTGTTGTGTAGGTAGCAAATGTTTGTATGGGTGTGCACATGACTATGTAGTTTGTACAGAAGTAAAGACATAATTTGCTATTCTATTGTGTGCATGGGTGTGTGCATGAGTGTGTGCCAGAACCTGTATGAATCAGACTGGTGGAACACAAATAGGACATTTTACTCAAGTACAGTTTGTTCTGTTTTGTCTCTTGTGCTCACATGATAGCACGTGGTATGAAGTCTAAAGTCTGTGTCTTTGTGTTGCTTAATTTATGGTACTGTGATTATGCAAATTCTGATTGGTTGACAACTGGTCCAGGGGAGGGAAAGGAGCGACAGGGGAGTTCAGCAGTAATGGCAGAAGCATAAAAAAAAGACCAACCAACCAATTAAAGATAAAAATTACAGCACAGTATGTAATTTACAGACAGTGACTGCACTAGACAATTTTCATTGTCTAACCCTTTGTTTCATTTCAACTCTTTATGTGTTATAACTTTGCTCTCTGCAGGTAGTCCGTAGCTGCCAACAGGCTGCCAATGCACTACTGCTGCTGTACCATAACGTCCCCTTATGCCAGTTGGCCTCCAATGTCAGCTATTGTAATCTTAGGTTAAATGCTTACTGTACTTGCCAGGCCAAATTAAATGTGTTACTAGCACAAAGAGGGCACGACGTGACTTGATGGGAGGCTGTCACCTGTCTCCCCAGGGCAATTCAACGTCTGAGGAAGCGGTGTGCGTGTGCTCTCATTGTACAGTCAGTCAATAAGCAAATAGACTCACAGCATTTTTCAACACAGTTTTTTTTTATAGTATTAACACAAACACACACACAAAAAAAATTAAATCGTGATTGTTTTGCAAAATATTTCTTTTACCTTTCATCCATATGAAAAAGTATATATTTAATCTGAATATTCTTATTTCTTGTGTCGCATGTTAGACATTTTTAGGTATGAGGTTTAGATCCATAATGAAGGGCAAATTATCAAACAACTGCCAGTTTATGCACCCTTCTCATACTGAAGTTCAACCCTTTCTGAGAAAATTTTGTCTCCACTTTGTCACAAGACCCTAGGGCGGAACATCAGCATGCTTACTCACATTACCGAAATACACTGGTGAACTTATGATTTGTTAACTTTTAACTCTGTGCCTTTGTGGTCCATCATTAAAAAGTAATATGCTGGAAAGGTGCACCATTTTTCTCTTTTGTGATCTTTTCTTTATTATTTATACTGAGATTTTTAGCTTTGTTGTGACAGATTTGAAGACTGTTGTTTGGCTTTCTTTTTTAACCCTCAACACAGGCACTGTGTTAATGTTCTGCGTAATTCATTGTTGCGTTAATGATTGTACCTATTATCTTATAAATCCAGAGGAGCTGTTGACCTTCCATTTATGTGTTTGCTTGAAAGCCAAACAGGCACCCACCAGGATTCAGCAGTCAGCCAGCAGCCTCCACTCCAGTAGTACTTTCACCCACTTGAAGACTGGAAACAGCTTTTCTCGAGCTAGTGCAGATTTGTGTGGATTAGGCCTCTGCTCTACAGGCGAGGGCTTGGAGAGATTCTATGCAGAAAAGGCCAGGAAGTTGTTTGGAATTGGATGTTGTTCATCCCCTCTCATCATTACCCTCAAACTCTCACAAAGGGCCCAAATTTTCCAGTGCCTTTGAACCTGTGTTTCAAAATGAAAGACATGTCCAATAGAGGGTCTTTTCTTATTCTTCTTCATACTGAAAGGAGAGAATAGAAAGGGAGAAATAGAGGGGAAAGGGGAGCTTTAGAGCTTCATTTTCCCTCCCACTCTACTGCCTTCATTTTCTTCCGGCCTTGAGCCACTTGTTGGGGGGAAAAGCAAATTTTTGGAGAAATTCCTAGAGGGTTATTCGCCTGATCACCCAGTGCCTCCTACATTTTGGCAGAGAAGCAGAGTGCAAAAGGCCGATGGGGTGGGGTGAGGTGGAGGGGAGCTCTGGGACACATGGTTAAAAGCAAGCACAATAAATAGGGGACTCTGGAAACAGCTGTTGGAGAGGTTAGTTAGAGATTTCCAGCCATTAGCTTCAGTCCTAACCAGTTCGCACACTTGAAGCAGACAAGAGCCAAGGCAGGCCAGAGCCCCAATATGAAAAGGGACGGGACCCAGCTTGATCTTGTAGGGAAATTGTTTACAAGTGGGACCCTTAGTTCCACAATAGAGCACAGTGCAAGGAAGAGGGAAACAAGAGGAACGGGAAGAAAAGATGGATGAATGAAGAAAATAGTTTTTTGAAAGAGTGAAACAAATCTGAAAAGCACAGGAGCAAAAGTGAAAGAGCGTGGAGTGTGAGTGAGGGTGATTAAGGATGGACCAATGAGGGATGTAGACAGATGCTGTTGGTGGGGAGTGGAGGGGAGCGGGGACTGTGACACAATAAGTGGAGGACTTGTGGGGGTGGAGGGCAGGGGGTCTTTCTTTCTATTTTCAAAGGCAGGATAAACAAGGAAATGAGTCTGTAATCATTTCCAGAAATTGCCTTCGTCTTTGCCTCTCCTCTCCCCAGGCTGTCTCCCGCCTCCGTTCATTAGCAGGCCATGGCCTGATTAAAGACTTTCATTGTCCCAAAGAGAGACACAGAGAGAGGATCTTCAATCCATGACTGTCTGTGTCAGTGATACATCAGGAGTGGTTCGTACTTTTTACCGTTATCCTGGACCTGCTGCTTTATTTTTATTTCACGTAACAAGTGTTTAACCACTTAAGTACGTGAAATCTAACCACAATCAGTTAGACCTACTGCACTGCATTAGCAACAAATATTTATACAAGAAATAATTTCCTGAAGTAAAATGACACAAGCTGACATAACCTTAATTTCATCTAGCTGTAGAACATTTATTCAGGTTAAGTTTGATCCAACAAGCTATTGTGAATATGTCAGTGAGCATATCATAAAATAGTCCACATTATATGTTTTTAATAGGTTGCATCGTGCCGTTTCTTGTACTTTTCCGGTTTGAAAAAGGAATGCAGTACCAGGTACATATCTGAACCTTTTGCACAGTCTGGTGTGTGATGCTGCAAATTTTGGCATGGAAGTAAATACAGGGCCACACCAATATTGGTATCGATACCAATATGGATATCGATAACTTTAACCTATAATGGCAGTTTATGTAGAGGAGAGCAGTGTCATAATTTATGAGATGAATCATCATCAAATTTTAAATTATGGACACATTTTAATGACCACTAAATCACTATGATTTTGACACTGTAGACCTGGAATGTAAATGTGCCCGTCTCAAAAGAACAGTGGGTCAACTTCTGTTATTTAAATGAGCTACAGGCTATAAATAAAACAGACGTGACAGTCAACGCAAAAAAAAAAGAAAAGTTTAAGACATTTTTCATAGTGCATGTTTGGGTTAGAAAGAAAGTATCAATCCTAGTGGTCGCTAGTATTGACCTGAAACCGATATCAATACTATTGATCTTGATCGATCTGCCCACCTCAAACAGTCAGATTTGTATGATATACAATAATAACACTTAAATGGAATGCTACAAAACAGAATTTAAGAAACTCGAGTAATATGAAATTATTATGGAGTCATATACAACAAAAACCATGTTCCACAAGGAACAGACCTCTGATCTCAAAATGTTTGATATAATTTCATCATTCAAGAATAATTTAGGAATATTTATGTAACTTTGAAGAGTTACAAGCGTAATGACATCATTGTGATCTATTTTTATCCTTAACTGTCATCAGAAGTGCCCTAACTAACTATGGCTTACTTAATGTTATTATTGCAGTTGAACTTCACGCAGTTACATGATATGTGTTTGCAGACAAGGGCAGCAACGCTGGAATAGTGCACTATGTGCCTTTGCATGACTGCATGTGTTATGGGAAGTTGTGATAGGTGAGTATCCAGGATCACTGCTTTGTGTTATATCTTGCATGTCTTCCAATTCTTCATTCATATCATCTTTGTTGCTATAACAGAGATCAGCTACCTTTCTGCATATATTTTTGTAGATTCTGGACAACAAATGGATTATCCAGTCTGAAAGAGAGTTAGTTTTATCTAATCACCACTACTTCTCACCTTAATCCTCTCAAACATCCTTTTCCTGACACAAATCTACAGTAGCCTCCTTTGCTTGTCTGCAAAGAGTTCACAGGGACAGAAGGAAAGTGCAATGCAGCATTTGAAGGGCATGGGAAAATTTAGAAAAGATATAAACTGTTTCTTGGTACTAAAATGCTGAGAACTGAGAGAAAACAGGGCGGTTGGTAGAAAGGCTGAGAGTTGTGGCAGGTTCTGAGGCTTTTCTTTGCTGGGAAGGAAGTATATGTTTTTTATTGGTTTCATATGACACGACAGAAACTTTTTAAGATGTTGTAGACGCGCTGGTAAAAAAGCTGTCTGCCCACCCCTGTATAAAGTGCCCTTGTGATCTTGGACATATTTATAGGTACTGTCTTGTGTCACATGGCTTACATTTCTTCCCTTGTTGGGACCCCCTGCGGCTGCTTTTACAAGCGCAGGTATAAAGGGGTCAAAAGTAGCCTCATCAAGAACATGGTCAGACAGGCGACTAGAGAGAGAAAAATACATTTCTGTGTTTCTTTTATTTAAAATAATACTTTTTTTTCCAGTTTTTCTTAATGTTTTAACAAACGAGAAATGACAACAGGAAGTGCTGAGAATTTTTCTTTTCATTTAATCTAAGCATCAGTCAACACTTCACTCAGGTTTTTACCATTGCACATGATGTATTATGGAAACTTCTGTCCTCGTGTCTGTTTTCCCTAGGTGATGATCATTGAGATGATCCCCAGTAAACGACCCCTGTAGCACAATAAAATAGCTGGAAAATTTAGAAAGCCAACATGAAGCCAGAAGCCAGAGCCATATCTTCTCAAAAAAAAAAAAAAAGAAATCAGAGAGAGCCACTACATAAAAACAGCTTGAGTGATGCCCATGAATCCCATTGCAACAGCATAATGTTTTAGGTGTATGTGTGTTTGCAACATATACAAGAACCTGCAGGACCTGAAGTTCTACAAGGCCAAGATGAAGTGTGTCATAGTTCTGCTAATATTATTGACTGCAATATAATATTACAAAGAAAGCATTTTCCAACTGAAAAGTACAACAAACATTTTTACTTTCCTGAAGCAGTTTTTAATAAAAGGTTCTTTTCGACTTTTCTTGGAAGAAAGTTGACTTGTGTTTAACAGTTCAAACTGGTTTTAGCTGACTTGCTGGATGGCAGATGTTTTGGTTTTGTAACAGAGTTAGAAAACAAGTGACTAATGTTTTCTATCTTCTGTTCACTATGATGCGACTCTGTTGGTGAGTTATAATAAAAAACCATCACAGAGCAAAGTTTACAGTTTATACATGCTGGAAATGATAGAGTATCTGAGTCATAAATAATATAATATAATAAATGTATTAATAGCAGTTATCTTCATATCAATTGTGCCATCATTAAGTCAGTTATGTAACAGAATAGTTATGTCACTAAAGTTCACTTTCGTTGCTGTGCAGAAATTTAAAGGTCACTGGTATTGTTACATTGACAACCAAGAAATGTTAACAGAAGACTGTTTTTAACTATTTGTATGTTAGATTTTCTGAAAAGTTTTGTGCAGTGCTTTTTAGCTAACTCAGCAACTTCCACGTATGTGTTAAAAACATTGTTCTGGTTCAAATTAGGAAGGACAAAAAGCCTTTGTTTGCCACCCACTTCATACAACACCAAACTCTAGTGTTTATCCGTGCATGTGGTGGGTCCACATAGATCCATGCAATTTTTCCAGTTGTCCTGGCCAAGCCTGATGACTTAGGTTTGACCACAAGACACTTACCAGTAAGCTCTTCTCCCAGGCCAGGCTCCAGGAGGGAGCCCCAGTTTCCTGTTTCCAAGTGAGGTGGTGAGGTGGTTACTTAACCATTTCTCGAGATCTGTGAATCAATCAGCTTGCCCCTTCCTTGACATCAAGAAACAGCCCCCAATATTGCCCCAAAACAAAAGCCCGTCCACCTTGATAACCTTTTTGGGGTGGTTATTCAACTGCATGTGCTCTCAATGTCCCCTGTACCCCCCGAAAAAAAAACGTCAAATATAATCAGACTACCTATCGACAGCATCAACAGCAAAGTAGTTTGGAAAAAACAAAGACAGAGAGAAACCATCCGGTCGTTAAGTCTGACGTCACTAGCCGTGTCTGGGCCTAAACTCCGCTGCAGGTCCATATATCAAACGATCACTATGGCATTACTGAGAATTGAAAAACTGTCTAAAGTCTTTCATCTTTAATAAAATGATCAGCGTTCTGCTCTACCAAGTGTAACAATTGAGTTTAACATCCAGGCATCCATGAAAACGGAATTTATGACATTTAACGGAGTTAGAAGTTAGCAGGAAGTTAGCTCGCTAGCTTCTATCTAAATACAATATAGCATGTCCTGACTGCGGGGTTTTGGAAACAAATTAAAACGTACAGCTCTGTTATCACTTCCAACATAAATGAAGACGGAAAACTAAACAGCAGTGATGTTTGTAGGGTTACTGAAGTTTGGCTAGCTGGTATATAATGGTGTGCTACGTGACCGCTAGCGACACAGCTATGTTAGCATAATATATACAAGCTAACTTTTTTTTCCACTCGATAAAAGTTAACGTGAGTGTTCTCGGTGGTCAGGAACAAATGTAATCGCATGGCAGGATGCTGTAAAAAGACCAAACTTCAGCCAGGAGAACAACTGAGATAATCCATCCACAATACGAGGTTAGTCAAACTCAAATACACAGTGGGCCAAAATTCAAATTCAAAACTGGAACAAAGTCGCGGGCTAACGTTAATATTTATTGAAATATATTTATTCCTCCAGATATAAGAATGAATCTTTTCTTATGGACTCAAACATGTTTTGCTGAAAAACTGAATATGGAACAAGCAAAGCTTAATACTAAACAATATATATATTAGCTGTATAATACCAGTAGGCCAGCTCTAATAGTAATTTGGTATGGCTTCGCGAGCCAAATGTAATTAGGCTGCGGGCCAAATTTGGCCCGCGGGCCAGAGTTTGACACCTATGTCCTAAGTTTTTAAAAACTGAGCTTAAATAAATGATTAGCGGTAAAAAAAAAAAAAAAGCCGAGAGAGGCCAACAGTGATCACTGACTGTTTTAGGAGCTTTTTGAGATTAAATATAAGAAAATACATAACATTAAACATGTTAACAACACAAAAGCCATATTAAACGCAGACTACTTTAGGCCCGGAAGTAGGATTCGTCACGTCATCACTTAACGACCGGATGGTCATTCTATAGTGTTGCTGTGTAGTAAATTCAAATTAAATGTGTTTTTTAACACCGCAGAAAGCACAAAGCATTCCAATATCTCACTGCACACTTAAAAAAAAACCTGTCATCACAGTGTTTGCTTTGTCCAGTCATCAATATCACCTCCAAATTAATTAGAGTAAATTTAAAAAGCTCTTAAACTCTGTTTAATACGCAATATAATTTATACAAGTCTTACACAGTGTCTTTTTTGACATTTTCAATGTCAAAGTCTTCATTTGAAAAGTAACTTGTAACCAATGCTGTCGTGTAAGCATACTGAAAAAAAAAAGTATAAAGTGTTATTTTTTATGGTTATCAAGTGTTAATAATTTCTCGAGTAAAGTAAAAATACAAACAAACCAGAATTTGCTTGCAGTTTTGGTTGAAGCCCTCTGTGCCTCCTAGGGGAAACCCAACTTTTACTACATTAAGAGACACACAGTAAAACAAACCTTTCTACATTTTGAAATAGAAGTTAGCTATACAGCATTTGTCATGGTGATTTATTTATTACTCTTCACATTTTTGCAACTACCAGTCTTCTATTTTTTAGACTTTGTGTTTTTCTTATATGTCTATCTGTTATATGTTTGCCTGTAAACCTCTGCGGGGTGTAAATCGGTAATGTTTACTGCTAACAAACAAGCTAGCTAGCCAGGTTTGGTTGAAATTGGAGAAACTAGTTGCATTCTTAATCTGCATCGATAAGAGTGGACACTGCTGTCCAGATGATCTTCACTTACATATGGTTTACGCAACAGTGGTCTAGCTGCAAGAGTGAGAGTCCTGCCCCTCACTGTGGTATGCTAGTTTAGCAACACAGTAACAGCTGGTCCAACTTTACACAAGTAGGTGCTGCTGTTTTGGTTTACATGTGCTTCACTTTTAAGTACCACAACAATTTTTCACACAAGCTTGTGTAATAATCACAATCAAACAAAAAGTGCAGTTAAATTAATCTAAACTATGAACTAAACACAATCACATTTTATCCATACAAGTTTAATGAAGGAAAAACATTTAGAGTTGGTAAATGCTTGAGCACAGCATAAAGTCTTAAAAATAGACACAAGTTAACCAAAGAAAAACTATTGTCCTTGTTTTCTGCTGGTTCTTAGATAAAGGCCAGACCTTTTGTCAAGAAAAAGTCTGTGTTACTCTGAAAAGTAACAAAATCCCTTCTTTTCTCCTTCTTTCGCTCCTGCCTTTCTCTCACACTGTAGGATGCTCCGTCTTTCCTTCTTGGCCATGTGGTGTGGTGTGTTGGTTTTAGGAGGCACTAAAAACACACCGTTAAACACAGTTTTAAAAGTTCCTAAAAGCATTTTTCCTCTCCGGGATTGGCACTTTAATCTACTCTCAGGTTTCACATGTTGCCTAGGCACACCTGGGGAGAGGAATGAAATAAGCTGGCTCTTACTAACCCACTAGCTCCCACACATCATAGAATCCTTGTAAAAATGAAGAAGGAAAAGCTAATCAGATTTATTGTTTTAATCATTGAGAGGGGTGTCTTTTTTCTCTCTGTGAGGATGACTTTATGACTCTCCTGGCAAGAATCCATTGCAGCTTAGATCTGAGAAGAAATTAAATCCTTAGCTATGTCAGATGTGAACTACATTTTTCATTCTTTTATGATAGAAAATGGCTAAGATGGAAATTGGCAAATAAAAAAAAGGTCTGTAGCATAGACTATCGGGAAAGGAATGAGTTTTTTAAAGTCACATCAACAAATCAGATATCTGAAAAAGCTTGTCTCTTTGTAATAGATCATGGGTGACTGTGGTTTGCACGCTGATGTGTTCTTGGGCAAGATTAAAAAAAAAAATTAAAAATTAAAACAAGGGGGGATGCACTGTGTTCAAGCCCAAATATTACAATACAGGGGGTTTTTTCTGGCAATTTTTCCAACATCTCATAAAAATTATTTTTACTTTAACTTCTTTTGCTTTTACAGTCCTCTCTGTGTGTGCAGGCAGGTATTTAAAAGTGGGAGGAAGTAGTAAAAGAAGCTCTATCTCTTTATCTTCAAGGGATAGGGCATGGTGATTCCAAGAGTAAGGGGCTGTCACTGGGTTAAAGAGAGTGCAGAATTTCTGAAAAGCCAAAGGTCACGTTCAAAAAGGTGAGTTGTTGACAATTTTAAGAACCTCTTTTTAATGTGAAACAGAGATACTGGTGAAGTTTTAGAAAGTAGTGCAGATATTTTAGATGAATTCTTAGATGATGAAGTCAGAAAACTTATCAGCATTCAAGGAATATTTGATAACACTTATAATATTTTTGACAAAGCATTTAGAAACCTTTAATTAATGATTAATTTATCTTTTACACATCATTAATATATATTTGAAAGTCAGTAAGCCCTGTTGACAACTTACAAGTGTGTTGCAAGTCATATATAAACTTTTGTTAAGTTATGAACAAAATCATTTGCAAATGATTAATAAATAATAGCCTGAAAGATTTATTTGACATAGTTTAACATAATTCCAGCACAGACTGAAACTCTGCTTCACAGAGAATTTGTTGTACTTACTAATTTCCTTCACAAATGATCTGCTTTCTGCATCCCATTAATCTGAAGGGTTACCCATTCTTCATATGTAAGTGTTTTACATATCACGTGTAGATATTCCACACATGTTAAAAATTATGCGCATAAGTACACACAACAGCCTTCTGTATGCAACAGTTCAAAGAGTGCAGATATTATTTTTATTGCTTCTAAGTTTTGTCATTTCTCAGTTTGCACAGCTTTCAGTATTGACCACAGAATCTTGTGTGTTTAGTACCAAAAGCTGTAAACAAGGCCTACAGTCCAATCCACAACTTTCTGGCAACTACTGAGATGGTAGAGAAAAATGTGTATTCCCTGACCAGTTGGCAAAAATCTCTTTGCAACAGCTTAGCAGATTGCTGTGGTCAACCATACTTTTCAAGGAACTGCCTTTTCTGTAAACACTTCCCAACTACTCTTCAAGAAGTAGGAAGACTGTGAAGAGTGATAGAAACTTGAATTCAAGGTAAAAGTTGTGCCTTTTGGCATGTAGCTATGAGGCACAACTTTTAGTTTGAAAGTCAATGTTCTCCATTTCCAGTTTGCATTGCACTTATTCAAGTTTTATCCGGTCTTTAAGTGATGAGTATGAACCCTAATTCTCAGTCCAAACTACTCTTCGTTTATTAAGGCTGTTGTGTGTTGGACCTGGAAACGACTAATGACATCAGACTTAAAGACCGGGTTGCTGCTCATCTAGTAATATGCTTGTGTTAGCAGACAAGCTGGAATTCTCCATGCAAACTACAGATGACTTTGGCAATCTGCTAGCAACCAAAGCAATCACTAGGAGGTTTTTTGTGTATATGTGGTTAGTATAAATTAAACATTTTTTAAACCAGTTTTTCAAATTTTGTTAGAAAGTACCTAACACTCCTGTTAGACATACCCTTCCCCTTTCTACTACGTTGATGAGATCTGAGCTTGTCATTTTCTTCTTTGAATAGTCACGTTTCCATAAAAAACATGGGATAAACCTGATAATCTTGCATCTATCAAAAATGTATAAGCTAAGAAAACTTGTCTGTTTATTTATTCACATAATTTTTTAGCAGCCAAAGAAGCCCAACAAATGACATATAAAACTTTTACACTTGATAAACTATTAGATTAGGACATGGGAAAAGTTGGAAAAAGTGATTTACAGTATTCCCTCGAAATGTGAAAATTTGCAAAGCAGAAACCATGTGTTTGTATTATTATTTTTATATATATTAAGTCATAAACCCCCTCCTCACACTCCAATAAACCCTGTTGTAACCCTGTTATTGTTTTTCAGGCCAGAAAATGTTTATTTTACAGCAAAAATAATTCAAATGTAAAGAAATAAAAATACCTATATGCTGCAGAAACACGCAATATAGTGAAACTCCTGCAATATAAATTTACAGATAAATAAGTGATACAGAAAGTCCACAGAAGGTATACCGTACACTCAAAATACATGTCTGCATCTCAAAAAAACACCTAAATAAAAATAACAATAAAAAAAAAACAAACATTGCAGTAGAAAGTACACAATGTTTGCCACTTTAGTTGAGCCTGTACTCTATCCACTCATATGGATAATAGACTAATTGTTTGATTGTAGACCAAAATTTTGACCTGAGGATGGATAAAATGTTAAGAGTTCACTACAGTGCACTCTAAGGGAAATGTCTGTATGAATGTCTGTATTCAGTGTCAGGGTAACCTTAAATATCTGACATAATGCTTACAGCCATAAATCGGTACTAAATTGGTACTGAAGAAGAAGCTAAGGATCACCAAAATTGCTGCACTTCACTCAGTGAAAAGACACATATTCTTATAGTTGTTTACAAGTTTACAAGTTGTTTAGTTCTTTACAAAAACACAAAATTGTGAGCCTTATATTAGTGAAAAAAATTATTTACTTAACCAGATCATTAACAGTAATGCCCTGCCACACTGCAAATTCTTAAATTGATCCAGTACCAAGCAAATACAGGGCAAGTATCGCTGACACCAACACTTTTAACTTACAAAAGCAGCTTATGTGAGAGAGCAGTGTGTCATGATTTATGACATGAATCATCATCAATTTGTAAATTCTGAACACATTTTAATGACCACTAAATCATTTTCAATGTATTTCACAATAATTAGTTAACAAAATATGTCTTTCAGCTTTTCATGTATTTTGAAACTAGGTTTATTTAAGAGCAGGAGTATAATTGGGCCTGTCTCCAAAGCACTTTGAGTCAGCTTCTGTTGTTTAAATGTGCTACAGGCTATACATAAAATAGATGTGACAGTCAATGCATAATGGTTCAAATATTCTTCAGAGTGCATGTTTGAGGTACCTTTTTTATATTTAAAAGAGTAATAATTTGTTTAACACAATTCAGTGTACTACATATTGTCTTAGAGGCAAGAAATAAAGTATCGATCAGATCCCAATACCAGCATTGGTATCGACACTATTGATGTTTGGATTGCCCACATCTAATTGACAGACGTTACCAGCCTCAGGCTGTAATATATTCACCAAAAGTTTAGCACTGAATATGGATAAATTATAAAAATCCAAAATATAGAACATCAGCAAGGCAAAAATCACTGACCGTTTTAATTTGGGCCAACCAAAGACAGACTTGAATGGATTATACAGTAGGTATACCTTGCCTGTCTTGTAAAAGCCTCTTAGAGCGCTATACAAACAAGGGTTTTGTTTACTGTTTTGGGAATTGCAATCAAGAACAAGCCTGGTTTTATATCAGATGTTGATCACTTGTGGTCAAGAGTGGCTGCATCTATCTAATGAATATTATGTTTGTTAAGCCTTTATGATTGGATATGAGAATCAAAAACTATGGTCCACTTTACCAGTGGCCAAATGAATGAAAAAGGTGGATTAGTGCAAAGAAGGCTGAACATTATTATTATTTTTTATTTTTTTAGACCCAAAGAAGTTTGCAAGACAACAGTGCAACGGGCAGTGATACGACACAGATGGTGTGATAAATTTTAAATTAAGTTCATTGTAAATTAAGACATGGTCTAAAACCTGAATGCTATTAAATTTAAAAAGAAAAAAAAGGTTATACCATGCACTTAAAATTCAAAATGTCCATTTTTAAGTTATGACTGAACTAGAATCATATTTTTTTTAAAAACTGAACCTCCTCAGCCATCTAAGGCAGTGTTGTGGGGTCGAAGCATTAGCATGGCTGGATGTGTAAGAAGGTGATCCCTGTCAGTAATCACTATATATGGGATTAGATTAGGCTAGATCAGATTAGGGATTGTATGGAAATAAACATTCCCTGTGGCTCTGAAAAACTAATCCCAGCTCAACAGCCATAGGTGGGATTATGAGAGAAGCAGTGCCAAGAGGTTATTATGTTTTCTCCCTCAGTATATCCTGCATTTTTCAGTACTTAGTATTTTAGGTATGTCAAGATTTTCAACCACTGGGTGCTATGTACCTTTCATGCTACAGAGTTCAACGCACAATGAAAAAATGTTTTAAAAAATAGGTCCAGACTCAGTGTTATAAACTACGATAACCGCGTTGATGTTATTTATGTATTGTTTTAAGACTACAAAACTCCTGTACATGTATTGTGCACATATTAATTAAATCACAAACAAATTTTTTTTTAAAAAAATACATTTTGACAAGTGTTTCATTCAATATGCAAAAGAAATAAAAGGCACAATTGTGTAACTTCACAAAAGTACAACAGCACTTCAAGGTCTTCAGGCAGAAGGAATCCGGAATCAGTCGGCTGATAAGAAATACAGACACTACTGTTTGTCTCTGCTAAGTGAACAGATAATGAACCACAAAGCCCCCAAGCACCAAGTGCTCTCTTCAGAATTCTTGAGCGAGACAGGGTTTTTCCACACAAATGATTTTTTTGTTGCCCACCAAAAAAGTTTTTGACTACATGACAGTATCAGACAAATAATGCGAAGAATTATAAAAAGAAGCGCAAATCTCTGCGAAGGAAACTTACTCTCTGGACAGCACTTACTTATGAGGCAATTGTGGGCATAGTTTTAAAGATAAAATACTTTTTTTTTTTTATAAATGTTTTATGAAAGTTAGACCTTTTTTGATCTTGAAGAATAGGTCAGAGGTCAAAAGTAACATGACAATTAGAATCCCCATTAACATTAACAATACACACCATGCTTGTAAGAATTATAGTTATAAGCTATAAGACTTTTTGAAAATGCCATTGTGACATTTTTTAAGCATTTAAAGTTGCTATGCTAATTGATTTGGTTGCAATTCTACCAGGATTTAAAAATGGATATACAAATGGGATCCCTGGCACTCCCGTTGGCTTTTAAGTGTTAAGTTGACCTTGAGGACCTTGGCAAATATAATCCAAATTTTAATGGATTGCTAACATGGCCCCTCTCTACGTTCTCACAAAACTTACAAGCACAATGCTCAGCAAATTTTCACGTCTAGACTCAAGCTGCAGTAGACCATTCTGGTCGTTTTGATAGTTTTATTTCATTTCATTTTACTATTCAAAGTAATGTTGTCAGCATCCCTGACTGAGTAGCTGTTTTTGCCTCATTCTTATCCACGTTTTCCAATAATCTTCTAGGAGGTACCTGGAAATTTGCAACATTGAGGCCCACAGAGCACATAGAGTCAAACTCTGATTTTTTTTAACTCTGATTTTTGTTATAGCAATAACAAAAATTTTGCTGGGTTTGTAAAACTCAGAAAAATGTAATCATCATTACACCAGCACCTTTTCCAATAATCTCCTTTGGGAACATTGGTTTTTGGCTAGTGTTCATCATGTGAGAGATGAGTGTGATAAGGTTTAGAACGAGGTTTGACTTCCTATGCTAAAATCGCCACATAGGCAACTGCCGTACGGAAAAAACAAAGAAAAGAAAAAAAAAACACTACAATGGTGCAGAAATAGTCTATTGCAAAAGCAAACCCTGTAAAAAAAAATAAATGTAAGTAATTTTACAGTTTTCATTCAGAGCACAGTCATCTCTTTTATATCCACAAAACCTCAGGTATGCATGATACATTATTATGCCATCAGGTTGCCTAGCAATGATTGAACAACAAATTGCTTTTTTTTCTCTTTTTGCTTTTTTGCATCATGTCATTTTAGTTTCACCACAGTAACATCTCATTTATATCCAAAAAGGCTGAATTACACGACATATTATAATCATCATGCTGCTTAGCAACCATCTAGCAATGGCCTAAAATGACCCTGTTTTTAACATCTATGCAGCTACAACACCCTATGAAAATACAGTATAATTTTAATTTCATGGCCAATAGCTTGAATAGGCCAACGAATACAGGAGCATGGGCATGTGCTACTTAAGTAAGCACAGCATGCATCAGAAATAATCATCTTATTTCAAAGTGCTTTAATTCCACAGCCATTCACCGGTGATGAACATGTACGGTTAGACAGAGGGGATTCATGAGTTTCATGTGGTTACTGGTAGGTAGCTTAACAACAGCAGTGGCTGCAGCGACTCTGGACATGCTTATAAAGTATAACACTGTTTGACGATCACATGAACATATGCCCTCTGTACAGAGGGGGACAATTGTCAACATTGTAAATTTTGTATATAAAACTTTATACTCAGCAGTTTATTTTAAAATTATATTTCCATTACTAAAAAAGCCTTTTGAAATCAGATGATTATTTTTGATTAATCTTTTATCATCAAAAGTGACAAGACTTTTGATGGCATTAAATCCTTAATGGCATAAAATAGTTACATTTTGGGGATGGTGATAAAATTGGTTAGTTTTATCTACTTTGTGCAGTGAAGTATCTTGTTCCAATGGTTCCCAACCCAATGAAATGACTAATGGTGGGTAAAGGAAATTCATAATTCTTGAATGATTATAAATTTTGTGGTGGGGTCTTTTACTGGAAGACTTTATCTAATCTTTTTTTCAGGTTTTCAGGTTTATTTGACATTGAGGCACAGAGAGTATAAAAAAATGCAGAAAATACCTAAAGTTAGGTCCATAAATATTTGGACAGAGACAAATTTTTTCTAATTTTGGTTCTGTACATTACCACAATAAGTTTAATGAAGCAACTCAGATGCAGTTATAGTGCAGAATTTGGCTCTAATTCAGTGGGCTGAACAAAAATATTGCATTAATAAGTGAGGAGCTAAAGTATTTTTAACACAATCCCTTCATTTCAGGGGGTCAAAGGTAATTGGACAAATTCAATAACTGAAAATAAAATATTTCTAATACTTGGTTGAAAACCCTTTGCTGGCAATGACAGCCTGAAGTCTCGAATCACCAGATGCTGGGTTTCCTCCTTTTAATGCTCCGCCAGGCCTTTACTGCAGCGGCTTTCAGTTGCTGTTTGTTTGTGGCCCTTTCTGTCTGAGTTGATTTGGCTGTGTGTTTTGGGTCATTGTCCATCTGTATTATGAAATGTCGCCCAATCAATTTTACTGCATTTAGCTGGATTTGAGCAGACAGCATGATTCTGAACATCTCAGAATTCATTTTCAGAATTCAATTCATTCAGCTGCTTCTGTCTCGTGTTTCACATCATCGATAAACATTAGTGTCTCAATGCCCAAGCCATCACACTGCCTCTGCCATGTTTTAAAGATAATGTAGTATGCTTTGGATCATGAGCTGTTCCACGCCTTCTCCATACTTTTTTCTTGCCATCATTCTGGTACAGGTTGATCTTGGTTTCATCTGACCAAAGAATGTTTTTCCAGAACTGTGCTGCCTTTTTTAGATGTCTTTTTAAATAAAGTCCAATCTAGCCTTTCTATTCTTGAGGCTTATGAGTGGCTTGCACCTTGCGATGAACCCTCCATACTTTTTATGGTAGACTTGGATATCGATACGTCTACCTCCTGGAGAGTTTTGTTCACTGGTTGGCTGTTGTGAAGGGGTTTCTTTTCACCATGGAAATTATTCTGCGATCATCCACCATTGTTTTCTTCTGTAAGCATCGCGTACCACCGTCCCTTGAAAAATACAGTGGCACATATTGAGGAACTGAAACTCCTGAACATTTCATCCAATTTGAATGTGGATACCCTCAAATGAAAGCTGAGAGATTGCACAATGTCAGTGTCCAAATATATATGGACCGAACTGTACCTTGACACTTTTCAGACCAACATGTCATCCAGCTTGTCTACTTCAAAATTTGAAGTAGTCAGTCACAAAATTAACTTAGCAACAAGATTCGACAACTCTTCTACTGTAAGCAAAACCATATTAATATAGAGACATCTTATGACAATGTGCAGTAAACTGTGCAAAAGGCAATTAAAATGCCACAACTAAAAACTCATGAAAGCTTTGAAATCCAGAAATTGGGATGTACAATTACTAATATACCAATTTACTGGATAAAATGCTGGCCTGTCATAATATCTGTATAATTTAAAAAAAATCACTAATATTTAACTCTTGTTTTTACTTCATTAGAAAACCAAACCAAATAAAAAAAAACAAAAGAAAAAAAGGTTGGGTTGAGCCATAACAAGGCACAAGCCGGTTGGAAAATCTGACATCATTTATGATCATTCATGGTACGACTTTATAAGCTGGCCAAAGTCCAGATCATACCCAATCAAGGAAGTGTTCACTCAAAAGCTCTTGACCCCCATCGTTGAGGTTTCACTTGCAAACAAAAAAATATGTAACTTGCTGAATTGAAATGGATCTGCCAACTCACGCTTTGAAAGTGCTGTCATAAGTGTACACGCACACACACAGTGAATCAATTCCTGTCTCCGCTATCAATCCATATCTCGATCGTTGGGCCTCATGATGTGAATAAACTTGCCTATAAGCCTAACAGTAACCCAATACTTTATATATTTCACTGATGTCAAAGTGTCAGAATGAAGTGCTGCCTCCTGGCACTCTATTCTCCTTTCTGGCCAAGTGTAGCTCAAGTTTCATTTGTTGGTCAATGTACAAATGTGGGAAGGATGAAGTGTTTTGTGGCCTGTCGTTGTGCTATTTTTAGCAATTTAATGATCATGCATTTTCCACAAAACAAAACTCTATTGATTTCCTAGATGGATAACTGAAGCAGTTTTGTTCAACTTTTTCTAGTCTTTTCGTCTTTTGTAATGACAGCACTGCTGCAACGTACTCAGTTAGGGGGGAAATGGAGCACTAAGGTTCTTGTTCAGCATGCAACAGTAAAAAGGTAAGAGTCAGGTAACCACCAAGTGTAATTACGAGTATGCTGATCCCTGTGAAAGCTCTTCTCGGCCACTTTCTCTACTGCACCGAAGCCTTTGGCACGAGTGTTGGAGAGGGTCACTGTTTAATAATGAACAGGTCGAGCCGGCTGTAACAGATACATGCACCTGCTTTATACATCAGTCAATTACCTAATTAGAAGTCTCCCTCAGGGGAAAGCTAATACTTTGTCCTGGAGCAGCAGGACAACTCCTTCCATGTGAACAGTGGCTCTGGCAAGCCAAACAGATACCTGTGTGTATGTATGCAGTCGTGGTGCACGTGTGTGCGCGTGCATTCGCATGCAAGTGTAAAGAACAATAGAAAGGTGGTTCAGTGTTTCTTTGCAGAGATCAGGTACCCAACCACACACATGTGAAATTGTACTCAGCACAAATGTGATCCTATAGCAATGCTGCCTATGCCCATCTCTTTGCATATGATGCCCTTCAGATTCTCAGCATTCATCCTTCCTAGAGAAAATGATACAATTAGCCTTTTCTGCTCCTGCAAAGATTATATTTTTATTAAATAGTTTTTTAAAATTACTTCTTATGGTTCAACCAACTCTTCCAAGCTGCTTTTTTTGTGTATTTTAAGATGTTATTTGGTCTAAAACGAAAAGCAAAGCATCCTAATACATACATATTTTCAAAATTCCCCAATGCTTAGAAACAGTGTGTCAACTTAGGTCTGGTGGCTGTTTGGCTTACAAAGCACTGGCAAAAATCTTGCAATGTCTGTAGATTATTCAGAGTAACTAAGAAACTGTTTGTGGAAAGATTTATCGATGATGAATTTATTAATGTAATATTTCAGTTATGTTCACTGTTCACCTGCACTAAATGATGTATAAATAATGCCCACATTTCAGGAACAATATCTCAAAATCTATGCAAGCCTTGTTTGTCCACTGAATATCCTGATTAACCTCCAAAGACCCGAACTCTTTCATGGCATCCATTTTTACGTCTGAAGACCGGTCTCAAGACCGGTCTTCAGACTCTAGTCTAGACAACCCAAAATGTGATGTCCACATATGTGGACGGCAGGTACTAACTATCATACGAGGATGATTTTGAGGATTGGGTGGTGTGATGGATTACATCACCATAGACTACATTAATTTGAGATTTATCAATCACAGGTGCATAGTTTATACTTTCATGCAGCTGTTTTTCTTTGCTTAGTTTACATACTGTATTATTTATTGATGAGATTTGCATTACTCTGCAAGACTGACACTATCAGTCTTACTTTTACTGTTTTTAACTTCATTTTTATTTCTTATCTTTGTTTTTCTCACTGTTTTACACACACACACACACACACACACACACACACACACACACACACACATATATATATATATATATATATATATATATATATATATATATATATATATATGTATATACACACAGTTTTGTACTCTCTGACTGTATAACGCCCTTACTAGGTGCCTGTGGCACGTTTACTTCAACGTGGTTGTTTATTGATTGTTCATTGCAGACTGTACTGTTTTTTTCTTTATTCTTTTTTATCCACAATTTCTCTTGTGGGATCTCTGATCCTTTAAAGCATAGGTGTCAAACTCTGGCCCGTGGGCCAAATTTGGCCCGCAGCCTAATTACATTTGGCCCGCGAAGCCATACCAAATTATTATTAGAGCTGGCCTACTGGTATTATACAGCTAATATATATATTGTTTAGTATTAAGCTTTGCTTGTTCCATATTAAGTTTTTCAGCAAAACTTGTTTGAGTCCATAAGAAAAGATTCATTCTTAAATCTGGAGGAAGATTTTTTTTACAGTAAATATTAATGTTAGCTCGCGACCTTGTTCCAGTTTTGAATTTTGCCCCACTGTGTATTTGAGTTTGACACCCCTGCTTTAAAGAGTTTGTTTTTATGAATATTGATGTCAAAGGAGAAGTGTGACTGAAGAGTAATATGATCAGACAAGCTGGTTGCATGGACTATCTGGGTTTTGCTTGGGCCACCAGCAGCTCTGAGGCAGTCAGCTACACTTCAGCTGTTATTAAGTCACGTACTTTAGCCTTTAGGAGTGCAGGTTTGGGGATGCTGCCGGTGGCTTGGTGGGCGAGTAATGACACTTGTTTCACAAAGAGGGCGTGAACAGAGGTTGAACATTCAGGATCACCGGTGTTAAGATGTGTCCTCGTCTACATTTCTTGCATGACCTGTGTTCCACCCATTTTCTGTCTCCAGCCTTTAACCAGCAAGTCAGTGCTACCCTGACTTGCTGATTAAAGATTGGATACAGAAAAGTAATGTTTTAACGACTCAGCAAAATCAATTGCTGCTTATTAATAGAAGCTACAGTTTAAATATGTGTACTCCCAGGTTGATGGATGGAAGTGAAAGAACTGGGGTGTGATTGTAGGGTTATGGGCTCGAGGTCACAGAACAGGCTCCTAGAATTCAATTTTCACACAGAAGGGTTATTAAATTATTGACCACCATTTGTGTGTGTGTGTGTGTGTGTGTGTGTGTGTGTGTGTGTGTGTGTGTGTGTGTGTGTGTGTGTGTGTGTGACGGTGCATGTGTGTCTGCTCCCTGCAAATTACCTTGCAAGTTTTAAGAGAAACTTTGCACTCTGGACTTTAGAGTCATTCTTTATAACAAAACGTGACAAATGTGTACAACCAGTTTACATTCATGACACCTTGTTCAACATTAAAAAAAAGAAAAGTTTAAATAAAATAAATGGTCCTTCCTGTCTTGTTTGAAAGTTCCTTCCTTCTTGCCATCTTTCTTTTCAGGAAAGTGACAGGCCTTGCCCGCTTTTGCGTAGTAACCAGAAGGGAAAGAGAGGAATGTGGCCTGCCTCAGCGAGAAATCCCAAAGTGCTTGCCGACTCCAAGCTGCTAATACAACTAATGCAGTAATGTAAGGGCCAAGGCGATTAATGAGAGCGCTCTGCCCCTGACATCTCAGACACCCTAATGTTGCAGCAGCGTCTCCCTAGCCGTGCTTTAATCCATCACTGGTCCCTGTAACCCAATTATGGCCTGACGCTTTACTTTTAGCTCCTCTGCTGGGTCGTTCACACACATCTATATAAGGGCAAACAGGCGCACACGCGTGCACACTCACACACACACTTAG
The DNA here is from genome assembly GCF_051167445.1 of Perissodus microlepis. Lineage (NCBI taxonomy): Eukaryota > Metazoa > Chordata > Actinopteri > Cichliformes > Cichlidae > Perissodus > Perissodus microlepis. Next base: position 43,472,867 of record NC_140467.1, read on the forward strand.
ATGGGCGTGTTTGAGCATCATCAGACAAGCACATAAAAAAAAGAGAAAAGCATTTGCCCCCAAACACACACAAACACACACTCCTTTATACACACTCTTAGGAGGGATACTAAACATTGATGTAGTGTCATGTAAGCTCACAGAGAGGAGCTTCACAAGAGAGCTCAAAGCTCTCAGCTATACTTACGTTCTCAATTTATCTCAAATATGGTGGGTTTTTAGCATTATAATCATCTTGTGTTTCAATTTAGTTGAAGCTAAATGATAAACAGTGACACATTATTAACACGACTTACCCCTGAAATTATGACTCGCGGTAACAAATGCATCTTCACAGCAAATTCACTGACTCCATCGTCTTTTAAGTTCCATCGTGTCTCTGATTACTCAGGTTAACAATTTCTAATGTCATCACAGTAAAACCTTGTATTTCTTTTGTTCTTACTGACTGTGATTGTTGCATGATCCTACACCAACATTCATTCCCAGGGGCCCATCAGTACTCTGTTTTAGCTAGGGGTTATGTATTGCATTTTTCATAAGGTCTCTCCTGCAACATTTATGATCCACCCTAAAGGCCTTAAAACAATACTTAACTGCTTCTCTCACTACTATAACCCTAACATCTGGAAAAAAAAATGTTTATGAGTAGATCCTGGTTTGTTGCAGGAGCTGGAAGACCTGTTGTGGGTCTCCCAAAAGCCCTCTCTTCATTCCTCTTTCCCAAAGGTTATGTCACACACACAGTAACAGCTCTGTCAATCAAGGGATCTATATGCTTGCTTCCTCTAAATCAGGTGGATTGACTTCTTAAGAGTTACTGGAGTAGCCTACTTCCATTAGCCACTCCCAACGGCAAATTAACTTAAATGTACCCGCTCAATAAAGTTCAAGACAATCATTTGCATGTCAATGTCCTTTTTCTCTCAAGGCCTTCCCAAACATACAGCTGACTCATGCAAATCCTGAGATTGCTGAGATTCCTGTGCACTAATACCAATTAGCCAGAAAGCTAATTGCAAAGAGGAATTGCTTGAGGTTAGTTGGGAGAGAAATGTTGCACTCTTGTATGAAACTGTGACCTGGTTTTGCCTTTTTTAATTGCAGTTATATTCTGGGTTGCTGAATCTCGTTCAATGCCTCTTATAGTTTGTATTTTCATGAGATTATATTTATTATTATTGATCTTATTGATATGATTTGGTTAGTACGTTGAGCTCTTTTGCATTTATTGTGTTGATTTTTAGTTAGATTTGGGGTTTTTTGGACTTTTTCACAGTTGTCAGTGAAACAAACACACCTGTATGGGAGGCAGTCAACAGATGGTGGCAACACAGTGACAAAATGGGAATGATACAGAAAATACAGAATGAATGAGAGGGCTAACAGATGAGGTGACGGGGCGAATGGACCAGCCACAAAGCCAACTTAAGGCAAAAAAAACTTCAACACAACAATTCTGAAAATTATAAATACCCAGGTAGGAAAACAAATTTAGGATACTTTTATTTAAAAGGCAACAAGATCTACACTATAGGATTATTTTTAAGATTTTCAGTGATAATACCCATTTACTCTAGTGCACCTTGCATGCCAAAATATGTATATCAGAAATGGAAGGACCAAACTATAGAGCTTCTGGTCTCTTTGCCTCGCTTGATGACCTGTTTGTCCAGAGAGTTCCTGAATCTGCAATGAGGTTCGTTTTTTCAGATGTGTACAACAGACAGAGAAGGGAGCATAATCATATGTGTTATCCCAAAAAGAGTTGTATTGTAGGCTGTGCAGGACAACTGCCAAAGAAGTTCACACCGAGTGGGTCCATCTCCAGCTGCTGCTGGTGCGCGTATAATCTGCTTCAAGCACTCAAGAGTTTTATACAGAAGGAGAAGTTACAGAGGTGACATTGCTGCAGATTAGGGTATGAAAGACCTCAAATGGACTTAACATGCAAGTTGAGGAACTGAAACCAAAGAGTCTTCCATGCACCACTAAATAGAAGTGCAACAACTGCATGCTGGAGCTCATCCTCTCCTTGTTCTTAACATCAGCAGGCTTAAAACCAACTAGTCATGTTGCAGAAGGGTTCCAAAGGGGTTAGGCAATATCGAGGGTTAAAGGGCTGTTGCAACTCTCATTGGAGTAGTAGATTTCGGACTCACTGGAGTATAAGATACTGGTTCACAAGTCGCTTTGATCAAACAGGGCTTACTGATTTTGTGACACTAAAGGCAGCTAGTGAGATGGATTTGAAAGCCTGTGTAGACTCTGAAGTACTAATGTCAGGTGGCAAGTTATTCCAGAGTCTAGCACATGCAACTACGATCTCCTCTATGCTTTAATCAAGACCTTGGCTGCAAGAGCATCTGGCTAGACAATCTCAGTGCTCTTTTGGGGTTATATATGTGAAATAGCTGTTAAATAGCTGGGTACCATACAACTTAAAACTTTGGAAGTAAGTAAAAGAATCTTAAAATCAATATGATAATGGACAGGGAGTGGTGTGATGTGTTCATACCTTCTAACACCTGTTAAAAGACATGAAAAAAGAAAAATGACTGGAATACTTTCCAAAGTTGCCGAAAGCAGATAAGATTACTTGCTCAACTTTGGTGTCCATGCCCAGCTGATCTGGATTTGGTTAAAATCCTTCTCCCACAGGTAAAGGTGTGGTCCAATATAGTATGTATGCAAATAAATGTATTTAAAGTAAAATAATTTACCTATCTCAAGGCTCCAGACACACAGGGCATTTGGCAAGTGCTTAGGAACCACTGGGCCTAACCACTGGCAGGTTGCTGCTGAAGGTTGATGGTAGTAACTGCTGAGTAGTAGTTGTAGCTTGTAGGCAAGTCTTCCATACAAAGTTTCAACATTCAACATTGTAAAGCACAGTGACCTCCACCTCTATGTAATTCTGGTTCCAATAGTCACCACCCTCACTGCTGTGACAGTCTTGTAGCAACTAAGTTGTAGATTACATAAATATCATCTTGCATTTGTCAGCTCAGTATTTAGTATAATTTTCCTAGTGCAGTAATGGATAGGTCAGAAAAGCGTCTTTTCAAATAAATATAAATTGGGGCCGCTCATTTTGAACAGTAGCATATACATAAATTGTGATTCTTATGATATTTATTGTCTGAGAGGTGGAGGTCACTGTGGTTTATAAGAATATTAAGTCTATGTATCCATACAGCTTAAACGGCCAGTTTAAGCGGATATGTTCAGAACTGAAGGGTTAACCTCTTTGGATGAACAATGAAAAGACCAGAATTACATCTTTTTGTGTATCATGGTACTTCACAACAAGATTAGCGCTGTTCCTCTTTCACTGCCTGAAATCTTCTTATGAAAGATTTGGATGATCACAGTGATTCAATTTTTCTTTATAAATGTAGATACATATCTGATGTACTCAGAGGATTGTTCAAGCAAATCAACTTTCAGCTACCGTATTGTTCACCTCTTCTAAATTTGCCCGTGCCTCTGGTTTTTTGCAGAAGTATTACTCTAAATGAGAGAGGCTATCCCTGCAACGAATCATGGAAAGCATTATAGAATTTTCTAAGCAAATTACAGCAAAAAATATTGTCAAAATAATGCATGACCGTTGGACTTATCAGTTTCAAACTAATGCTCAAAGAACAAAAAGAAGCAACAGAAGAAGCAGTTAAGGAACCTGTCACCAGTAGTTTCATGGCTTACACTCTGGGGACAATGTTACATTTTTTAGAGCGTCTGGTGTACCTGTATATTCAGATACCTGACTACCTGATTTAAGGTTATAGCTTAAAGCTTAAATACATTTTTGTTTTGTGACTTTAAAAAAGCTCAGACAATGGCTGATCCTCAAATCCACTGTATAACATGGTAGCTGGATTATTCAGGTGTTCTTCAGAGGCATGATCCATGCATTTCTTTCCACCTTTCTGGAGCAGGTTTCAAGCTAATGATCCCAAACTCATCTCAAAACTTATTACATAATGCAACTTGAAGACCAATGACAGGCAAAGATTGCTGTCATGTAATTTCATCCATAGTTATCACAAACCACTGGACATTCATAGGGTATCTTTGAAGACTGACAAAGCCAGACCATCCTGACATCACAACAAGTTCCTTCAAACACTGTTAAATCATGCTAGAATAAAATGGGTTATCAGGTTTTGCACAAACATGCAGCTCATATGTATGCTGTCATTAAAGCAAAACAGGGAAAACGGGAAAGTACCAAACACTAAGGTATATATTTCCTATTGCCACATACAGAGTAAGTCAGACAAATACACAGGCTGGACCTCTGAAGAGAACATTGCTGCATACTGAAGTGCTATAAGTGCCCGGGAGTCATCTTACAAGAAACACTTATTGCATTTTGTATTGAGCATGATGTTATGAAAAATTTATATTGGGATGGCATGTCTTCCTCTGGTTAGACTCTCTGTGTTAGTCCCTGTGCCTGTTTGTATATGCAAATATACATGCAATGTTTTACTTTCTATATTTATGTTTTGCACACACATGGTTCGGATAGGGGAATGTGTGGATGCATAAATATGCAATTCTGGCACAAGTTAGAGGAGATAACTGTATGATAATATGTGTATGACTGAAGTTTCCATCATTTTTTAGTGGAGCTGTCCAGTGAGTCCATGTCTGAGTAGCTCAATTGACAATTGACTTATTGCATAGGGCTTCCCCCTATTTACTGTATTGACTCTCCATATTCCCCACGGTTAGTGCAAATATTGACTCTGCTATTGACAAAACAATAGCAAAAAGTACCATCTCAAAGTAAACTGATATATATATGAAACAAGCACAAAACACAAAATCAGTATTTTATAGTAGTTAATGTGAAATGTTGTCACATGTGCTACTTACTCAAAACTAGTCAGGATATCATGCAGCTTCTTTTTTTTGTACAAAAAGCAATTAAAAAAACACCTCATGATCCTCTGAACTGACTTCATGTTAGTGTTTCACAGAAAATTGTGGTTGTGGAGCGACCTTAAGTTAAGTCATTGTTTCTATCCCATTTTTCTTTCATTTTAGAAATTAATGCAGCCAACCTGTACTCTTTAAATTTTGATGGATTACTTTGAGTAGATCAAAGAAAATCTTATAAATGGATTGTGCATGAAAACAATGTTCTGTTCGGTTTTCCCCAATATAAATTTTCCAGTCTGTGCACTGATACTGAAAAGGATTATAGGCTTATAAAACCATTTCCCCGTTCGATTTGAGGAACATTTGCTGCTGAAATTTGCAGCATTAATCTCCCTATAGTGTTTTGCTGTTGTGCATGCATTCATGCAGAGGAGCTTTTATTCAGCATTTCTGAGAGTCAGATCCAAGATGAACTGTCATAATGTGGTGTTTTCTAGAATTACGCTCATCCTGAATTAGATAAGCGGGGGAAAAATGGATATATGGATGGATCTTCAAGCTTACATTCTTGTTACACGATCACTTTCACTGAAAACAAAAAACAATCAATTTTTTCACACTGTTAGGAACAGATAAAAAAAAATGGAGATGGATTCTAAGTAGCTGTATGTAGTCTTGTTAACAGCTTAGTTGGAACTGGAAATGCAGTTGGTCTGAGCCTCTGAAACTGCCGCAATATTTCAAGAGTATTTTCAAGAATTCAGTTTATCCTGAATTAAATAAGTGGAAGAAAATGCATGTATATAGATCCATATTAAAGTTTCCTTTCTTGTCAACAATCACTTGCACTAAAAGCAGAATAAGTATATTTTTGGACCTTGTTAGAAACTGATAAAAAATGTGAAGCTATTCACTCTTTACCAGCTAAAGTGAAACAAATATTTATGTTGGAGTGATTTTCTGGAAGATTAATTTGTGTCCTATAAAGTGGGATGAAAAAACAGGCATACTAAACTGAGGCAAACAGAGGAAAATGCCGCAATGGTTTGAAGAAACTTGCAAATCAGCTCACAGCTATATATTATTCACCTCCTAAAATGTAGTTGTTCTTCCAGTTTTAAACAGAAGCTAAAAAATGAAGCTAGCTGTGAGGGTTTTTCTCTGCATGAGGAAAGGGTGAAGGTTCTGAATGTCTATGAAAACAAATCACATCCATATATAGGCAAACAGTTGCTGGCACTGCATGATGAAGGCATGAAGGACACATAGCTGTCAGTCCCTAATGACTGAACTGCCTCCCCAAGGCAGATGCAGTCCTGCCTCTGTTGTGGCAGGCTTGAGGTTTTGTGTTCTTTATGTCAGATTCTCTCTTCATCTGAATCTGAGTCTGAGGTGAAGTGTGGGCAGGTGCTCCTCTCGATGCACTTATGGACAGTATTCTTGCTCAGGTCATCCTTCTCACCCCTGTTCTAAATAACCTCATCAACCTGCTTAAAAGCTGGATAGTGCAATGGTTCTCCACCAGATCACTTTGCCACCATCCAGAATCTGTGAAGAGAAGGAGACCGCTATAACTCACCTGCCTGCCTACTCTCCTCCATTGTTCCTTTTGAAAACTTGGAAACCTGCCCACACACGAAAGCCTCTGTCATCATGGATTATCTATGATACCTACAAGTAACACTTGTAGGTTTCATAGATACCCACAAGTAAGACTGTTTATACTGTTTATACTTGCCTCTCCTCTCCCACAGTCCTTCCAGTTTTTTCTGCAGTCAGAATAAAGGTCCACATTTATTCTCTTTTAACTTTTGTCTGTCTTTTCAATATACTTTTTAAAACCATTCCCAGTATGCTGGGTCTGAGTCCCAAGTCCTACCTTTACTTATAAATGACAGGCTCAGAACAGAGATTTGTTTCTAGATGTATTATCTGCCACTCTTCAAGTATTAAAGATAACATGAAGCTTAGCATCAGTCCTTTATGTTGCAGTCTCATTGACTTTTCACAGAAAAGTGAATGCAACCTAAATGGTAATGTCATTATCCAAATATATATAATTGACACCCCTTGACACCCCTTTCTCAACGAGAAGTTTGGGCTTGGGTGAGCCTGAGTGCTGAAGATATCTACCTATTCGGAACCATGGTAACAGGGTTCTGGCTGATCGGAGCTGGCTTGGCCCTGACTTATCGAAGAATTAAGAAAGAAATTAGTCTGTTCCTTCCCATTCCATGCAAGGCCACCTGGGTTGGCTGGAAGACTGTTTACTTAGCCTGGCAGGGAGAAGGACACTGTCTCAGCTGAACTATGGACACGCACACACATACATATACTGATTCTGATAAGCACTCACTGACGCATCACCCTCCCTACCCCAGATCCAGCGCCACCTCCAACGCTTACCTCCCCTCTGATGTGGACATCGGGTCAGTTGGAGGTGCAGTCAAAGATTGCAGCTGCCCCAGATCAGATGTACACACTGGAACTCTTTCCCATGTTGCTTGTCTGTGTTTATTGTGCTATGGTGTGTTGATATCTGTGCATTCCTGTATTATCCTTCTGTGTTACACATTTCGATGTTTTTATTTCCCTCTCGCTACCTAGCCTGACCTGTCTCCCCAATGTGATGTTTGTGTATTGTATGTACGGTCGGCAAGGTCTGTCATCTCGGTTGTGGGCAAAAGACCTGCAACTGACAAATAAAGGCTATCTCATCTCATGTCATCTCATCATCATATATGCATGACATTGCTCATATGTCCACTGAGGGTAGAAATCAAAGCTCACCTTTGGATGGTGCAAATGTCGTCAATATTTGAGAAGTTTTGCTTGTTAGGTCAAAAAAGCCACCAATAGAAACATTACATTCAATGCTGACAGACTCAAAGCGACACTAAACACACATAATCTAGGTAACATACATGATGAGTTTTTCCCAGAGGTGGAGGAAGGGATGCACTGGCACAAATGTTCAGGAATCTTGTTTGCATCTGTATTTCTCATTGCTCTACCCTTGAGGTAAATATAGTGGATATATGGCATGTCTATGACAGTTAAACACCTAGAAAAGCCAGTGCCTGTCCTCTGTGTTGTTGCTCCATCCTTTAATTTCTGATCTGTTTTGAGAAAATGACCAAAGGCTTGAGGCACTGACAACATTGTCTCCTCAGTTCTTGCCTTGATAATATTAATGACCCTCTCCCCATATCCCTTTATTCCTCCAGCCCTGACCCCTCCTCTCTTTTAGTACATTCGCACCGTCCCCTATCCCAGATTACTTCCACAACAATGGAGACAGCCAAACACAACAATCCCACTCCTAAACCACACATACCCATATATTCCCTGAGGGTGAGGGCAATAAGTCCTCAATCTCTAAGTCATAGTGTCTCCTCTCTTGTGGTCCATACTTCAGCGTGTTTCTTCATCTTGCCTTTGGGGCTTGAAAATGGACACCGCTGTGTTTCTCTACTTTATCCGGTCCAGATAACCCTATGTGTTGGACAGGGCAAGGGAAACCCACAGATAACAAGCATGTTCACTGTCACTGAGAAGAGAATGGGAACTTCATCCCCCGGCATCATCTTAATCATCTTAGAGTTTTTATGTGTGTTTTGGGTTTTTTTTTTATCTGAGCAAAAGTGACGATGAGGTGTTGGGGCAGTCTGTTTGGTACACGACAGTACACGATGCATTACAGAGAGCTGACCCTATCACATCTTCACGGACTGTATTCAGCTTTGCCTCAAAAGGGCTGCAAGGCAAAAAGCAAGGCCCGTGTATTAAGAAAATACAGGCCATTTGTATTTGTCTTAGTCTCCATTTCTCAATAACAATGGAAAAGTGAAGGGTCATTTTAATATTTTTATAATTTAGAACCTATATTTTATTTCCAAAGTGTATGTTGCCCTTTAATTGAACTGCAGAGCGTATATATTATGTTTTCCTATGATATCGATTCCACGTCTTTGTCCACTCAAGGCTCTCAAGGACAACATTAAAATGTCTTACTCCCCCATCTTCATCTTTATTTGATGGTGGGTATTGCTCTCATCCACACACACTCAATTCTCTGCTCTTCACTCCTTGATATTAAGTGTGTGTGAATCTGTATGGACTGTAAAGGCTGCTTCAGTACCCTTTACTGGTTTCATCCGTGGCCTGACATGAATAGGCCAGTTATGGCCGCCTTAAGAGCTTATGGATTAAAAGGAGGATGTGCGCTGTTAGTGCAAGACAAGACATTAGGAGCTCTTTATTAGCTAATCATACAGACAATGGGCTTAAAGCACTTCTATAAAACAATGTAATGACAAAAGCAAAGGATTATTTGCAAGACTCGATGCTTGTATGGTCCATTTGCATTAATTAAGAGGGTGGTGACCTGTATTGGGGCAATTAAGAGAGAGCTGCAGATAAATTGAGGGTAGAGCCTGCTTTAAGAGATGATAAGATAGTGCTGTTAGGATGTGATATGAGAATCATTCTGCACAACAATCTTGTAAGATTGGGGCATTACTTTTAAATTAATGTAAGTGGAGAAAAAAAGTGAAAAATTATCAATATTTGAATCCTTTATACTCTAATGTTATTGGTAGATTTAAATAAGCATTTAAAATGTGTGAGAGATCTCTTAGTCACATGTCAATGGCTCAAAATGTTCTCTAGCCATTAACTGTCTGCCAACCGTTGACAGCGTGAGGATCGGAAGAGATGAGAGGCAAGTATAAAGATGTGTGGTCATTATATCATTTGGGGTTTTATCATCACACACACACCTACAGACACACACACACACACAGAGAGAGAGAGAGAGAGAGAGAGAGAGAGAGAGAGACAGCAATGATTGGAGAGCTTGGAGCAAGTTTTGCACTTTTCTGTGACATGTGAAAGAGAACCAGGGCCTGCACATCAATGCAGCCTGGAACACCGCATGGAAATGAAGATTAAAAACACCTTGATGTCTCTTTTTAAAACGGTATGCTGTGTTCAGACAAGATGATTGTTTTGCCTGTAATGATTATCCCTGTGTCAGATTAGGCAATAACAGACTTATAAAATCTTGTCATCTATTACTGAGAGACATGACAGATTACACGCTGCTACTCGATCAATCATGCTTTTACGATGTGCATGATGTCACTAGAAAGCGTGTGCCAGATTTTTATGAGAAAATAGTAACTGTGTGTATGATACCAGCTGTCTTGTGTTCCTCCATTTTAAAAGTTTCTACATCAGGAACATCATTCCTCTTTTTCCTGGCAATGTTTAGAATCGTGTCCAACCTCACAGAACTGAAGGAACTCTTTTCAGAAAAAGTTACAAGATGGTAGTCTTTCGGTTGTGAATATTGTGAAGTGTTTCAGACATCATAAGACACTAGAAACGGAATTAGACTTGCATGCATAAATTTATACAAATTTAGACCAGCTAATCTTCTGGTATATATATATATAAACACGTGTGAGATTTCTGAAATGACAGCATGCTCCAGGAACTTTAATCACACACCTTTGGATGCCATTATTTGGCAACAGAATGAAATCAGGTCACCTAACTTGTTAATAAACAGTTATCGTCAAGGGTGAATCTAAGAGTGCGTGTCCACGCAGGGCGTATTTTTAATGTGTGTGCGTCTGTGTGAGAGTGTCCCTCGGGGGCACGACTGTAGTAATGATTTACTAAATGTCAAATGAACAGTAGTGGGGAGAAAACACCATGCAGGCGTGTTGGCTGGAAGCTCTTTAGCATTTCACGCCCTGATTGTGAGACAGCTCCTTTGGTCAGCACACAGCACTGAGGCAGCAGCATGTTCTGAGAATTAGTGCACACACCCCTGGTCACTTTAAGCAGCACACTCAACTCTTTACATACAAACAAATAAGCACATACACCCACTGTAAGTGCCTGACAAGGTCAAGGTCAGCATGAATGGATGAGAACTTGAACATGTTCTTTCTGATACTGTAACTTCTTTTTTTCTTCAGCTTTTCCATTTTTCCCAAAGTTGCCACCAAATGCTGAGCTCTATCACTGACAGCTTTTGAATAGAAAAGAGCACAAACCATCTGTGCAATAATAGCTTTTATGAGTTGGTTTCCTCTCATAGACGGCAAACTATGGTCTCTTGGGTGGGCATCACAGTCGACGACAGCCTGATGCAGGTTGAGAGGCTGCCATGTCGGCTGTCTACCCCCTCTCAGGCCCATCTCCAGGGTCCACAGAGACTGTGAAAAGAGGCCTATCAACAGCGCTTCTGTTGCCTAATCACTTTCTCTCTCTCTCTTCTCTTCATCCCTTTAGCATCTACTGCTGCCATTCGCATTTGCACTCTGTCCCCACACCATCATTTATTTATTTATCCCCATTTCAGTGCTGTTTTTCTTACAGCACTCTGATTTTTCTCAATTTGTGACAAAAATGACCCAGATGCCACCAAAGGCAAGGTCTTGGAAACACAAATAGAAGCAGAAAATTCAGAAGGCAAGTATGTAGTTACACCCCATCACTCACCATTAATGCCTTTGTTATTATTACCTCCTCTGACAGGTAAACTTGCTGACCACCAGCCAGTGGTTGGGAGTTGGATTTGTTGACCAATCCAATCTGCCAGCAGAGCCTTTATGCAAATGTAGGTCACCGTGCTTGGCACATGCAAATGGTGCGAAGGAGCAACAAAGGGAGAAGGGTGGGGAAAGGGGACATGGAGGCAAAACTGCATATCAGTGTTGAATGGTGGATCCACTTTGTTGATCTTGTAAAAATCTACGGTAAGTTGATGTACTTGCTTCCAGTGCAACTTGGTCTGTTTCACCAAGATAGCTTATAAGCATCTCCCAAGCCTGTGTTGTTAAATATAAAATATGGGAGTAAAACAAGTATTTATTATGTTTGATAAACATCAGCTGGCAATACTGTTTATATCAGCATGTGTTCAAACTGTATGCACTTGCAGGAAATTAATTTCTCGCAGCAACCAATAGGGATAGTTGCCAGTCTGATGATATTTGGTGTGATGCTGATCCCCACGGGAAGCTATTTAAACAAGATAATGATTAACTGTCTGTCACGGTTTAGTTACTTTGTATTCTTCTATGATGGAAAGCCATGTGTTGACCCTGATTGTTGAATTCATATTAAATTTAAAATATTGACTTGATTGTCAGGCGGAATACTTCGAGGACCTCCTTAATCCCATTGACATGTCTTCCGAGGAGGAAGCAGAGTCTGGGAATGAGGGGGATGACCCGCCGATTTCCGGGGGTGAGGTCACTGAGGCAGTTAAACAACTCCTTGGTGGCAGAACCCCTGGTGTGGATGAGGTTCGCCCCGAGTTCCTGAAGGCTCTGGACGTTGTAGGGCTGTCCTGGTTGACACGCCTCTACAATGTTGCGTGGAGATCAGGAGCAGTACCCCTGGACTTGCAGACCGGGGTGGTGGTCCCCATCTTTAAGAAGGGGGACCGGAGGGTGTGTTCCAACTACAGGGGGATCACACTCCTCAGCCTCCCTGGGAAAGTCTATGCCAGGGTGCCGGAAAGGAGTTCGTCCGCTAGTCGAACCTCAGATACAGGAGGAACAATGCGGTTTTCGTCCTGGTCGCGGAACACTGGACCAGCTCTTTATCCTCTCAAGGATACTTGAGGGCACATGGGAGTTCTTTTAAAGTAAATCAGGAAATAAAGAAGAGACAATGGCACTCATACACAAAGACAAATGCTAAACAAGCTAAAAGGGAGCACAGGAGGACAAAGCCACCTGAGACAGATGACGGAACAGGGAGGGCAACACTTATCAAACTATACAAACAAGAAATAAACTCAAAATAAAAACTAACACAAAATCATAAATGAATAAATAATACTACAAAACTTAAATTCAACATTACTGGAATGATAAAGACATCAAAATAGGAATCAAAAGCACAGCAGACAGCATCAAAATCTTAAAGCAAGAGAACAGCAGAATAAATAAAACCGAAATAAAAACTCAACAATAAGAATGAATCCAACACTGAAATATACAACACAAAATGTACAATATTAACATAACCTATCTATACAGACTGGTCTGATTCAACTTGTAGAGGAAGAAGATACTACGGCATTATCATAGCAATGAGCTAGTGTTTTTTTTAGATTAAAACACTAGAGTTGAAAAATTAGGATGAAATACATTCACACACCAAAGCCAAGTTTTTCATGTAAGTAAAAGATCAATTGATGTTTATATCATCCATAAATCTGTGTCTCCTGATCATCTGGACAGAGGTGCCACAGCTGCTTAGCCAAAACGATAATGTTAACCTGTTTTCTTTCCACATTCTGCCTGAAGAGCAGAGTTGTTCATCTCTTTTTGTCCATTACTGATGTCTTTATCTGTGTTTATAAGTGTCCTCCAAAGCTAAAATTTTCAATCACTGTATTGGTCTCTAACACACTTGTTCACTTTTCCTCTTTTGTCAGCTCTTGCTTATCTTGATTTCTGAGCACAGAAGCAGACAGGTGTTCCTGGCTCGTGTTGCTTTCCAGCACTGAGAGTGGTAAGATAACACCTTCAGCCCAACTTTCATCCATTTACCCTAAACAACTGTGGTATAGTAACATTACCACTGTCCACTATGTGAACGTGTGTGTGCATGTGTGTGTGTGTGTGTGTATGCGTCGGTCTGTGTAAGTGCATTTTGTTCTTGCGTTTGGGGGGGCTGGGGGTTAGATTTCATCCTGATAGCAGGGCCAGCCGTGGAGGAGGGTCAAACATATGTTCTGAGGGCCAGGAACAAAAGCACTGACACGTTAGCCTTTTCACGGAGATGACCTTTCCGCCGCTCCGTATCCCAGCCTCAGTGCCTGCCGTTGTCCTTTTGTCTGCCAGCCTGCCCCAGGCCCAGCTCAAGCCGAGCGCTAGAATTTCTCCCCATCTCCCCAAATCTCCCTTGACTAAATGTCAGGATTACATATTTCTCTGCTCACACTGAGGGCTTTAATTAGCACTACTGTGTGCATACAGTAAATGTGTGAGTCTGTGTCAGTTTATTGTATGGATCTGCGTTTCATATAAACCTCTGTAACCATGAGAGCCTACCAGATTTCTTCCTTACCTCTTTCACTATATGGGTGAGGGTAGGATTTAGGGATGAAAAGAGGGGGAAGAGAAGAGGTGAGAAAAAGATGGAGAATGACACTTAACAGCGGTAGCAGATCTGCTAATGTGCTAGGAAAGTAATGCACACACACACACACACACACACACATAAAACACAGGGGCACACAGAAACCTAAGACAGCCAGAAGGACACTCACAGAGATGTCATAATTAATTCTATTGTTACAGCCTTTTTCTTTGGTTTAAGTGTCAATTAAGCCAAGGTGACTAAGAGTATGAAGGTTAACCTCAGTCTTTTGAGCTGCTGCTACTGCTAGGAGAACCAATCTGCACAAAAGCACTAATAATTTGTGTAATAAACAGACAGGCTTTATTAACTGTGCTTTCTAACAGCTGAATGTCCTAAACCAAAGGACCATCATGAAAAAGTGCTGTAGCTGAAAAGGTCTCAGTGTTCAGCTGGCTGTGAGGTAATATTAACAAGTCCTTCCTTGCCTGTAGGTCCTAGTGACTGTTACATATTGGTGCTTCATTGTGTACATGCAAGCACAACGGATACTGAGAAGTATCAGAATATATTTTGCACTTACATGAACGTGGAGTTTCAGTTATTTTCAGCTCGAAAGGCTATTTTGTATCTAAGCCTGATGTTAATTAGGGAACAATGATTTAATAATTCACGCTCATCTACCCTGCCCGCTGACACTGTTCTCAGCAGCCCTGCCTCACTATCTCAGCTTCACAGCACAATAACAGATCAACAACAACAGCAAGAACCGAAAAAGTCACACAACACTGGCAATACGTAACACCGCCGAGGCAAAGAATTGCCATTGTTTCGGGGTGCCTATAAATATCTAAAGGTTATGCTAATAGATATGAGACACAGCAGGGTGATTAGTGTGTGATGTATGAGAGCGCGCGCGAGAGAGAAACTGTGTAAAGGCACGTCACATCACACTGTCAAGACAGGCCCTTTCCCCCCTGCACTTTGAGAGGCTGGCAGTTACCCAGTCCTCCATGAGCACACGCCGTGGACTGGTTCTGAACTGGTTTCCTCACTTGAGGCTAGCCTGGGACCAAACCCCGCGTCACCTCTAATTAGGGGAGGCGCCCAGGCACAGACATAACGAGCTGATGAATAATTAGAATTGGAGGAAATTGTGCAGCCAGGGTGGCAAATCTGGAGGGACAAGTGCTGAAAACAAGGCAAGCAGCATTAAGTCCACAGTCAGTCAAATCTGTGAACTTGGCCAGCGGCATTAACACTAGGCCTGTGTGAAGAGGAATAAAGCTCCACCACTGGTGGCAAGCCAAGGCCATAGTCAGACCCCCAGGGTCGATTAAAGGAAACAAATAAGATGTGGGTGATAAATGAATCCATAAATTATCAACGATGAATATTAATTTCTTGGTACTATGGTGCTGTGGGAATGCTAAACCATGTGCAAAAGGATGAAGCATGTTGATACTGTGATACTGTGTCAACATTTTTGATGCAGCACGTCAGAATCCTGATAAATGATTGACAGTCATGTCTGGCTGCAAGTATTGTTCTCACTTCCAACATCCATGTTGAGGCGAGATTAGCCTAGCATCTCTTTATTTGTCTGAGAAACCAAAAATGTGGGCTGTCCTAGTTTAAGCTGCCACACTTATTACCATGTAGTACAGTCTATGTTAAAGATAATGAATATGCTAACGCTAGCCTCACTTTATTTTTCCAGGTGTGAATTTCCAAAAGCAGAACCCTATATCATTAAGGTGGTGTTGGCAAAGTGAAGCGACAGTAATAATGATTGGGTGTTAGCAGGCTAACATCTAACTGACACAGTCTGGGTCAGTCGTTTTCGCTCACAAACATACCCCTCATTATTATGCACGGGGTCAATGCTGGCGTGAGAGGGGGTGAACAGTCCTCCCGAGGGTCTTGATTGGGTTAGTAGCAGGGGAGTGACGAGGACATCCATGGGGGAGAATGTAAGGATTGTGCCCCTGTGACAATCCCTGACAGCCAACATTGTTGCACAGCGTTAATTAGTGCTGGCCTTCCCCAGTCACCAAGGTTGTTCGCATCCTTGGGTCATTTAACACGCTGCCTGCTTTCTGCTTGCTCTTTTCTCTGCCAGCTGTGCCACTTTGTCTGGCAGAGTGGAATTATGCCTGGTGACGCGGGGCATTAAACGTGTGACTTTCATGCTTTCACCTAATGTTTGGTGGCCTCTTTATTCTGTCATGAGATCCAAATATGTGAGCAAATGACATAAAAGAATTCCTCAAAGAGTGATGACTGTTGCTTCATGACTCTTTGTTGTAATAATAACCAAGGATTTCTTTCATTGGGGTTTTTGCCCTTGACGACACCTCTTTCATATTGGCTATATAAGGGTTATAAAGCGGCTGGCAAGGCAATCTCTTGTAATAAAATATAACACTAGCAATACTTTCTATGATATTACAGCACTGGATCTGTGTCCAATATTCTGTCATAATGAGACCATTCTTTGAAATTTTCAAAATACTTAAAATGATCAGTAGAACTTGAGCTGATAAGCCAGCGTGCAAGGTCAAAGAAGGGACAATGATTCACTTGTAAACCCAGCATCTTCATTTTTCAAACTAATCACATTGTTTTTCTGTTGCTTTGTTTTCTGCCTCTCACTAAATTGATTCTTTTCCCTCAATTTCCCCAAGTATTCACATAAGGCTAACATGTTTTTTGTCTATTATAGTCTTATTACACAATTGCTGATAAAAACACGTGGTTAAAATAACAAGCAGTCTTTGTGCAATGTGAAGCAGAAAACAGGACCAAATCATGCAATGTTAAACACGACTTTTCCCCCTTTCCCAATCTTCCAACTCATTTGAACTTAATGCTGCATTCATCATTTTGATAAGCATCAGCATGAAGCCAATATGGTAGTTGAGGAAGGCAGATAGGAGAGCGAGGCCAAAGCTCGTTAGGGCCACCTATTATAACATTTAGGAGTGTTCTTAATAGAAACATGCCTCAGAGCTGATGGCTTTTAAAAGGAGAGGAGTTTTTGGGTTTCCGTGCGGCACGTCATATCATTATAAGAGGAAAGGAGGAGTGCGGAGTGTCTCACATCCCTGCTTTCCGTCCCTTTTCCACATACATTAGTGTCCTCATGTCACATTTCATGTGTAGCGGAAGGGAAAACGCGTTGGTTCCCCAGCCGAATGTGGGCTAAGGGGAAAAAGCTAAGCCTTGGGCAATCAGAGTAGGAGAGAGTTGTGGCATTAATGGTGATGAGTAGTGATCACAGACTCTGGTCATTAGACTAATAAGACTGTATTTAAATTAGCCAGGGTTGTTTTTCCTTTCTCTTTATCCTCTTCCCCCTCCTCCAGCTCCTCCTGTTATTTTCATGGTTATCCATTGGAAAGCACATCCACATATTTCGATTAGTCCCTCTGTTCATTTCCTAAACAGAAGAAGTAATCGAATTAGATAGTCCTTCTTAATTAATGATTATTTTTCCTCCGTCAGGCGGAAAAAAATCAGGGTTTTTTTTTTTTTTTGGCTGAATAAATAATGGCTTAACTTTTTCTTAAAAACAATTTATCTGGTGATGATTTTATTTTATTGAATGTGGAGTGAGACTTTAAATAAAGATTTTTTTTTTTTTTAAATCACAAAAACAGGATGAGAAAGGTTTTCTAAATTCAATACTTTAATTACAAAGTTAGACGATTTTCTATGATTATTTCTTTGTTAATCATTTAAATTACTCGGTTTCAATCATCCTGTAAAGTAAAAACAACCAGCTTACATATTCTGACATGTAAGCACTGATCTCACCCAATCATCTGCTACTTAACACTATAACAAAATTACACCAAGTTTACTTCCTATTTTCAAACAATGGGCCTTGCTGAGGTAACATTATGGAGAAATGTTTGATGTCTTTGTATTTATCTACCCACTATAGCACTCTTAGATTTATTTAAGTATTACACTTTTAGTATTTACACAAATGTATGCTCATAAATATTAACAGTTTAATATACGATATACTTTTGTGTGCCTTTTTGCTTAGGTAATTTCCAAAGACAATGCTTTGGAAATTATCTTTACCTGCGGTAACACAAGTCATGTATGGCATTATAAACCATAATAGAAACTGATGGGCTCACAGAGAAGATAAAGACAACATAAAGGTCTCTGTGGTCTGCCTTTATTTAAGCCATGCTCCGCCTATGTGTACAATGATCACAGCCGACAGTACCGCAGTCTACAGTGTGTTCAACAGGGTGCCTCCAGTGATAGTGTGCTACAAAAGTGGCATAATTTTGCTCAATTTCAGCCCCAAACTCCCTCTTTTTAGACTTCAACCTGCTTCAAAGATGCAGTGCCATTTGGACAAATGCACAAGCTTCACCCCAGACTCATTTGCTCTTCTCCCTCAAGCCTGATACTTGAGGCGCTGGTGTGATTTTGCAGGCTGACAGTGACCCTAGGAGGCATGGGGTAGGACCTCTACAGTCCTCCCTCTCTAGAAATGTCCAGGGGTGTGTGTGTGTGTGTGTGTGTGTGTGTGTGTGTGTGTGTGTGTGTGTGTGTGTGTGTGTGCGTGTGTGTGTGTGTGTGTAGTGGGGGTTGTTTAGGGGAAGGTGCTTCCTAGGAGTCAGTTTATATTGTGCCTTCCTCTGCCCCATTTAGCTCTATAGTGACCTTGCAGGGCTGCTTTGCCCACTGGGGAGAGCAAGAGAAGGGGAAGTGGAGGGTCATGATCCCTGGGGTGCACGTGTTGGATGCAGATGCTAACACAGCCTGACGAGGGCCTATTGGAAACATATTCTCTGGGCCCTCACCACTTTAGCCTGCTCTTTCCTTCTCTTTTTGTGTTTTTCTCTGACCTGATGGAGCTGAACAGCGATAGCTGACCTTTTCCCTGACACTGAATCGTTCCGCCCAGCACCATAGGATCACTGTTTACGCACCCCCAGCTAAGCCTTTAGGGAACAAAGTGTGCTGGCTGCACTGCATAAGCAGTTGCAGACACACTCATGACTCAATGCAAGACTTCTTCTCCTCTCTGTAAGTCCTTTGTTTCTATATTTCTTAATGTGCAAGTTCACACGGGAGAACTTGCACATGGAGAAATGTCTGAATACATCATCAACAAGGCCTTATTGTGTTATACCAATGGGGAATCTTCATATATTCAGAATCCGACATATGCTCCAGCTTTCACATGCTGAAGTCTTTTCTTGCAAGATCATAAGATGAAGTGTCTAACCCAAATAGAACAAATGTTTTTCATTGCTTCTGCTGTACCTCCCCAAAAGCCAAGTTTTAATTTTATTGTGCTTTTGTTTATTTGCTGGGAGGATCATAATGTTCACCACCAAGACCCAAGGGATCTTCATCAAAGGGGAGCAAGGCCGTGAATGGAATAGGGTGTGTGTGATGCTCCAGTGCTTCACCACAGTCCAATCTCCCATCTGGAATGTGTAAATCAAGACTCTGTATATGCTCAACTTTGCAGCCCTGACAGATTTATACCGCACAAGCTTGCGTTTCTAAGGCTCCTGAGGCAAAGAAAATGTAAACTTTTGAAACAGTTTATCACAGGCACTATTCCTGGTTCAAAGGCTGAAGATCATAACCACTTTGGGTGAGAAATTGGTTGTTTTCAGGTTTTCCCATTGATCTTTATGAGTCAGCTTAATTTTTGTAGACATGGACATACAGAAGAGTAACTGCCCTGAGGAGAGATGAACCTGGAGCTCCTAATTCTGTTAAGTTTGTTTGTTGTTTTTTGTTTGTATGTTTGTTTGTTCTTTGTTTTCTTTATTTAACACATGTTGAACAAGTTAATAATTTTGAAGAGATAAAGAAATTGTTTTTGTCTCATATTAAAAAAATCTTGCTGGCTGCTCTGTGACTGTTTCTCTTTACCTCCTTAAGTTCGAGGTCACAACGTTAAACAGTGCAAGTACCGTGTTTCGTGTCAGCGCTGGGGCAACTGAATGACGGTGGCACAGGAACTGACATCTAACATGAAGGTTAAGTGACAGGTGGGGCACAATAAGGTCAACATCGGCGTGTCACCCTTCCAGATCTCTCAGGAAAAGTGCGGCAGGAAAAGACCCAGTCAACTGCTTGCAGATGTGTCTGGATGCATGTTTCACTGACAAACACGTGGAAGGCGCCGCTCTCTGATGGTACCACCGGTCACTTCTAATCTGCATCTCACTGCCAGAGAGAGTTGCAACACTTCATCAGGACTAGTGTTTGCAATCTTGGACACCAACTCAACTGACTCTTGACAGGATATTTTGACCAATCTCCTGATAGCTTACATATTTAGCTGAGCTACAGCATGCCAGTCAATGGAGGTGTTATTATAAAAATACAATAATTCAGTTTTCCTCCTCTCATAAGACATAGGGTTTTGTTCTTTTATTAGAATTCATGTTTTTCGGTATTATTCTTTTTTCCTTATCAAACTATATCAAATATATTATTTATTCAATTGAAAAAGAAAGAATTTAATAATAAAAGACAAATTTAATAATGAATATAAAACAGTCAAAAGCATTTTGAGTTGAGTTAATAAATGATAATAAAAAAGTTTCCTTTCATTTGTCTTATGGTCCAGTCAGAATATATTTATGGGGCATCAACATCTTGTATTTGCACATCAGTAAATCTTTTGTAAACTATCATTCAGCATTTATAGCTATATATAAATATACATGGTGGTATGCTATAAAATAGCCATATTATAATTATATTTAATTCAAGGTTCCATGTTAAGAACCTATTGAAGTTTGCTTTATTAATTTATTTCAAATGAGTTCAAAAGGAAGATTCAGCTTTGCATTTTGTAGTCCTGATTCCTGGCTATTAAACAGAAATGACCTTATGTTTCCTGCTAATAAGCTAAATAGTGACAAACATAATATTTCTTCAAATAAAGAAGAATGCTGGGAACATAAGGCAGGATTACTCCCACGATTCTAATATGTTAACGCATCAACCAATTATTATAAGGTTACTATCATCATTATAGTCATTATATAAACATTCTAATGCACAATTATTCATGACTGATTAATTGATGTTGCTAGCAGGCTATCATGCTGTTTCCAGGGTATCAATTTACTGTTAATACAGTATATAATATACTAATATACTATTAATATTCTTTTTGCCTCATAACACATGTTTGTGACATAAATTTGCATAAATTTCAATCTAATATCCATCAGCTATAACCCTTGTTGATATTAGATAATTTCCTGGTCATTACTTTTGTAATCATGTGGTATTAACTTGCAATTTCCATATTGTTACCTCGTTGTTTCCACTTTGCCAGATTATTAATAAAGTGGAATATAAAGTGCTATCAAGAAAATGCGTAATACTTTTCTTATAAAGACTAAATTCTTACATTCTAATTGCTAATAGTAACTCTATTGTTTTATTTTTAACAGTTTTCACAGTTATTTTCTGCATGTTTCATTTACCATTGCAGACTTGCCATGAGGTCAAACTTTTTCCATTTCTGTTGGAAAACAGTGTGGGTGTAAATGACCACAAGGTAATTTCACATATTTTGCTGACAGAAAAGCACTGCCAAATTTTTTTGTCACCTGTAATGGTCTTTGTGTCTCCAAGAATGTCACATAGCTAGCTGAGGTGTTTAGCTGCATGTGTTCTTACAAGCAGCACTGCAGTGAGTTGCCTGCATTTAACAGGATGTTTTTTGGTATATCCTGAGCTGCAGGTTTGATTTGGTATCTAATGTAAAATTTGTCTGCTGGTGGGTGAAGATGTTGAACTCAAAAATTTTCTCTTTTAGAGTACTGCTTGTTTCTTTCCCACTGTTATTCATTGTCCTCTGTAAGTGAGCATACACCTCAGCTGCATAGCCATAGTAACACATGACACCGCTGAGTGCAAGTTTATAACCTCCTCAGTGACATGCATGAATACCTATCATGGATGGATGGCTCTTGGGCTCCTTGTCTGATCATAGATCTTATTTTTTTCTCCTCATCATCAAAGCTGAGGGCTTTAAAGATGTGGTCTGGGCTTTCATAAGGCTTCTTCTCTTGTCTTTTGAGGTTAGTCTCTTGGGAGGATAGAAAGAGTTTAGTTGTGGCAGGAGAAGGAAGAAGGGTCAGATCAAAATTGATGAATTAAGCATGGCTACTTCAGGGGGACATGCAGCATCCACTTGGTATGTCTTGAAAGTATCCTGAGAGCATGTCAACCTGGACCTCCAAACACAGACTACCTCAGTTAACTTAAAGGCTTCATTGACATGGATGGCTTTATCTTCCATCAAGTTCCTTAAGTATTCCTGACGAGATGATTTTATTTTCATATTTCTTGTAGGTAGAGATGCTCTAATAACCCAAAGGATCAAACAAACAATAAATGCTGTATTTAAATAATTTCTTGCTTCAGCACCTGTTCAGCTTGTGATGATTTTTTATTCGGCTTAAGATAGTATATGGCAGAAGAGAGGATCAAATTGCTTTGACACTTATTCTCATCTGGTGACTCATACTCAGCTCATCCACTCATCCCGAGACCCTCTGTGATAAAGACAAGTCTGTGTTCTCAAAATGGAAAAATTTAAGAAAACATCTCCAGGACCAAAAGTTGTTTTATTAACGTGATATTATTTACCAATACTGTTTCCCCATTTCAAAACCATAAGCTACATTCACGAGTGTTCAATGATTCAATTCAGTTAAATTTGTATGGAGTCAATTCAAAACAAATTGCCTCAAGGTGCTTTTTAAGTAGAAAGAAAACCTCGAAAATCAGAATCCATTTGATAAAATGTACTTTTAACTTCGCTTGCTTAATTAAAACATTGTCAAGCCTTCTGGAAAAAAACAAACAGACTTATAACCAAATTTGAAAGTACATAAAAGTCCATAAGCTAACCATTTGTACAAGTTATATTTTTAGATTCAACTGCAGCAGTCACTTTATTTCTTTTGCACATTATTTGTTAAGTGAAATTACTCAGTTTTTATATTATTAACCCCGATTCTTTTGTCCCCATGATAGAACAGAGAAAACCCAACTCATAGTGGTCAAAACATAAGAGATTCATATGTTGTGAGAACAGCACTGATTTAATATTAATGGGATATGTCCAAAGTATGCTCAGATTTTCTTCTTGTAATTTATAGTCCTGCTGCAATCAGTTTTAGAGGTAAATATTGCACAGTATTTGCCCAACAGCAATAAAATATGTATAATACAAATATAATCCAATAAAATTAGATCAACTCATTTTCTACATTATAAAAGAATGAGTGATCAGTAAAGCGGCCTAATAGCTGTGGGCTCAGTAGAGACAATATGTTCTTTCCTAATCCATGCAAGTACTCATGTAAGTCTGGATAAAGTGAAGGCTTTATAAGGAACTTTTAGAACAACCCAATAACAGTGAATTAGAATAGACCAAATTCAGAGGTCATCTAGGCGTTTACGCCTTTAAGATATGCATGTAGTTTTAAATTGTGTGTATCATCTTGCTTCAGAGAGAGATAAAGTTGGGTGTCTTCTGCATAGCAATGAACATGTATGCTATGCCTTCTAATAATACTGCCTGTATGTATAATGTAATTCAAATTGATCCCAGCACAGAACCCTGTGGAACTCCGTGATTACCCTTACAAATCCTTTAATACCTAAGGTATATTCTTTTCTCTGTAGTAAAATATTGTGGTGAACAGTATCAAATGCTGCACTAAGGTCTAGGAGAACAATAGAGAGGAGTCCACTGTCAGAAGTTATAGAAAGTTTGTTAGTAACCTTAGTTACTAACTAGTGCAATTTCTGTGACAAAGATTGAAATATGACTTAACTGGAGATTTTTATTTGAAAATGTATGTTTTCAGCTAGTTCACAAACATTTGAGCTTTTTAAAAATATTTTAACAGACAAAATAATGTATTCTGAAAACAGATCAGCATGAAGCTACCATGTAGCCGACTTATCAAGCCTCAGTTTGAGAGCCGCTAATAATGTGGGGGCATTTAATAAAATGGAATGCAACTTGATGAAAAATAATAATAATAATAATAATAAATGCCATGAATGGTAATTTTGTTCCCTTTACAATTTATTGGTTGAAAATTAACAAAAAGCTGTACAATCTAGAAAATATTATTCAAAAAAAATGTGGTGTTTATTGTCAACATAATGAAATAGCCACAGATTAAAAATAGGTCACATTTGACCTTTGATCACTCATTCAAGGTCAGTAGATTGACCTGAAGGTGAAAGTGATAATGATGCAATAATGCTACATAGAGTTACTAAAAATGATGTTTCTTTCTGCCACTGTTTGCACTGACAAAATATCGGCATGGTGAGAATGATGTATGGGGATTCTAAATATCATGCTACTTTGGACCTGTGACCTGTTTTTCAAGGTCAAACTTTGCTAAAATGTCTTTTATCTTTAAAACTCTACTTAAAATTCTTTTGCCTTTGTTTGTATTGGCAACATTTACTTAGAAAACTGAGATGTTATTTAGTCCATTTGCATTTTGGAAATGAGAGTAAATGTAATTTGTAACTTCAACTCCTGCTGATCAGGAAAACCAACACCGATTTTATTGACGATGAGATCAAAATCAAGAAGTATTCAGAAGGGTTAAGTAAAGACACATAAACGGTCCTGGGGCACCCACTGAGGGCATCTGGTGGACAGGTAGAACAGTTTCAAAAGGGGAATCATAAAGATGGACAGACAAGCGAGGGAGATCCAGGAGAGGCTTCTGTGACACGTGGAGGTATTCGGTTATTTGCGTGGGTTATTGCAGTCCAGTCTGTCATTCTATAGCCTGGAGACAGGCCCTGGCTTTCAAGAGCGGCATCATCAAACCCTCTGCCAGATGTCTGCAAGGTGTCAGAAGCGAGGAGCGAAAAGGAGACTGGGCCTTTCCTTTCTGACAAAATGATGCAAGTGTTTGTGAAAGGAGAGGGGAGCACAGTTCTGCTGCTGTTGCTCTCTCTCTCTCTGTCTCTCTCTCTCACACACACACACACACACACACACACACACACCCACTCATATACACACACACCAACACACATCCAACAACAGTGGCCTAGAATAGTGAAAGCATTATATTGTGCATTGATGAACCCCCTGCACGCACAAACACACAAACACCCACACCCACACACAATTCCTCTACCCCACCCCTTCTTGAGGCACTTTAGACAATGAAGACAACAGTCTGTAAGCAACAACCTTGGCCTGAAAAGACTAGCAGTCCATGCGTGTGTGTGGTTTCATGGTGTGTGTGAAAAGCCTTAAATGTGAGTTTTAAGGCTGACTCAATGAAACAAAGGGAGGAAAAAAATAAATATCCATCAATATTTTCTGTCCTCTGTCATCGTCTCAATTTTTGTATCATTTCAAGTCTTGCTTTTGCCTGATTGTGTGCACCTATTGATTGACAACTGGCTCCAGAGCCACTCAGGCCTCTTAAAATACCAGGCCGAGGCTTCAGGTTTCTGGCCCCGGCCTCGGGCCCCACTATTGTCTGCGTCTAGAAGGCTGGCTCCAATAGAGCCCAGCCCAGTCAGTCCCATTCAGACTGCCTGCTTTGTGTACCTCTACCTCAGCTGCTTCTCTGCTACCCACAGGGCCCTGGCTAGGTGGGGCTGACAGGGTGTCAACACTGACAAGAACATGGCAGTTAGGAAGAGAGACAGGTAGACAGCACACAGGCCCAGGCGCCTATCGTGGCAGCTATTCTCAAGAGTCTTTCCTTTCTTATGCTTCTCACTCATCTTTTGTCCACCGTGGTGTTGGCGTTCTGTTCAGCTTGTTACAGCCTCACAACTTCCACAGCCAGGTTGTTTGTAGAGAGCACGATGGCTATCACTCACAGGCAGCAGCTCATGTTACATATATTTGCCACAAGATAAATGGGTATTTGGCAAATGATCCACTAAATTAGATCCACTACAGCTTTTTTCTTTCTTTCTTTCTTTCTTTCTTTCTTTCTTTCTTTCTTTCTTTCTTTCTTTCTTTCTTTCTTTCTTTTCTTTTCTTTTTTTTTTTTTTTACAATTTGATTTCTGCACAGCTGACAAAAAGGTTTGGAATTGCACCGGTTTTCTTGTGTTTAGTGGTCATGTATCAGTACAATCAGTACACATGTGCTTTTCTTTCACGCAAGCTAAACATGCCATCTCAGCTGTCTGCCCTACCTGACATTTTAATCAGGCTGAGTTGTTGCAGTGCCACATCCTCTTAGCCAACAGTCTCATCCGGAGAAAGCATGTAATGAAATTTGCCCTAAATCATGGACATCAGGCCGGAGGTCCAAAAGGTTAAGAGGAGCACAGGGTCAGGTCCTATATAACGCTCCCTGTGCAGAATTAAAAGGGAAAGGCTTCCTTTGTCCAAACCAACCAGCAGGTCAAGAAGGTCAGGAGGTCAGTGTCAGGAGGAAGGCCTGCATCTCAACTGCTAAAACCCGCCTTCAAAAAAAAAAAAAGGAGAGGAATATCGAACACACCTCCCCAAAAATTAGTGTTGTTTTTTTATGGCCAGGGTTCAGATGGGGGCACACTGACTAGATTCACCATGCTTTAATCGGGAGAAGAGGAAGTCCATCTCTGCAAATACACACACTTTGGAGGTCAGAGGACAGAACCAGCACCTGTGACATTATCGTCAGTGTCTGTATGTGTTTGTATATTAATGGAGATGACATAGGGACAAGAGGTTTCAAGGAGCAAATTGGATTCATGTCAGACCTTCTGCTTATTGATAAAGATGACAGATGCTCGCATAAGCACGGCGGGCCAGATTCAGACGTTAACACAGTTAACTGCTATTTGCTCACAGTGCTATTATTCTAAATGGCATTATGGTGGGATGTGTGGCTGCAAGACATGATGGTGTGCTGCTGATGGGCTCTGTTTGCATTTGCGTGCATGTTTTAATCTTTGAACTAGGAGTTGCTGGTCTCAGTATTGAATGGGCATACAGGCCAAATGGAAACAGTGGCAGCTGATTGAGACAAATGACATAGAGGCCTGACATTTCAACCGGGAGAGGGAAAGAGCGCAAAAGATGGACACTCTCTGTGTAATGATATCCAGCTGGCTAAGAGCCACATCAGTATTTGTTGCTTCCGTGGACCTACTGAATCATACTTTTTACACAGCTAATACAGCATTTTAGGGGGAAAAAATTGAATTAGTATGAAAATGTTAAATATTAACTCGCATGTTCACTTATCTCAGGTCAGGATAAACAACAGCATTATCAGTTAAAAATGTTTGCTTCTGGTCTTGTATCTTCGGGGCAGATCAAGAGACGTCTGCTGTGTTTACGTGAAGTGACCCTCATTCTTCTCGTAGAATCCCAAGAGCTCTCTCTCTGTGTCTCAGCCTTTGTCTCGGTCTTTACTTCGCTCTCTCTTATCTCACTCTCTGCGCTTGTTGACCCTACCTGAGTTGGTTAGTCATCCTCTCCAGGCGTCACTAAGGCAATTTTAAGGATTGCCATAAATCAGGCTAGAGGCTCGGCTATCAGTGAGTGACACATCAACATCTATTCAGCATTCTACATCTAACTTTAATGGGGAGCTATAAACATTTATGAGTATACCATTTGTGTGCAACTCTTTGCTCAAGAATCTCCCTAGAACTCTATCAGCGTCTCCTTATCGCGCACACGGTACTGCAGATAGAGTGAACGGAGACAAAATAGAGAGTTTCGTTGAACTGAATTCTTGGACTCGTATCACCTGTTGATAAAGACTGTCCTGTCTTTCCAGTAAGCATTGATTTAGTCTTACCCGGTTGATATGAATTGTCATGGGTCAAAGGTGCTGATAAGAAAACAGAAATGTGTGAAAACATGATATCTTTTTTACTGAGTAAGAAAGTATAAAGTTGTCAAAGATGCGTGTCAAGAGATCTGTTTTTACAATGCTCCCACTTTGTAAACACTTTAATCAGATAAGGTAACACCATTGTGGCAATTAACCAGAACTGACAAAGGCAATTTTATATTTCAGACTTCAATAAATAAATACAGAAGTAAAGATAGAGTTTATATGCGGTATTAAAGCAGTTAAGAAGTTTCAATGTCAGTTTTCGCACACAAGCGTGTCATTTCCTTTCAAGGGTTAGCTAAATCAGGTCTGGAGTTTGTGAAAACCGTTAGGATAAAACAAGTCCGGTAAGACAAGACCTTTGCTGTTTTTACACAACACTGACCAGCCACTGATGCTCACAGACTACAAACAGCAGTTAATTTATCTTGTTGTCTTTATTGTATTTTATGTTTATAGTGCTATTGTTAGTCTCTGTTGTACAGTCATATATTTCCCTTACACACAGAGGGGTCTACTGTCTCATAGTGCAGTGTACCATATACAGTAGCATAGGTACAGTTACAGTGATTAATGGCAATTTAGCCACAAAGCATATCATAGATCATAAATGAAAACATTTTTCATGTTTTTTTAAGTGTAAAAAAAAGTGCCAGTGCAGCTCTTCTCGGTACGGTGGTGAACTTTCTTCGCTGCTATCGATTAAAAGGTGGTGGAAGTGAAGGGGGTGGGGCAGGTGAGGCCGCATGGGTTTAATTAGAGCGTCAACGCCACTGTGCTGCACAGGCCAGCTGATAAGGAGAGTAGACAGATGACAGGAGGTTTGCGAGGCCGGTCGGAGTCAGTCTTATCTTGGGGTGGAGAAAGACTGCAGCTGCCCTGGCTTCCTCACGCAATAGAGGGAGGGGTGGAGGAGGAAGATGTGGGAGAGTGGGAGAGGTTGCGAGCTCCCATTCGAGTACCTGTGAGTTATCGATATCTTCTTGTCGTGCTTTTCGGTGGCATGTGCCAAACTGGTTTAATCAGTTACCGACAAGATCTCAGTGCCACCTTGTGTTCCTATTTGCTGGCTGAGGATTAATTTGAACCCCGTGAGTTGTCAAAAAATACCTTGAATTTTAGGTAAAAAAGGCATTAAGGATGAGCTCCACTACTTTGCAAGGTTATCTGCTGTTAACAAATTATCTCTTAACAAAGATTCTATTGAATAAAACTGTATTTACAGTCCTTGTGCTATCCACTCTGTGTCATCGTAATTACAGGATGGTTTTCATCCTAATCTCAGAAAGGCGGAAGGGTTAAGTGAAAAGAAAAAGGTGAGACAGATGTTCAATCTGTTTTTTATCTATTCTGGAAGAAGGGAATCGGATGAAGTGTGAGTAAATGGATGGCCATCTATTTCTGTTTGTGTATGCTAACATTTATGGGGATATTAAGTCGGTGAGTGAGATATCCATAAAAGGGGGGGGGGGGATCTATATAGCAACGCTGCTGCGACTAAGCGTGTGTGTGAGTGACTCTGTGTGTGTGTGTGTGTGTGTGTGTATGTGTGACGCTCTGGCTCCTTGCTGTCTGCGCCTTGCTCCCCGCCGCTCATTGCACACCACATTATTTTTAACCCACTGCCTCCGAGAGGAAGCAGGAGACGCTTGGGCCTCTGAAGTCCAGCACAATGAGGAGCAAGCTCACACACACACACATGCACACAGTCACCAAGCTGCACACGTGTGCTGAAACACCTAGACACACACACCACGCTTTTAGGCTGTCGTCATCTGTCGACAGATACTGCTTGAGACGGACACGTACCTGCACGCACACTTGCAGGGAGGGAGACATTACCGTGCGCGTTTTCCTTCAACACCAGACATCCATCCTCCACTCCTCCACCTTCTCCCAGACAGACAGGACAATACAGTCCCACACAGGGACAGCCTGCCTTACCTTGAACCCCACCCATCTCCACTGTGGCGATGGTTGTCCCTGGTGACCCAAATCCAGCAGGTCACCATGGGTCACCGGGCTGTAAATGAACTGATACTAATTACAGTAAACAGCACCACATTAGAGAGTGTGTGTGCGTCTGAATGTGTGTTTGCACATGCATGCAAGTGGCGAAACTGGACAGGCTTAATTCACGGAAAAGGGAGGTCCACACACCAGCCGCAAGCAGCAATCAAGGGCCTTTAATTGTTCGCGTCGATCGTCACGGGTGGGGGGCGGCGCAGAGGTTTTGAAGCCAAGGCCTCTCGTCTATTTTCTCACTTCCTCTTCTAAACATTTAATCACCACTGCAGTGATTTGTGTTTGGATTTCAGCGCTTTAGCCTCAGGTATCAGCACCCTGAATACATGAAACAGATCTTCAGCTGTGTATTCTTTTCTGTGTGTCGTCTGTGTGCACTCACCTAAATCTTTTTGATGAAAGCAGTGAGCCACCTGTTGATTTGGCCTGCACTATTTTCAAGTACAGTCTCACAAGACTCCAAGCTGTCTAACTGAGTCTCCTCTATGCAGCTTACCCTATCAAACGCTCCCATGATGCCTCACCGCGAAAGAGACTGGCTGACCGGCTGAGTGGTGCCTTGTAAGTATTTAACTCGTGCAGTACACACACACCGATGTGTACACGCACACATCAACACAGTCACTCAGTCAAGGCAGAAAATCAGATTGACTCAACCTCTAAAGGCAGTGCCATTGAAATCAGATTACAGATGAAGGAACCCACAATTTCCAGAGCACCACATCCACCACAAATGCTTTGGCCTTGAAAACATACACCTCTTCCTCCCTCTGTTTCTTCCCTCTCTGACATACGCACATTAATCCACGTTCACACACATGCACATTCGCTCGAAGGGAAAAGTGATCAACAGGGAAAGTGATGGCTGGGGGAAAATTGAAGGTAATTAATTCCAGCCCTCCTTGTCTGAATCAATGAGATGAGGGGTCGCAGACCCTTCTCACGTTGCACTCTTGTTATACCTTTTTTCAGCTGCCTCTCTTTCTGTACCTTTTTATTTCTCTATAGACACTCACATACCTCATATACGGTGGCGTAAGAAGTGTTTGCCCCCTTCCTGATTTCATATTTTTTATGTTTCAGATCATCAAACAAATTTAAATACTAGACAAGGATATCATGAGTAAACACAAAATGCAGTTTCTAAATAAAGATGTTTTTTAATACTAAGGGGGGGGAATCTAAGCATACAAGGCCCTGTGTGAAAAAGTGATTGCCCCTCCCCCGACCCTGTTATAACATAAAATAACTGTAGTATATCAAATCTTTGGAAAGAGATCAATTTCTGTAGTTACACCCAGGCCTGATTACTGTCACACCTGTTCTCGAATTTAAATCACCTAAATGGAGCAGATCAAAAGATCATCAAAAGCCAGACATCATGCCATGATTCAAGGAAATTCAGGAATAATTGAGAAACGAAGTAATTGATATCTCTCAGTCTGAAAAAGGTTATGAAGCCATTTCTAAAGCTGTGGGATTCCAGTGTACCACAGTGAGATCCAAATGGCAAAAACACAGAACAGTGGTGAACCTTCCCAGGACTAGCAAAAATGACCCCAAGAGTGCAACAATGACTCGTCCAAGAGGTCACAAAAGACCCCAGAACAACAGTGGCCCCGTCAAAGTCCTGAACTGAATCTGATTGAGATGCTGTGGCATGACCTTAAAAAGGTAGTTTATGCTTAAAAACCCTCCAATGTGACTGAATTACAACAACTGTAACATTGCGTGGGCCAAAATTCCCCTATAGCAGTATAAAAGACCCATTGCCAGTTACTGCAAATGCTTGATTGCAGGTGTTGCTGCTACGGGTAGCCCAACCAGCTATTAGGTTTAAGGGGCAATCACCTTTTCAAACAGGGCCATGGAGGTTTGGATTTTTTCCCCTTAATAATAAAAATCTTCATTTAGAAATAGAATTTTGTATTTGTCTAATATTTTAATTTGTTTGCTGATCTGAAACATTTTAGAGTGATAAACATATAAATAATTAGGAAATCAGGAAGGGCATAAACAATTATACCATAAAAACTATATGTTATTACATTTCTACTTGACTTCTTTATTTTTTTTACCCAATTCTTTTAAAAGTGAGTTTTATTATTTGTTAACTCTCACTTTATGGGCTTTATTGGAACAGCCTTCACTTCTCTCCATGAGGGCTGATGTTGACATCCTGCTTCACAGCCTGTCCAGCCGCCACAGTGTATAGCCAAACGCCCTGAAAGTGTCTGCCACATTGTTCTCCCACTTGAAAGTCAGCAAAGCTTTGTCAGCGTCCTCTCTCCTGTAGTCCTTTATCGTATTCACACGCTGTGCTGTATTTTTAGCCTCACCAAGTTCGTTCACATTGTTCCGGCAATTCTTGAGCAATCTTTCAGACCTCCCCACCTCCTCCATTGTATTTTTAGACAAAGGTGAAAAATGGCAGACCTGACGGGGAATAATGAAGGACCTTCTCCTGAATGAGGGTTGGGTCTGGCTTGAGACCAGACAAACTTTGTAAGGAGACAGTGTTAAGATAAATCCAGTGAAAAAATGACTTGAATAAAATCCAGTGTGGATTATTTTTATTTTATTATAGAGTAGAGTTATTTAAAAAAAAATCTGTATTTGTCAGTTAAAGGATAAAAAGTGGACTTATTGTCCACTTTTTTATTAAAACACATTTAAAGAACAATATTGTAATTGTTACTGCTATTTGATACAAAACATGAAACAACAGTTTGCTGATTATGTGCTGTAAAATTATGATCTGTGTAACAACATATAACGATAAAATGATATGGAAATATGGCAGTTTTGTTGATAATGTCACTTAAAATGTTACTTAAATCCCCAAATTTATTGTTGCATAAAATAAAACAATTTTGCTAAGTGCTTATTACATAAAAATGAAACTTTGTTGCTAGCTACTGTACTTGTGTGACCATATTTTGAGGCCATTAGTTTGCAAAGCGTTGACAACCTGGCTAATGGTGTGGAGAAAAAAAACACAGATTAATCCATCCATATATTTTCTTATCCAATTCAGGGTCGCGGCAGAGGAAGGCTACACCCTGAATGGGTTGCTAGTTCATCACAGGGCCTATTCAGTGCAGGAAATAAATAGGTTTCTCAGAACCACTTAGGACTATACTCGACACTTCCAGTAAGCTTATCTTACTAGCTCAAATACCATAAACTTTCTCATCTTCTTCAAGTATTATTTGTACAACGCCTTTTACAGACACATCCAGCCTAAAAGATAACTATAATCTCAGTTTAATAGCAAAAAATGGCACCCAGAAGTATAGCAACTCATAGGTCATGATGTGATAGGCCGTGGCAGGAACAGGGCTATAACCTGCCCAATTAGAATATGCATGTAATGTTTTAAACCATGGTGACATTTGTGTACATGGTTATGTCTATGCATATGCCTCAGAGTAAGAGATAGCCAGATACATTCCACGGAGAGCAATTTACTCTGTTTTTTTCTTCTCTTTAGGCCTGGTTCTGTCTAGTTATAAAGAAGGAGGGGTTGGTGGGGTGAGAGTCAAGTCACTACTTCAACAATCCATGTTAAGGCAACCGTGTTTCATTTCCTGGTGCCTGCCTTAGTTACCCTTAAATGGCATTACCCATTGAAGCCAGTTAAATCACCGACAGTATGATTAGAAGGCCACTGAGGACCCAGTGTGTCTGGGCAACAAAGCACGGACTAGTCTTTAATTCAATTTATCTTTATAAACATACACATCTGCCTCTGATTTGCCACAAATTTTCGAGATGTCTTTTACTGCTTTGACAGAAAAGTTTGGGCTCAATTTAGTTTCTAACATAAAAACACTCTCCCCCTTCCAGATCCACATATATCTGGATATTGATCATTTTTTTTCTCATAATAAGGTCTAAGGTAGTGCTGCATAAAACAGTACATAAACTATAGTCCTAATGGTGCATTAATGACTAGGATCAAAAGACAACTGTATTAACCAGGATGGTATAAATTTCCTGGGTCAGTGTATGGTTAATGAGGATGTATGTTTTCTGTATCAGAGCAGATATAGTAAAATATAATATGATGAATGAGTGCATTTGTGCTCTTTGACAGTTCATAATATTTTCCAGAAAATCATCAAACGGATAGATTTTTACCTTGCTGCAGACAGATGTCATCATACAACTATCCTCTTTACCTCTACCTTGCATAGCAGAATAGAAATAACAATGATCTCCTAAATTAGCAGCTTGAGCGTCATCAAACTGTTAATTTGTTACAAAAAACACAGAAAGAAAAGGTACAGAGCAAAGGACATAAAATTTTACATTGCTGTGGATTTATGGCTGAGGTAATATTAAGCAAAAAAAGAAACAACGAGTATATAAAATCTCAACCTATGACAGCTGGAATAAGCTCCAGCACCCCCACGGCCCTAAATTGGATAAGTGGTCAAGAAAATGAATGAATGAAAGAATGAGTCAGTATGTAAAATTTCACCTATGTACAGTCTGGTTTTGATCCTCCATCGTGACTTCAATGCAGGGGCGTCGTGGAGGTGAAATGAACAGATGGATCCTGGGGGGCCTCAGCTGTGGCCTGTTAGCCAGGTCACCACACCAGCCATTGTCACAAGCAAACTCAAGCCTTGCGTCTACATTCCCAGGTTGTGTTCTGGAAGTGCAGGTCATGCCCCTTCACCTTCACCCCTACCATAAGAAGCCAAACATGATGTAATTAGGGCCATTTGTCTAGGGACTAACTGTATCACTGGTAAATGATCTGCACTCTCATGCGCCCATCTCCCCAGACAAGGCTCAAAAAGGAGTAAGTACAGTGCTCTTTGACAATTGAGTAATCAGTTGGGGCAGACAGTGGAAACAGGCTTTTGTCATACCAACATGGATTTTTTTTTTTTTTAATCATACCCTCTACTTTCAAGTGAAATTAATTTATGCACTCAAAGTGTATTTTTAGTACTTAAAAAAAGGCTTTTGACAGTTTTCTGATGATGACACTGTGTCACGCCATGTATGTATTGGTAAGCCACAGATCATTAGGGTGTTATCTGTGGCTGCATCAAAGGATGGGCAGTGGGAAAAGTGTAACAAATCCTTTGTGCTTATAGTATGATAAGCATCATTTATCACTGGAGAGTGCTGCTGGCCCATTAACAACCACGGCTCCATTAGCACTATCTGCAAGGCTTTTATAATGCCTTGTCTGCCCACATCTTTACGTTCGTAAGAGGAAATCATTAAACATTGTTTGTGTGAGATACATGCAGCTTTTTAGGCTATCTAGCAGCTAGGCTATGCTCTCATGGGCCTTTCTAGCTGAAGATATGGGAAGTGTTTTGACTTCCTTTATGTAACAGCAGTGAAATATCCTTTGAAATGCTGCTTATTTCTTCTGTCCATGAAAACCACATGGTGTCAGAAGTCATAAAGTGAAGGAGCGTGTCTGCTTGCACCTGTTAGCTTTACGTTGTAAAGTTAAAAAAAGCTATGTTCACTGGTCATACATATACAAAGCCAAAAATAAATGTCTTTTCTCCTTTTTCCTCTCACTCCCAACTGGTTGCAGAAGATGGCTGCTTCTCCCTGCGCCTCATTCTGCCAAAGGTTTCTTCCTGTAAAAGAGAGTTTTTCCTTCCCACTGTCGCCAAGTGCTCATCAGGAGTCGTGTGATTGTTGGTGTTTTCTCTGTATTACTGTAGAGTCTTTACCTTACAATACAAAGTGCCTTGAGGTAAATCTTTTATATACATTTTTATATAAGAAAACGAAATGAATTGGAAATGAATGGCATTGATAAGTAAAAAAAAGTCTCTTCCCAAATATTTGGTTTACAAGGTACACATCAAATATCTCTGTATGTCATCAAGTGTTTATTGTGGGTTTCGTTGTAATGCTGAAATGCAGAATTATTGGTTTGGATGCCCGGTTTAGCTTAGTTTTTGTAACTAACATTATCCTTGACTATTTGTGTTAAAAAGCAACTTAAGGATACATTTGTGTTGTATTTCCTCCAACACTGTAAGAGACTAAACAGTCAAAGGACACATGGACAAAAAGTAACATAAAAATCTTTATAAAAATGATAAAAGTAGAAAAATGAAGTTGTTTTAAGAAATGGTGGGCCTGTAAAATAAATCTGTAAAGGACATCAATGTAACAACATTCACACAAATGCTACTTATGAAAATGCAACAAGAACAGTCAACAAAGTATACAGTAATGGATAAACCACTATAAAAGTAAAAGAGAAACATATCGGGTACAGCAAACACCTTCAGGACTCTAAGAAAAGGACTCTAAAAACTGGATTCTGAGGTTTATTATCTCTACTTTTTGCAGTGTGCAAGAGTTCCCACAGACAGCCTTTACTTGGATGTGCTGTCCAGCAGTCCAGCTATATTTTTTAATGAATTTTACCTTTTTTTTTTGATCCACGCAAGAAAACAGAACAATCCATTCGATATTGGACAGTACCTACTCTTATTTTGAAAGTTTCGTCTTTGAACGTTTGGGTTGTCGTGGCAGTCCTCTCACATCGCACTTACTGAAAAAAAAAATGAAGGAGCAGCTTATTATTGCCCCATTATATACTACGTATGTACAGCATTATTTATACATTTATTTTAAAAAGCATGACGGCACTTCCTTTCATGCCCTCAAGGACATGCTTGTGCACATGACTCACTACACGCCATAAATGCAATGAAAGTCCCATTTCCAGTAAGTGTTTTTTTTCTCTCTATTTATGCAGCGAAACTTTATTGAAAGTAGAGGATGATGCATTTAGTCAGCCAGTGCATAGCTCAGTGTTGGGAATGACTGGCTCATAAACAGTCAACATTGTTGGCATTTGAAGAAAAAAAAAGAGTAGTCTGACCCTCAATGCATTGAGCCCAGGTTATCTCCATGTTTCTATACTTAAATGCAGATCTGATCACATCTTCTGAGCAATTCATGCGAAAAACAGACAATTACAAAGGGTTAACCTACTTTTTTCCTTTGCCTCTGTAAGTAGCAAGTGAGAAGTGGAAGTGAAAGATCGGGGAGGGATGGCCTCTCACTCAAACAGAAGATGAAGACGGTTATGTTTGTATGAACAGACACTGGAGTTCATTGTACTCTACACTTCCTGCCCCCCCCGCCAAATGAAATGACCCCCTACACAATCTGGTGAGGTATCTTCATCCATGACTGTATGCACAGACACACACACACACACACACAGCAGGATTTTGAACACACAAATACACATACCCGCACACATCCTCTCCCGCTGATCAGATGACATCATTAACAATCATTACTGGGACACCAGGAAGTGCAGAAACCTCCGGCTCAGAGTCTGGCTGCATGGGATCAGGTTAGCCAGCCTGAGATGAAAGATTTGAAAAGGAAAGCACCCACCAAAGCTATTTTACTTCTGGATTTCATCAGTGCCTCAGTGGTAACAGAAGGTACAAAGTATAGATGGTAACGTTCAAGACAGAATCTAACCCACCGCCACATTTTGTGTATTTTATATTCATGGATTTCCTTAAAAAAAGTACTCCTGAAAGCATGGTTCATCCTTGTTTTCTGTGTGAAAATCAAAGCCATGCTTCGAGCTGTTTGTTTCTTATGTTTTTAAAATGCATAAGAGGCAACCAGATGGTGGCTTCGTCAAATATTAAAGCATGTTTACATTGTTATAAAAGCACAGAGTTTATGTATATTCATATTTGAGGTTTCTCTGAAGTTGAATGTTTCATTGGAGTTGTTTTCTTATCCTGTCAATTTAAAATGCATACAGGGCTTTGCGGTTTCCGTGGAAGGGTTAGCGATTGGAGCTGAGTCGGTGTGTGTGTGGTGTGTGCTGGAGCCGTAGTTTCTCGGTAACACGCCTTCCCTTAGGTCCCAGAGAAAGCTGACACACCAGCCCTGGGTTAGTCGGTGACAAGCCCCTGGCAGGAAGCTTCTCTGAGTCCACAGGCATCTCAGTAGCTGTTCTTGTATGACACTAACCACAGCTACCGCAAGACAAGCAATACTGCTGTTGCTGTCAGATGCTGTGGTACGAGGCACGCAGGCCTTTTTGTGAGGAAAGCAGCAAGTGTACATATGAATTCCCTTGATGTCGGGGGCTCGGTACATGCATTCGGCTCCGCAAACAAATGTACACGCATATCTCTATGATTGATTCTTTGCTCTTCAGTTCATCTGTGTCTGTGTGTGCTAGGCCTCAGATCTGAAAGCGCCACTAGGCAGGAGAGAAGAGTGACCCCTACTGTTACAGAAACTACACACCACCTCTGTGGAGGTGCAGTAACACCGTACATAGATAATGACTCAGTATAGGGATAATTCTGTGAATAAAAGGTGATCGTGTTTACAGCTTGTCACCTAACACATATAAAATGTAATGTCACTGTGTCCACAAGCTGAATGATCGCCCAGTATTTAACACTGTAGAACACTGTATTTTGCATGTGGGTTCCTCCCAATAACCTTCACTACAGACAATGATCATCAGTACACATCACAGCCAGAAAAGTACATTTATATGCTCCATCACCATCCACTTGAGCTTTCTGCTTTTTTTATGAATAGGGGCTATGATTGGAGCAGGGAGTGCTGGAAATCCTTTGAAAAGGGAAAACAAAAGGTCTCCTCTGTTGTGATGAAGCATACCTCTCAAGAGACCGGCCTGGGCCTGACTCAACCTTTCACACAATCAAGAGCCAACAATACGGCAAACCCTGCCCTTGCAGACCTACTATTGTACTGGAGCGCGCTACAGCTGTGGAGAATCACATTTAGGTGTCAGAGGCAACAAATGTTTCTTTAATTGGAATAGTGGTATTAGCTCATGTTTCCTCCCCATGCTTTATGAATCCCCTGTGCCTATTGTTTGGAAGTTTGCGTTGACGTCGCCTTGGCGGCCCCAGCTAATTGAGAGAGTGTGTGTTTGGACCAGGTTCAAGAGGAATAAGCGTCTCTTGCCTTGTGTGTGTGTGCGTGTGTGCGTGTGTGTGTGTGTGTTTTTGTGTGAGAGAGAGAGGAAGAGAGCAGGAGAGAGACTGAAAAGAGAGAGAGAGAGAAAGTCTTGGTGCTATATGTGTCATTCTCTGCCTCCAAAAAGTCTTATGCATTATATTTAATGCTAAGCGAGCCTGCACACACTGGGGCTCCCAACCCCCCACCTTTCAGCACTGTCACCTAATCTGGAGTTCAGGCAGATTAAATAAATACAGAGTAATGATTCGATTTGATCTGATTTATAAGCAATAAATGGATTGCCTGTTTGTTGGTAATAATAACAATATTTGACTCTATTTAAACATAAACAACTGAGTTACGCAAAATATGTTGTTTTCAGATCACTGTTTGGCAGATTGTAATCGGGTTTTGATTGTGCCGAGGAAAACTGCCAGGAAAAGAAAATTCCCAAAGCTGCGTCTAGTTTGTACTTTTCTGTCACCTTTGACCTGATGTTTTTGTTATTTTACTTTAGTTTACGTCAAGAATGTGTCCCTATTGGCCTGATAACTACCTGAATTTTTTTG
This sequence comes from Perissodus microlepis, assembly GCF_051167445.1. NCBI lineage: Eukaryota > Metazoa > Chordata > Actinopteri > Cichliformes > Cichlidae > Perissodus > Perissodus microlepis. The sequence continues at coordinate 43,512,314 of NC_140467.1, forward strand.
CTCTCCTCTTATCTTTCCTAATCTTAGCGATGAGATTACTGGTAATCTAGAGCATCAAAGACACACAATCCCATTCATAATGTGGGATCTTAACACTGGATCAAGACAACTTGCCACAATCCAGGTCATGAGCTGAGCTTGGATAAGAAAGCTTAAGACAAAAGGGAATTCTTGATTTTTTGACTTTCACTAAATCATTAACTGTGTTAAATAAAGCTTTTAACACACAGAGTAAATAATATAGTGTGGATGAAATAAGTGCTTTTATTCGCTCACTCCCACAGGTAATTATTTTATATGAAGACGAAATATTCAGGATATCCTGATCCAGGATATTTTTCCAATTTCTCCCATCTATTAAAATCTGCACTATTACACAATGCCATGAAATACATGATGTAATTTCTATACTGTAGACAGCGACCCTCTAACAACATCTGCCAGAGTGCCTTACATGAGCATAAACATTGTAAAGTACAAGGTGTCTAAGTAACATTGATCAGCGGTAACAGGAATTATACTTAATAATCCACAGTAACAGCGTGATATGGCTCATCATATTTAAATATTTAAATACCACAAATCACATGAGACAAATATTTTTTACAAACTGGATGATTACAGAGGAAAATTCTGATCTTATGTTTAAATGACGAAGAAGAAAAACTGGTAGAAAATTGACAAAAGAATGTGCAGTGTGTTTTCTTTCATCTTGAGATGGAACAGGTGCTGCGGGTCTCCGAGATTAGTGTCAACTGAGGATTATAGCATGTGTTGCTGAGGGATTGCGAACGCAACTTAAGATTTACTGTCATTGGAACTGAGATTACAAATATGGATTAGGAGCGGAAGACGGAGATAGTGCTAAATTCGCAGGATAATCTGTCAGCGTCCCTCAAAAAAAATACTTAGATGAAAACAGAGTTGACATAGGTTTGTCGTGTGCATGTGCATTTGGATGTATTTGGAATATGCATATGTGTCACTGTGAATATTTTAGCTTTAATAGCAGGAAATAAACTAAATAATTCACGGTCTCCTTCTAGAAAATATAAATAACAATCTTACATGAGTATATTACACACGTTTCTTTTTCTTTCGTTTTTTTTTGGCTTGTGATCGGATATCTGAGGTTTGCTTGCCAAAACTAATGTGATCAGGGCATAGTGAGTGTGGTGGTCCGAATGTGTGCACATGTAAGGGCTTGGCTCAGAAGTGAGTGGTTTGGAGGGAATTCATTAGTGTGTAGACAGGTGGCTAGTGTTACACTCCACTAGTGAAAGTCAGCAGCCCGAGCTGTCCTGTACACCACTCTCTCACTTTCTCTAACCCTATGGCTCCCCTCTCTCTCTCTGCAAGCAGTAAAGCTACACCAGCCAGGATGACATTTCCAAAGACAGCAGGCCACTGATTAGAAAATGGTCTACACTGAAACAACAGCCTCCGATCTTTATCAAAGTTTAACATCCCTTCCTCTCTCTCTCCCTCTCTCTCTCCCTGTTCCTCTCCAACCTTGCTATCTATCTGTCTCGAAGGCCTGTCTCTCTTGGGAGCCAACTATAAGTACTCCATCAGGCAAACCGCATTAGTGTAATTTCGTCCCAGGAAATTAGCAGAGCAGAGCGGCGCCAATTAGAAGTCAATAGCTGGCTTTATTAATCGAGCTAGCCATTGCACTTGATTAGATTAGGCTGAGCCTGAGCTCTGTTTGTGTGCATGTGTGTGTGTGTGTGTGTGCACACGTGCATACAAATGTCTTTATGCGCTTATTTGTCTGTGTTTATGTGCATCCTTGGCTGCATGAGTGTGTGCTTGTGCGTGTGGCCTCACGCAGAGAGCAGCAGGTGCTGCTGACTTGCTGATCCTGTCTCATTGTGACTGTCTGCGGCTCTGTTAGAGCCCGGTAATATGTTGATATTGACCCTCCTCAACTGCAGCCTCTTATAAGACACACTGCAGAGCTCCAGGCATCAGTTTATACAGAGACAAGGCAGCCAATTGGATAAATTAAACTGCCATTATTACATTAAGTATTGTAATCATATAGCTATAATTAGTGGCTACATCAGGAGCATAACATCAAACCATAACAAACAGATGATAATGTCAGGAATCAAACAGTCTCACCATGTGAACCCATTCTACTTTTGTGTCTTTGGTGTTTATGATTACATTTTTTGGATTATGTGGAAAGCTGTTTTCAGTCACACAGATTAACATAGATCTGGGGATTTGACAGCTTAGGTGGCATTATTCACCAAAACTCCAGCACAAACAGAAAAAATCTTAAAAATATGGATACATCCCTGGGTATAACCCCTCAGAAGATCTTCTACATGTGGATTAAAGTGTGAATTTCCTGTGTCATTGCTGCCGCTGCCCATATGTGTAATCTCAAAATCTAAGCCCTCGCTGACAATCTCTCACAAACTTGTCCTAATCCGTCCACCGTATCTTCTGGCTAGCACCTGTTCTTGAAGGACCTAAACATGCTGGGAGGCTTGGGAAATAGTGCATACTGAAAATTGTAATGAAAAATTATCACTATGTGTGTTATTTCTGCCAGCCTGCGGATAGGTCAGGTTGTACTCTGCCTGTATCTATCATTCTTTGCAAAAATAAACCTTTGTAATCCACTACCACCAGGAAAATAGAAAAAAAAATCACACGAAAAGAGCCTAGCTTTAACCAAACAAACTTGAAACTAGTGCTGGAATAGCTTGTATACAATGAAAGTGAAATACAAGGAAAATATACAAAGAAAAAATATACTAAGAAAGAGCCATAAGCCTGCAGTTTTTTCTACACAGTGGTGCAAGATCTAATCACAGTTCAGCGCTGCCACCGAACAGGAGGCTTGACGTGTTGAATTTCCAGCTGAAAACACGAGGAAATCCAAGGCCCCTGTGTGACTTTAAAGCATGGCATTATAGAACCACAAAATGATCAACACTACCAAACCACAGAAACCCCACTCTCTCCATACATACGTACACACACACACACCAGCACTGGCACCGATCTCACCATGACCAACAGCGGCAGCCCTTAAGCCAATCTGTAGATCCAGGCGCCATGAAATTTCAAACACAGCTGCCCCGCTTGGATTAGAATTCGTTGCGATCTCTGTTGAAAGAAGACAAAATTGGTATTTTTACACCAAATGCAGCTCATCATTCCATCCAGCTATAGACATCCTTTCATAGCCGAGGCCCCAAAACAAAATCGGGCTTCACTGGCCCAGAAAGGACAGCTCCCCCTGGGCCATGTCTGAGAGGCTGGTGGCTAAGTTGCTTTGACAGCTACATGCTTTAACAGATGCAGTTCCCATCCAGCGAGGCAATCTCTTTGGGAGCAGATAAGCTACGGAGAGTTGGTGTGGCTACAGTTACACGGGTTAGGGGGAAGCAAAAGGTGACTATGGTTAGCTTGTTGCTAGCCTTACTGCTGGACAGAGCATGTCTACTGTCATTGAGTTCATTATAATTACGACTGTGACCTCATGAGCAATATAGAATCAGCAGAGGGGAATGCTGCAAACTGGATATTAGTCAGTATAAATGGCACATTGATCTATGGACAACACATTCCAGGAGCTATAAACATTGCTGCAACAGCAATCAGTTGTGCATCATGCCAAAGTACTTTGCAAAGTGTGGCAGTCTTACACCCCACCTACAGATTGGTTTAAAGGCCACTTCAATCCCGAATCTAATCACAGAAGCAACAATAGCTGCAAAGGGAAACTAAGCAAGAGGCATTTCATATTCATCTCCCTTGTGTCAGGTGGACTAAGTGCCAGCAGTACTCAAAGGGCCAGCGAGGAAGCAGGTAATGCTGCTGAATGCGAAACAGGCTTAGGTTACAGAGTAAAACTGAAATCATCGATCAGCCCTGCCACGCGGGGATCGTAACTGTGCTGTCTGAGATATAAAGTATAAATCTTTCTGACAAGAGGAAGTGAAAGAATTAGGAAGGGTTTTTCGTAGTGAACCTATCACACTGAAGACACATCACCTGAATGTAAGTCAGAAGAAAGACATTTTCATTCACAAAACCTTAATCGCAGTCCTTAAAAGCTGCTTATAGAACAAACTGTGACACAGAATAAAGCTTAACTCATATGACATATGAATTCCCACAGTAAATAAAAAATGTTCTTATTTGCTTTTATTTCTTTTTTAATCCCCAGTACACATTCAAGTTCAATAAATACTCAATTATGGCATAACGTTTAAGCTTATGCCCTCTATGAAAAATTCCCCCAAGTCTGACAAATAGCCTGTTCCTTTCCCAGCCCCAACAAACAGCGCCATTCACACTGGCTAAATCATGTGAAGCATCGCAGAGACATGACCAGTTCCTAACCTCATCTGTGTGGACTCCACTGTGCCTTAGGAAAAGAAATGTGAGTAAACAGAGCAAATCAGAACGCAGACCTTTTTAACATGACACTTACAGAGTCGTTGATAGCCCCAAATCCTCCCTTTCATAAATGAAAGGCAGGATTTCACTCTTTGTGGGTGTGGGAGCATTCACACACCCTCAAAGAGAAAAAAATCTGGCAAAGCAAAATATATCTGTCTGTATTGCTGATTGTAAAACATACAAACTAAATGAGAAAAGTCAAATGCTACTCTATGCGATACGAAGGCTAGAGGGAACAGGAGTTTCTGAGGCACTTTCACCAGCGCCTTCTTCATCAATTTTTCATCTGGTGTCACCAAAAACTTGGAATTATTTGAAAGCCTTCAGGCCCCACGCTCATGAGAGTGCCTGTATGCGTGTTTCTGGGAGAGAAAAAACCAATTATTAGGCGTTGCGTCACGATAGAAGCTGTGACCTGTCAGGGCACGTCTTCCTACTTATCTGTCACCGCTAGTCTGTTCAGCGTCTGCGGGTGGCTTGGAATGGTGTCTCTCAATACACATATTTGCTGTTCAAGCATGGCTTGAACAACAGAGAGGTCAGCCATCAAGATGACCCTGATTGTCAACCTCAAAAAAGATGCTTTAGAGGCTTTTTACCCCAGAGCCAGACGGCCAGAAACTCGTTCTTAGCAATTATCATGTAGTCGAAGAGCAACAGACAGTGATTTAGCACAAAATCTTTAAAAACACAGCTAGTGTTAGTCATAATAATGCCTAATTGTGATAATTTCATGAAAGCCAATTTTACCATTTTGAAAAAAAAAATGGTCTAAAATTGAAAGAAAAATCAAGCACTGACGCATTTCTGCAGCTATTTGCTGTTTTCCAAGCTATAAATCATGTTTGTGATAGAGCATTGAGAAACTGGAATGTGAGAGCCTGACAGTGATGGAAGTGAGCTGTCAGACAGGGCGTCGGGCAGCTGCCACACAGGGTTGATCAGCGCTATGACACACTGAGAGGCCCAGCCTGTGACATGCCGTGTGGTCCAACAGGTTATGAAAGCAGGCAGGATGGTGTTGGGGAGACAAGAACCAGGGGCTGTCGGGAAGAGAAGCAAAGACAAGATGTCATGTTCGCCATGTCGACGAGGTACCACCATCTTTGATTTTGCTGCAGTGAGACAGCTGTGAACAGGGTCTCTGTGTAGCAGTGGTAGGTGTGTAAGTAACGCATTTCAAAAGCTGAGGAGTCTGTATGCATCTCTATACAACTGTTTTGTGTGCTTTATCAGAAAGCAGCTGATCTCACCATTTCTAACATATAACACACATTCAAATAAACTATGGAGTTTGAATTTTTTTTGCAAGGCAGCAATTTGTTGTACATACTACAGAGTTCAGTTTATTCTGTTATATGTTACGTTATCTGTCCTTACAAGGTAGATTTGATGGCCAACTTCTGAAAGGCCTTTAACAGATCTTTAGTCAGATTATTTGGGCAATAAAACAACAATTGTGCAAGGAGAGAAATTTATCAGGGTTGCTCAGTGGGGTTCTTGATAATGATTCTCATGATGCTGAGAAACTGAAAAACGTCTTTGTTTTGTGGGTTTCTGTTCAAAGGCAGTATTCACAGAGCTTGTTTTCCAGCATCTGTGGGGCTTGCCAATAGCCATTTCATCGCACAACTGATTTTATGTAAGAATGGCAGGGGGAAGCAAATTGATGTCTCTATCGCGCTCTGTTATTTTGTGACCAGGCTAAGTCTGGTTGCATTTAGAAAGTACTCTGAGTAACAGCCGAGTCATAAATTGGAACAGTATTGTGTTTTTGTACGTATATTTAGAGAACTTCCTATACTCATAAATATGGAAGACAAGATATGACAGTTTTAGTCAAACTTTTACCTGTAGGTGTACAAAAAAAGAGAAAAAAGTACTTAAAGTCTTTCTCCACATCAAACAAATCAGATAAACACGGGGAGGAAAACTATTATTTCAAATAAAAAATGATGAACTTGATATGTTGACATTTTTGTCTTTTTATATTCATATTATCTCTCAGAATGATAGGATTATGAAATTATTAGGTCACTGTGTTACCTTTGATGCTGTTAAAATAAAATTTATTATTTAAATAATAAATGCTGCTGTGGCGAGATAATCAGCAATCAATTAGATGATGGTAACAAATAACAGAAAATCATTGATCAATAAAACTGCCACATCAGGAGCCATGTACAAGGCATAAAAAGCACTCATTTTTAAAAGCAAGTACATAAATAAATTTAATACAATGTTTTAATTCTTTGAATTATTCTATTTTACTTTATTTCTGTTTGCTTTTTGTTTAAGTAACGTTGGTATATTTTAGGGTTTCTCTTCATTTGAAAATACTAACTAATCCATGAAACTGACATTCTTATCTAAGCCATTATTATTAATTATTTATTGTGAGTTGTGTGCAAATTGAAACTATATACATATCTATATTAACTTTAATACTAATATCCACCCATCTATCCATTTTCAAAAGCCCAGACCTCCCTCTCCCTGGCCACCTTCTCCAGCCTTTCCAGGGCAACACCAAGGCGTTCCCATGCCAGCCAAGAGATATAATCTCTCCAGCATGTTCTGGGTCTGCCCCGGGGCCTCCTCCCAGTGGGACATGCCCAGAACACCTCACACAAGAGATGCCCAGGAAGCATCCTTGTCAGATGCCTGAACCACCTCAGCTGGCTCCTTTCGATGTGGAGGAGCAGCTCTACTGTGAGCCCTTCCCAAATGGCCAAACTCATCACCCTATATCTAAGAGAGAGGCGCTTAAAAGTAATAATAAATAAAAATAATAAAGATAGCATGCCACATAGGGTTTTATGGTTATATGTGCATTAACATATGACCATTAACATACAATATAAACTACTTATACAGGTTTATTTATTTATTTCCATTCTTGTACAACCTCAAACTCTAAAAGAGTGTAACGGTTTTCCCAGTCTGTTTTCATCTCCACTGTACTGTATTATAATGCTATTGATTCACGAGTCCAGAGAACATTGATACATACATTTACAAGTTGTCATGTTAGGTGCGATTCAACTAACCCAGACCTCCAAGAGGACACCATAATGCAAACTTGGTGAAAAACAAGTGATGTTATCAGGACCATCTGTTGGACATTTTCCAGACACAGCAGAACTAAAGTCATCAATTTTTCCAAATGATCACAGCACCTTAGGGCTATGTTTAAGGCGCCTCGTGAACTTTGCGATGGGGGCATCCTCTCCCCCACACATATTCTTGTGATACCATTATGCACGTACTGGCAAAGATCTCATACAGTTCATCTTGAGTAGATAAGTACTGTACAGTGAAGTCATGCACAAACAAACAATTCTTGCTAAGATTTGGGGACAAACACAGTCAACGCTCAGACACAGACAAATCCTGGCTGTTCCTTTCATGCCCTGCGTGACTGTTTACCTAAAATCCATCCCTTGTTAAATCACAGCCTGCTGCTGACTGAAAAGTTTAATGATACCTGCAGGCTCTTATGAATTAGTATCTGCTATTAGAAGTCATTCATTTCTCCGCTCTCAGTCTTTCCTCATCCTGCCTTGGAAGGGTAAGGGTTGAAGTCGCAGTCAGGACCCCTAAATGAGGTTGCCGTTCCTGTCTTTCCACCAATCACAAGACTGGCTTTTGAGAATTGTTAGAGTAAAGTCAGATGCTGTACAGCAGAAGCATGATTATACACTGTGCCAACAGTGCAACACACACATACACACACTGTGCTGCAGATATTTTCTAATATTTAAGTACTAAAGCATCCTGTCATGTGCATCTAGATATCAGATTTCGCATGAATCTAGTCAATGACAGCTCGTTGTATCCAAACCAGTTAGGCAAGTTCATCCCTAAAGCTTCCTAAATGATTTCATTGATTAGCAGAATATTCATGCTGGCAGGAATTAGTTTAACAAAAGTCCCATTTTGAGACAGTCTGATGGAGTTCTTTAATATCATTTCAACATATGAGGGTTATATGAGAACTGATCTTCAAAGCAAATTTGCCATATTTGAACTGACGTCTTCATGTCAAACAACCTGAAGAATGGAATGAGGGACGAATGTGTGTGTGTGTGTGTGTGTGTGTGTGTGTGTGTGTGTGTGTGTGTGTGTGTGTGTGTGTGTGTGTTGGGGTGGGGGGGGGGGGGGGGGGGGGCATGTAGACTGAATTAGCTTGTGGCAGAGTGCCTCATGCAGTAACAGACAGGAAATCAATATTTACAGACACTCCCCATCTTTAGACAGCATTCATGTTAGAACGAACAAACAATCCTTACTGCAAAGGTAATGCCCAGCCCACACATTATACTACATGTTCGCACAGACAAAAGTACACTCTCTTTCTGTCCTCCCTTTCCAACCATACAGAGACACTATGCCCTGAGACAAAAGCACAGGTAAAGGTTGACAAAGGGTGTCTATGGGTTCTTTGGAGTCACACACCCACTAGCCGTTGTCTACATTCACCCTGCAATTATCCCCTCACAGACCTAATTCTGGCAGTTAAGTGGCTGGCTAAAAGCATGTGTACACAAACAGGGCCAGAGAGCAAGGCTGTGAAGGGGCTTTATCTGTCAGCTCCATCACACACCTGATAGATGGCCATCGCCATGCCTGATAGGAAGCTATTCAATCTGACCTCACAGGTGACTTGAACTACAAGCGTAATGCATGCTTGCATACGCACACAGTCACACAGATACACACGCAAAACAAACAAGTGAAATACAGGTTAAGATAACCTGCCAATTATGGATCATAACAAATGGCCAAAGGCAATTTTTGCACATTACAATTTTGTCAGTCAGTAGCAGCAGACAGATTTGTGAGTGTCAGCAGTTAATACAAATGCGAGTGTTTGTTTCTGTACTCACTTTAGCCGACTTCATTAAAATCCAAATTAATTTAATCACTGTCTGTAGTGGAAAGGCATACTTGGATAAAGCACACACAGGATGGAAAGAAGGGACTGGAGCACACTGCTGAAATCGCAGCCTTTAAGTGTGCAAACAGTCTAACTAATGTTGAAATGTTTGTCTGTTTGCACATTTAAAGGCTGTGAATTAATCAATTGGGTCTCAGTCCATTCTGTACTTTCTAAAAGTGCTGTCCTTCAGCTGAGAAGCACCTGATGCAGCCACATGTAGCTGGAAGATGGAAAAGCCTAATATTATTAAAAAATGAACACAGATCATAAAAAAACAGCTTATCTACAAAAAAACTGAGAAGCATACACAAGCTGGCAGAATGGCTCCATCACGTCCAGCCTCAAATTTGTCATGTTACCCTGGCTAAAGTGAGCAAAACTAGCTCTAATGGGATGGATGAGAGATGTAACTTAAGCCAGTGTGAATGGACTCATTGTTGCTTTGGCTTAATTAGGCGTGACAAGCGAGGCGTGAACAGATTCCCATCATTAGGCCCCCTAAAAAGCCCATTAGAATCAATGGTCCACGCTCCGGTCAGACTTTCTGTCTACCAGCCAGCCAGCCTCCTGCCCCTTTTGCAGAACACTGGATAAAGTTACAGCCACCCAGCCACGGCTAACTCAAACAAGGCAACTCTATAGCTGCGGCCCTAACACCCGAGATAATGCAATTGACGCCATGTTCAAGGGAAAAGGGGAGGATGATGAGAGAGGTGGAGACATGTGGTTATGGCTAAAGTGTGCAAGAAAATGTGTGTACAGGAAAGTGCATGATTAAGAGAGTGCGTGTCCAAAAAATAAGGCAGTCTGCACGACACAGAACTGTACCAGACAACTGGCAGCCAGTGTGGCTGATAAACTGCAGGGATTAGCAGGCACTTCTGGAGCCCAAGTGGCCCTATCAATACAGGACCAGGGCCATTGATCTGTTGTCTGGCCGGGTGCTGGGGCTAATTCCTGGACCTTGGCTATGAGTGCTCCTCACTAGGGAAGTGGGAGGAGGGCGGAGGTGGGAGAAAGTCTGGCTTTCTACTAGTGGCGCCATCCACAGACCCGACTGGATTTGAAGGCTCAGTGCTTACTATGTACCAACTCAATAGCCCCATTGCCACAGTGTGACTGATGTAGGCTCATTATTCTCAGTCTATGATATTAATTGTAACATTCATATTGTAAAAATAAGTTAATTTTCATTTCAGATATATTTTATGTAGACAAACCAACCCTGGTGTGCAACAAAACCACAGAAAAACTGAAACTCAAATGAAATTTAATTGGCAAGTTTTAGAATGTCAATAAAGTATGAGTACTATTTGTCATGTGATGGTGATACTCTGTGATGTGCAATTCATTCAAAGAAGTTATATCAAATTAGAATATCAGAAAATCACGCTCAGAATAAATCATTGATTTATTAACATACTCAGAAAAAAAAAGATGAATTATTTGGTAAAAGTTAAATTTCCTTCAGTTTCCTGAGTGTTGTGTAGAAAGAGAATTATGCTCAAATAAACTTAAATGACCATATTACATCAGCCATAATATCACTTAAATGCACAAAAGTACTATTATCACGATATTAGAGGTTTCTGTAAGTAAATGACTCTTCCCACCTTTTCTTGAGCAGCTGGCGGAGCAGCCTTTACCTACACCTTTAAGTAGATCCCGTCCTTCAAAGGTATGGTGTAAGTGAGAAGCATGGGGTGTTTTTCGAGGTGCGACTGAAGAAAGGAAGAAAAAGAAAGAGTGGAAATGGAAGTTAAGGATGGACAAAAAATAAGCAGCTGTTTCTTTCCTCATCATGTGTGGCATTTACGTTACTTTCTCTTTACCGCATACTATTGTTTTCACCACTGAAAGCACACAGACAAATCTGACCAACCATGACTTGCAGCAATAAAATGTGGTAAAGCCGAGTAGTGCAACATAGATGTAGACAACATAGAAAAATATTAACAGTAAAACAAACAGAGTTGAGTGAAGCATGACTTTATTACTGTGGAAAAAGAGAAAGGGGGAAGAATGAATAATAGACTGAGTTTAATCCTGCTACCTCATTTGGTACTGCTGAAGCCAGAAGATAAGCACCCACTGCTTAATATTTAATGGCTGAAACTAAGTGACTACCTGCCTGTCTGTTTGACTGACAATTTTATTCTGCTGCTGACGTTGATGGCATAATTGTACAGCTACCTGAGATAGTGAAGCACACACGTGGCACATCATATATTCATATACGGCGCATATGCACACACAAAAGTTATTTCATCATTTATTATACATGTATTATTATTTTATTAAGTTATTGTATTAAATTTACGTTGTGTTCGCCATTCAGAATCTAACAAATAAGACGAGCAAGCTTTGTGAGGCTTTACTCACCCATGGTGAGGGCTTGGTAAAAAATACCAACATGTTCACAATGCGCTGCTAAAATAATAGGTTCAGTGTGAGTCCTGGTTATCCTCCAAGTGTTGTGAAATTGGTGTAAGCACAATAACCTAATGATACTAGACTTTAGTGGCAACGTAGTAGTAGTCAGGACGATTCACTACATAAAAATGACCGAATGAAACAGTGGAAATGAAATTTAAAGGGGTTTTTTTGTTTTATCATTTTGTTCTTTGAAGCAATTTTCTACATTTTACTCACCCACTGGCTCCCAAGATTAATGACCTGGTCTTCAAGACAGGAGCGGCATCAGTGTTAGGTGGGAATATGACCTGACATGTTGGCCATAAATTCTCCGTTAGATGACGATCTTCAGAAGTGGATGACTGTACTTCTTGTCAATAGATCTATTCATATTTGTTACCAGGGTGCAATAAATGTTATTCAGCCTCTCATGAGTGGAGAATGAGGAAAAAACTTTGTCTCACAAAGTTCACAGGCGTTATCCTTGGGATACCATTATTGTATATCATTATATCAGTTTTGGCATGCTTAGCTGTTATACCAATAGATCAATTAATTTCACATCAGCTGATGGCTCAGCTTTTACTCTTCTAGAGCCAGCTGACTAGTGGACAGTGCTAAGATGTTTCCATTTACCCACAGTTTCTACTTATATGCAAGCTGCTTTGCAACCCCCTCATTCCCGACTGCTTCTTTTCTTTTTTTTTCTGGCTCATTCACTGTCATGTCTTTTGTCATTGGTGCCTCCTCTGCAAAGGAAAATATTACTAAAATATTTACAAATTAGCTCTGTGAATTTATAAGACGAAAGCTGAATGTATAATTGCCAAGGTTTAGCCCAAATGTGGCATGGGCCCCTTCAAAATTAAAGTACACAGTTAGGTCCATAATTTGTTGGACAAAGACAGTTTTTGTAGTTCTGCTTCTGTACACTAGAACAGTTAATATGTTATTAATGTGCAGACTTTAAGGTTAAATTAAAGAGGTTTTACAAAATGTTGCATTAACTGTTTAGGAATTTCACTTCCCATTATCATTCTTGTACAAGTTCATTTGGATTTCATCCGTCTATTTATTTTTATTTTTTATTTTTTCAGAACTCTTTCAATTGTTTTCTGGCAAAGTCTAATCTAGCCTTCCTGTTTTTGAGTATAACCAGTGGTTTGTACCTTGCAGAAAATCCTTTGCATTTACATTCATGAAGGCTTTTTTTGGATTGTAGACCCTGACAATTATACCTATATCTATTCAAGATTGCTCTTTATTTAATTAGATGTTGTGATGTTGTGTTTCTAAATGTTGGAAATAATTCTGTTGTTGTGCGTTGTAGCTGTGTTTTGTGGTCTTTCAGACCTATTTCGTGTTGCTGAGCTGGTCAGTGGATTCCTTATTTTTAATTGATTTTATTTTAATACGCCAGATTGTTGATTTGGCATACATCTGAAATTCAGATACCGCATGACATGAAATAAGAAGGGAACACACCACACCTGATTATGAAACTGCTGGTTAGTCAGTTGTTAATTTTGAACCTCTGAAAATAAAGGTCTTTGTTTTAAAATGGCTGTTATTCCTGAACAGCTGATGCAGTACGTTTTTAAAACCCCTTTAACTGAAGTCGGAACTTCAATCACATCTTTTTGGCCTAAAGTCCACTGTGATGGTGTACAGAAGCAAAACTACAAAAACTGCGTCTTTGCCCAATTATGGACGTAACTGCAAGAATGTTCTCCACAGCATACAACAAGTAAACTGCTTTATGTGAGGCGTCATGTATTTATGGATGTCACTCTCGATATTAACATGTGCTAACTGATATTTCAGGTAAACAACCACATCTCTCTATTGCAGACTAAATTGGTTGGATATGAAAACAGGTGGGGCTTTTAACACCTAAACTTTACAGCTGAATGCCATTATATGGATAGTATATGGTAAGAAGAAAAGTATGTGTTCTCCTCTTATTTCAACCCCCATTCCACCTTGTCACCACTTTCCCTCTTTCCCCCCCTCACTGCCCTTACTGGGTCATCTCCATCTCTCCATCGAGTCTCATCTTTCAGTAGAACCATCTCCCTAAAATCAACTCAAAATAACTTTTCACCTCCAAATTCTTTCCAGAGACATCCGCTACCTCTCGGCGCCCTTTTGAGAGAAACCCCATTCATATTTGATTCACGTCTGAGCAGAAATGGCAGTAATGTCTCCTGTAATCATGACGAGTGTAATCAGGCGGGCTTTTGATGGGCTAATGCTTGGACTCGCATACCACTAGTGTGTCAAGAGTGATATTTTATTTGGCAGTTGTGTCACATTTTTTCTAAAAAGCTTTTCTTTGATTTCCAGACAAAAAGCTCATAAGATTCACTTGACATTTAGATCCATTTTTCCTTTGTTTTGGCCTTTTTTCTGTCATAGCAGGGGGAAAGAGTTGGTCTCTGAAAACAGATTTCTTTATTCCCGCAATGCATTGCTTTTTATTTTTTATCTTGGGTTGAGAATTTATTGCAATTGTTGTGTTATATTTAATGTGACTGAAGGAATATGAAGGTATACGTATTACAGAATCCTTGTTGGGGCTATGTTTAATTTTGAGGTTTTTATATCAATTTGTTCTTTAAGGTACTTGTCTCCTCTGCCAGTCTGTATCACAATTAAAAATAATGGGAAAACGCTTTAACCCACCCATATACAGCCTTAGATGCTCATGAGTGCAGTAGAGAATTGCAGTGATGGAGAAAATATCTCTGATGGATGGGGTTGTAACAATGCAACACACAAAAAGAGTAACCATTTCAGCCCACTTACACAGACTGCTTTATTTACTCTTTTTCTGTTATTCCTTGTAACAGTATAAGAAGGTCTAAACCATTTTCTTTTCTTTTTTTAGATCATTTAAAGTGGTTAACTTATCCTCCAGTGGCCTTGCTGTACTGCATGCAGGAGCCCTACATATATTGGTATTGGTATTACCAAAACCCAACAGTACATTATTAAAAAAGGAGATCTTCTTACAGGTGAAAAACATCTGTGAAGACTGCGAGAGAAAGTGTGGGAAAAAATGTCAGCGCTGAAATGGCTTTAATGTGTCGTATAATCGCAACAAGTGTGAAATCAAGCGGGTTTTGATGGGCTAACTGTTAAAGTGCTCCCCACTCACATGTCAGGAGGGATATTACATTTGGCAGCCTTGTCACGTTTTTCGTAAAAAGCTTTTTTCTGGTTTGCTGACAAAAAGGCGCTCTTGAGATCCTGACGACATTCACATCCATTTCCTTTTCACTCGAGTATTAAGGAGGCGGCTGCAGCCAAGCAGATGTTTAAGACCCAACCTGCATTGATCTGGGGAGGGGATCTGTTCTAAATCAATGGGAATGTCTTGACTGACTTTCCTTCTTCCTGCACGGGAAGAAGAATCATTTCATTGAAAAGAATCATTTCAAAAAGGCCAACAGACAGTTCTGAGATGAATTTATTCCCCACAGATTGTTTCTGCCTCCGGCCACAGGTACCGTGTCATGTGCACGTACCTGTATGCACATGACTTTGTACATGCAACCATTTAAGTTCTTGTCTCCGTGCTGTTTGCTGTGTGTTATGAGGCCTGGGATCTTTCTAATCAAACCTGACACCAGACCAGAGGCCCCTTATGTCCCTCACTAATTTCACCAGCAAATGCACACCAGCATCCCTCCACCAGGCTGACAAGGGCCAGACTGGGGGCTCCAATCAATAGGCTCTGATGATAAATAGCTTCCAGAGCTGTGCCAAAATGATTACTTCTCAGCCATAACCTGTGCAGAGTCAGCCAACCTGGCCAAGCTGAAAAAACTGGATGGCGGTTCACCCTGAGACTAAAACAATTTCATACTTACACATTTAGATGCTGAAGAGCCATAAACAGAAGTGCCATCATAACCATGAATGTAATGCTTTGATGTGCTCACTCATTACCTAACATTTCTGTAAAAATAACCAGTTTCTATGGCGAAAATTCTGAAACTTGCTGTAAATAAAAGCAGTGGCAAGTTTTATATTTCATGAGGATTTTTTCATTTAGAGATAAACCAGGGGGACATGAATGTTCCAGCCTAAACAAACTCAGGATGCCAGAGAGTGTGGGTCTTAAAACACATTTCCACCAGAGATCAAGTGACTTCTGATTAGTGCTAGTTGAAGTCCTGGATATCCTCCTCCTCAAGTTCATCCACATTGATTAGACAATTATGCAGGGAAGTCAACCCAGACTCTGAAAGAGATATATTACATCCGCTTTCCACGAACAAAAAATGTGCTGCTTTTTTATCCATCAACAATAAATTCGGTATTGCTAACATTACAGGGCATCATCATTCAAGACCAGCTCTCCTTTGAAATCTTATCTACTGAATTTTCTGTGATTTTGAAAGATGCAATCCACTGCATTCGCCATATGTATTCCTGCAACACCCAAATGGACCCAGGCGTGTCTCTTCTATCCTATATCATCAGCTTCATTGATATAAAAGAAAGACTTGTTTACAGAAAAAGGGAATGAACTCCATCTCGTAAGGCCATAAATTATTTTTAGCGCTGACACATAGCTAACACCTGCAATGATTTCCCAAATGGGCCTTTGATTGCAAACTGGGGTTGCTCACCTTTTGCGAGACGTTTTTTTTCTCCTTTCATTTCCCCCTGCTTTTCGCCGCCTTGTTCGCCTTGTTGGGGAAGATGTTGATGAAGAATTATGTGGTGTTTGTTTTAGTTGGGAGCTAGAACATATTTCATGGTGTTAAGGTCATAAGGCAAGTCAAATTCTATGTGGTGAGGAGAGGAAATATGAGCCTTTAAAGCTCTTTAAGTGATTCCCTCACTGTCTTGGCCTTGGGGCTAGACTGAACTTGTTTCAACACACCCAAACTGAATAAGACCCAGAGCTATACATCGACAGGGAAGTGATTTGTAGGTGGTTGTTTGGGGGCGAAATGGTGGCAAACTTGAAGCACAGCATAAAATTATTTTGGGGCACATCAGTGATTAACACTCCAGCAGTTACCTGCTGTAGCGTGATCTTATTGGTTGGGTATGAACAGAACAACCCAGTACAGACTAGATGTCTGTAAGTACAGGATGTTTTTTACATGTTAAAATCTGCTTCTCAATAGCCCTCTTTCTTTTCCCCCCCCTCAATTAGAGTTCATTTTAGGGACATGACCTTCAGAGTGATAAACACCCACTAATCCTAAGAAAAAGAAAAAAAAAGAAGCATATCTGGGAAATCAAGGTTGGGATTTTCCTGCTGCAGGCAGTCAGGATATCAAAGAAATTGGACAGGCTAGTTTAAAGAAAACCAATCCAGGGACATGATAAAGAGTGAATGCCTAACAGTAGTGTAGTGACTGGTTTCTGTGTCCGTGCAGAATCCCTTGTGCCCATTTTGGACCTCCTCCAGATCAACTCAGATGAGTTCTCAGGGAATAAAAAGGAACATCGCTCCAGTGATCACTGCATAAGGGAGATTCAGTGTTACTAAGAGAAACAAAATTACAAAACAGCCCCGATCCTTACAGCCCATCAGTTGTTCCTCTTGTGCCCCGGAGTGAGAGCCTTGTGGTCAGCTCATTAAGGGATTTCACACATGTGATCATATTGTACATGTATGAGTGGTTGGAGGCCATACATGGGAGTCTTTTTCTGTTGCTCCCCCTTCCCCTCTGGTCTGCTCTCTGTCTCCTTCACCTCATCACCTCTCAGTGTCTTTGCCACAGACAGGAAAGAAAGCCACGAAGACCATTGCAGCCTGATTTGTTTAAGAGCCTGAGTTTTCCCGTGAGGTGTCTCCTTGTGTGTGTGTGTGTGTACGTGCACCTGTGGGGGACGATGAGTCAGTCAACAAGGAAAAGAGACCAAAGATAATACTAGATATATTTAATTGCATGGCATGTTTGGCATAAGTCCTCAGTGAAGTGGCAGCCCGGATGAGACCCACGGCAGACATAGTGCACGCATACACACACAAAATCACGTATGCACGCATTTATCCCTGGAGTGGGTCCCTCCTTGTCAGGCAAGTGGTGCTACGCTTTGATCTTGACACTGTGGGTCAATCCAAGCCCACCTCTCTCTCTCTCATCTCTTTTTTTTCTCGCTGTCTCTCTTACACTTTCTCCCTCTCTAGCTGGCTCTGTCTCCCTCCCTCTAGCCGTCTGGATGGCTGGTCCGACGGCCTTGGGGTGTTTAGGTTCTGGAGGTATCCCAATTTCCTCTTCTAATCATGACATCATCTTGCCTAAATAGGTTAAAGATGTGGCCAGGATATTCCCCGCTTCCTCTTTCTGGCTTTGCCAGCCACACCAATAGACACTATTAATTTTTTGAAAAACAACAGCTGCTGGAACAAATGGAGGAATAATGCATGTAAGTGCTGTTCTGTTGAATGGTTAAAATCATGTACAACTGTACTCAATATGTTAACATTTTCAGAATGGGCTGTTTTTGCATTCTGTTAGTGTTGTGGGGTAAATAGGTTTTAGTGCGGTCCATATTCAGATCATGAGGTAATCCAATAGTCCATCCGTTCATCAGCAGTTTGAAGATTGTGTCCCAGCCTCAGACTTGATTAAAGGCTAAGGCTGATTAGAGGTGAAGAGTAGCCGAGGCCTGCCTGGCCTGTCAATAGCTGTTAACTTCACCTCCACCAGTTCAAGTAATCACACCAAGAGTGGCTCATCTGGCTTACTGAACATCTTCTCTTCTCTTCTCTTCTCTTCTCTTCTCTTCTCTTCTCTTCTCTTCTCTTCTCTTCTCTTCACAATTTTTCACCTCTTTGCTACAACACTTTACTACATTAAGTGAGTAATGAGAGAAGCCCAGATTACAATCAAACTCTTCATTCTCTGCCAGGCAAACATCTGTGCTCCTCCATCAACCCCATTATGAAACAATGTTAGTGGAATGGTTAGATCCAAAAATTCCAGCTGAGCAAAAAAAAACTTTAACTTTACAGGATAAGCTCCTTCATATTTTGTGTTTGTGCTTTAGCTGAATGCTTTATTCGAATATCCACATGTTCTTTAATGTATTTAATTAAAGCAAAGCAGTGGTGTGAATTGTGTAATTAAAAAACAGGGAAAGATGTGGAAAGTGAACTACTCTTTTTAGGCTCTGAATTCTAAGCCAAGTGAAGAGAAATTGTAAATTTTTCCATGCTGCACTCTGATACCTTTGTTGTACTTGCACTGTGTAAACAGAAACCTGGATGCGTCCACAGGTGTGAGATGACTGAATGCTCAAACCTGTCACAGTGTTTATTGTGATTTATTGTGGCTTCTTCTTTTGTGAATACATGCAACTGAATATGTGCAACTGGTACTGCTGGAAGTGACATGCATACTTATTGTGCTCAGGGGGAAACAAGATACAGTACCTGCCAAAACTGTGGAGTGCTATGACACAGGCTTTTATCGCAGTCTTATAGTCTTCACTCTTCTGAATAGGGGTTAAAATAGTTGGGGTATTCCCATAAATATTAATTCTACTCTAAAACATGGAATGTATTGTCTGATATTTTCCGATAATATTTTTTCTCTAGTGGCAGCTTACTGCTTTCAGCCAAGTTTATACTGACTGTATTGCTCTAAAGTCATGCAACATAATTATAAGGAAACTCCTCCCAGATCAAAGAGGAAAAGAAAAGCACAAAGCAAAAGCACAGCAGTTAATTCCATTTCTAGATCTCTACCGGGTTATCTTTGCTGTTTTAAGTACTTAGGAAAAGATTATTGGGTTTCAGGGTCATATTTTGGTTCTTTATCAAATTGAACAGGATCAACTTTGCTTGTATCCGAACATCCGGGCTTCATGAAAGTAAGGCCACCTGCATCCTTGAATCCACTGAAAGGTTTCCATCACTGTGAGCTCTTAACATTCCTATCCACCTGTTTCTGCTAATTAAAGAGGGTCTCATGGGCTCGAAGTTGGGAAAGGTTCATATCACATCCTACGCTTGGAAACCTGAGCCCTGAATTTGAAGTCCACAGAGGGCAGCTTTCAACCCAAAGTAGGTCTAAAAGGATGTACAGCTCTTAAAGCGATTTCAGTCTTCAACACTTCTCTCCTGAATCCAGTGTCCTAGACTGTTCATTACCTCCCCGAAGACTTTAAATAAACTCTAGAAAGCGCAACACACACCAGGAAGCGTAAATAACCATAGAACTCCGTGTTGTCATTTCATTTATATGACAATATCAAGTATCTTTTTTTTATCTCTGAATTTCATTAGACACACGCCCAATGATTCAGATTAGACTTTTATCTTATGCACATGATTTTATCCACCTTAATGTTGTTTCCATTCATCTCTATACTGTATGTGAATGTGAAGATTTTGACACCAAATCCTGGAGCTGAGTCTCTGTAGAGCTGTGACAGTGTGACACGTTGCGCTGTGCTAATAAATTCTTTACAGCTCTTAACTGCAGGCAATGTGCAAACCATCTTGGAATTATTTTCAGACCATTATCTATAATTTAAACCTAATTAGTTTAGCTTCACTGGTGACTACCTTGGAAGCGTTAGACTATCTGTGATTTCATTATTTACCCTTTTTGTTGTCAATGTTGTTTAAATTAACACCTCTTTAGCATACAAGAGGCAGTAATTAGTCAACCACAAGACTAGTACAAAGGAAACTTTTGAAGATTACGTGAAAGTCCCCCCGTTGAAGGCTAGCGCTGCACTATTTCGTAGACTGCCGAGGAATATGGCACAGTGTGTTTCGCATTAGGGAATAAGAGAGTGACACTGTGCTTGAACCTGGCATGTAGTAACATTTATGGTGGTATGAGAGGTGGTTAAAGTCAAACTCACACAGCCGTTTTTCATTCTTTTAACTTTTTCATCTTTCAGCAAAGCGTGCTCTGTGGAGATTGTACCTTTGTGTGTGTGTGTGTGTGTGTGTGTGTGTGTGTGTGTGTGCGTGTGTGCGTGTGTGTGTGTGTGTGTGATTACAATGAGGAAAATTGTTGGTGCCTCAGTAACACCTCTAGGATTTACTAGAACAACACAAACACTTATCCACCAAAATAAGCTCACCTGACATTTGCAAAAGACAGTTTTCTGAAGGCATTTCATTAGAACTATAAACGTACCGTAGGTTTGATGACCAGTTAGCATGTGTATTTGTGCACTTACGAGCATATCTCTGCTTTTATTTGCAAAATGAGAAAGGTGGGAGACGTGGGGAATTGGATTCCTTCAAGCCTGCTGTTCCTAGTCAGTGCGGCTGCAGACAGCTGGGCGCCCACTACATTTAAGATCAGAGGCCTTGATAACCTGGGCCCTGATTTATGGAGAGCAAGCGGCCTCTGCAATCACCTAATGAGGTAGAGAACGCAGAGTGTTTACATGTTTATTAGACAGCCAAAACCAGCTGGGGACACTATTTTCCACCTTCTCTGTTCTTCTCCTTCTCTCTGTGTCTTAACAGTTCATTAACAAACTGTTGTTGGAGAGCAAGTGATAGTTGAACCAAACAATAAGTAAGGCTAGCTGATGAAAAGAATGATGGGGGAAAAAAAACACTTCTTTTTTTATTGCTGCCAGTGAATAGTCGCCTGTGAAGAGACACTTTCTTTCTTCCAAGTTAGTGTGCCTATTTTGTTTCCACAGCAAAACTGTGCAGCACATATTTTGTTGGTAATTCAGTTCGTCTATACATATATATAAATTTCACCATTGCTCAGTGGAAATGAGATCTTACGATCCCTGCTGCTGGCGAGTCTGTTAAAACAAAAAGGAGGAACAAGCGTGTTAAACTAAGGCAAGATATGCATGTGAATTATATGTGTTTCCACACGCACATCCTCTAAATGTTATGGTAATAAATGATAAAATAACACACCGAGATAAACAGCAGGGCAAACAAAGACACTTTCCCATCAGCGCCTCCGTAATCCCTCAGCACCTGGGAAAAACTCATTGCTGTCCAAAAACGTTAACTCACAACAGATCTCCTTCTTTCTCCTTCACTCAATTTTTTCCCCCCATTTGGCCTTGTAAAACACTCACAAATCAAGTTCACTTTACATCACAGTTTTCTAATTGTTGTTTTTGTTAGTGGGACATGGTTATGAGGGATTCCATTGCTCGTCTTTCACCTAGACATAATCCTCGCTGCTGCTTGATTATTATTGTTCTGGGCTGAGCACAAATGGTGAACACAAGCCAGGTACGGTGTCAGAACCTAACCCGAATATAAAGGAGATCCGCAGGGGCCTGGGCTGTTCTAGAAAGGACCTGCAAGACCTGCAAGATGAAGAGGTCAGTATAATCAGACACACAGCGGCTTATGATTTAAATTTACTTAACAATACTTTTTTTTTCTATAGCCTCCTGACCCAGGATTATATTACTCCTCATATCTGAAAGTCTCACAACATTGCGGGAGAAGCGCTACAGAAATTCATCACTGCGTGTTTGCTGTTGGGCCAGTTTCTGTCACTTACAAGTTTTGACAAATCCATGCAGTGAAAGTTTTTTTTATTCATTTCTACAGTGAATGCTGAATGCATTGAAAATGTTAAACATTAAGCAGGAATAATGTATTAAACAAAGCATGTGTATACTTCATATAAACATAATGTCCACTTTAGACCAGCTCAAATATTCGATATCACAATAAGCTAATCACAAGGCAGCGATTTAGTGCATTAGGCATGTAGACATGGTCAAGATGACCTGCTGAAATCTGAAACATCAGAATGGGGAAGAACGCTGACTGAAAGTGGCATGGTTGGTGGTGCCAAATGCGCTAGCCTGAGAGTTTCAGTAACTGCTGATCTACTGATCTTCCACCAAAACCATCAATAGGTTTTCTTTAAATTTATTTATCTTTATGTTGGGGTTAATTTGTTGTCACATCCAACAACAAAGTAAAGAGAAGCAACAGCTGATCAGCCAGTTTGGGAAATGTCAAGAACTCTTTAAGTTTACTCATATGAACTCACAAAAATTGAACACTGAGTCTTGCGCAAAGGTAGCAAGAGTACAGAAAGGTACAGCACTGAAGAAACTTTATTATGCAAGCAAAAGTGAAAAAGTGCATAATTAAAAAGTAGCTCCTTAAAGGAAAATTCTACCTACCATTTTTGTAGAAAGTTACCCTTTTGCTATATTAATATAATAATAAAATAATATTAGTACATGAGAATGCCAATATCATTCAAATTTAAACTCTATGAAGGACACATGCAGTGAAGGGAACTTTAAAAAATAAACTATTTTCTGTTGCCTACATTGTAGAGAGTGACTTTGCCTCCTCACCTAAGCAAAAAACTGAGAACAGTCAAGGGTTAAAGTGGGATTCAGCATGTGGGGGAACCCTAAGGTCTGTGTGGTGGCTCAGCACGGGGAGAAGAATCACAGCTCCCAATAATTTCTAATGTGAGCGTCAAAGTACAGGCTGTGATCAGCTGACCTGCTGCTTTTTGTGGATTTACACAACTGAACAAGATATACACAATTTCACAAGCTATTATGATGTCCGACCCCTACAAGACACTATACTGTCTATACTGTTTTTACACTAGACAGCTGGGATAAAGTTAGAATTCAGTGAATAAATCCAACCATCATCATCTTAAATGCAAATTCATCTCTGCTACACTAACCTAACACTGACCATGAGCACCACAGCCACTGTGCAACAGTCCAACATGGTGCTTTACTGTGAACTGAAATTACCTGCCACTTTTTAAAAAAGCCACTCCCTTCATGCGTCCTCCTATCCGATACCACTAGCTATTCTGAAGTACCGCAAACCCAACATACGGACCCTGCAGTCCTTCCAGCCCACTTCAAATCCCAAGTATAAACGCTATAGATGATACCATTTAACCAAAAGTAACAAGTCTGCTTTTAAAATGTGACAAGTAGAAAGTACAGATATTTGTTTAAAAATGTATGGAGTAAAAGTAAAAGGTTTTCAGGGAAATAAATACTCAAGTAAAATACTGATACCTGAAAAAGTGCAGTTAACTTCCAGCCTCTGGTCTTATGTATATTCCCACCATGTACACAATCGGCTCTTCTGCAGAGAAAATGGTCCTTGGCCTCAGAAGTCAGCAGTTAACAGCCTCTGAGAAGCTCATTGCTTTCTATATTTGATATAACAGACACACTCAGCTACAGTTTACAGGAAACCTGGTAAATGAAAGAAACCATTTTTAAGTTGGGTGAATAGTTGGAGTGCATACCATGTGCTGAAATGCCCTCAGCAGCGCAAGGTGAACAGATGTTACAAGTGTGTAATCAGATGATTGGGCTTTCACTAATTCATGGCAGAGACGGTTTAGGCTGAGCCAATGAAACAAACAAATGCTCGGCACATGTGAATATTCCTGCTGGAAATTGCTGGAGAACTACTTGGCCTCTAATTAAAGAATGTCAAGGGTGTCCCAAACTGTTATCAAAGTAAAAAAAAAAAAAAAAAAATCAATTAGTTTTGCTCATCTCAGAAAATAGTAAAAGAATCCTCTGGATGAGTAAAAGAATGAGAAATATTATGGCAAAGATGCACAAGAATAAAACACATCTCTGAGTGATTTGAATGGTGAACCTTCACCTGAAAGAGAAACATGTAAGCAGAGCAGCTGAATGCTTTTAGGGACTCACAAAAACTAATAGCATAATAGATACCCTGCTAGTGGTAACAAAGCTCGATCATCAAAGTCTGTTATCTCGTTTTCTATCTTATCTCTCCTCCTTTGCCCTTAGCTGTCGACCGGCCGGCGCTCCATACAGCCCCAGTCCTAACAAATCACTCATTTTTTATACAATTACCTCCCGCTCCCTTCCTGCGCATGGCTGGGTGCAAGTGTCGCTCCGTCTGCCTGCCCATTGTGTGTTAATTTTAGGCCCATTATTTTCTGTAACAAATGTGCAATGGGCAGAGTCACTTTCACATTAATAGTTTGCACCCAGAGGGGAAGTCTTCCCCCTCATCATGGATCAAAGGTCTTCTCTATTGTATCTAACTTCCTGTTTCCCTTTTTAGCCAATGTATGTTGTTTTTTCTCACTCTCCCAAACTGGACCAAAAAGACTTGAGCAGTTTTGGACATTGCTGTGAGTGAAAAGCACGAGCAGATGCCCTTTAACCCTCTTGGTGATTGCAGGAGAGCTGTCAGGTGAATTGCAGAGCTAGGAGGAGATTAGAAGACATCATGAAGTGAAAGTTCATGCTGATACCACAGATCCATGAATAGGAGGAAGGTTTGGATGCTATTGTTGTGCTGTCAGCAGAGGTGTCTGAATTTGACAGAATGCATTGTCCCCTCTGTTTTAACCCCCACAGACTTGGAGTTAGCAGAGCTGAGGAGCAAAGATTACCCCGACCTTGGTTTTTACAAAGTACGCCTTTGCCAAGTAAAATGCAGGAAAATGCTTTATTTTCATAATCCTTTGTTGGCAGTACCCATTCACCGCGTGGGTGTGAAGTTGAAGCCAAATGCACTTTTAATTGAAAGAGATCAGCCTTACATATAACCTACAGTGAGACAGCAATTTCGATTGGTGATTTACTGTGTGTCGTGTCACAGGAAGCTGTACAGTGTAGCAGAATGGAAAGACCCTTATATCGCAAGGCTAAATAAATCTAATTTCATTGTGAACCAGTAACCCAGTAGTTGTTGCCTGTGATTCACAAAGACACATTGATGGGGAAAAACATTCAGTCATAAGTCATATTTATATAACTTTAATTTACATTGTTGGGAATAGTAGCAGGACATGCCATGACAGTCAATCAGATGATGGCACAATTTTTAACAAACCAAGGTTAATGAAGACATTTTGTTAACAAGTCATCGTGTGGGTGTTCCAGTTCCAGTTCAGATACTTTCATTAGCACACTGCTATGGAGTCTATCTATTATTATTGCGTCTGTCACATTTCCCATTATAGCTGATTTAGGCTAATTTTTTTAAGGGTTATGACGTAACCTACGTAAGTGGCCTACTTAACATTCATCTTTGTGCGTGGTGTTAATTACCTTGAAATCCTGGCCTCGTGTTTTATGTAGTTCCAGGCACAACAGGAACTAAATTCTGGGACTTTCTTCCCTCGTGGATCCCCGCTTTTATTTTTCACTTCTTTTACTTTTTTATTCCATTGCAATAATTTCAGCAATCTCCCTCCAGGAATTTGCTGACATACATGAGTCCTTATATTGATGCTCTGATTATTATTCTGTCACTGATTCCTTCAAAAACTGCAATGACAAAGTAACCTCAGAGTAATGCATAGGAGGAATACAACATGACATCTAGTTACACTTCCAAGGTTTCACAGGGGTCTGCAATTTCAGTGTACCTACCATGTGACCTGGACTTAATGCCCTATGTATAAATTCCCTATTATTCATACAAGTAAATTTCAACTCCGTAGTTTTGCCTCAAATAATTGAAAGTTTTGTACTAAATCACAATTGAAGCTTTTGACGAAAACTTTCACATTATAAGCTGCAATTTGCAAATATTTAAAATGTCCAGGAATTTCTGTCTAATGAAAAAGTTGAGCTCTTTTAGCTCAGTGGGCAAGCAGGCAATGATATGCTACATGGCCGGAGTGCAGTGGCCTTTTTTCTGCATGTCTTCTCTCTATCTCTCCCTACTTCCCTGTCTATTTTCACTGCTCCACTAACCACAAAAATGAAAAAAATGACCCCCCCCAAAAAAAACGTCTATTGTTAGCTAGCTAGCTAAACAGTACTGATTTTGCTAGGAATCCTCCTCATGCTGGCACAAAAAAATTGGGTTTTTTTTATGCAACCAAGGTTTTCCACACACAGCCGAGTATTATATAAAAGATGAACCGTACACAAAACAGTCAGGCTATCTGTGTTTGTGCTAAACAAAAATGAATATAACAAGGAAGCAACAAGGAGACATTTCTCCAGACATCCTATGATAAAGGCCACACATGGGCAGTGTTGCCAACTCCACAGTAAGGAAAATTGCTATTGGCTGTCCTAAAAGTCGCTAGAAGTCGCTAAATGACGTCATCGCCTAATTTGCATAATTGGTCATGCTAATGTAATTGTAACCTACGCTGTTGGAGAGAGAAATAACATCGCGGAAGAGAGATAAAGTCAGTAAAAAACGTCTTAAATCCATTTAGAATTTATATCTTTTAGCAATTATTGTTTTTTTAATGTCACAATTCCAACCCTGCTCCTTTATCCGGGCTTGGACCGGCAAAAGTGACCCGAAATAGGCACTCTGGCGGAGTTACTTACTGTGTGTGTGTGTGTGTGTTTATAAGTATTTTAAAACCTTGTGGTCCACAAAACAACTTAACAGTAAAAGAACTGACTGCGTTACAGTCAGTGCGGGAGCAGCGGCTTCGTTCATGCGCGATTCATTTGCAGTTTGGACGCATAGGTTTGAACGTCTCCTGCCCTGATAGCAGCTGGGGGAGGACTATCCTCCGCCTGTGAGCGCTTTGGCATGGGCGAGGTGCCCATGGCAGCACCCGCTGCTTATTGAGAGTAAGAGCGATACGCGTTTTCACGTCAAAAAGTCATAAATAAGGCTCCAATAACACCAGAAGTCGTCGCCAGATTTGTCGCTAGTCGCTTTTTAGGAAAAAAAAAAAGTCGCTAAGGGGGTCTGAAAACTCGCTAAATATAGCGACAAAGTCGCTAAGTTGGCAACACTGCACATGGGTAAAACTGATTACTGATTGCTACAGGGATGACCTCCTGTGTTACTGGGGATGAAAGCTGTGCAAGCTGCAGGGAGTTTGTCATCTGTCGCCATGTGACGTGTCCATCTTAATGCAAAATGTCCCCAGAGGAACAAGAAAGGGACTGAGCCCTGCAGACTTACAGAATCAGCGGTTTGCTTGTGATACTTTATGTCAAATAGTCTTGTCTCTGCAGTCAAGGCTGATGATTTCACAGTATCTGTGTAGCGAGTCATAGCTAACTCTCGGCTAGTGGACATTTAAAGCAGTCTCCTCTATTCAGAAGCTGCTGAATACATATTTCTCTATGTAGGCTCTCCATCAAGGGCAGTGCCCATTACTAGGCAGGTCTCTCTGTTACTAAGCAAGTCTGTCCGTTACAAACACAGGTGTGGCACTCCATTTGTTTGAGCTTGGCAAGGTTATTTGGTCTTTGATGTGGTCAGGTGAGACAGGTAAACCCTTACACTACATAAGTACAAAATGATTTAGAGCGAAGTGAAAAAATAAAGGTTTCCAGTTTTATCCTCAACAAATGGTATACATAATGGAGGTCTTAGAATATATTATAGCCCCTACTTTAATGTAGACAAACCACTCATCACCAGTGTTTAGGTGAACAATAACATATTTTTCATAGACATCTACACCGCTACTGCAATCCGTGTTTCACAGGTTCTCACTGCTTGTGACTGAGTTTTACTTACCTCAGAGAAAAGTGCTTTGCATGCAGCCATGTGAGGACTGATAGATGACCATTTCTAAGAAACATCATGTGTAGTACAGACATTTTCTTTCTACACCTTGACACCACCCACAAGGTAGACTTTGACAAATCAATTATGCACGCAAGGTGATTCAAAGACCATACATTTGTTTATTTAACTATAGGTAAATCCACCTGGATGTGAATTTCCTTGACAAATTCATGCAATAGAGCCGGACACTGCCTCCGTCTCAATCCTAGGTGCACGTCTTTTTGTGTTACCCGTGAAATGATGGGTTGTTATAGCTCCGCTGGGCTCTGCCTGGAATGAGCAGACAAATTGACTTTATCCTTTTTGTAAAGTTCAGGGGTCTGACAAACAGACAGAAACACACAGATGGGGAAGAATATCTCTGAGCATCTGTATGTCATGGAGTTATGGGGCATGTTTAGAGATTATAGAGCAGGGTTGAGACACAGTGGGGGTTAGGGCTGTGTGGAACGGAGCAGACCGAGTAGGGGGGCAGGTCATTGTGCCTTCAGGCAGGTGGGGGGGTAGGCTCAGGAGTTAATTGGTAGTTTGGGGTTTGATGATGAATGGTGGTGACATGTCTGCGTGGCCAGACCCAGTGAGCCCCTGCTGCATATTCACTGTGTCGCAGGGCATTGCAGCAACTGTCACAGCTCACCACGCCCGAGAGATAGAAGTAGCGAAAGGGGCAGGAAGGGAAACAAAGACAGAAATTGGTGGGAAGAAGAAGTAAAGGAAAACAAGTAGTGCAGAATGACTGCATGCTCTTACCTTTTGGATCGAAGCCATGTGCTGCTACTTGAGGTTTTTTCCCAAGTCGGAGCCGTTAGAAGAGAGAGACGTGACAGTTTCAAGCTAGCTAATAAGTGTGGGTGAGTGGGTGTGCTTCCATAGAAGCATGACGCTTAAGTGACTCAGTGAAGCCCTGTTCCTAATTGTGGAAACTATTGTAGCTGGGGTGCAGGTCACCCCGGGCCCCAGGAAGGTTATACTGGCCCTCTTAAACCTGTTGTTGCCTAGCGCTCACATAAAAATTACACCTCGTAAATATGGACAGCTAGGGAGTGTGTGAAGCAGGACAGGGTCGATTACTTCTCTGAACCTTGCCCTTTGAACTTGCAGTCACCTTGGTCCTGCTGCCTGTTGGGCTGTGCACTCACAGCCTGCATGGCAGACTGGCAGACAAGCAGCAGCATTTTTATTGCTTAGGTAGTTGCTTTAGCACTTGAAGTAATTCTCCAGCAGACCAGCTCTGCAGTATGTATCCCGTGTCCATATCTGCTTGTTCTATGTGTCACACTTTGTGTTTCATTTACAACCAGAAAACACAAGAGCCAGACAAAATCCAACCAAAACTATGAACACAGTTGGTGATCTGATAGTTGTGACAAGAAAATCTACTGCATTGCTGCTGTTCAGTGCTTTCCAATTTTACTGTATGATTGTGTGTCCTTCCACTACTACTACGTGTCACTGCAGCCTGAGCATGCCAGATCTCGTCTGATCTTGGACGCTAAGCAGGCTTGGGTTTGGTTAGTACTGGGATGGGAGGCCACCTGGGAATACCAGCTGCTGTAATCTCAGGTAGCCTTGCTCAGGATGAAGAGTGGAACATCCTTAAATCAGAAAGTTAGTGGTTTGATCCCTGGGTACTCCAGTCTACATGTTAGAGTATTCTTGGGCAAGATACTAAACACCAAGCTGATCTGGATGCAGTCATGTGTGTGTGAATAAGGTGCTTAGGTGTCAAAAAAGCAGCTTTTATGAATGAAGCTTCAAGAACTCAGAGTAAAAAAACACTATATAAGTGACATTACATTTACAATGTAAAAGATGGATTAAGCTACCATGATGTTACTCATGTTCTGACATGATGAGGAATGGCAGGTTTGTACGGTGAGGTCAAATGCACTGCATCTTAAGAAAACACCACCAAAAAATAACACAATAAATCTCACAAAACACAACACAAGTGCTTTTGGTGAGACAATAACATGACAGAGCAGCTGCAGAAGGCATAAGTTAACAGTAAAATTTACAAAAATGGAGTTATTTCTTATTCAATAAGACACAAAATGAGTGACTGAGCCCATGAACTCATCACCAACGTTTTCACAGAGGTCTGGGGGCAGAGGGTTGTTTACCCAGAGACTTCCATAGGAACACAAGTGGTCATAAGTATCGCCCCCTGGTGGCCTTTAAAGAGAATGCAGAGCAATGGAGAAAGCTAGGGTAAATGCTAAAGGTTAGCTAAATGTTGTAGCAGTGAATGCTAGTGTTTGCTTCTTTGTTTCTTTAACTAAAACCACAATTGTTCACTAACCATTGCCATAAGTTAACGAAATAGTCATTTTTGAATAAAAAATACTAAGTTATGTCACAATACAAAATGTTACCACTTTAAAGGAACAGACAGCAGTAAATTGAAACAGCTAGATATCCTCTTCTCACACGTGGCAATCAATTGTATGAGCTGTATATGTGCAGAATACACCTGTTCTCATATAGCCTCCTTTTTGTCATTGCGGCTGGTGTTACCGAGGGGGTATAGTCCACAGTCTTTGTTAGTCTGATATTGTTTTAGGGCATATTCATTCAGTTTCAATCTTTCAGTTTCCATCTATCTTGCTCTTCCCATTTTCTCTTTCTTTGGTTTTCCAGGAATCTATGTGGGAACAATAGCTGTACAATTAACGTGAACCAGGCACAAGAGAGCCAGCGTTTGATGTTCCTGTCGAGTGGCCTCCTCGCTGAGGGTAGGAAAGCAATGTTTGTCTGTGCTTGAGCTTCACGGTGTTGTTTTCCTTCTTTCTGAAGTGTGTTAGCTCCCAGATTATTAAAATTCAGGCCATAAATAATAGCTGATTTCCCGCTGCAATATGCCAGAAATAATGTTTACAAAGCCAAGGCCCTCATTATCTCCCCAAGCCCTAAAGTAGGAAGACAAGGAGTGGGAGGAAAAAAAAGAGAAACATGCTTTTAGCCTCCTGTATGCTCACTTTTACTCTGCTCTTCTTCACTCTCATGTCCTCATGTACCACTTTCCCTCTGACTTAGTGGGAGGAGAAAGACAAAGCAAGTTAGAATCATGCAGATATCTGACTAATGGTAGCAGCAGTAATGGAAATACTTTCCACTAGTTACCCTTTAAAAGCAAAAATGAATTTATACAGTACTTTAATCTTCAAAAAGGGTTGGGGTTTTTTTGTTTTGGGTTTTTTGTGGTTTTTTTGCGGGGGTGAATATAGTGCATAATATGAAACAGTGCTCCCAGTACACAAATTATCATTTCTAACAGTTCCATTTGTGGTCACAGCAGCAGTCTTACTGTTTCACCCCTTTAAAAAAAAGTGAGGAAAAAAATCAACAAAAGAAAAAGCGCCTCTATTGTATGTTATTTGTTAGCTTCAAACGCTGGACCAGTAGAGTATAGCTAAAGTGATACGCTATTCTTTCATCAGCTTTCCCCATTATTATTGCCCAAGGTCAACAGCTGGATGGAGGAAATTGTGCCAAAACACAGGGACAGGTTGTAATGAACTGGCCTGAATGTTCATTTTGGCCAATTTTCCACCTCCAAATTAACATTCCAACCTGCAAACTCAAGGGTAAGATTTTAATCTCTTGTGTACTAATTCAGTGTGCGCTCATTTTCACCCAAATGTGCACTTTGCAGTGTCACAGCTGGCTTCAGGGAATTCAGTAATTAAGCAAAGGCAGGAATATACAAGCGGCATAATATACAGTTATAACATATCTATCAGCAATTAGCACTGGAGGTCAGATTGTCTACTGAGTACTAAAATGTAAAGGATCAAATTTAAGTCAAATCTATAGATAATTTTGTATCAAATGATCAAAATATGATTGCACACCAAAATACCGTGCCTCTTTCTTCTGAATTT
Source organism: Perissodus microlepis (assembly GCF_051167445.1). NCBI lineage: Eukaryota > Metazoa > Chordata > Actinopteri > Cichliformes > Cichlidae > Perissodus > Perissodus microlepis. The sequence continues at coordinate 43,544,466 of NC_140467.1, forward strand.
CATGTCTTCAGACCTGTTTTTTTGCTGGCTTCTAATGGTTGGACATTCTCCAGAGACATCATCGAAAAAGAGTAACACAGTAAAACGAGTGGGGGGGGGGGCTCCATCCGCTGGAGTGGTTCAGCCAAATAAAACCCATGGACATGAGGAGCGCAGCCAATTTATCTTTAAATGTGGTCATGATGAGAAAGGACATTCAACTGAATGCATGCTTTGTAATTGCACAATGGCCATTCTGGGAGGAAAATATTGGTGAGCTTTTGGTTGCCTGCCCTGGCAACTCAAGAAATAAGCAGTAGCGTTTACATGGGCGTGGAGACCAAGATCATAGAACCTTTACCCCTAGTAGTGTCACAGGTTGATGTAGCACATTTACACACAGAGATAAAATATTTCAGAAATATGTAATGGGCAAAGTTTTGAACATTACTTTAATTTCATAGTAATTTACCAGGATTTCTCTGAGCTGTGGCTGCTACAACAAAGAGAAGATGCAATTTGGAGCCCAGAGAAAATACAAAGCTTTTGTGAATGTTGTGTACTGTGTGTGAGTAAGGGTAGGAATAAGCACGTACACTACGCACACATGCACTGATAAAATACACCAGCATACACTTGCACAGTCGCAAACATACAAACAGACTTAATGCATACACTTTCAGTGCAGCAGTTGCAGGTGCTTGTTCTAAATTTAGTTGTATTGTCAGCGTCTTTGATCAGTGGGGCTGCTGATGGAGGGCGGTGAGGGCCATGGTGTGTTTCCATAAGAGATGAGGGAAGTAGACAGAAAGCGTGTCACATGAAAGCTTGTTGCTTTGTTGGGAAAGCAAAGTGGAGGGAGTGTATATGGAAGTGTGAACTAATGGGCAGGATGTTGAACCCTCTCAGGCAAAACATAAACAAATGTTAATCCACACTGATACACGCAATGTCACATGTCCTTCAAACACAATGGAACCAGTTAGGAGATCCACAGAATGACAGACTTCATATATATATATATATATATATATATATATATATATATATATATATATATATAATATAAAATATTTATTCATTCCTCATTTTCCAAAAATATAATTTTTGCCTTTATTACATTCTCTTTTTTTTCAATCCAAAGAGTATAAGATTTCCATACTACAGAAAAGCTGTTTAATTGGCACCGTTGGCTGAACACAGGAGGTTTCCCTTCCTCAGGATATCAGTCTTACTCAATGCCATCTAGAACAGATGTCACATAAACGCGTGGATGATACTGTTTTGCTTGAGTATGGTATTTAAAAAAGGCATCTTTGCTTAAACTTTCCTTTTCAATAAGGCTACACTGTTGAAAATGTCACTTTACAGTTAAGTGTTTCACTTGTTATTTTACAGTCTGCTTACTGTAATCAATAACAATCAATGCTCAAAAAAAAATATGGTACTATACAGCATACATGATTTACAGTACTGTTATTTGTTTGATGTCTATTATATGTTCTTTCAGTGTTCCAACCATAATCTCCTAAATAGTTTATTACTCTAAATTCTAAAAGCATGTCCTCAGCCGTGTACGCCGACTTCAATTTCTTTTCTTTCCTAAACAAGATAAACACTTCCTCTGCTCGCTGGACTGCACGGTGCTGTCGTACTCCACATTTTATGAAGATGGCAAGGGGTGATTTAATGCCATGGGAGTCTTGGGCATGTCTGTCCATTGCAAGCTAAACTTAAATATAGCAATCTCAGCCATAAACACCGGAAAGCAAATTACATATCCCACATCCACAACTATTAAAGTCAAACACAAATAACAATAACAATATTCTGAATATATGATTTCCATTTTAACATATAAAATCTCATTTTCCCAAATATTTTATTATACTGTGAAAAAGACATCCTGTCAATATTTATTTATTTTTCTTGAAGGACATCATCATTTACAGTGCTTCACAATTTCTCATTTCTATTCTTTTTTTTTTTTTTTTTTTTTTTTTTTTTTTTTTTTAGAGAGAAAAATAATTGTTTTTGTTAGGAATTCAGCAAATTTTGTCATCCGTTTCATCGTAATACTAAGCAGTAACAACAAACCACTTGTTGGCCCAGTTGTTAGGAAACAGGAAGAAAACTGAACTTTTCCATGGAAAATGTAACTTTTTACAATCACACGCTTTTCCTCCTTTGCCCCCAAATGAGACGAGCCACAGCGGATTTTAATGAGAAGCAATCCTGTCACTGTCCTCAGTTGTCCGCATGAAAAATGGACTTTACAGTCAAATCAGTGCTGACAAAGAGGAGAGGGATAACTGATTAAGAAAAAAAATGCAAAGCCATAAGCACAGATCATGGGAGCTCATGAATAGAGGTAGAGGAAGTAACTTTCAACCTGAGTGTTTTTACTCCATTTTCCGTCTCTTTAAGTGTGTCCAGGATTTTCCATTTGGCTGTCGCTTTAGATCTGCTTCTTACCTTCAAAAACTCCTCCACCCTTCGTGGCAGCTAATGGAAATGGTGTGGAGGTGTGTCACTCAGATGGGATAGGTAGGATGGTTATAGTGTCAGAGTGAATGAGATCCTTCAAATAATGGCTTTTAGCAACAGAAAAAAATTTTTTCTAGCTATCTAGGTCAAAGTATTGCAACATTATTGTGGCACTTTTTTGTGTGTCTATAGCTACAAAGTTTATCTGTGAAAAGTGTTTTTGTGTTTCTGTCAGGGTCTTCCAGCAAGAAATTAGAAGTGAGGTTCTTTGCTTGTGTGAAATAAAGTCAGTAATAATAATAACGGATTGCATTTATATAGCGCTTTTCGGGGCCCTCAAAGCACTGTACAATTCCACTATTCATTCACACACTGGTGGAGGCAAGCTACAGTTGTAGCCACAGGTGCCCTGGGGCAGACTGACAGAAGCGAGGCTGCCACATCGCGCCATTGGCCCCTCTGGCCATCACCAGTAGGCGGTAGGTGAAGTGTCTTGCCCAAGGACACAACGACCGAGACTGTCCGAGCCGGGGCTCGAACCGGCAACCTTCCGGTTACAAGACTGCCAACTCTTTGAGCCACGATCGCCCCACAGGTTTTGGGGAAAAATAGCTGCCAGCTGGAGCTCTCTATTTGTAGGTGAGAGGGAGAGAGGATAAATCACAAGTCAAATGTCAATACGCCATCGGGCAAAATCTCTCAACCTGATGAAGCACATCAATAATCAGATTTGGAGACCCATTTTGGGAGCACGAGATCCGGGGAAAAGGGGTATCTTTGGGTGATGATATGAGCTGAACAGACGGAACAAGGAGCACTTTTTCCTGACTGACAGGCAGCTCCAAACAAGGCTGTTCTTTGAGGGGATAAGGGTGAGGGTGGGGGTGGTGCGTGGTCTCTTCCCCAGACGTGATCCCAGCAGCTTGGAAAAAACACAGAGGAGGAAAAATGAAGTTCTTTGTGGAAGACCGAGGATGCACTGGTAGATTTGCGGGTCAGATAAGGGTAGAGAAACTGAGAGTTTGACAGCTGAATTAGTCTTGGCAATTTTTGCAGTATCATACATTCATGTGATTGTGTGTTTGTTGTAGATGCGGTCATCTGAATGTATGTTTGTCCATATTTATGTGCACATTTTGCTTTCGTCTTTGTACCTTCTTTTACATGCTCATTTGAAAGAATTCCTCTTCTTTTTTTTTAAGCAAACACAGACTGTATGCACTGAGCTTTTTCTGTTTATGAATACCCAACCGGTGACAAATGTGTGTGTGTGTGTGTGTGTTAGCACAAGTATTTGATCTCCTGGTTTCTCAGTCCATACAGACGCAGGCGTAGAAGCCAGTGTAAACAGTTGCTGCTCTGTCAAGTTGAACGTAGAGCACCTCAGGTGTCATTGCATTTGCGTCAAACTCGGCCCTTCTTATCACACACTCGCCATCGCTCGGTTTGCCGCTGACTGTTTTCATACATTTTGTAGTGATGTGCATTTACCTGTAAAGACTCCATGAAACGTGAGAGTCCTCGTGAATGGGATTTGTAACAGTTTAACTCATGATCCATCCATCACAGGCAGAGTGTGTTTAGACAGAAGAATCTTTCACACGAGTCATAATATTGTAGAAATTTGCTGTAGTCTGAGCTTCATGAGCGGCTGAACGTAAACCTGGAGAGCTATGCAAATCACCCTGCACTGTCTGCTCCTTCAAGCAAAACTCAGGTAAAACAGCAAGCTCATGCAAAATTGTTGAACGTCTGCCACGCTATGAGATTTCGCTGTGAGTGTGTATATGTTCAAATAGCCATAGTGTGCACAGGTAAGCACACGTCATATGTTTTACATATATTAATGCTGTACCAGAAAAGAACATGCCACCTGAGCTATTAACATGATTAAAAGAATTTGTTTTTTATTGGGGGTTTTTGTTGTTGCTTTTTTTTAATGCATGCAGGTCCATTCGCTGCACAGAATAGTTGTAATTAATTTCTAATCAAACTTTCAAAATATTTGCATTCTTTTTTTCTTTTTCTTTTTTTTAACCAAAACAGGTTAGGACTATAGTCTAGCAGCTTTTTCTAGCTTGACTATTTAGGCTATACTGACCATTGCATCTGGCGCTTCCTGGCTCCAAATTTGAACCATTATTCTCTGAATTTGAAGTCCAGATTGAACGCGTGCTGCTACATCTCGTTTAATCTGCTGATTGCTCGTCGCTCGTTGCAGTGCTGTTTAGTGACGGGCGCCGGGAAACTGGAGGCGAAGCCGCCGTCTGAAACTGTGGTAATGCAAAGTAACTGTCCCGCACAGTGACAATGTCAAACAGAGGAAAGGCTTTCATGATGATGTCAACGGGCCGGCTGTTTGTGCGACTCTTGCTGATCCATTCTATTGAGCTCTGTGAATGAGAGAGCAGCAAAAGCAGGAGGAGGGGGGCCGCAGGCTACTGTAATGTGGAAAACACCGGTGCATTTACAATGAGGGACGTCAATTTGCTGTGATGATTTTCCTGTCTTTCAGGCTCAAATCGCTGTAGCACTTTGATGTTATATATTTTGTTCAGGTGTTTGCAGCTGCAGCGCAGAGTGAGTGCCTTTGTGCCTGTGTGTGTGTGTGTGTGTGTGTGTATGGCAGTGTGTGTGGGAGTTTGTGGCAGCCGACCACTGTACAGTCATGTATCCTGCCGCAGCGGCGCCAGGTAGGGAGCAAGTACACAGTCTGCACCGTGCGGGAGCAGAGAGACAGCAGGCCTGAGCCCGATAGCGTAAGCTCACTTGAACTAAGCCTCAGCCATCTAAAATGTTATGAAGAGGAGACATCAGGCATGTATTTTTTTTTCATTCATTCATTCATCTTTATGCTTTAAAGGACTGACCAAAACTAACCGAGCAGCATAATATCCTAATATTTTTAAGTGATTTGTTTCTGTGCGCGTGCATTGTCATTTCCTGATAGTGAGACCTAAAACTTCATTTCATTTCTATTTGAAAACGATCTGGAAGTGAAAAGGCGTCTTTTGCCGTTTCTCTCCCTCTCTCTCTCTCTTTTTTTTTTTAAATTTTTGACAATGCAAATAAATTCGCAGATTTTTATTGACTTATTTTATTTCTTATTGTTATTTCAAAAATTCTCAATTAAGTTAAATATTTGTATCGTTCTTGCATGTGTTCGTTTGCTTGTGATAAGTGT